>NW_026000174.1:16113458-16129776 GCF_001458135.2 Marmota marmota marmota
AAAAAAAAAAAAAAAAAAAAAAAAAAAAAAGTATGACTTTTACACTGGACATGGTGGCACTTGCCTATAGTCCCAGCTACTCAGAAGACTGAGAAAGAGAACTTCTTCCATCTAGAAGTTTGAGGCCAGCCTAGACAACAACACACAGAAGCCCCTTCTCAAACAAATTGTGACTTTTCAATAAAATGTGTAGATGCTGATAGGTTAAATGCTGATTAATAAACCTCAGAGATAAGTACACATGAATTCATGATACCATTCTAACTGCCTCTGTGCAAATTATAATTTTAAACAAAAAATTTAAGTGAGTAAGTGTTCATATATGCAACCTGTCACATAAAGTACTGGGTAGGAAAGGTAGTGAACCTCCAGAGACTTGGTGGCATCTAGGAACTTCACCATTTTAACATTTCTGAGTGTGACATCTTATTTATAGACCAAATTTCAAGGCACTGTGTAATTATTTTTTATACTTTTAATAAAGATATTTTTTCTAGCCTGAAAATTAGTAATAAATCCTAACTTTCTGCTTAAACAACCTTTCAAACATTTCAAGTGTTTTGTATTGATGATCAGAAAAAATCATGAAAACTCAGAAGTGATTTCTATTTTGTTAGAAAACTTTAACAAGATCTTATCCTGATTATTTTTCAAAGAGACTTTGAAAAAAGACCAAGATACAAATTTTAAAAATCCTATCTTAAGCTATTAGAGTGAATTCGCTCTAAACTTAAACCAGTCTAATTAAGATGATTTGCCTTTTTTCATTTTGTTTTTTAAACTTACTCTGCCCAAATGTTGAAGTTGTGCCAAAGCCACCTGTGCTACCCCCAAAGGGGGTTCCAAATGACTTATTAAACATCTCCAAAATGAGTCTTTGCTTCAGAAAGCTGAAAAGAAAAAAAGAAGCACTCTTTTAAAAACCATACAAAGCAATGTAACTGTTTAAGAAAATCTATCATTCTACCTATTTAGCTGGATCCATTCAAATTATAGTGTATACTCATTCAATATCCTAAAACTGCATGATAAAATAAACCTTATGGTAACGTGCAATCAGGTATCCTCTCTCAGGATGAGAGTTCTGTTTCTCTTCTTGAATAAATCCTAATTTTATCAGAAATAAAATAAACATTATGAAATTATCCTTAAACCACACTATTTCTGAGCTAAATAAACTTCAGAAGTCATGAATGGTCATTCCTTTAAAACAATGTTTTTCAACTTCTTTTCCTCTTTGGTGCTGGGGATTGAATCCCACATGCTAGGCAGGGGCTCTATCATTGAGCTACACCCCTAGACCCCAATTTTTTTTTAACCTTCCTTTTAATAACAATTTGAAGTCTACTAGGTCAGATTTTGATAAGATCCACCTAGGAGGTTATAAAAAAAAATCACAATCATGGGCTGGGGTTGTGTCTCAGTGGCAGAGGGCTTGCCTAGCATGTGTGAGGCACTGGGTTTGATTCTCAGCACAGCATACAAATAAGTAAAAAAATAAATAAATAAAAAGGTCCATCAACAACTAAAAAAAAAATTTTTTAAAATCACAATCATATTCTGCTATCCCAACCATCTCAAAAACCAAATTTTTGTCAAGCTTTATTTTCCAGTTTGCATTATTAAAACTATTTTTTCTTTCTATTTTTGGGGGATGTCAAATATTATAATAGTAAATGTCTCCAAGGTTCTGTGGCTGTGGCTCAGTGGTAAAGCGCTCACCTCACAGGTGTGAGGGCCTGGGTTCAATCCTCAGCATCACATAAATAAAATAAAGGTATTATGTCCATCTATAACTAAAAAAATATTTTAAAAAAATGTCTGTCAAAGTATGAATGTTCCTCCTTCTGCCTCCAAATCCCAGAAATTCTGGTGCCCCAACATTTTCTGTGAGATTACTATTTAAGATTACTCTGTATAGTTTTTTATTTTACTTATGAAAACATTACAAAAAATTCCTTGATGAAAATCCCTCATTTGCCTAAATACACGTGAGGCACTGGTTTGGCAACCACACAACAAGCAAATAAAAAATAAAGATAAATTTTAAAAAAAGAAAGAAAAAGAAAACCACCCTTCACTTAATATAAATGATTTCCTTCCAATATCCAAGCTATGCACTGTTCACTTAATGAACTGAACCAAAATGTTCCAATAACTACAAAGAAGTGTCCACCCCCACCCCTCTGATTTTGGGGGAAAAAGAGGATTAATAGAATAGTTTATTCAAAAGCAAGAGCCTGAAGAGTGTGATGGTACCTATGCTCCTATAATTTTGAGGATCACAAAAGTTCAAGGAAAGCTTGGGCAACTTAGTGAGACTATGTCTCAAAACTTTAAAAAAGTAAATAATAAAAAGGGATGGGAATACGGCTCAGTGGTACAACACTTGCCTAGCATGTGTGAGGCCCTAGGTTTGATGTTCAGCACTGCAAAACAAACACACACACACACCCTTTTTTTTTTTTTTTTTTGAATCAGGGACTGAACCCAGGGACACTCAACAACTGAGCCACATCTCCCCTATTTTGTATTTTATTTAGAGACAGGATCTCACTGACTTGCTTAGCACCTCACTGTTGCAGAGGCTGGCTCTGAACTCAGGATCCTCCTTCCTCAGCCTCCTGAGCTGCTGGGATCACAGGCATGCGCCACCACACCCAGCCATACACACACTTTTAAAAGTAGCCAATCATACTATTTGGATTTTGCAACAGGTATTAAGCTTTTATTCTATTATACACAAAGACACAATGAATATTAGAATTTTTTTAAATCATGCCTCATTCATAATAATTATATTTTGTGATTCTGAGGTGCTTCCCACAATGTTCTTGTGTCCCATTTTGTGCAACACTGAAAAATATGAGGTTGTCGCTTAAATATGTGATGCTTTACAGAAATTGACATTATGTTCTTAAAGCTAGAGGTTATGTTTCATGCCCATCATTTATCATGTAATGAAATCTACATTATTAAGTTTCATGCCTTCCCAATTATCAGTTGTCACAAAATGACAAATTGAGCTTTTACTAAACCATGACTCATTTCAGGGGAAACATCTTGGAAGTGCTTAGCAGAACTCTAGACCTCTATGGGATCTGGGATCTGTATATATTGCATTTAACAGTTGGTACTGGGACTGAACCCTGATGGGTTTTTCCACTGAACTACATTCCCAGCTCTTCCAATTTTTTATTTTCAGATAAAGGTCTCACTAAGTTGCTTAGAGCCTTGCACTGGCAATCCTACTACCTTAGCCTCCCAAACTGCTAGGATTACAGGAATGCACAATAAACTTATTTTGATGCAATCTCTCTCATGCTATGCTCTTAGGTCATAGTCCCTACTAGATCTACTTTCCTGTAACTGTTGACTAAGATTTGGAATCATCATCAGTAAGACAAAATTTTTTAGTTGCAATCCAGTTATGTTAAATTTACTATTAGCACCCATGAACAGCAATCTGTTCATGTAAATCGGACATCATCTATACGTAGCAGACATGACAAAATTCAGAAGCTGAGTAATACAGTTTTTCTGTGAAAATCATCCTTACAGAAATTTAGTGTTCATCTGGATTTTGCCTACACTAAGTTCTACAGACACTAGGTTCCAGCTCCAAACAATGAAGCTGGGTTTTTTTGGGGGGTGGGGTGGGGTACTGGAGGAGATTGAATCCAGAGATGCTTCACCATATGCCACACACCCAGGCCTTTTTATTTTGAGACAGGGTCTCACTAACTCGCTGAGACCTGTGATCCTCCTACCTCAGCCTCTGAGTAGCTGAGATTACAGATATAAGCCACTGTGGCTGGGTGAACTTTTGATTTTCAATAATCTTATCCTAACACAGTAACCTACCATCACACATATACTTCACAGAGATTTTAAGTAATAATAAAATGTCCTGGGAAACAACTCACCATTTACAAGCTCATTTATATATAATCTCAACAATCCTGAAAGGTTGTTATACATCACCACTAGTACCACCAGTGTTTTACAAAGAAGCAAACAGGATCATGTATTTAGCAAATTTCCCACAGGTGGAAGAAGTGGTAAGTGGTGGAATCCCAGTTTAACCTACCTTCTAACTTCCAACAAACACTAGATCCTTGAAAGATTATATACACAACAAGTGAAGTATACTAAGGAAGTTCATCCAATCAGAAAAACAAGAGACAGGGCTGCGGTTGTGGCTCAGAGGTAAAGTGCTCGCCTAGCATGCATGAGGCACTGGATTTGATCCTCAGCACCACATAAAAATAAAGACAATAAAGTCCATCAACAACCAAAAAATTTTTTTAAATAGATAAAATAAAAATACTGGGGCTGGGGTTGTGGCTCAATGGTAGAGCGCTCGCCTCACATGTGAGAGACCCTGGGGGGCTGGCAATGTGGCTCAAGTGGTAGCGCGCTCGCCTGGCATGCTTGCAGCCTGGGTTCAATCCTCAGCACCACATACAAACAAAGATGTTGTGTCCGCCAAAAACTAAAAAATAAATATTAAAAAAATTCTAAAAAAAAAAAAAAGAGAGAGACCCTGGGTTCGATCCTCAGCACCACATAAAAATAAACAAACAAAAAAGATATTTTGTCCATATATAACTAAAAAAAATATTTTAAAAAAATAAATAAAAATAAAAATACTGCATCCACCTATAACTAAAAAATAAATATAAGGGCTGGGGATGTGGCTCAAGCGGTAGCGCGCTCGCCTGGCATGCGTGCGGCTCATGCGTGCGGCCCGGGTTCGATCCTCAGCACCACATACAAAGATGTTGTGTCCGCCAAAAAATAAATAAATATTAAATAAATAAATAAATAAATAAATATAAAAAGAAAAACAAGAGACAACGAAGGGAGAAAATCCAATTTATATTTATGGAAAAAGATTCTTGAGTGCTGCCAATGCCCTGGCGATCAACATCAAATTTGAATTATTTAAAGGGGATACAAAACTATTTCTGCAATGCAGACAATTAAGTGTGTTGTGGGCAATCGTGCTTTTGGTAAAATATGCCTCCTGATATCATACAGGACAAACAAATTTCTATCTGAATATGCACCAACTGGTTTTGCAACTATGCAGTCACCATTATGATTGGAGGGCAATCATATATTCTTGGACTTTTTTTTTTTTATTATTGTAGTTGGACACAATACCTTTATTTTGTTTATTTATTTTTATGTGGTGCTGAGGATCAAACCCAGGGCCTCGCATGTGCTAGGCGAGTGCTCTACCGCTGAGCCACAACCCAAGCCCTTGGACTTTTTGATACTGCAGGGCAAGAGGATGACAGATTATGACCACTGAATTATCCACAGATGTATTTCTAGTCTGTTTTTCAGTGGTCTCTCCATCTTCATTTGAAAATGTGAAAGAAAAGTGGGTGCCTCAGATAACTCCCCACTGTCCACAAAGAGTTCATTCTTGATTGTTGGGATCCAAATTGATCTCAGAGATGACCCATCTACTATTGAGAAGTTTGCCAAGAACAAAAAGAAGCCTATCACTCCAGAGACTGCTGAAAAGCTGGCCCATGACATGAAGACTGTCAAGTATGTGGAGTGTTCTGCACTCACACAGAAAGGCCTAAAGAATGTGTTTGATGACGCAATACTTGCTGCCCCAAGCCTCCAGAACCAAAGAAGAGGTACAGGTGTGTGCCGCTATGAACATCTCTCCAGAATCCTTTCTTCATAGCTACTGTTGGCATAATACTAAAAGCAATGTTTAAATCAAACTAAAGATTAAAAATTAATATTCATTTCTGCAATAAAAAAAGAAAACAATTCTTAAACTAAGACTGCCTTCTTAGTTTTGGCAAGAATGAATATGGCTGAGTATCATTTGTCATACTGGGAAAAGGAAGGCGTTGAATCCAGGGGTGCTTTTACTATCTTAACAACCCACTCAGCTACATGCCCAGTCCTCCAGTCTTAACCACCCACTCGGCTACATGCCCAGTCCTTTTTTTTTTTTTTTGGAAACAAGGTATCCCTAAATTGCTGAGGCTGGCCTTGAACTTGTGACCCTCCTAAGCCTCCTGAGTTGATGGATTACAGGTATGCGCCACCACACCTGGCTCCAAAAATATTTTCTTAAAAATCATCACTATGGGGGCTGAGGATGTGGCTCAAGCATGCGGGCGGCCCGGGTTCGATCCTCAGCACCACAACAAACAAAGATGTTGTGTCCGCCGAGAACTAAAAAAAAACTAAAAAACTAAAAAAAAAAAAAAAAAAAATTAAAAATTAAAAAAAAAAAATCATCACTATAGGGGCTGGGGTTGTGACTCAGTGGTAGAGCGCTTGCCTAGCATGTGTGAGGCACTGGGTTCAATTCTCAGCACCGAATATAAATAAAGGTCCATTGACAACTAAAAAAATATTTTTTTAAAAAATCATCACTATGGGAAATGAAGTTGTAGATCAGTGGTAGAGCGCTTGCCTCGCATGTGTAAAGTACTGGGTTCAATTCTCAGCACCACATAAAAATAAATAAAGATGTTAAAAAAAAAAAAGAGCAACAATGCATTGCTACGCCTAATTGCGTTAATAATGCCTGAGCCAAAATAAAACTCATTAAAAAAAAAAATCACTATGTCCAGGTGCAGTAGTGTGCACATCTGTAATCCCAGCTACCTGGGAGACCAGGGAGGGATTCCAAGTTTGAGGCCAGTCTGGGCAACCTAACAAGATTTCAAAATAAAACTTAAAAAGGGCTGTGGATATAGGTCTATAGAGTACTTGCCAAGCATGCACGAAAGGCTGGGCTCAATCCCCAGTATCGCACAATAGAAAATCAAGATTTTGGAGATGGCCTCATGATTTTTATTGTTAACTGCCAGAAATTTAAAAATGGCTTAAGACATTTAACTTTTTAGTCTTGAAATCATTTTCTTTGCTATGCTGTATAAATGTCATTCATTCAATGAAAACTGCCCCCCTCCACTCTTGCCCCTGCTAAACAACATTCTAAGTCACTCTTTAAAACCTAGCTCAAGTATCATCTCTTCTATTAAGCCTTCCCTAACTTCCTGTAGCAATTAGTCATTCCTTTGGGCTGCATTAGCTCATTATGAGTTCTCAACACACATCTATCTTGACCTTTACTCCCACAATGGATGGACATGTGAAATACCCAACCACATTGAATCTTTTAGGATTGAGGATTTGTTGAACCAGTTGCTACAAAATGCTACCAGAAGACAGTCCTCACCTGTCAGTCCTCTTCACCACTGTCTTCCCTGAAGTTAGCCTCACCCAAGATCCTTTGACCCAATTCAGGATTACTCTAAAGGGTGATTCTAGCTTCTTACTTTCAACAGAATTAAGATAACATCACAACTCAGTCTCTCCCTTAGTCCATTCCAGTTTCTGTCAGTCCTCCCCTCCCACAAGTGACTATTCCTATTGCTTTTCCTAATAAAACTTCTATAGGATTATATCCAATTCAAAGTCAGCTTCCCAAGGAACTCAACTTTACCCCATTTATAATCAACTAGCCAGGATAGAGGCAAAATCATTTGTTTACTCTTCCAGAACCCAACATTCACTTTCACAACAATCACCCTATTAATGTTTTTTGTAGGTTTTCGATTTTTGTTTTTGGTCCTGGAGATTGAACCTGAGGGTAGTTTATCACTGAACTACATCCTCAGCCCTTTTTACTTTTTAGTCTTTATTTTGAGATATTATCTCTAAATTGTTTAAGCTGGCCTCAAACTTGCAATTCTTCTGCCTCACTCTCCCAAGTAGCTGGGATTACAGGATTGTGCCACCACTCCCAGACGATCACAGTATTTAAAAAAAAAAAAACAACCAGAAACACACACACACACACACACACACACACACACACACTAGAGCTGGGCACAGTGACCCATGCTTGTAATTCCAGTAATGTCAATTATAGTTATTGAGAATCTGTCTCAAAATAAAGGGCTGAAGATGTAGGTCAATGGTAGAGCACTCTGTACTGCAAAAAAAATAAAATGCCAGATCAATTTTCACAATGAAAGGAGAGTTTAGAAGAGAAGATTCCTAATGGAATTTAAATCTAACTCAAAAAGGAAAACATTAGGGTTGGGGATGTGGCACACACCCAGCCCTTTTTATTTTGAGACAGGATCTCACTAAGTTGCTTAGGGTCTCACTAAATCACTGAGGCTGGCCTCAAACTTGTGATCCTACTACCTCAGCCTCTGAGGTAGAGTGTTTGCCCAGCATGCTCAAGGCCCCGAGTTCAATTCCCAGTATGGTTAAAAAAAAAAGCAATTATGTGGTATCTTATATGTCCATACATATGATTAAATGTTTATATATACTGTAAACTAATATGATTTTTAAGTCAGGAGGGTTTGGAGGAGAAGCTCAGTGGTAGAACCTGAACTTAGCATGTACAATGACATCCTGGCAATTACACATTGGTGCTTAGTATATAACTGTTCATTTGGTGAGAACATCCACTATCCAGAGTGCCACCACACTTGTGATTTTTTATATAACCAGAAAAAGTACCCACATATTAAAAACTCAGAGTGTCCTGAACATGGTGGTGCACACCTATAAATCCAGATACTTCAGAGGCTGAGGCAGGAGGATTGCAAATTCGAGTCTGGACTCAACAATTAGAAAAACTTTCTCAAATAAAAAATAAAAAGGGGGATTGGAGTTGTGGCTCAGTGGTAGAGTCCTTTCCTAGCATGTGTGAAGCACTGGCTTCGATCCTCAGCACCACATAAAAATAAATAAATAAAAATAAAGGTACTATGTCCATCTACAACTTAAAAAATAATAAATAAAAAGGACTGGGGATGTGGCGTAGTGGTAGAGTATGCGAGTTCAATTTCCCATACCATAAAAATAACAAAAATGTGTAAGTACAAAGACCCACAAAAGAAAGTCAAAATAAGGCCAGAATATGAGTGGGAAATGTAAGCAAAATTTTGGGGGATTTAGAATATGAACTGGGCTTTCAGGGCCTAGGAAAAAAAGAAAGCATGCGGAAAGTACACAGGGAAAAATGAGTATCTGTGTACCTATTCTATATGGACCTTTAATCTCAACATGGTATGCATATAATAAATGTATTTGCCAGTTTATTATGTAGTGATGTCATTAACCTTAAGTTAACTGACCATAGAGCATTATACTAAGTATGTAACCAGGCTGTGGTATCAGAATAGGGCATGCTATCAGCTGGTAGAACAGTTGCTTGGTATGTATAAGGTTCTGGGTTCAACCCTCAGCACTGCAAAAAAAAAGGAAAAAAGAAAAATATGGCATAAGCCGGTCATAGAAGCACGGGCCTACATTTCCAGCTACTTAGGAGGCTGAGGCAGGAGGATTACTTGAGTCCAGAATTCAGGAGACCAGTCTGGGCAAAAGAGTGAGATACCAAGACACCATACCATTTCAAAACAAAAACAAAAAACATAACAAGGACATGTGGACAAAGTTACTTTCCAAGAGTTAAGTAAATGTTGTTTAATTAAAAAGGTTTAATAAGATACATTTGGCAGATTGGCAGACCCTTTAAGTAAAATAGAAAAGACAATTTGCTTTTTTTTTTTTTTTTTAAAGAATTCTTTAATATGTATTTTTTAGTTTTCTCCGGACACAACATCTTTGTATGTGGTGCTGAGGATCGAACCCGGGCCGCACGCATGCCAGGAGAGCGCGCTACTGCTTGAGCCACATCCCCAGCCCGACAATATGCTTACTTATGGATACACAGATGCATAATAAAAGTAGAGAAATGTAGCTTAATGGTACAATACCAGCTTAGTATGTACAAGACCCTGGGTTTGATCTTCAGCAATGCAAAAGGAAAAACAAACAAATAAAAAAATATAAAACATAAAAGTTAAGTGGTTGCCTCTGGAGACAGAAAGGAGAACAAGATATGGGCAGAGAATTCAAAGGACCCAAACTTTTCTATAATGTTTTATTTCCTCTATTAACAACAAAAGATCTAGAAGATAGCGGTGTTTGCATAAACAATTTAAAAATGTAGTAAAGTCCACTACAAAAAAGAAACAGAAAGGGCTGGGGATGTAGCTCAGGTAGAATGCTCTTGGGTGTAATGCAATTACTAGTACTGGGGGAAAAAAAGAAAAAAAAAAAAACAGTGCTATGCAGAAAAAGACAGTTAATTTTACATCTTAATTTTACAATGCTCTCTATAGTCCAACAATCTTCTAATTAATATTCAGACTCTCTGATATAAGAAAAAAGTAATTTTTTTTTAGAGAGAGTGGGGGGGTGGAAGAGAATTTTTTAATATTTATTTTTTAGTTTTTTGGCAGACACAACATCTTTGTTTGTATGTGGTGCTGAGGATCGAACCTGGACCGCACGCATGCCAGGCGAGCGCGCTACAGCTTGAGCCACATCCCCAGCCCCAAAAGTAATGTTTAAAATAATCAAAACTCTCTAATACAAGAAAGAAGTAGTGTTAATGTATGGGTTGCCGGGCGTGGTGGTGCATACCTATAATCCCAGCAGCTTGGGAGGCTGAGGCAGGAGAAACAGGAGTTCCAAGCCAGCCTCGGGAACTGCGAGGTGCTAAGCAACTCAGTGAGACCCTGTCTCTAAATAAAATACAAAACAGGGCTGGGGATGTGGCTCAGTAGTCACCCCTTAGTTCAATCCCCAGAACCAAAAAAATAAAAAAATACACACACACACATACACACACATCAGTAGTCCAGTCAGTAGACAGAAATATATTCACCTACTGTCTCAAATGAAGCTCTGTAAACTGATGTCCTATTTATTTTTTATACCTTTATGTTATTTATTTATTTTTATGTGGTGCTGAAGATCAAACCTAGTGCCTTGCACATGCTAGGTGAGCACTCTACCACTGAGCCACAACCCCAGCCCTGATATCCTGGTTTCTATATCTAACTTTTGTGAGCTTTGTGAACTCTGTGTACAATGACAAAATTTTGTTTTCTACTCAGAAAAGTGGTAAAACTAAGCAACTTCAAGCATTTTTGAATAATTAAGCAGGCTTCCCAAGACATTTCCAGATTGTTCTTCTCTAACGCCATAAAGTTATACAAATGGAAAGTAATTTTTCCTTTCCACTTTACTGAGTTTCTTTGTATCAAAGCCAGCAAAGAGGAAAAACAAAAAAATAGGTTAGATGAATAGTCTAGCAGAATACTTTCCACTGTAAAAAGCACTTTTCCATACATTCTCTCATCTTCATGAAAGTGATAGGAAAGGCAAGCAATTATTATCTATAGTCAAATTGAATGGAAAAATTAATTTAAAAAATTTAATTTTTGCCTTGGCTGAGAGGAGGGTTGGACAGAATTCCAGGAAGATGAGATTAGATGAGTCTTAATCACCAAGTATTACATCTCAGCAAAATTATTGGTTACCTTTGTTTTACAGTATCCTTTCTATGACGTACCCCCTTATCAAGCCATTCCCTTTGTTAGAACACTTATTCCTCTAAAAATTATGTCTCCCCTTTTCTTTCTAAAAATTGTTTAAACCTCACTTGCTTCATAAAACTGTTACAGATTAGACCCTTCAAACTGTTCTCATTATAAAAACACTACTCTTCCCCCCTCCCCCTTTCCAGCCTTAATTACATAAACTAATCTTTCAGCTGTTTTTAGTTATGCAATATATTTGTTGTTATACCTGCCACTTGAAAGTATGAGCAAAGCTATTGTGCTAAAAAAGAAAAAAAAAGTTCACTTTGCTCACTGGGGTGTTAATTAATTTAAAACAATCTATGTTATCTAATTCAGCTGCTTCCTCACAATACTGGGTAGCATTTTCTTCATCCCCTTAATACAACACTCATCATTTTACAAACAGTGATTAGAATACATTAATTTTGGAGTGAGACAAATCTGTGTTCAAAATTCTCTGCCACTTACTACTATTACTGTGACTTTCACTATAACTCTAAAATTAGTTCAAAACAAAACAAAAAAAAAAAACCTCTGCCACTTGCTACCGTGTAATTATACTAAGTCATAATATTTAATCTCTTAGACCTCAATTTCTCTGTCTAAACTATGGAATATATGGCCTACACTAAAAAACCATTAGGGGAAAGTTGCCTCAGATTAGAGCACCTCAAAAATAGGTCTTCTTGGGGCTGGGATTGTGGCTCGCCGGTAGAGCACTCGCCTAGCACATGCGAGGCTCTGGGTTTGATCCTCAGCACCCCATAAAAATAAAATAAAGATATTGTGTCCAACTACAACTAAAAAATAAACATAGAAAAAAATAGGTCTTTTCCCCCCAAAAAAAGATATGCTACAGTTCGTTAATTAGAAAAGTGTAATAATGTCCCATCACTCTAAACACCTTGCCTAATCTTGGTTTAGCTAGAACTCCATATCTAATCACTTCTAATTTCCTAGGATATATCATTCACTGTCCACTTAGCACAACCTTATAAAACACCATTGCAAACCACAAAAACAAATACCCACCCCTCCAGAAACAAAATGCCATGGTCATTCTGATCATTTATTCTCTTTCATTCATCTCATATTTCTATCTTTAATCATCCACCTATTTTACTTATAAATTCATTCACCTATTCCTTAAGAAGCTCACTCTGGGCCTGGCACAGTGGGGCACACCTGTAATCCCAGAAGCTCAGGAGACATAGGCAGGAGAATCACAAGTTCAAAGCCAGCCTCAGCAATTTAGCTAGGTGCTAAGCAACTCAATGAGACCTTTGTCTCTAATAAAATACAAAATAGGGCTGGGGATGTGGCTCAGTGGTTGAGTGCCCCTGAGTTCAATTCTGGGTACCCCCCCCCCAAAGAAGCAGCAGCTTACTCTGGCAAGAAAGTTATGCATGCAGATTCTAGTAATCTCTGTGTCAAAGGAAGTTGGACTAAAGAGAGACTTCTTTCAAGGGCTCCTGAAGTCAAAACTATTTTCATAATAAAAGTAAGACACTACAACCAGAAGAATGAGAAATTATACTCCATTTATGTATGATGTGTCAAAATGCATTCTACTGTCATGTATAATGAATTCGATTAAAAAAAAAAAAAAAAGCATAAATCAGATGTAGTGGGATGCCTGTAATCCTAGTGAAGCAGGGGGCTGAGGCAAAGGGATCCAAGTTCCAGGCCATCCTCAGCAACTTAGCAAAACTCTTTCATAAAAAATAAAATGACTGAGAATGCAACACAGTGGTAAAACGCCCCTGGATTCAATGCCCAGTACCCTATCACACACTCAAAAAAAAAAAAAAGGCTTTGACAATAAAAAATTAGTTGTATTAATTCTCAACATTTCAGCACACCTCTTTTAAAATATTCTATAACAAAAAAGTATTCAAAAGCACTTGTGGTGCATACTAAAACAAGGGTTGATTAAATAAACACTTGTATGATTACTATTGAGAGTTAAATTTGCTTTTTTTTCATGGAAAAACATTTCTTATTTCTTACATGAATGTAAGCCATGGTATTAAGATCTGATGTAAAAATTAGAATATTGAAAACTTTTGTTCTACACTGAGCTCATCAGCTTCCTAATTCTTAAAAAGACAAACCTGATGAGATTTATAGAAGGAGTAACAACTGTATAATTAAATGTGTCAGCATGTACATCTGTAAAATTCAGTGAACAATTTCCAAATGACCAATGCATGAGGTTATAAAATCATTCATGAGTAATGATACGAAGTTTGAGATAGAACATAGAGAACACATAAGTTCAAAGATGTTAAATCTCTATATTTCATAGTCCCCTAGCTTTTCAACAAGTTGCCTATTTTGTCTCTTGATTAAAAATTACATTATTAGTACTATTATATCTTACTTCCTGGATTAACTGCCACTATATAAGCAATATTAAAATAACATAATACAACTGATTTTTTTTTTCCATGCTTTGAATTGGATTCCTAACAATACTTGCTCTGAGTTATCTATGAGCTAGTACACTGGAACAAAGTACTATGTAACATATAAACAGAAAGGGTCTCCTTATCTGGGCCCCATATTTAAGGAACACACAAATATCCAGCCTCTTTATTGGTTATTTTTAGGTTTAACTTCTCCACACTTGTTTATTCATATTCAAAACAACCACACTTACTGAGGGCTATTATATGCCAAATAACCCAAATACAAAGACAAAAATATTTTACTATAGACTAATAAAAAGACAAAGAGCCAAAATACAAAATGATGTGCTATAAATAGAAGTATCAAATAAGCTTTATGGAAGCTTACAGGGGAGAGAATGCCAGAAAAGGCTTCCCAGAAGAGGGTAATCCTGGAACTGAAAATGTTACAGAAAACATTCCCCACTCACAGTTTAATATTTAAACTTCAGTTCTGTTCTGCTCTTATGAACTACTAGTTTTTAGTTTTTGCTTTGTCATATAAACAACTGCAAAGTGATAACCTGATGTAAACAGACCAAAGTGGCAACAAATTTCATCAAATTTTAATTGAATCAAAAATGAATTTACCAAAGTTCCCAGTACCTCCATACTGCTCAACTTCTGTTTTGTTTATTTTTGTAGTTGTAGATGAACAGCATGCCTTTTTATTTTATGTGTCTTATTTTATTTTATTTTATGTGCCTTACACGTACTAGGCAAGCACTCTGCCACTGAGGTATATCCCCAACCCAAACCTCTTTTGCTTCTCACTTTTTGGAAACTGACTCTGTGTTAACCCAGGATAGCCTCAAAATCTGGGGTTCAATCAATCATCCTGCCTCCCCTCCCCCCATCCTGGAGTATCTGTTGGCATGCAATGCCACACCCAGCCTGGTTTTGCTTTTTTTTTCTTTCTATTTTTAATATTCTAACTTCTTCCACTACTAAACACTGTCACATTTATTAGAGTTTCTTTGTAAACTTCTGTCACTGGGAATGATCACTGCTCCTTTCTTTCTTCCCATTAGAAATTAAGTCCAGGAGTTTAATTCCCTGGATTTATCCTACTACAATATTTCACTTTGAATTCTGCACCCCATAGGAGCTATGAGTTCTACAGTACAACTACAAAGTGACTGCTGCCTGGTTGTCTAAGTCTTGTAAATATTCCCTGCTGTCTATTCCAGTACTGTTGTTAAATCACTAATTGGACTCTCTCCTCTGGTTCCCCAACAGCTGACATAAGTCAAAAATTCAAATTAGCACGGTAAACTAGCCAACGACCTTTATAAATTCATTTTCAATATATAGCATCACTGACGTTCTTTAACCTTTTTCTTTTTTTAAATTCAGTTCTCCAAAGTCTAGGTTAGGCAGAAACTAATGAAGTTTCTACCTTATCATGAACAGAAACATTATCTACTAATTTGAAAACTACGTCTAGTAGCTACCGAACGCCTTTGGACTCCCTCACGCCACCAAACAGAATACCCAAAAATGGAAGGCTGGAACATACAGGAAGGGTATACTAGTAGAATATTTTCTAATTTCTCTTTTTTTTTTTACTCTGGACCTCGCTTTCTTCATCTATAAAACTTGCATGTAATGTGGATTAGGAGGACTTTAGTAATTTTTAAGATCCTTATGGCTATAAGGATCCAGAAATCCAATCTTTCTCCTCAATCCGGCTTTACACAAAACATGTAGAACCACAGAAAAGAACCTTTTACTCCACTGGACCGACTCTAATTCTCAGATGATGGCTTGAAAAGCTAAAGAACTTCCGACTCACCCGCCTTAACCCTTGGGCTGCCCCCGTGTCTCCTACCGAGAAAGCAAGACAAATAAAGTCCACGCAGTAGGATCATCAAAGAAGTGCAAGGAAGGCCATATAGTGGTTTCGAAGCTCTGCCCCCCGCAAAGGCCGGCAAATTGCGGGCTTCTAATCGCCGCTCAGTGAATGAATGAGTACGACCAGATAGGTGGACGCTCCTTCAGCTTGGGATGCCACTGGAGACCCTGGGCCTAGACCCCAACGGGGTGCATTTCAACCCTGTGCTGAGAAACCCAGACACCCGGCCGCAGGGTCGTGGGCCCGGCCCCGCCCCCTCCCTCCAGCCAGAAGGTGCGCGCCCCGGCGCGAGACTTCGGAGCTGAGGGCCTGGGACGCCCCGCGCACTCGCCTTCCCTGAGAGGAGGAGGAGCCTGCGGGTCCCCGGCCGCCGTCGCTCCAGCTCCCACTTACCGCGGTGCGTAGGGGGAGGGAGAACGTCAGGAGTGAGGGCCCAGGCCCGTCCGCCACTCGCCGCTCACAGAGCAGCGCGCGGCCGCCAGGAAACCGTCGCCGCCGCCGCCGCCACCGCCGCCACCGCCGCCACCACCGCCGCGTACCGACCGCCCGCTTCGGGCGCACCGCGC
>NW_026000174.1:16130903-16175589 GCF_001458135.2 Marmota marmota marmota
CTTTTTTTTTTTTTTTTTTCTGGTACCGGATGATTGACCCCAGAGGCACTTAACCACTAAGCCACATCCTCAGCCCTTTCTTATATTTTAGTTACAGACAGGATCTCACTAAATTGGTTAGGGTCTCCCTAAGTTGCTGAGGCTGGTCTCAAACTTGTAATCCTCCTGCCTCAGCCTCCCCAGTTGCTAGGATATATAAAATTAAGCACTATAAAAGTAAAGGAGCTAGGCAGGGTCCTGGTGTCCCCTTAGAATTCCAGCTACTCAGTCTGGAAGGGTGATGGTTCCAGACTTCTTTTTCTTTTTGGCAGTGCCAGTAATTAAACTCAGGGCCTCATGCCTTTTTAAAATTCATTTTTATTTTTTTGTTCTATTTTTTTCAGATTTCTTATGTGGTGCATTGGACAGAGCAGCAGAGCTGGAGTCAAACAGAGCTAAGTTAAAATCCTAGTTCTGCTAGTTTTTAGAGCTTGCACAAACTATTTAACTGTTCTGTGCCCTAGTTTTCTTTTCCATGAACTGGATACAATACTTCATATTTTATAAGTTGATTGTGAAGGTCAATTGAGGTGATGGGATTTGTAAAAAACTGAGCATGTTTGGCTCATGGTAAACACTCAGTAAATGTTGACTCCCTTTCTCTTTCCCTGAACTTGATAAGAAAGGGTGAGGTTGATAAATAGCATATAATTGGAGTTTTAGAAATCTTGAGTACATACCTTTGACTTTTTTTTTTTTTTTTGCACTGGGGATTAGAGCCCAGTGGTGCTTTATTGCTGAGCTACATCCCCAGCCTTTTTGAGACAGGGTTTCACTAATTTGCTTAAGGCTTCACTAAGTTGATGAGTCTGGCCTTGAATTTGGGATCCTTTTGCTTCAGCCTGTTGAGCCAATGGGATTACAGGCTTGTGCCACATTTTGTTATTCCATTAAAACAGTTAATGTCTGGGCACTTTGGCACATGCCTGTAATCTCAGAGGCACAGGAGGCTGAAGCAGGAGGATCCTGAGTTCAAAGCCAGCCTCAGCAAAAGCAAGGCACTAAGCAACTCAGTGAGACCCTGTCACTAAATAAAATACAAAATAGGACTGGAGATGTGGCTCAGTGGCCAAGTGTCCCTGAGTTCAATCCCCCCTACCCAAAAAGAGAGAAAAACAGTTAATAGACATTTGGGTTGTTTCTATTTTTAGCTATTATGAATAATGTTGCTTTAAACATTGTGTACAATTTTTTTTGTAGTCATATGTGTTCAATTCTCTTGCATCTATCCCTAGGAATGGAATTGCTAGTAATTTGTGGTTCATTTTTTCCCACATGGGTCAAATGCTTTATTTCTGATTTTTACCTGTTGATTCTTAAAATCGCTTTTTTGGTTTTTGTAAAATATTTATGGAAGTAAAGTTAAAATAACATAAAAAAATATGCACTATGAAAGTAAAGGAGCTGGGCAGGGTGAATTCCAATTCCCCATTGGAATTCCAGCTATTCAGGGGGCTGAGGCAGGAGGATTGCAAGTTTGAGGTCAGACTGGGCAACCCTGTCTCAATAAAAAGTGCTGGAAGGGTAAAGGAGGACCACTGGGGATGTCACTCTATGGTAGAGTATCCCTGGGTTTGATCCTCAGTACTGCAAAATAAATAAATAAATAAAGATAAATTTAAAAAATAAAAATGAAGGGCTGGGGATGCAGCTTGTGGTAGAGCACTTGACTAGCATTCCCAAGCACCACACCAATAAATAAATAAATATACTTTTGGCTGGGAATGTAACTCAGTGGTAGAATACTTCCCATTGTTGAGCCCCTGGGTTCAGTCCCCAGCACTGCCAAAAAAAGAAAAAAGTAAACAATTCCAGTAGTATTTGATTTAATACATTCACAATATTTATGCAGCTACCATCTCTATGTAATGTATAACATTTCATCATTGTAAAGCTAAACCCTTTTTTCACTAAGCTGTATCTCCCTGTTCCCTTCTTCTTCCAATGTATAACTATCAAATCTGTATCAATGGATTTAATTACTCTGAATATTTCATATAAATGGAATCATGCAATGTGTGACCTTTTGTGTGTGGCTTCTTAGCATGTTTTCAAAATTCATCTGGTTGTAACATATACCTACTAGTACTTCGTTCCTTTTCATGGATGAATAATATCCCATGGTGTGGACATACTATATTTTGTTTATTCATTCATTTGTTGGTAAACATTTGGGGTAATTCCATCTTTTGGATATTGTGAATAGTCCTGCTATAAAGATGTGTACAGTTTCCTGTTTAAGTACCTTTTTTCAGTTCTTCAGGGTATATTCCTAGGAGTGGGATTGCAGAGTCATATGGTAACTTTATGTTTAACTTTCTAGGAACCACCAACTGTTTTCCAAATTGGCTGCACCATTTAACATTTCCAATTAGCTATATATGAGGGGTCTAGTTTCTCCACATCCTTGCCAACACTTATTTTCCTTTTTTTTTTCCCCTTATTATAGTCAACCTACAGGATGTGCAGTAGTAGACTGGATCTTGTTAAGTTGCTTAGGGCCTTGCTGAGTTGGTGAATATGGCTTTGAACTTGTGATCCTCCTGCTTCAGTCTCTCCAGCCTCTGGGATTACAGGGGTGCCCCACCAGGCCCAGCTCATTGTGGTTTTGATATGTATTTCCCTAATGATGTTGAGTCTCTGATTAAGAATGCATGTGATGGGCTGGGAGTATAGCTCAGTTGGTAGAGTGCTTGCCTTGCATGCACAAGGCCCTGGGTTCAATGACCAGCACAAAAAAAAAAAAAAAAAAGAAGAATGCATGTGGTAAACATGCCATGGTGGTTCATACCTGTAATCCCAATGTTTTAGGAGGCTCAGGCAGGAGGATTGGGAGTTCAAAGCCAGCCTCAGCAATTTAGCAAGGCCCTAAGCAACTAGTGAGACCCTGTCTCTAAATAAAATATAAATAATGGCTGGGGATGCAGCTAAGTGGTTAAGTGCCCCTGAATTCAGACTCTGGTACCAAAACAACAAGAACCATAACAACAAAAATGAAGAAAAAAGAATGCATATGGTAATTTCTAGGGAGATCACTAAAATAATAATACCGGGGAAAAAATGGAATAATCCAAAAAGAATTTAAGAAGACAGAGGTATAAATGACAAAAAAAAAAAAAAAAAAAGTGAAAATATTTTCGTGCTAATTAGTACCCTTTATAGGATGGGTAGAGTTCTCTCAAAAGGGAAAAATAAGAACATTCTAGGCCACATAAACTGAGGAAGCAAAAGGGCCAGGAAAGAATGTAGCATATCCAGGAATACAAACTGGAAGTGAAAGAGGGAACAAAGAAAGTTCTATAGAACAATGAAAATTCAGTAACTGAATCAGGGTTCTGGAAGTAGATAGGTAAGTCTTGGATGGATAGTTTAAAGCCATCCAAAGAAGATGTCTTGATCATTTAAAAGATCTCTGAGAAGAATGAAGAATAACAAATCCTCAACCCAGGAAGAGACTGATTTTCTTAAGGCTTCCAAGGAGGCTGAGGCACATTGTGGCCTGAAGTTGGATGTATTTTTAGCACTGTCTGCATCTCTGCCTCTTCACTGTCCTTAGCCTTGCTCCTCACTTTGTCCCCCATTCCTAGAAGTTGTTCTTCAAATGCCTTCCTATGGTTCTTAAATCTTTGCTTGATCCATCTAAATACTGCCCATCCTTCAAAGCGCACTTCAACTGGGTATGGTGGTGCATACCTGTAATATCAGCTACTCTGGGGGCTAAGAGAGGAGAATCAAAAGTTCAAGGCCAGACTGGAGTTGTGGCTCAGTGGTAGAATGCTTGCCTCACATGTGTGGAGCACCAGGTTTAATTCTCAACACGACATGAATAAATAAAATGAATGAAATAAAGGTATTATGTCCATCTGCAACTAAGTTCAAGGCCAGCCTCTACAACTTAGTATAGATCCTATCTCAAAAAGAAAAAAGGGCTGAGATGTGGGTCAGTGGTAAAACATCCATGGGTTCAATCCCCAGATCAGGAAAAAGAAAGAAAAATGAAACACTTCAATTAAATTAAAATATTTTCTGAGTTCCTACTATATACCTATGCAAGGAATGTATGAAATGGGTGGAGTTTCCCTCTTTAAATGAGTTCCCAGAAAAGTGGGGAAAGGGACAGAAACAAATTATTTTGCTACTTTGTGGTCAGAGCCCTAATAAAGTTTGGTAAAAGGCACCTAATGCTGTGGGAAGATCATGGGGTTTGGGGTTTGAGGTTGGGGTTGGGGGGAGATACAAAGAAAGTTGAGTAAAACTTCATGGGAGAGTGAAGTATAACTAGAATATAAAATTTGTGCTTGAAACATTGGATGGCCAGTTCATGAAGAATATTAAATACCACACTAAAGAATTTGCTCTTATCCTAAAAGCTATACAGAGTTGGGGCTGGGGATATAGCTCAGTTGGTAGAGTGCTTGCTTCGCGTGCACAAGGCCCTAGGTTAGAGCTGGTCTAGCTGTAATGGGGAGGATGATAGACATGAAGACAAGGAGACCAGTGAAGGAGATCCCCTATAGGAAGCTTTCCTTGACAATTACTTCCATATTCTGATCCTCTCATCTGCCCCCTACATCTACACTTCCACCTTGCTACTAGAGGTGGAACATCATCGTGAACATTCAGTCTCCTTGGGAGTGTGTAGTCTGTATGTGTGGAAGGGAGAGTGGTACAGTGATTGTGACTAAAACAGACTCCAGACAAACCTCACCAGGAGGGCAAGAGACTCCAGGAACCCTCAAGTGCAGCAGCAGCTACATGGACAATGGACAAACGCCAGTTCAGCAAACACTGAGTGCCTATTGAATGAGGGCAAGAGTAGAAGCTTAAGTGGTCATTCAACTTCTTTAGCTATAAAATGTATTTCATTAAATTTACCTCACCAGATTTATTGAGGATCAAATGAAAGAGTGGACATAAAGTCCCTGGCACATAGGAAGAACCCATTCTTCCTTTCAAACTGACAGGAGAAGAAACATATTCAGAGTGAATCAGTGACAGCCAAGGTCAGATCATTCAGAGAAGGCTCAGCCAGGATGAGTTCAAACTGCAGCTCACACATCTGGTTTAATAACCACCATGCATTGGGTGCCTTCCACATGCCTGGCACATTGCTCTGATTCTCACAACAACTGTATGATGTATATAGTCCTAAAACAATTTTACAATGGAGAAACTAAGCTCAGGGCTAAAAGGGCCCACATTGCCCAGGTCACCAGAGAATTAAAGGCAAGATTAGAGAATGTCAGGGTTCAGGCAAATGGGCCAGAAGCAGGCATATACAGAGTGAAGGAAGGCAAGGAGGATGACACAAAGTTCTAAGAAAACCAAAATTTATTTGTTGTAATCGGATGGAAGTGGTTCTTTTAAGTAGAGTTTTAGTAATCATTTTTCTCTGAGCCCTAACTCTTAAGTACAGGGTAGTGGGCTGGGATTGTGGCTCAGTGGTAGAGCGCTTACCTAGCATGTGCGAGGCCCTAGGTTCAATCCTCAGCACCACATAAAAATAAACAAAATAAAGATATTGTGTGCAACTAAAAAATAAATATATTTTTTTAAAAGAACAGGGTGGGGAGAATTTAAAGTCTTATTTTAGAACAAGACACCATCCCTCCAGGTTTGAAGTCTCAACGAGTGAGTCTAAAATATGTCTGTGGGTCCCCTACAAGTGTCTACCACAGAGAGGGCCTGGCATGAATGAACAAGACTAAATGCATGAAAAAGAGTTCTGGCAAGTTGATAAATTTGAGCCTGTCTCCCATTCTGCAAAGTGGCAATTATAATTATCTTATGGGACCAGCAGTATATAGTGATTGAGGGAATGACCTCAGGTGCCAGGATGGAATCCTGGTTCTGATATTTACTAGCTGAGTAGGTAAGGTACCTTCTATTTTCCATTGGAAAATGGAGATGTTAATAGTGTCTACTTCACAGGATTTTTATGAAGATTAAATAACACATAGCATGTAGAAAAGTGAGTGGGATATAGTGAGTGCTCAGAACGTGTTAATTATTACTTTGAGGATTTAAATGAGAAAGGTGTGATGTTAACCTTGTCTAGTTCAGAAATCCTCCACGCACTGCTTTTGTTCCCTCATTCTCGGTTCTTGTGGAATAGAATGGTCTTTGCAAAGGAGCCAGGGACCAGCTTGGGGAAGGAACCTGGGAGTTGATTTCTGGGATCAACCCTCTTTGTGGGAAGACCCAAGGCTTGGGCAGATCCTCTCTCCCTATGCTTTTGTTAGACAAGACAGAGCGCCCTCTCCTGTTCAAATGTGGGAACATCACTGGCCCAGAATTTTCGGGGTGAGCCTCACAGGGTCTCAGAGCCTGCAAGGTGCTCTTCCCCAGAATGAAATGCCCCAACCAGCTCAGAGGAGCAAGGTTTGGAGGAGGGGCGCCGAAGCTGGGGCAAATCAGCCTTAATATTTCAGAAGGGCGAGACGGGATAATTCATTTAGGATGTGGGTGGAAGACAGGAGAAACTGGGGTCAGGGAATGACAGAAATCGGGGTCCTGTTCGATTAACTTTATGTTCTTTCAACAGGTGATGGGGACGCGGCCGAGAGGTAAGGTGACAAAGTAACTTATCCAGCACTTCACTCCTAGATGTCTGACTGCCCTCAAGCTGCCAGAATTAGTGGCGCCGGGCGCGTGCCTGTAATTCCAGCAACTGGGGAAACTGAGGCAGGAGGATCGCAAGTTCAAAGCCAGCCTCAACAATTTAGCGAGATCCTGTCTCAAAATAAAAAAATAAAAAGGGCTGGGGATGTGGCTCACTCGTTTAAGTGCCCCTGGGGTCAATCCCCGGTACCAACAAAATAAAACAACAACATTAAAGCAGAATTACTGGGGCCGATCAGGGCTGGAGGGACATGGTTTGTGGGGACGCCAGATTAAGGGGGAAGAGCCAGGGGTCTGGGTCCCTAGAAGCCGGGAAGAGCCCACAATCGGTGGGGGAGCAGTTTCCTCCCTAAGTTCCGCCCCGCGCGCACCGGCTCCGCCCCGCGCCCTTGCAGCTCCGGCAGGCCCCCAGCTGCTAGCCCCCGGCCCAGCGGGGCCTCTCTCCTGGAACCCCCAAGTTCCCGTACTGCGCTGGTGCGGCCTCTTCGTCACTAGTGCTTGGGTAAGTATAGGGATGGCTATACCCGCCCGCGGGGCAGCCCCATTCGGGAAGTTAGGCCACGCGGTCTAGCCGCTTCAGGAGCGGGCCGAATCTCTCGGTCCTGGTGCCTGCCTTCTTCCCGCACACTCTCTGTATCCCAGGAACTGCTTCTGTCCGGATGTCCTGAACTGACCTCCTTCCTTCCCCTCCCCAGCGTGGAGCGAGGTGTGCAGGGATTAAGCTCTCCCTTCTTTACTCTGCAGGGCCTCCTGGTCAGGATTCCTCCCAGGTGCTGCGGATGGAGGCATGGGGTAGCCTTGGAACCCCATAGACTAGTTTCGAATCTCAGCTCTGCCAGTTATTAGCCTGTGACTTTGAGTAAGTGTTTTTAACCATCTTAAACTCTTTTCCTCTTATGTAAAATGGAAACACAGCCTATAGTGCCACTTCATGGAATTATATTGAAAGAAACAATGTATATTATTAAGTGCTGAACAGGGTGCTTATAGGCAGCCATTAAATGTGATGGGAGTGTCTGCTGAAAAAAATCTCTAGGAACTGTGGATGTGAGGTAGGAATACTCTTAAGCAAGCAGTTTTCTACTAAGTAGTATGTGTGAGGAAGTTAAAGCTGTCTGGGGGGCAAAACTCTAGGTAGTGAGCTCCCTGTCCAGAGGTGTGGAAGAGCAGTGTGACTAAATTGGAGAGCCCTTAAAAGTAATCTAAACCGTCTGATCTCCTCCTTGCACAATTGTGGAAACAGGCCCAGAGTGCCTAGTTGACTTGCCCAAGATCACACAGTTAAGAAAGAGGACAGACATACCTCCAAGAACAAACTGGAACAGACTATCCTTTTTTGTTTTGGAAACTGTCCCTTGAAACAACCTCATCAACCCAGGGGTTCCTGAGGGACCTGGAGCTACAGGCTTTGAAGAGGGATGTTGGGAGGATGGACTAGGTATACTGCAACTGTAGAGTCTTGGTTTGGACTGGGTGGGGTGCTTTCCAACTAGGGCCCTGAGGGACTTCCAGGGCGTGTAGAGATGATCCAGGGAATGTGTTGGATTAGGGAAGGTACCAGAGCCACTTTAAACTCCTTGGGGAGATCCCTGACCACCTCCCTACCACCCAAGGGAAAAAGAAACTTGAAAAATTGGGACAGGCAGCCTGATTGGGCCTGGCATAAAGGGAAGGTAGATGAGAATTCAGAAGCTTATCCACCTGGATTGTTCTGGAATGCCAGGATGCCAACCTAAACAGGTCAAAGTTCTTTCTGTGGGTGGGGCCAGGGAGAGTTAGGACTTGATTTGGCAAGGCCTTTGAGACCAGAAGGGCAGGTTTTTTTTTTTTTTTTTTTTATGTATCTGGAACCAGCCCTAATTTGGCATCAAGAAGCCTAAATTCCAGAGATAGTTTTGCTCAGGCCCAGCTTTGAAGAAAGGCCTTTCTCCCTCTGCATCTTATTTTCTCTATCACTACAGTGGGAACTGGGCTGATTGGCTAAACTCTGTAGGATTTGGTTTTTCTATTTCTTTCTTCTTTTCCCACCCTCATTCCAGTCTTAATCTGAATTTTCTGCCCAGAGCTCTGACCCAGAGAGGAAGGGGTAAAGAAGAGCCAGAGTTGCCATGTGTAAACTTTTCAAGGGCTCTGCACCTCCCTACTGCTGGCTCTCCATCTACTTTCTACAGGACCTTGAGTAGATACCTGCCTTAATTTTCCCTGCTATTAACTGATGGTGTTGTTGGTGTTCTTTTTAGCTATTATGGTTCTTGACCTTAGATACCCTTGTTTGAGGGAAAAATCAAGTCCTCAAGAGCTCTCCTGTAGTCTCAGGGAGAGGGTGGACTGAGAAGCCTCCAGAAGCTGACCAAGCAACTCTTTCCTGCAAACAGCAAGCCTAGACTAATGCCAGGCCTGATTCTGCAAAGCCTTTCACCCTCAGAGCACGTGAGGCAATAGGCAGGGACAAACAGGAGTTTGAGGTTCTCTCAGCTTCCATAGAGGCCCTAATGCTGTGAACTGCTTTGCCTGCACACAGAAGGGACTGAGGGTGCAGGAGGGCTCTGAGCCAGTGGGTGAAGCCTGGAGACTTGGCCCTAGGCTCAGAGGCTTTGGGGAGGAGATGGGCTATTCTGTCCACTGGTTGGCTGTAGAAACAAGAGACTAGATAAACTAGCTTCTGTAGTCCTAGAAGCCAGGCAGAGGAGTGAGGAGAAGGTCTCCCAATCTGTTCAAGCTTCATCCTACTCTAGATTGGGTTCATTGTCTTCCCTCTGAAATTGAGTTTGAGTGTTGTCTTGGGATTCTGAGTCAGTCTTCCTTATCCATGGCGGAAGCTGTCCAAATTTAGGAAACATTATTCTCAGACGCCCCATCTGAACACAAGGGCTGACTTCACTGAGTCCCAGCCTGCTGTATGGGGCCCTGACAGCACACCACTCCATCCCCAGGTCTGACAAGATGTACCAGGTCCCACTGCCACTGGATCGGGATGGGATCCTGGTTCGGCTCCGCTTCACCCTGGTGGTCCTGGTCACGGTCTGCTGTCCATTTATCGCCTTCCTCTTCTGCATCCTCTGGTCCCTGCTCTTCCACTTCAAGGAGACAACGGCCACACACTGTGGGGTAGGGCTTCGGGGGCACTCATACCTCATATTCAGGCCCATCTTGATCTATTTTGGATCCTGATTTTATTTTGATAGGATTAACCAGCTTTCCAGTAGGGTCCATCAAATATACTGGACTTCTTGTGGGGGGGTTACCTGAAAATTGAGGTCTCAAGGATTAGACTCCCTCCACCTTCCATGAAGGTTCTAGGGACTGGGGCCACTGAAATTGGGCAGCCCCCAAACCCACAACTCAATCATTACTTCAAAGAGGACACATTCAGGAGCCCCAGCATTTGCTGGAATGTAAACAGAACAGGACTGAAGGCATTTTGGGTCTCATAGTGGCACTGTGGGCTTGTGCCTGTCTTTTTGAGAATGTGATTCTGTATATGTGTGTGTATGTGTGTGAGTGATATAACTATATATAATGGCTTTGAGTGGGGTATATATGTAAAAGAAACTCTTATCAGTGCCTGTCTATATGGGAACCCAATTATGTGCATGTATTATATGTTCTGGGGTGGGTCTCATGAGCACTGAGACTCCACCAATTGTCATCTACCCTCTGGATGGGAATATGGGGTGTCTGGGCCATGAAGATAGGAGAGTTCTTTCTCTGTAGGATATCAGAGTAAATAGGGTGAGACTTGCATTAACCTCTGCTATGTTCTTAATTCATCCACTGAGACCCAGAGCTTCAGTTACCCATGTCTAAAGTGAGGTTGAGCCAGGTACAGTGGTCCATAACTGTAATCCCAATGACTTGAGAGAATGAGGCGGGAGGCTTGAAAGTTCAAGGCCAGCCTCAGCAACTTGGTGAGACCCTGTCTCAAAATAAAAAGGACTGGGGATGTAGCTTGGTGGTAAAGCACCCCCAGGTTCAATCTCCAGTACTAAAAAATTAAATAGTGAGGTTGATGATTCCTGTCCTCCTCCTTTTCCAGGGCTAGTGTAGAGCTCTAGATATTGCAAAGATGAGAAAGTAGTTTGGGGAATGTGAAGGGTGAGGGTCAGGAGAATGAGGAAGAAGAGATTGTTAGAGAGGAAGGCGGGCAGGAGATGAAGTTATCCTTGGGACTCTAGGTGAAAAACCAGGGCCTGAACATGGACTCTTGGGCTAGTTTCTGAGAGAGTTTTGAAGGCCCTCAGCTAACTTCCTTTATAGGAAGTTGTGGACCTAAAAGAGCATCTGCTTCAGAGAAAGAGGAAGAAGTAGCAGAGAGGTCTGGATAGGAGTTTGGGATGGAACCCACTTCTTTTGTTCATATGACATGAAGTTTTCCCTCAGATTTGTCAGTGGATAGGCATGAGTCTTTGAGTATAGGCACTTAGTCTGATGAGACCTGTTGCTAGGAGCTATCAGAAGGAATAGGACTGGAAGGAAAAGGAGTGACCAGGTGATCTGAGGGAGAGGATTACTCTTTTCTGACTTAGTGCTTGTTTCAGATAATGCATCAGTGTTCCCATTACTCTGGCCAACTCTAGTTCATCCAGCAGAACTCTACCAAGATGTCTTCTCCTCCAGAAAGCCTTCCCTTTGGGACAAACTTATAACTCCCTTTTCTGGGTGCTTACAGTTCCCTGTGTTATCTTTCATATACTTATATATTTGTGTGTATCTTCCACACCAGACCAGGATCTCCTTGAGGGTAGATAATGCATCTGAGTCAGAATGTATTTGTTGAATAAATGGATAGGACCCCCCCAACCTAATGCCACAGGAAAAGGAAGACGTGGTATAAAGCAGTCATAGTCTAAAAAAAATATATAATATTTATACAACATATAGCATTAAACTGAGTAAGTAGGCTGTTTGCACTGACACTTGTGGCTGGCCCTGAGGGCTAATAGGATAGATAACCTCAGCATACTTTGTATACCTGTTACCTACTCTTGGCATACCTGTTGGGAAACTAAGGCATAGGTAGTTGTTGAAGGTTACCTGGTCATCTGGAGCAGTAGTAGGCCTGTTGGATCCCACTTTTCATATATGCTTTGGATTTCCCATCTGGAATATTCCAGGAGCCAAGCCTGGTGGCGCATGCCTGTAATTCCAGCAGCTCAGGAGGCTGAGTTAGGAGGATCACCAGTTCAAAGCCAACCTCAGCAAAAGCAAGGTTCTAAGCAACTCAATGAGTCCTTGTCTCTAAATAAAATACAAAATGGGGTTGGGGAATGTGGCTCAGTGATCAAGTGCCCCTGAGTTAAATCCCCACCAAAAATAAATAAATAAAAATAAGAAAAATAAAATAAAGAAATGAAAATGGCTAGGAATGTAGCTCATTGTTAAAACTCCCTTGGGTTCAATTCCTCAATACCTCCCCCACCCCCAAAAGTAGAATATCCCAGGAATGGCCAAACCAACCTAGCACAACACATCTATAATTAACAACTTTTCCTCTGCTTGCACATGCCCTGTGATGGGGCTTCCTTCATTTTCAGGTAACCTTTTCTAAGACGGCTTAGAAGTAACAATCTCTCTCTCCTCTCTCTCTCTCTCTCTCTCTTTTTTTTNCACTTGACTACTGAGCCACATCTCCAGCCCTTTTTTATATTTTATTAGAGATAGGGTCTCATTGAATTGCTTAGTGCATCACTAAGTTATTGAGGCTGGCTTTGAACTAGTGATTCTCCTGCCTTAGCTTCCCTAGCTGCTGGGATTACAAGTATGTGCCACTGCACCTGGCAACAATCTCTTTCTTATAGTGAGCATAGGATTTTTTTTTTCTTCTTTTTTCCTTTCTGTAAGTCTCTATCCTGACCCTGGCTCTGCTTTGATAGCCATGGAACTACTCTCTTATTTTGGCTTTAAGTCAACCTGCAGAGATCGAGAAGACAACAGTGGGGCTGTGTCGTGTATGTGTGTGGTGCTAGGTGCTGGTAATTGAACTCAGGGGCACTCTGTCACTGAGCTACATCCCCAGCCCTTTTTAAAATTTTTTAAAAATTTGAGACAGGGTCTCACAAAGTTGCTAAGACTAGCTTTGAACTTCTGCCTCACCCTCCTGAGTCGTTGGAATTATTGGAGTGTGCTATAATCCTGGCTCCTTAGGAGGTCTTTTTAGATAGCATAACTATAGTTTCTTCAGGCAACACACACAGGACGTGGCCTCTAGGCTTCTCCCCACCTTGAACATACCCTTGGATTTGACCTAGTTGGTAACTATTTTCTCTGTGTTGGGCCTTGATCTGGGCATGGGACTTCAGGTAGCCTGGATAGTATAGGTGAAAGTAAGATTATTCATTCCTATTACTGGCTGTTAGATATCTGTTGATGCAGCCTGAGTTGCCATTAGCTGTTTCCCCATAGGTACAGGCAGGACACTGATGTTTCATATTCAGATCTGCCTAGATTCTTTTGAATCCTATGATTCTATTATTATTATCACAGATTAGCCAGTTCTCTAATGGGGCATAACATACATACTTGGTTTTGCTCCAGTCAAAAAGGGCCAGATCCAATTCTGTTTTTTCTCTTTTCTAGAAACCTGCATGCATCCCTGGTTACAACCCTCAGAGAGGTCCCCACCCCCACCCCGGCAAAGAAGCTGCAGTGGACTGACCTCAGCCACTATCACTTCTTAACCGTTGCAGAGTGTTCCGGGATTTATGATGTGGCCTTGTTGATCCTGGGAAGGCTGTGTGCCTGGGCAGCCGTGGAGAACTAGGCTCTGTGGGCGGGAGGGCAGGCCCTGAGGAGCTAGGGGTGGGACCCTCCTGTCTTAGAGCAGTCTCAGTCTGGCTAGAGCCCTCAACTCAAGCCCCGGATTCTTCAGCACCCAGTGTGAGTGTTGCTTAGTGAGCCCCCACCCCTACCCCATCCCTGATGAGTAGCTGCACTAGTAGACTGGGGTCTCCTTAATGAAGGGAAGTATAAGTCCCCAGGGGAGATCTGATCTTAGGCCTTTTACAAAGCCATCTCTGTCTGCCTCAGAAGGGAGCCAGCTTGAGGGGTCATGGTGGTGGGGCATTAGCAGGTGCAGGGAGGGATAGGGAGAGGTAAAGCCCAGCTCTCTGGGTTTTTGTCTGACCTGGACAGAATCTTCCTGGGTCTGGTTCAGCACAGCAGGCTGATGCTGAGTGGACAAAGTTTCTATGACCCTCAGATTCCCCCATCTTTGGATTGGGTGACGTGGTCTTCTTAGATGGGGAGATGGGAGTTTGAACCTTCACAAGAACCCTGATATTCTGAGTTCAGGGTGCTGATGGCCTGAGGCTTTGCTCATTCAGAGCCTGGGGGTGGGAGGTCTGGTAGCCTATGGCCCCACTGAAATAGGTTCTAGACACTCCCATTGTTCCTAGTTGAACTTGGGTGAGGAGGAGGAATGTGGTCAGACGGGGTGAGTGGGAGGGCTTTACTAGTTCAAGCCAAAGGTTCTTTGTCCAGGTTACTTGGCTTGAAGGAGGTCTTGATGTAGAGCCTTAAGCTGTCCAGTGGCAAGAGATCTTAGTCCTAGTGTTTGATCCTGTATAGTTCTGGACCTCAGTCTTTCCTTCTGTGGGATGGGAATAATAACCTTTCTACTTCTGATCCTTCTCCTTAGTGACTGTGAGGTCGTGAGAGTGAGGTGAGTCATCAGGACTCCCAGGTCCTGTCCCCTGGAAGCTTCTATTGCCCAGGTTCTTCAAGAGGTGAACCTAGATTCTCAGTGTACCAGCAGATTCCCAAAAGTTGCTCCTGTCCCATCTCCCACTGTTCCTTGGCAGTCTTCCTTTCCCCCCTTGTGTCCTTTCTACCATTTCTGCTCTGGCTCTTCCCTATACTCTGAGGAACCAGCTCTGGAAAAGGCCCCACTTTCCCAAGCCCAGATATTTCACCAGGCCCCAAGTTGTGTCCCTTGCCCTTCTTGGGCCACTTCCTACAGGATGTTCTCTGCGGCCTCCCAGCCCTTGGACCCCGATGGGACTGTGTTCCGGCTCCGCTTCACAGCCATGGTCTGGTGGGTCATCACTTTCCCTGCGTTCGGCTTCTTCTTCTGCATCATCTGGTCCCTGGTGTTCCACTTTGAGTACACAGTGGCCACTGACTGTGGGGTGAGTGCCAGGCTCCTTAGCACTTGGGTCAGGGCCAGGGTAAGAGATCGTGGTGAGGCAGGATTGGAGAGTAGGAGAGAACTAGAGGGTCAGAGAGGGATAGAGAATTTGGCAGTAGAGATTCATAGTGTCTGTAGAGACACAGTCCTCCACGAATTGGAATTGGAAGAGGATTATACAAAGTCCAAAGGAGCTGGACGTGGTGGCGCATAACCTATAATCCCAGTGGCTCAGGAGGCTAAGACAGGAGGATCACAAGTTCAAAACCTGCCTCAGCAACTTAGCAAGGTCCTAAGCAATTTAGCAAGATTCTGTCTCTAACTTAAATAAAAGGGCTGGGGATGTGGTTAAGTGCCCCTGAGTTCAAGTTCAATCCCCAGTACAAACAAAAAGGAAAAAAAAGAAAGAAAGAAAGAACGTTCAAATGGAGTTGGGGTCGGGGAGGTTGATGTAGGAGAGAAGGGAAGGGGTTGGAGGACTGGCCAGGAGAGATCACGAGAGGGAGAGGTAGCTGAAAAAAGACCAGACTACAAAGGAAGCCAGTAATGAGAAGGTACAGTGAGGCCCAGAGCCAAAAGTAACAGGTGGCTTAGCCCTACTCTAGGATTCTCAAGCTTTGTTTCTCCACGAGCAGCCCTAGCCCCACAGCCTGTGGGGTACACTCAGGGCTCTGCTAGCTGGAAATCTGGATGGACTTCTTGCTTTCCAGATCAGTTCACTAGATCTTTCCTGAGGGACCAGGGGTAGAAGTTCTATGTCAGGGACATGGAGCTGAAAATGGACTTGTTCTCAGCATCTCATTCCTGCAAGAGACAGTCCTTGGGCACAGTTGAAATATAGTGAGTTGGGATTCTTGCAATAAAAGGGAATGAAGGTTTTCAGGGATCAGAGGAAGCACCTAACCCAGCTTGGATGTTGGGGAAGTCTGACTTTCTATAGGAGGGGGCATTGTTTGTGGGAGATAGGGGGATGTGAAGAAGGATCTTTGTGAATGCCAGGCCGACAGCTTTGGATTTTATCCAGAGGGCAATGGGGAGCTTTGGAAAGATTTTAAGCAGGAAAAGGGATATGATTAGATTTGTCCTTTAGAAGATCATCTCAGCTCCTGAGTGGAGAACAGATTTAAGGGTTGATACAAGAATAGGGATGCTAGTGTAGTGACTCATACTATTGGAGACCAGAGCTAAGATGGAGACCATGAGGTTAGAAAGGAAAGAGGATGGAGTCCAGAGAGGAAAAGGAAATAGGATTGACAGGAATTAAAATTTTTGTTTAGTTGGCAAGGGATGAGGAGGCAGCAAGGCAGGTAGAAAAAGTCATTTATAATTTGGGGAGGACTTTTAATCTGAGACCAAAGAAATGGATCTCTAATGGTAAAAACCTGGGGAATTCTTAGAAACCCCACTTTGTGAGTTTCTGATCTCCTGCCCTGTTAGAAAGGGGTTTTCTATCAGGGGCTAGGGATATAGCTCAGTTGGTAGAGTGCTTACCTTCCATGCACAAGGCCCTGGGTTCAATCCCCAGTACTGCCAAAAAAAAAAAAAGAAAGAAAGAAAGGGGTTTTCTACCCATTTCTCAGTACTTTTAGCTCTGGGCTCATGGAGAGGTTTGGAGTGAGCTGTGTATCTGGTCTCTGATAGATCTTGCTGTTGCTTATTGCTGGCACCATTGGTGAGTGAGCAACTTATGTGCTGGGAATGGGGGTGGAGGTGGGGTATATATATACATACTTGATTTTGTTTGTGCATATGTGAGTATGCACGCATGTGCCCCTGTGTGTGAAGAGACAATCCCTGCTCTTAGATTCTCATCCTAATCTGAGAGGATTTTGTGAAAACAGAATGCAGTCACAAGGCTCTAACTTTTCACTTCTCCCCAAGGTCTCCCCCCAATTCTCCATCATCTCTACCCAGTACTTGTTCCCAGCATCAGAAAGGACTCATCACTTTTGAGTGCTTTGAGCTCTTCCAGTCAGGCTTAGGTACTGGTCCTATTCCTCTTAAAGTAGCTGAGATTAGGGAGCAATCTTCAGAATAAATATTCCAGGAAGAAAAGGCAACACTCATTAACCGAACTGAGAGTAATAGAGAGGCTCAAAAATCAAGTCAGGCGGGCCTGGGGATATAGTTCAGTTAGTTGAGTGCCTGTTCCACATGTACAAGGCCTTGGGTTCAATCCCCAGCACTATACACACACACACACCAAGAAAAAAAAAGTAAGGAGACTTGGAGGTCTCACTGTATCTGGTGTCCTGCCTCTCAACCCATAAACAGGCCTGGCTGACTGGCCACTTGACTCACAGTGGCCAGTCTTTTCAGAGAAAAGCCTGCAGGCATTTCAGAGAAGTCTATCTTCTGAAATCTGTCATTTATCGTACCCACTATGTGCCAGACACTGCAGATGCTTTGCATACCTTACATTTAGAATTCATAATCACTCTGCAGGTTAGTGGTGTTATACCCGGGTTACCAATGAAGAAATTGGAACTCAGAGAGGTGAAGTGCCTTGCTCAAGGTCCCCCAGATAAGCTTGGATACAGACCCATCTTTATGAAGTTCCAAAGCCTCCTGCTGCCTCTGCACTGATTACTCAAGCCATGGCCTTGAGAGCAGTGTCTCTTCTTGGAGAACTCTGTACTAAGTTTCCTGTGACAGAGCTGAACTTGACAGTGCTATACTTAGCTTCCTCCACACATTTTTTACGGAGGCCGTGAAGTCCCTGACTTGAACCCTTCCTCAGGCCCACCCCTCCCCTGTGAGCTGTCTCTAATTTTGCCTACCTTCCCAATAGTCTGTAGATCCATTCCACTAGAGGAAAGGAATAGTTTTTCAGAGCTCCATCTCTGAAGACTTATTCCTTCAAGAGAACAAGTTCATTCCCTTGCTGGGTCACTGGATTTCTGACACTGCCCTGGCTCTTGTTGAGAGTCTAAAAATGTCATGGAAGCTGGGTGTGGTAGTGCATGCCTGTAATCCCAACAATTTGGGAGGCCAAGGCAGAAGGACTGCAAATTCGAGGCCAGCCTCAGCTACTTAGTGAGACCCTCTCACTAAATAAATAAATAAATAAATAAATAAATAATTGCTGGGGATGTGGCTCAGTGGTTAAATACCCCTGGGTTCAATCCCTGGTACCAAACCAAACCAAACCAAACCAAACAACAACAACAACAACAAAAGTGCCATGAAAAGTGTGGGCAATGAACTGGTAACTTCCAGTCTTGGAAACTTTTAAAAATGCAGGTGCTCAGGTTTCAAAACCTGCATTTTCACACATCTTCCCAGTGAGTTGTACTTAGTTTGCAAAGCATTGCTGTAGGCCAGAAAGTATTAAGAGATCCTCCTCCCATTCCTGTTTCCATCTCAAGTACTGTTCACTTGTCCCATATTGTTTCACTGCTCATACAAGCAATACCAGTCCTTGAAGCCTCCCCTTTTCTCAGCCTACAATGAGGTTGCATTTCCTTAAGGAAGGAGGAGTTCCAGGTATTGAGAAAGATGGATAGGGAGATGCACAAGAACAGGGTCATTTTCTCAGACTATATCAGGTTAGAAGCATCCACTTTCTTAAACATTATCAGTATAGGGGTACCCTTCTTGCCTAGCTCCCTCAGGATCTCTCAGCACCCTCTACCACCTGGGCACATTTACCCTGAAGAATGAGTGGAACTGGAAGCAGTGAGAGGAACAGCTCAGCTAGGTAGCCCTGTTCTAAGGAAGGTCAGAGAGTCTGTGACATCTCTGTCCTCAGGACTAATTCTAGAGTCCTGGATTCCTGGGACTCCCCTGGGGTCTTTTCTGAGACACAGCTCTAAGCTATGGGCATAGGACCATTTGAACCCATCTACACACCTGTCCAAATGTGCAGGTTCCAGTTTGTGGGGAGATAGAATATGCCTGCCCTGCCCTTGCACAAATCTCAGTCTGGCTGGGGAATAAAAACCCAGCACCCTGGGCCCATGACCTGGAAGGGAAGGTCTCTTGGGAGAGCTCTGGGAGCACTTAAAAGAAGACTTCCTGGAAGGGAAGGGGCTGGAGCAGAGCCCGTGACTGTGATAGATTGGGTGGGCAGGACCAGTGGAGGACATGCCCGGACCAGTCACAACTTTCTAGGTGCCCAATTATCTACCCTCGGTGAGCTCAGCCATCGGCGGAGAGGTGCCGCAGCGCTATGTGTGGCGCTTCTGCATTGGCCTACACTCAGCACCCCGCTTCTTGGCGGCCTTCGCCTACTGGAACCATTACCTCAGCTGTGCCTCCCCGTGTCCTGGCTACCGCCTGCTCTGCCGCCTCAACTTTGGCCTCAACGTCGTGGAGAACCTCGCACTATTAGTGCTCACCTATGTCTCCTCCTCTGAGGACTTCAGTGGGTGCTCCCATGGTGGAGGGGTGGAAGAGGGTTTGGGAAAGGGACAGAGCCCACCCCTTCTCACATACAAACCTTCCTGTGGAAGGGTGAGGGCGCTGCTGGCTGTGTGTGCTCCCCATCCTCCTCTCTCCCTCCAGCCGTCCATGAAAATGCTTTCATTGTGTTCATCGCTGCTTCCCTCGGTCACATGCTCCTCACCTGCATTCTCTGGCGGCTGACCAAGAAGCACACAGTAAGTCAGGAGGTACGGTCTACCCTACTGGGCTCCACGGGGCCCAGAAGAAAATCAAGAACATCTGTCCTCAGGATGCTGGTAATGATGGGGTGGGAACTGGAGTTCTAGAAACCCTGGCAGAGGAGTACTGGGTTTGGGGCTGAGGCATGGAAACAAGTTAAAAGTGGCTTATTTGTCAGAATCTAGGATTATGTTTGGGTAGTAAAGGAGATTAAAATAGAAGCAATGGAGACTCCAAATAGGGGTAAAATGAGTAAGTAGCAGACAGGCTCTAGTGGCTTAGGGACAGTGTCAGGGTACTGCAGTCTAGATTCCACCCACCCATACACATGCCATTCTTTGCCACACAAAGTATCTGAGGAGTGTTGGGTTGGTGGGTGACTCCATGTAACTTTTATACTCCATCCCTCTGAAATGGAAGAGGCAGGGCTCATCAGGGATGTGAACATACTTGTCATTCCTGCTGCCCATGCCTCTTCCCCCTTCTATGACCACTATGGGAACCAAGGGAGGGAAGGCCCAGCCCTTAGAAGCTGGGGCTAAGAGGGGAAGCTACCCACATATACCCAATAAGCTGCAGAGTGATCAGACAGCCCACCCCCTAGGATCGCAAGTCCTACAGCTGGAAACAGCGGCTCTTCATCATCAACTTCGTCTCCTTCTTCTCGGCACTGGCTGTCTACTTTCGACACAACATGTATTGTGAGGCTGGAGGTGAGGCCAGGCTAGGATCCATAGATGGTCATAAGTGTCTTTGGGGCAGTTGTGATGTTTTTGAGAGTGGGCAATAGTCTTGGGTACTGGCTGACTACTATTATTTCTCTGTAGTGGGTTGGTGATTTAAGAGGCTCCTAAAAGGAAGTAACAGGAGGTTACTTGTGTCCTTAAAACAGTATACACCATCTTTGCCATCCTGGAGTACACTGTCGTTCTAACCAACATGGCATTCCACATGACAGCCTGGTGGGACTTCGGGAACAAAGAGCTGCTCATAACCTCTCAACCAGAGGAAAAGCGATTCTAACACCTCTGCTGCTGGGAGAAAGTAGCCCACTGCCTAGAAACAAGAAACCACTCTGGCCTTCCCCATACCCGTGTCCTCCTGGGTCCTTCTGAAATGGGGGAGAGGGAAGAAGGGCATAGGACAAGGCTGACCCCAGCATCTCTGGCTTCTCCTCCTCAACCCTCACACAGCCACAGGCGCCTTCAAGTAACGTCAATCTAAACTGACAGGCCCCAAGAAGCTGAGCTGGAAGGAGAGCTCCACCACTTGGTGCTAAAAAAAGTTCAGAGGTTTATGACCACCATCCAATTTTTGGCTTTTACCTAGCCACCTCTCACTGAGGTTAGGGACTGCTGAGCAGTGGCTGCAGCTTCAAAACCATAGCCATTTCTCTCCAGGTCATTCACTTGACTAGAACCTGATAATCTTCCATGCACATTTAGGCCTGTGGCTGTAGTCCCCTGCTGGGTTTGCCCAAGTGTTTTAGTCCTGACTTCACTTCTTTAGTCTGGTGTGGGCCCTAAGGTTTGTATCCTTACCTATCTGAGCCTCAGTGTGTCCATGTGTATGATGGGGGGAGGTGGCAGTGTGTGATCTCCAATGGCTCTGCCAGTGTGCTTCTGACATCATCTGATGGAAGTGGTCTATACCTGAAGGATGACCTGTTCCAGAAAAAGCACCAGCACGGCATGTGTTTCTCTTCCCTTCTGAAATCACTAGCCTATATACCCTTCCTCCTTGCAAAGATATGGGGTAGAGGGATCAAGAGGCACAGTTCCCTACCACAACACAGGCTCCCTGGTGTATAACTCCCTATTACCCCAGACCCTGAGCTCTTCTGGTTGTACATTTTATTTCAAATGAAAATAAAAATTTTTTTTTTCTTTTGCCAACAACCTGGGCTAACCTTTCTACTCTTGAGGTTCATTCCTTGTTTAATAGTAACTGAGGTAAGAGATGGGTTCCAGGATGGAGGGAATAAGTCTATGGCAGAATGTTTTTGGGCCTAGAGTCTCCTAAGGCTCCAAAATGGAGGTTTATAGATGGAGGTTCCCAGCATCTGTGGATGGGCCCCAGAGCTTTGTTAGGGAAATTAGGGGGCGGGGTGGGGGACCACAATGAAGCCTATTGTCTCCTGTCCCCTCTTAAAGGAAACAAAAGCCTCCCAGTCTCTGGGGAGCCCTAGTTCATGCCCACCCCCTAATGCCCAGCACACAGGGAGGAGCCAGGGCCACTGGAGACAGGAGGTTTTATTGATGCTGTTGGGGGTAGGAAAGGCCCCCAGGAGCATGGGGGCTGAGTCAGTCAGCAAATGCATAAGGCCTGGGCACATGGGGGCAGGTTAGGACACATTTATCTTCTCAGGATTCTGTGGCTCCTTCCTTGGGGGAGGGAGAAGACATCTTGGGGGGCAATTCCAAGAGCAGCAAGGGCAGAGGTTAGAGATGGCTGACAGCCCCTAACCTGAGAGGAGGCACCACAATAGGCAACAACTTTGTGGAAAGCTGGATGACTGGTCAGTAGCAGAAAATGTGAGAGGTGGAGACACTGGGTTGGCCTCTTGGGGAGGGTCAACCTTGGCCCAGGTGAGCTCATGAGAATACCTGGTGTTCTCAAGCAGAGTGGGGTAGGACCCAAAGTCCATTTCCCATGGGTCTCCTTAAGGAAAAAAAGGTATTCAGGGAGCCCCCTGGCAAGGGGTGCCAGAATTAGTCCTTAAGGCACAGCTGGGGGCAGACAAGGCGCCAAGGCACAACTGGTGGGGGGTCAGGGGCAGCCTCCAAGCTGAGGGCCAAGGTCATAAGAGGATGCAGGACCGCCCACGCTTGATTGGCGTGGGGTTCAGCACAGCCCGGACAGCCTCAGCAAACACTTCCTTGACGCCGTCCTGCTGCAGGGCAGAGCACTCGAGGTAGCGCACGGCATGGATCTGCTTGGCCAGTGCCTGGCCTTGCTGAGGTGTGATGGGCGCTTGGCCCTGCTCCTTGAGGCGCCGTAGGGTATCAGGCTGAGATCTCAGGTCCTTCTTAGTGCCCACCAGGAGGATGGGCACATCAGGGCAGTGGTGGCACACCTCTGGATGCCACTTGTGCCTCACGTTCTCGTAGGAGGGTGGACTGGCAATGGAGAAACAGATGACAAAGACGTTGGTCTGGGGGTAGGAGAGTGTGCGGAGGCGGTCGTATTCCTCCTGTCCCGCAGTGTCCCACAGGTTCAGGTTCACTGTGCGCCCATCAACTGCACTCTGGGCACTGTAATTGTCGAACACTGTGGGGATGTACTCCTTGGGGAAGGCATTAGTTGTATAGCAGATGAGCAGGCACGTCTTGCCCACAGCCCCATCGCCCACCACCACACACTTGATGCTCTGCATTGTGGATAAAGCTATAGTAGTGGAGGCAGTGCCTCCTGCCTCTTCTGGGCCCCTCTGGATGCAGTGACCTATGGAGAAATGAGAGGGACACTTGGTTAAGAAGGCTTCTACCTGTTGGGAAGAAGAATGGCATTCTGCTTGGAGGCTGCACCTGACCCCTTGCACCAGTTTTGCCTTGGCACCTTATCTGTCCTCAGACAAAGGACTCCCTTGTGACCCTTAAAGAAGACCATAGGACTTGGCATGGTGGCACACTCCTTTAATCCCAGTGGCCCAGGAGGCTGAGACAGGAAGATCGCAAGTTCAAAGCCAACCTCAGCAACTTAGTGAGGCCCTAAGCAACTTAGTGAGACACTGTCTCTAAATAAAACACAAGAAATGTGTTTTGGGCCCTGCCCAACTCTGCTTGGGAACACCAGGTATTCTCATGTGCTCACCCAGGCCAAGGTGGACCCAATAGACCAACCAGTGTCCCCCTTGCTCCTACACACAGAAACCAGCTCCTACTTCCTCAACCTGACATTATCCCCAATTAGAGAGAGAAAGAGAGATACAAATGAGCAATATCCAGCAACATGTTACAAAAAAGCAATGTAATGTGGTGGGAAACACATCAGCACTGATATTAGGATAATTTAAGGTCAAATCCTGGTTCTGCTCTTTTCTAGCTGTGACCCTGGACAAACCACTTAGCCCCTCTATGCCTCTTTTTCTTATCCGTAATGTGGGGATAAAATAATAACGTCATTGGTTAATGTGAGTTTTATATATATGTTTGTGTATGTGAGTGTGTGTATTCTCCTCCCAGTACTGGGAATTGAACCCAGGGCCACTCTACTACTAAGCCACATCCCCAGTCCTTTTTATTTTGAAACAGGATCTCGATAAGTTGTTGAAGCTGACCTTGAACTTGTGATATCCCTGCCTCAGCCTCCCAGTCACTGGGATTACAAGTATGGTGCCATCACATTTGCCTATTTTAAAAATCGTAAAGCATTTAGAATAGTACCTGGTCAATAAATATCAGCTATTTTTATTTTTCCCAAGGTAGCACAAACAAAGGAGGGTACAATACACTAGTACTGTAGTGATCTACTACAGAGTCTACAAAATATGGATCCCAACATTTGATCTCTCAGTTCAAAAGTCTCAAAAATCAGACAGTGTGTGTGTGTGTGTGTGTGTGTGTGTGTGTGTGTCTGTCTGTCTGTCTGTCTACTGCAAAGTAGAAAAGGAACTTTGGTGGTGTGGGGGCTGGAAAAAGGACAAAGGACTTAGTCCCAGTTCTCTTTTAGGCCAGTTTCCCCTGGGACCAGTTGGGAAAGAAATGGTTTGACTTTTATAAGGCTGCCTCTCTGGTTAACACTGACAGTATTTCCACCTTATTTGCATCAGAGTATGTATGTTGCTCAGCCTCAGGACATCTAGGTAGAAATCCTCAGAAAATGGGTCAAGAAAGGAACCAAGGGCCCTCTAGGGCAGTGGAGAGAATCTCAGAGTGGAAGTCCAGAGACTTAAGTTGTAGCCCTAGGTCTCCTGACTCACTGCAACCAAACATGAGACACTTACCCTTTCTGGGGCTCAGTTTCCCTTTCCTGGAAACAGCCGAAAATGCTTGTGACAAAAGGCAGTAGGAGTAGGTGCTACTACTTGTGCCCACTGGATTATCGGGAGGCCCTGGCGTTTTATAGCAGAACTCCTGGGCCTGTAATCTTCCAGTTCCACATAGAGTAGGGGAGTGGGTGTGGCCTTTGAGAACTCTCTTCCACAAGCCTAGCAATGGGCTGGCCCAGGCAGGAAAGCAAGGAGGGAACTCTGGCCAGCAGTTATAAGCCCCAAGAGACTGAAAGTACAAATGGCTCTCTAGGGATGTAGTTATCAACCAACAATCAGTAAATCGGCCCTCAAAGGAGCAGGGAGGGAGAGGGTAGCTTCCGGGCCAGTGAGGAAACGACTGACACCGGAAATGGATTATGAATGAGGTAGTATCCAAAACAAGGTGTGGTATAAGGCCAAGAGCACCAGATACCTAAATCTGACCTCCTTGACCCTTCATAAAAAGCCCTAACATGGGCTTTATACAGTACAATGTCACTTGGTTCTACTGACAGAGGAAACAAACTCAGAGCAGTTATAGTAACCCAATGTCACACAGTTAGTATGGGAGCCAGGACACAAGCCCAGTTTTGTACTCTAAAAGACTGTTTTCCTCAATGAATCACATAGTCTCCAAGTTACCCATAACCAGCTAACTATGTGACCTTGAGCAAATAAGTGACTTCCCTTCCTGGAGCCTCAGTTTCTTCATCTCTACAACAGGAGTGATAATATTTGACCTCCCAGCCTCAGGAGGATGCATGGAGAATCCTAAGCATGATAATGAATATGCTCTGTAAACTGTAATGTACTGTACACACAGGAGGTAACAGAAACAAAGCCTTTCATCCCAAGAGGCAGGAAGCATTGAGCATGCATAAGTTTGAGCGGTGGCAGCAGCCCAATTTTCCCTATTCACATTTAGTTCAGAACCTCATCCTCTCTCCCAGGACAACCCTTTTCTCAGAAACCCTTTGGCCGGAACTGGATTGAATAAGTTCCCCTAGCCCATTTAAGGAGTGCATATGCTAAAAGGTAGGGTCTAATGTATGCCAAAAAAGAAGGGATGTCAATGCTGTAGGATGCTAAATCAAGAGTAGCCCTCCTGGGGTTAGGGTTGACTTTAAGTGGCATTAAAAAAAAAAAAATCTTCATTTAATAAATAAATTGATGTTTGTAGATGTATGTATTAGCTAAACTACAAGGACTTGTTCTGGCTTTTCCAAATTTAATTCAGGTCATGCCTGGTCCTTCATTTTGTCATTCAGAGTTCTTCAAAATCTGAAAGGAGTTTTGGATGCATATAGACCTGGGTTTAAAGCCTAGTTCTACCTCTTATCTTATATGACCCTAGACATATAAAGATTTGTCTCTCTAAGCTTCAATTTCTTTATCTTTTAAGTGCAGTAGCAACAGTATAAACCTTATAGGGTTACTATAAGAATTAAGTGCATTAATATACAATGTGTATACAATGTAGGTAGTTTCCAAGTGTGAATTCCCAGCTCCTCATACCCGAGAGGTCTTCAGTGACTTCTGCAGACAAACCAGGATAATTCTTGCCTTTGAACTTTTTAACTTCCCCCACCCCCCCCCCCCGTTGCCATTCCCTTTCCCTTGCACAGATCTTCCTGACTCTTAAACTGGGTGCAGTGGCACATGCCTGTAATCCCAGCAGCTTGGGAGGCTGAAGCAGGAGGATCATGAGTTCAAAGCCAGCCTAGCCTCAGCAATTTAGCAAAGCACTTAGCAATTCAGCAGACCCTGTCTCTAAATAAAATATTTTTAAAAGGACTGGGGATGTGACCCAGTAGTTAAGCACCCCTAGGTTTAATCCTCAGTACTGGGGGGAAAAAAAAATTCTTCCTGACTCCTCAAGGACTAGCTTAAATCTCACCATCCCATGAGGCTACTGAATTCATCTTTGAATTTCCATATAATGGCCAACCCTTTTAACCCTGCTTTGACTCATGTGATTCTCCTTTTCCTCAACTGCAAAAAAGCTGTGAATATAGGGCTGCATATACAACAGTGTACAACTACTGCATTTTGATCTGTTTGCACCTGCCTCTTTACTGAGATCTGGATAGATCCCTCCAGAAACCAGGATTGGATTGCCCCATCTCAGCCAAAACCATAGTGCTGAAATCTTACTGGAGAGCAATGACACCTAAAAGCTAAGACTAGGATAAGCAAAAACCTCTCTCCCTAGTATTTGCCTGAATTGGTTCCAGCAGGGAGTCCATGGGAGCATAACTCATGCATGGCCAACCCTAGGAGGGTGTTCCCTGTAGCCCAGCCTGCACCCAGTAGGCCCTGGGCTTGGGGTGTGGCCCGGACAGGCACAGAAGCTGGGAGGAAAAGGAAGCACTGATGTTTGCCCGATTGCCAGATCTCTGTGGCCGTTAGAGCAGGGGGAAGTGTCCCAACTGGGATGGGGGAGGGGAGGAATTGGCTCTAGAATGGGCAAGTGTAGAGGCAATGGGCTTTCTAGACTGCCTCTCTTACATGGGGTTCTCCTTTGCAGCCCTCTTGAATCTCATTCTAACTCTAATGTATCTCTGGGCATCCTAACCCTCAGCTCTGGCCATACTACCACGATCCTCTACGAGGTGGCCTCTATATTTTGTTCCCCAAAACAAAGTAGTGATACGGAGCCAAGCACTCTGCCACCTCCTCCAGCAAAGTTTTTGTGAATTACCCAAGTCACAAGTGACTTATCCTATCAAAGTCTGGTCCCTGTCTCCCTTATTCTTGTATCACATGCAGGCTGATCTGAATCTTATCTCTTGTTGTTAGAGGGCCTAGAGGGCAAGGTCCTGGCTGATTTCTGTCTCCCTGAGCTGAACACAGCACAGTGGCTGTCAGTAAATAAATGAATGGGCTCAATCTGTCCTTAATGACTCTGCACACAATAATACCTCTTCCTGGAATGCTGCTCACCGTCTTCAGATTCTTCCTGTCCATCAAAGCCCAGTTCTGCTCCTCAGTTTCTCTAGATTATAGCAACCTCCTCTCCTGCCTTACCTTTCCCAGTACTGACTGACTGTTTTATTCATTTTGCTGAAATAACTTGATGCCTCATAGGGAGGGAAATCTGTATTTCATTTATTTGCTGAAATCCAGCAGAAGGCTGAGCAAAAGCTACAGGCTGACACACACCTCCTACCCCATCAATTCACAGACATTGATGTTGGGAACAAGGAGAGCCTCTGTGCTCAAAGGATGCAGGACAAAGGTAGCCAACTTCTTTCTCACCCGGAGGAGCATGAAGTTAGGGTAACATACACAAGTTATATTGCTTTGTCCCTGGCTGGAAGGGCAAGGGGGTGAAGCAAACAGAGCTAGCTCAGAGGGGATGAGGAAGATGGGTAGGAAAAAATGTCCTGTCCAAATCCAAAAGGATAAGAACTGGATTGGAATATCTAAAGACCCTTGGTCAAATATAGGCAAGGGGTAGAGGAACTGTTGGAAAGGCCCGTAAGTCTGTTTGTTTGTTTATTTGTTTTTTTTTTTTAATATTTTTTAATATTTTTATTTACATTTTAGTTTTTGGCAGACACAACATCTTTGTTTGTATGTGGTCCTGAGGATCGAACCCAGGGCACACCCATGCCACGCGAGTGCGCTACTGCTTGAGCCACATCCCCAGCCCCTGTTTATTTGTTTTGAAGGGAGGGGAGAGAGGTAATACAAGGAGGCCCACAGGGTGCAGCTGGCTGCAGCTGGGCTGGGAGGAAGAAGCTAGGGGGAGACATGAGGTCAGTGTGGGGCTGGGACCAGGCCAAGGGCTGAGTCTCTCTTTCTTCCCCTTCTCCCCACTAGCAAGGAAGAACAGAGAGCTTAGTTCCCAGGCTTAAAAAAAAAAAAATAATCCATGCGGGAGGATTCTCAAGCTATCGCCATTCTCTATCCTTCAGCCTCTGCATAAATCCTGCACTACGTCAGGTAGGGTAAGAAGAGACTTGATGCCATCACTAGGGGCTAGATACAGGAAACAGGACAATTGTTGCTAAGAAGGCTGTAGGACCCTTACATAAGTCTCCATCCTTCCCATTTTCCCTGGCCATCCTGGAACCTGAGGTGTTCCACAAAGGGTGAACCCTAGGGCTAGGACAGCTCTGGCTGGGGGAGCTCCCTCCCACACCAAGCAGCATAGAGAAATGCTCACACACTGGCTTCCTCCTCCAGCCTAGCAGTGGCTCAGCACCCCAGCAGCCCCTGAGCCCCATGAAAGACCTGTGAAATGGCACTTCCTTTGCCTTTGCTCATTTCACACGAGGCTATACAGAAGTGCCATTCTCCCAAGCCTGCCTCCCCCACCTGAAAATACCCAGAGAGAAACCCAGGGCTGCTCAGGCCCATCAGCCTCACTGAAGGCCTGTGGGGGTTTCCACAAGGGAAAATAACATCAGGGAGGAAACTCTAGCATCAGTTTTCCACCATCAGTGGGGCAGAGTGGGGACAGGGTACTCCCCAATCTTGCTGCCCCTGGCAAAATCCCCAACACTCTCCCTTCTTCTTAGCTCTTAACTTATAGCAATCCTTGTGTTTTGGAGAAGGCCTATTATATCAAGGATGGTGGGGACAGGAGTGGCCAGAGTGGGGGCACTGCAATTAGGAATTTCATGGAGGGGAGAGAGTCTCCAAGCTATCAGTATTCTCTGTGCCCTTTGGAAGTATTGATAATGCAACTCCTTAATGTTGAAACAGAGCCAAGAGAAACTAAGTTGACCAGGGTTATACAGAGAGTTGGCTGCAAATCCAGGACAAGGACTTGGGTCTCCTAATCTCTAGCCTGATGTTAGTTCCACAAAGAGAAGTTCAGAACTGTTCCTCTAAACTGAAGGGTCCCACAATCTCTCTGACTTCATTTAGGATGGCCCTACTATGGTCCAAAGGAGTCAGGTTGACATATTTCTGAGTCACTTTTGCTTCTAAGTTTCCAGGTCCTCATGCCTAGCCCAACATGCAGTGTTTATGATTTAGCACTAACATTACTGGCCAGCCAGCCCTGCCCTAGCTAAGAAGCTCCTCCTCTGCCCTTAGTTCCTGGGGAGATGCCCTCCCCCATTTGAGATGAGGACAAAAGAGGAAGCTGGACCCTGGACAGGAAAACCAGTCTGATCTGGGGAGGTGGCCTAGGCTTTGTCTTTGGTTTCCCTTCTTAACTCTTCTCACGGACCCCTACAAACCTTATCTCTAATGATCAACAATGTATATATAGAGAGGGGCCTCTAGTTTGAGCCTGGAATCCCTTCTTATTCCCAGTTCCCCAGCTACCATCATCCTAATATCTTTCCAATTGTCTCACTATAGCCACAACCTCGCATATCCTTCTGCTCATAATCTCCTAAAAGTTCATACCAACCATCTCATCTGCCCCAACATCTTGCCAGAGACAACTATCTAAATTCCAGATTTTCAACCAGGATCCATGACAATGTCACACCACTACTTCTTTTCATGTCACAGCATTGACCATTCATACTTCTTTAACTATGACCTCAATAGTAACTTCCTAAGTTGTACTTCCTTCCTCATAGTACTTTCCCACTTAGATCCCTCACTTCCTGGTCATATTTTTCGAGTCATGATTTTCTTGCAATTAGCTCAAACTTTCAGTGGGGCCAGATCTTGCCTGGAAGAGAGTCTCTTCCATACTATCTTTACCCTCACAATCCTGTAGGTTGCTTAGTTAAGCAGTATACTAAAACAAATACTGGCTTTCCGGGCCAGGGATCAGGACTTCTAGAGATTTTTATTGAGCTGTGATGCTAGGAAAGTGCCTTGTATGCACATCCTTCCCTAAGCCTTGGATTTCTTCCTGGGACCAAACCTCTGTACCTCCCAGAAATAAGAGTAAGAGAGACAGGTGGGTAGAAGGGCCGGACTGGAAAAAACAACTTATGGAAGAGGGACAACTGTGAGACGGGAGAGGACAAGATGGAGAATGAAGATAGCTATGCTTAAATATAGCTGTGCTTGAGAGATCTCCAAAATGTAGCACTTGGTCCTCTCCACTTCTCTTTTTTTCTAGTAGAGAGTATATTTCTAATAAACACAGAAGACTGGAGGAGGAAGAAAGAAAAAGATCTCTCAGCATGCAGCCCAAAGGCTTGCGGAAGGAGCTCAAGAATGGAGACAAGCACTTTTAGAAATAGGAGGGACTACAATCAGAATTGGGAGAAATTCCTGTGAGAGAAGAGGGTCCTAGGTGAGAGGGGGAATATTAAAGATGCCTGGAGGAAAAAGGGTTAGCAGAACCCCAGAGGGCTTCCTGGTTACCAATATCCTGATACAGACCAGGACCATGGGTACCCAGCCTGGACAGCAGTGAAGAGGGGGCAGACAGCTCTGCCTTACATCCTTCTTTTCTTGATTTGAAATAAAAAAACAAGACTGAAGTTAAACCAGCTGCAATCTTCTCTCCAGAATCCTGCCTTTGCCCCCTCCCTTTTCTTCCATCACACTAACTGGTTTGTCCCATTCTCCCCATTGGTTGGTGTTGGAACCAGTAAGTATTGAAAGTCAAAGTTTAGGTTATCCCTCAGTTGCCAGGCATGGCCTATTGGTAGAGCACCCCAGGGTTGGGGTGATTTTGATTTCCCATGGCCTCTCTCACCAGTCTTATTCCTGTGTCACCCTCCCCTGACTGCTATAGACTGCTTCCTCCTGCCTAACCACAATGTCACCCATTGCAGGTTCCCTTCATTCTATTCTGCTGGCTTCTGCTCTGGGCTCTCAAGGGTGAAGGCAGTTATTTTGTCGCCAAGATAAAGACGTAGAAACACAGGCACTTGTATGTGCGTGCGCGCGCGCGCACACACACACACACACACACACACACACGCAGATTTCTAGCCCTTTTAATCATCTCTATCATTGGGAGACTACAGCCTGTCTCTCCAAGACAGGGAGGTTTGAAAGTCTCTCAAACTTGCCTAATTTTCTACAGTAGTTCCTGATCCTGAAGCTGGAGATAAGTAGCTGAAACGGAAGGAGACAGACAGAAGGTGCAGGCTGAGAGATCAAGAGCAATGAGGGAGGTGAAAGGTGTGGCTGCCAGAAGTTGGGAAGAAAAGTAAAGAGAGAGTCTGTAGGAAACCAAGATGAACAGAGGGACATGCTAAGAGTAAGGTCTGGGCCTTGGCATATCTGTGTGTGTAGGGGAAGAGACTGAAGAGGATGAAAGTGGGTAGGCCCTAAAGAAAGGGTGCAGGAAGACAGTATATGTAGAATTCGGGAACTAAGGAGGGAAAAGCCTAGGAGATGATTCCCAATCGTTCCTTAAGGCTAGAGCCCTATAACTTGTCAGTGACTATCAGTCCTGAATGAGTTCTGCCACCTCCAGTCACAGGACTAGAGCAGGCCCTTTCCTTCCTCAGTTTATCCCCAAAAGTGCAAGGCTACGTTTAGGTGAACTAGGCACAGCACATGTTTGCTTACTACAATAAGAACCTGTTGCTTAGCTCCAGGGATGGAGAGGTTGGGGTTCGGAAAAACAGAAAAGGAATGGGGCCAGCGGAGCTGCAGCTGAGGGCAGGGTCGTCCTGAGTGCAGGGGACCCCCTAGGCTGCATCCTCAGAGTGAGTCTGAATTGGCATCGGATCTTCCAGGGAGAAAGCTCTTTCCCAGCAGTGTCGGGCTTCAGAGGCCCCATACACCGCCCCCATCTCAGCCTTACAAATGTCACAACTGCCAGAGCAGAGGGAGCGCCTTCTCCGTCCCAGAGACCCTCTCCCCTCACACTTCTGAACACTCCCCACAACTTTTGAGGACACACCACCTCTGAATCCCAACTCCCAGCTCCAACCTTTGTCACTTCAAAATCTTCTGTCGCGGAGCCAGAGACTCTCCGACCTCAGGGGTCTCTCGCGGCTTCTGCAAGCCGGCATCGCCCCTGGAAACCCACCCTCACCGAACCGCCACCGACTCCAAGTGGCTGGGTCCTCGCCCCGCCCGGCTGGCCGCGCCCGCCCAACTTGGAGTGAGCCTAGAACCTCCCGCCGGCGGCCTCCCGCAGGCAAACTTCTAGAGCCCGCGCCCGCGCGGGGTCCCGGCCGGTCCAGGCTCCCCTCCCCAGGACCCTTGCCCGCCGGCCCAGGCTGGGCCTCACCTGGTGCCCTCCCCGCAGCGGGGGATCTGGGGGCGGNNNGATCTGGGGGCGGCGGCAGCGGCTCCGGGCTCGAGAAGGAAGTGAGAGCGGGAGGCCGGAGGAAGTGGGGGGGGCGGGCCGGTGGGCCGGGGCGGGGCGCGGGGGCGGGCCAGGCTGGGGCGGGGCGCGACCAGGAAGTCCGCGGGCGCGTTCCCCCTCACCCTTGCACCCGAGTGTCCTCGGTCTTCGCGCCCGACTTAGTCTTGGGCTTCCCACTTGCCTCAGTCCCCAGCCTGTTCCCCTGAGACCCTTCAGGTCAGGCCTCTCAAGGTCAGGTCTCCCCGCCTTCTGGTTACCCCGTCCCCGCAGAGTTCCTAAGCTAGACCTAGGCATTCGTTCTCTTCCCGTGAGTCTCATCCCCACCAACCTTCGGGGAAATGGTGAAAAGTCACCCTAGGCCTGGCGCCTTCAGCCAAGCCAGGGATCCAGCGGTGGCCGAGGCTGGCTGGAATATAACTATAATGGGTCAGCCTGGGGCAGTCCCCACCCCTACCCTGAGCCTCAGGGGAGTGCGGGATGGTGGTGATTCAGCAGTGGGAAGGCCCCAGACCCCTGGGGAGGGTGGGGAGACTGGGGAAAGCGGAGCTGGCGTCAGCACCCCGGGGAAAGACACGATCAGCAGAGGCACAGGCGGAGCTGCGGGCCCCAAAAACAGGATGTCGTGTCGTTGTTCCGCACCCATCAGCTCGGCGCCGCCGAACTCTGGGGAAGAGGGGGGCGGGGCGGACGGAGATCATGGGGCTCCCCCTGCTCCCAGTTCTCGCTTGGGGCGCGCTAGCTGCTTGGCGCCGAAGAACCGCACCCAGGCCTGAGGTCCGGCATGGGCCCCGGGGGCGGCGGGTTGGCGGACGAACTCATGGGCGCCCTCTGGTGCTTATGCTCCCAGGTCTTGAGCGCGGAGCCAACATATTGAGCGCCCACCATGTGCAGAGCTCTCTGCCAGGTGTAGTGGAGAAAAATCAGCGTTCAAGACAGGGTGCCTGACTTCCAGAGGCTTTCCAAATGAAGAGTCTAGTCAATCCTGGGAATACGTAGTTTATCTTTTCTGAGCCTCAATTCTGTCTTTGGTAAAATAGAATAATTTGTCCCTTATCTGGTGGTTGTGAAAACAACAGAGAATGGGTGTAAAAGCCCTGCTGTCACTGCCTGGCTACTTTATTGGAAGTGAAGTTAGAGGCTCTGTCAGACTCAGACTGGTAAATAATTCTTAAGTGGATGAATTTCGTCTCCAAGGTCCTTCTCCTGGCAGAGTATGGAGTTGCTCCCTTCTTTGGTCCTTATCGCCTTTGAGACAAACTCCTTTCTGTGGGGAGGGGAGGGCAGGAAAGACTAGGGGAAAATTTCATCCCCCTTCATACCCTGCTGAAAGCACATTAATGGATGAAGAAAGATTGTCCCATAAATGACAGGGTTCAGAGGCGATCACACATTAAAATGACTTCTATGAAGCCATTAAACATTATGTACTAGAAAAAGGGTGACTTTTGCTTTTGAGCCGTGTTCCTTAGAGTTCCTTTCCCAAGATTTGAGAGTAGGAAAATAGTGGGGCTTTGGACTCCTCTCCTTTAGACAAAGTTTGCTGTTATCTGATTTATATACTGTTGTTCTGGTTAAAGAGTTAAAAAAAAAAGTTTCCTGCAAAACATATTTGAAAATCAATTTAGAAGCAAAGTGGCGCAGGCGGAGTGCACATAAGGTGAAGTAGATTAGAAAACTGGATTGGGTCCAGTGGTCATGCATTCCTGTGATCCTGGAAGACTGAGGCAGGGGAATTGAAAGTTTGAGGCCAATTTAGCAAGACCCTCTCTCAAAATAAAAAGAGTTGGGGATGTGGCTCAGTGGTAGATGTCCCCAGGTTCAATCCTCCCTACCAAAAATAAAACAAAAAAGACTGAATTGTCATCCATAGGTTAGAGTGTACTTCCTGAGCTTCTGACTGTATTGGGCTTGCCTTGCCCTAATTCAGGAGGGATAACCTGCCTTGAGGATCTCATGGTCTGGTGGGTTAAGAGACTGTTGCAGATGAAGTTATCAGAGGAGGAAAGAGCCCAGGGCTGGGCTTCAGAAGACCTTGAAGTCTAGTCTTAGCTCAGCTGGATAGACTGGTGAGATTTTAGGTAAGCGCTACCTTTCTAGGTCTCAGACTCCTCCACAAGAAAACAAGGGTTTGAACTAGATGATACCTTTGAGCTCTGACCTTCTATGATGCACTCTTCAGAATAATAATTAAACAATTAAGGTTTATTCATATAGCACATTGCTCATAGGTTAATACCACTTAGGTCATCATGCTTTGTGTTGTAGTAAATTATATCAGAGCCTAATGTCTGTCTCCTCCTCCTCCTCCTCCTTTGAGGTTGTGTCTGATTCATCTTTGTGTCTATTCATTGGGCCTGGCATAAGCAGGCTTAAGAACACATTTTTTTTTCAGTAAACATTGTGGAATTAAATTGCTTTAATAAGTTACTAATATATGTAAACACTTGCTTTGACAGGCAAGACAGAATCATCAGAGTCCAGCAGAGTCCAGGTGATTTGGAGCCACTTTTTTTTTTTTTACACAATATCTTTGTTTTTTTATGTGGTGCTGGGGATCGAGCCCAGTGCCTCACATGTGCTAGGCAAGTGCACTACCACTGAGCCACAGCCTCAGCCCCTTGGAGCCACTTTCATGCAATAGATACATGAAAGGCCATTATGATCAGAGGAGAGGGAGAGGGCAGGTGAAATTGCCCACAAGGGCTTATTGGAGAAGGATGATGCTGAGCTGAAGAGGGTAGAAAAGGGCAGAATCCCAGATGGGCTCTTTCTTTTTCCTACTCTCTCCCCAGCTTTTCCTGAATAGATGAGTTCTTGAGTATGTGTGTGAGTACTCATAAACAGTTGAAGACAAGGACACCAAGCCTGGACATTTAGAAGTGAGACAATATATGAAAGTACTTGATAGAGTAAATAAAGTTCATAGACATGTTCTGGAGCCGCACATTTCAGGACGCAAATCCTGGTACTAACATGTTCAGTATGGCCTTTAACAAGTCACATGGCCTCTTTCATTCATTTTTTCCATGCATATTTATTGAAAATCTTCTTGGTGCCAGGCATAGTGTTTACATGCCAGTAATGAACTGAAGAAAACACAAGACAAGTCTCTACCCTCTTGTTATTAGCACAGAAGACAGACCTTAAGCAGGTAATCAAGGCTGGGTTTGTAGCTTAGTTTATAGCCCTTGCCTAGCATGTGTGTGAAGCCCCAAATTCAATCCCTGGCACCATAAAAAGCAAATAAAAATAACAGGTAATTATACAAAAGTATAGAGCACAACAAGAGCATATAACAGAGGTAACTTCTCAGTTTTAGTTTCATTTTAAAATAGAAATGACAAATAGTGCTTTGTGAGATTGGGGGGATTAGATAATGCATGTAGAATGGCTAGCAAGTTGTCCAATGGTATCACAAATAAACATTAATTTTTATGTCCAAATAATGTTTTAATTTTTTTTCCACCTTAATCAATAATTCCCTCTCTCTCAAAATCAAAACGTTGAAGCTCATTCAGTTTTCCTGAAAGAGCAGGGTGGGGAGAGCTGGAGGAGAAAGGTCCTAGATGATGTCACTTGTGCCCTGATATCTTCTAAATGGGTCTCAGTGAACTCCAGCTCCTGTAATACTGTGACCCATTGAGGACTTCTGCTCAGCTCAGGTCCAAGCCCCTTTGGCTAACCTTAATTCTACATTCTCCTTTGTCTTTGATGTGGCTTCAAGTACTCAGCCTACTTGGGTCTCCTCTTGATCCCTTTCTCTTTCTTCTCTCAGCCTGCCTGAGGAGTAGAACGCTGTCTCCTTTTTATTACTCCTCTTTATTGATACTGCCAAAGATAAGATCAGTGTACCATTTTGTGGGCTTTGACAGGAAAGATAGGAGACAGTAGAAAGAACTAACAAGGGAAGTGACAAATTAAAGTTCTAGAGTCATGTCTTCTGATCCGTTGTACTTGACTCCCTTAAGGAACTAAGTGGATGGTGGGGGATGGGACAGTGGCCTCTCCTCCAGGAGAGTCCCTCCTACCAGGCAGGCAGAACAATAATTGTCCTGTTTGCTTCCAGGACTCCTTTGCATCTCTGAGATTTTCCAAATTGGGTGGTACCTAGGTCATCTGTCATAATCCCCCCTGGAAAATTGTTCCTTCCTCAGTCCTAGTGTTCCAAGAACAACTCAACTCTAAGATGCTCAACTGATTCAGTATTCTTTGTCTGCTCCCTTTCTCCTCTAATGTTCATCTTTGCCCTCTACTTGCTGTGTGACCTTGGACAAGTTATGGAATATTTTAATAAAGTAACTTAGACATGCTTTACACTTTTATTAATATAACAATTCTATTAGGCAGGTAATGTTATCTTCACCTTATAAATAAAAACACCTACAGATAGGAAAATTTGACTTGTCAGAGGCTTAATTTTCTTCTTTCCTGTATATCTATATCATAAGATTGCTGTGGATATTAATCATATGAGATAACATGTAAGCTCCATGAGAGCAAGAAGTTTTGCCTATTTTATTAATGCTATATTCCCAGTGCCTAGGACAGTGTTTTGTTTTTTTTTTTTTTTTAAGTATTTTCTTTTTCTTTCTTTCTTTCTTTTTTTTTTTTTTAGTTGTAGATGGACACAATATCTTTGTTTTATTTATTTATTCTTTGATGTGGTGCTGAGAATCGAACCCAGTGCCATGCAAGGCAAGCGCTCAACCACTGAGCTACAACCCCAGCCTTAGGACAGTGTTTTTATTATATAAATACTTTGCTTAGTAAATATTTGGTGTTTTGTTTTGTTTGGGATACTAGGGATTGCACCTGGGGATTGCTGTACCACTGGGATACATTCCCAACCCTTTTTATTTTGTATTTTGAGATAGGGTCCTGCTAAGTTGCTGGGGCTGGTCTTGAACTTTTGATCCTCATGCCTTAACCTTCTGTGTTGCTGGGATTCCCATTGTGCCCAGTTTGAATGTTGATTTGCTATAGCATGTTTAATATAATACCTAGCACAGACTAGTTCCTTCCAAATTCAAAGCTAAGCTAGGCACTGTTCTAATTACATATATGAAGTCATCTAAGATTTACAGAATTCTTTTTTTCAGATAGAGAAACTGAAGCCAGAGAGGTTACTTGCCCAGAGTCATATATCAGAGCTTTGTTGTGATTCTAAGATGTTTGATTCCAGAAACTTTCCACTTGCGTCACCTTCCCCTGTCCCAGAATCTATGCTTCCACACAGCCTCCTTGACTGCATTAGGTAGTTACTTGTCCCCCCACTGTGGCCTTTCACATACCCCTGTAGCAATCCTCAAACCCAGGAGTACTCTACAACTGAACCATATCCCCAGCCATTTTTTTAAAAATTTTCTTTTTAGTTTTCAATGGACTTTATTCAATTATATGTGGTGCTGAGAATCAAACCCAGTGCCTCACAATGCATTTTTTTAAAACTCTTTTTTTAAAAAATATTTATTTTTTTTATGTGTAGATGGACACAACACAATGTCTTTATTTTTATGTGGTGCTGAGACTCGAACCTGGGTCCCGCCTATGCTAGGCGAGCACTCTACCACTGAGTCACAATCCCAGCCCCTAATCCTCAGCCATTTTTATTTTTTATTTTGAGACAGAATCTTGCTAAGTTGCTCAGGCTGGCCTCAAACTTGTGATCTGGACTCAGCCTCTCAAGTAGCTGGGATTACAGGCATGGGCTACTATGCTTGATTTAGTAGTTGTTAAATGAATAAATTAACATTGGTAGTAAGATTCTAGAACTGATTCTGGAAGGGGAGATGATGCTCTGTTGCTTCTAAGCCAAGTTCTCTCCTCATTCCCTACCTGCCAGATCTTAGGCTATTTCTCAGAGTGATATCTATACTTTTCTTTTTTGGACACCAGGGAGCACCACTATTATCACAGCCCAAGCTCAGGGATTCCTTAATTTTTTCCAGCAGATTTCCCACTTGAATACACTTCTACCAAGTTTCTTTCATTTTCCAAATGAAAGCTATCGGTGACCAGAAATCTGTGATGAAAGGAAGGATAGTTAGGCTGCTGTACAGAACATACCTAATTCATTCATTCACTCAGCCAAACACTTATGTATTAGCTATGTACAGGGCAACCTAGCCTGTGAGAATATAAAGATAAATGAAATGCAGTCCTTGATGAGTTCAGAGGCTAATGGGAAAAGAGAGATGCTTATTAGATTATCAAAATTTAGTTATCTAAGCACTTTAAGGTATAGACTAGAGAGACAGGGCAAATCAGGAAGGTACCAAAGGAAGGGATGATTTGGAGTTATTTTTCTTTCTGTTTTAAAATCGTAATCCTTAGTTCATCATGACTGTCATCATTGGTTAAAAAATGAATGTTTTTATTTCACTTGAACTGAGACTTAAAGGATGGGGAGGAAATCTCAAAGGAGAAAGCAAGTTGGTTTTCAATCTACCACTTCTCAGCTTCATTTTTTTCATTTATAAAATTATTATAGCCTCTGTCTTTATCTAGCAGAGATGCTATGAGGAAGAGATGAGATAATAGATGATGTGAAAGTTCTTAAAAATAGTAGAATGGAGACATAAGAATTAGTTTAATCTAGCTGGGCAAGGTGATCCACATGTAATTCCAGAGACAGAAGAATCACATATTCAAGAACAGCCTTGACAATTTAGGGGGATGCTGTCTCAAAAACAAACAAACAAAAAAGGGTAGGGTATGGTAGTGTACACCTGTAATCCCAGCGACTCAGGAGTCCCAGGCAGGAGGATCACAAGTTCGAGGCTAGCCTCAGCAATTTGCAAGACCCTGTCTCAAAATAAAAGAGACTGGGGAGCTGGGCATTGTGACTCACGCCTGTAATTCCAGCAGCTCAGGAGCCTGAAGCAGGAGGATTGCGAGTTCAGCCAGCCTCAGCAACAGCGAGGTGCTAAGCAACTCAGTGAGACCCTGTCTCTAAATAAAACGCAAAATAGGGCTGGGGATGTGGCTCAGTGGTCAAGTGCCCCCGAGTTCAATCCCTAGTACTCCTCTCCAAAACCAAAACCCAAAACTTAAAAACCTAAAGAGTGATGCAAGGGAGACATACTTGGCACATGGTAAAGGCTTGGTGTATTGGTTTAAAAAAGAGAGGGATGGGGGAAATGGGAGTGGTAGCTCATGACATTAATGCCAGCAACTCTGGAGGCTGAGGCAGGAGGATCACAACTTCAGAGGCAGCCTCAGCAACTTAGTGAGGCCCTAAGATGCTGTCGCAAAATAAAGAATAAAAAGGGCCAGGGTTGTGGCTCAGTGGTTAAATGTTCCTGGGTTCAATCCCCGTACCAAAAATGATGAAGAAATAAATGAGAGGTATGGAGGTGGGTGGGGAAGAAAGTTCTGTTTCATCCTGATATTTACAATGAGGTGAGGAATTCTTGCAGAGGCTATACTTAAGCAGGGACATACCATAAGGTTACTGAGGTTAGAGTTACAGCTTCTGATCCAAGAAGATCCATGATGTTTCAGGTTTTACTATCTTGTAGAACAGTAAAGTTGAACTGGGTCCATAATCTAGTAGGAACTCATTCTATGATTAAGGAGATAGATCCAGAGGGAAACTGGCTTTTCTAATGTTATATCATGATCATGGAGGTAGAGATGAGACTAGAATGTTCTTTGTATTGCCTTGTCCATGGCGTTGACTCCTAGACATCATTTATTTTGAATTCTGGTAAAATGTATGCAACATAAAATTTATTATCTTTTTTTTTTTTTTTTTTTTTTAAAGACAGGACCTCACTATGTTGCCCAGGTAGGGCTTGGGCTGGGAATGCAGTCCTGTGGTAGAACACTCACCTAGTACCCACAAGGCCCTGGGTTCAATCCCCAGGCAAAACAAACAACAAAAGAAAACCAGTTGGGTGCAGTGGCACCCAGCAGCACAGGAGGGAGGCTCAGGCAGGAGGACTGCAAGTTCAAAGCCAGCCTCAGCAAAAGCGAGGGTGCTAAGCAACTCAGTGAGACCCTGTCTCTAAATAAAATACAAAATATAGGCTGGGGATATAACTCAGTTGGTAGAGTGCTTGCCTTGCACGCACAAGGCCCTGGGTTTGATCCCAAGCACCAGAAAATGAAAGTACTTTTGGGGCATAAGCAATCCTGCCTCAGCCTCCCAAGTAGCTGAGATTATAGGTGTGTGCCATGGCACCTGGTTTTGTGGTGCTGGGGATCCAGCCCAGAATCTTGTGCATACTAGGCAAGCACTTTACCACTGAATCATATCCTCAAATCTTAATCTACCACGGGCTCCCCACCCTCCACTTCCCCTACTGGGATTGAATCCCAGGGTGTTTTCTCTCTGAGCTACATCCCCAACCCTTTTAATTTTGAGATAGAGTCTTGCTAAGTTTTCAAGGCTGGCCTTAAACTTGTGATCCTCTTGCCTCAGCCTTTGAGTATCTGGGATTACAGACATGTGTTACCATGCTTGGCTTCCTTAGTAATTTTTAAGTATATAATTCAGTCATGTTAAGTACATTCACACTGTTGCACAACCAATTGCCAGAACTCTTTTTATCTTGTAAAACCGAAACCAAACCCATTATCCCTCCCCTCCCCTTTTCCCAGCCTTTGACAAACACCATTCTATGTTCTGTCTCTATGAAAGTGACCTCTCCAGGTACATTATATAAATGGAATTACAGTATTTTATTTTTTTGGTGACTGGCTTATTTTACTTAGTATATTGCTCTCAAGGTTCATCCATGAAGTAGTGTTAGAATTTCCTTCCCCTGGGCTGGGGATATAGCCCAGTTGGTAGAGTGCTTGCTTTGCATGCACAAGGCACTGAGTTAGATCCTTAACACCACATAAAAATAAATAAATAAAATAAAGATTTATTTAAAAAAATAAAAAAAATAAATAAAGAATTTCCTTTCCCCACCACTTTTTTTGTGGTCTTGGGATTAAATCCAGGGCCTTGAACATGTTAGGCAAGAATTCTACCACCTAGCTGCAGCCCTAGATCTTTAAAAATTTCAAGACAGGGTTTCACTAAATTGCTTAGGCCAGCCTTGAAATTTGTGATCCTACTGCTTTAGCCTCCTGAGTTGCTGAGATAACAGGCATGTGCCACCATGCCTGGCAACACTTTTTTGTGTATATGTGTGTGGAAGTGCTAGGGATCAAACCCAGGGGCTTGTGTGTGCTAGGCAAGTGCTTTACCACTGAGCTACCTATGCAGCCCAGAATTCCCTTCCTTTATATGACTGCATAATATTCATCACATATGTGTATATATCTATATCTATATTTATATAAAAATATTTTGTGTATTCTTTCATCTATCAATGGACACTTGGATTACTTAAACCTTTTCACTATCATGAACAATGCTGCTATGAACATGGTTATACAAATATTTGAGACCCTGCTTTCATATTTTTTGCCCAAATGTATATACACAAAGTAGAATTGCTGGATCATTTGGTAATACTATTTTTAGTTCCTAGACACCATTTTAGCCTCATAGGAAATACAACAGGCTCTGAGAAGTTTAAGGTTTTGGTGTGAACCAGGGTAACCCTGGTTTCTTGCTTCTAAGACAGGGTTTTTGTACCAAATAGGTTATGACTTATACCCCCAAAGAAATTACACAGTGGCTAAGAGAAATGATGCAAATTTGAGGGAAATTGGGTTAAGCATGTTTTGCTTTGTTCTTTTCTTGCATGTTCTCTTAACCAAATGAGTGCACAGGTAGGTGGCTTAAGCAGAAACAACAAACTGGCAGTCTGAGTGATCAATCTGGGCTGCAGATGTGTTTGATGTGGCATATAAAGGATTAAAAAAAAAAAAAAAAACTTTACAAACTTAAAAATTGATGGCAACTTGTTATTACCCAAGAAAGTGAAATAAACTTCCATGCACTTTTTTACAAAGCAATTTTCCCCATAAGAAATGATGAAATAGGGGCTGGAGATGTGGCTCAATCGGTAGCGCGCTCGCCTGGCATGCGTGCGGCCCAGGTTCGATCCTCAGCACCACATACAAAGATGTTGTGTCCGCCAAGAACTAAAAAATAAATAAATATTAAAAAAAAAAAAAAAGAAATGATGAAATATATAAATGGAGGAGGGATATCTAAAACCTGCCACATGACCAGTAAGAAATTCCAACAATCAACAATTGTTTTCAATGACCTGCCAAGCACAAAATAAAAAACTACATAAGAATCAAACTTCCATGCATATTAGAAATGATTCGATTTACCGAGTCCCACACAATTCAAAATGGATAAAAATTTTATTAAGTAACTTAAAAACACTACCTATTAAACTCTTGCACTGTTTCTTTAAAAGTACTTATAAAATTATCAAACCTAATTGATTCTTTGTGGAAATAAGTAGTAAAAATTCAAAATCTAGAGATCCACATTAAGAATGAGATACTAGGGCTGGGGTTAAGGCTCAGTGGTAGAGTGCTTGCCTAGCAGCACAAGGGACTGCGTTTGATCCCCAGCACCACAAAAAAACCAAATAAGCAAAAATAAAGGTATTGTGTCCATATGCAACTAAAAAAAAGATATTAATAAAGAAAGTCAGTTTAGGCTGGGTGCAATGGCACTTGCCTATAATCCCAGTAATTCCTATAAAGAGTTTTATATTTTATTTATTTTCATGGTGCTGGGGATTGAACCTAGGGCTTTGTGTGTGAAAAGCACAAGCACTAAACTGAACTACATCCTCAGCCCTGGGTTTTGTAGTTTGTTGTACAATATTACAAAAAGAATTTGTCATATAAAAGTTCAGATTTCTATCTTCTTACTTACAATCGGTCAACAGTGGTCCTACCTTCCTGTCTGCTCACCAGTCCACAATCCTCACTACTCCCTATTACTCTCACTTACTTCTCTCAATCATATAACCTAGTTGTTCCTTTTGTAGTTTAAGACTCCTTGCTCAGAGTCTAGGATTAGTTGAATCGAGATAATGGGTTTGACTTCTAGTATGGCCAATTTTCCGGCACATAGCTGTTATTCAATAAATATTTGAGTGATCTGCAAGGCATGGCACAATCTGAGAGACTTGGGAGGCTGAGGCAGGAGAATCATAAGTTCAAGGCCAGCTTCAGCAATTTAGTGTGAACCTGTTTCAAAATAAAAATTTTAAAAAGGTCTGGGGATGTAGCTTACTGGTAGAGCACCCTTGGGCTCAATCCCTAGTACTGAGAGAAAAAAAAAAAAGTGCTCAAATGAACTAATGCATGACAACCAACTTTTACTGAGCACCTAATATGTGCAAAGTCTATGGCTGGATCCAAGTGTCACAGAGAAGAATGACCTCTGAAAATTCAATCTCCTAACTATGGGGGTAAGAGCACACATACCTATGGTCCAACTCTGACCACAGACTGATTTTGAGGGGGTGGTTAGGGTAGGAGTTTTAAGCTTTCAGACATAGAACTGTGTCTGGAAGAATGGGAGGCCACCTAGTTATATGAAAAGCCTCCCCTGCAGAAGCTACAGCAGATATGCATGCTGTGAGGTGGCTTTGTTTGGGAAACTTAAAGAAGGACATGGGCTGGGGGTATGTAGTTCAGTGGTACAGTGCTTGCCTAGCATGCTCAAGACCATTTGATCCCCAGCACTGAAACAAACAAACAGACAAACAAACAGAAACAACAACAAAACAACTCAGTGTGATGGGAGCTTAAGAGAGTGGGGAGCATAGTAATAGATGACGTTAGACATGTATTTTTATATCAACAGCCTAACTCTTAAGCCAGGCAGCTGTTGGGCAAATCCGTGTCCTGGTCTTCAAAGAGCTTGCTCAAAACAGGAATGGTTTAGCACTGTCAGTCAGAGAAGAGACTGGGCCTAAACCCTTCTCTGCCTTGGGTGCCAAGGACAGGGTAGGGCACAGAGGAGATTTCAGTAAAGATCTGCTGACAGTGTGCTTGAGAAAAGAACAGGAAGTGCAGGCTTTGTTGAAGGAGGCCCAGATGAGACTCTCTTTGGGGCACTGGTTCTCAAGTCGCTGCCACTTCTTTCAACTGACTTTGAGAGCTGGGAGAGCGAGATGCAGGGAGGAACCAGCCACAGGCCATACCCGCAAAAACCTCAAGGGGTGGGGGGCTTGAGAGGCAGGTAGGA
>NW_026000174.1:16175759-16183386 GCF_001458135.2 Marmota marmota marmota
GTGCGTATGCCTGCTGGACCCGGGCACCGCCGCCTGCCTGGGCACGGGACTGGGCGGAGGCGCTGACCTCGGCCTAGGAGGTTTAGGATCCCGGAGACGCCGCTACCCGCTGGGGCCTGCGAGTCGCACGCCCTCCCCGAGCTTCTGCTCGCCGCTCCTTCGCGGGGCGAGGTCAGGTGTCCCCGTTCTCTTCTTTCCCTCCCCCACCTCGGTACCCGCGGGAGATCCTGCCCGCCCCCTTTCTCAAGGGTGTAGCAGCCTGCGGAGCTGACGGCAGCCCCGCAGCCACCCTTCCCAAACTCTCCGGAAACCGCCCGAGCTCAGGCCGCTGCAGCTCCGGCGGACCCACTGTTGGACCAGAGGCCCGGTCCTCCTCCCGCGCCCAAACTTGGAGCACTTGACCTTTGACTGTCGGAGGAGGCAGGCCCGCAGGTGGCTGGACAGCTGCGGCCCTGGGAGGGCATCTTGCCTGGGGACCGTCGGCTGCACTCCCGGACTCCGGGCTTTGCTTCTGGGATTGCAAGGTGTCCACTTAAGGCGCATGTGGATTGAGACCTAGAGTCATGGATGTTTGCGCTCGTCTTGCCCTGTGGCTCCTCTGGGGGCTTCTCCTGCATCAGGGCCAGAGCCTCAGTCATAGTCATAGCGAGAAGGCCACAGGAACCGGCTCAGGGGCCACTTCTGAGGAGTCCACTGCAGCAGGTAAGGCCTTGCTGCGGGCTGGACTGTGCTGTGGGCTTTAACTTAGAATTGAGTAGCCCAAAGTGGGTAAGTCAATGTAGGTTTGTACATGTGAGGTTGGTGGAGGATCCACACATTATTGTCTAGTTTCAGTTGTCCAAGAAGTTCTTTCTGTTAAGGGGTCATGGCTAATGTTACTATCTCCCTGAATAATTTTCCTCATCCCTCCTCAGGATGTCTTTTGTTGCAAGGAGAAAAAGACTTTGGGGCACTTTGACCTTTCAGATCAGGCTCCATCTTAAGACTACTTGTGTGGAAGGATGACCTACTCAGCTGCTTTTAGCCAGTTTCAGCACTTGATAGTAGAGGGGGGTTGAGACCACTCAGGCTGAGAGGGAAAATCAAGGCTGGGCCAGCTTGTTGTTGGATAGCCTGGTGTTCAGGTTTGTCTTTCTCTGTTCCAACCACCATGGGAACCCTAGTCCCTCCCTTCCTTTAAGTAATCTGTCTCTTAGCTGGGCCCAATTGACATATCAAGGCAAATCCTTAGATGGGATCTTATTTACCACTAGGGAGTAAAATGGCCTTTTTTTTGGACATTAGCATAATATTATTTGTGGGATTACTTGTTAACTTACTTTGTTTCTTCTGACTGATGAGTATAGATATTCCGTGTTATTTTTTATCTGTCCTGATTTTTCCTGTGCACTTGTTGAACTTGTCACATAGCAGGAGTCCTGGTATACTCTTGCAATAGAAAGGAACACTTTTTAAATCCACTTATTTTACATAAAACTTTGAAGATTTGTTGCCTTTTCTCATTTCTCTTGCCTAGTGGCTCTGATCTGTGACCTGAAGGCAGGGTTCCCCTCAGGGGGTTGTTATACTGAATTTTTGAGGCTAGCAAACTCAAGTGAAGGGATGGCGGCTCAGTACCTGCTGATGCAAGTAGGAAAAGAAATACAGTGGTCCGAGACTTTCATGGATGGATCCAGAACCTGGCATTAGTGGTAGGCCTTTTCTTGGGCACCCCCACCCTACCCTTAAGTTACTTGACTGGGCTCTGTGATTCCAGATTCCCCAAGGGCTGATTTCTCAATAAGGCCTGTGTTGTCTTGTATGCAAGCATGGCACTCTTAGCTGTTACTTTTTAAAGATAGTTGGTAGGTTCTTCTTTCAAATTAATTCTGTCTCTCTATAGGAAATTTCCTTGACTCCTGAAGCCTAGCCCTAAGCTTGGTTCTTACTGTGGTATGAAAGACATCTGAGGAACACCTCTGCTGTTCCCAATGATATCCCTGTTTATAATTAATATGTCCCATTTTTCCCACTTCAATATATGAAACTCTAACCATGAAATGAATATTTTTGAGAGGATTCTATTTTTTAGATTCATTTTTTTTTTGGTGGGGTGAGGGATCAAACCCAGGGCCTCATGCATGCCAGGCAAGTACTGTACCACTGATCTACATTCCCAGCCCCCCAGCCCCTAAAAGGAATGTTTTGAGTTTTAGGCATTAGCTAGCTCTCAAGAATCTCCTCTCCTACCCCAAGGTAAGAGGCATTCCAGCATCCCTCAGTATCACTCCATGACTTAAACTTATGGAGATAGCCCTCCATATAACATATTAAAGAGGCCTATACTGAGTCCTCATTTTTGGTCTTTTCTTATTGATTTTGTCCTTTTCTTTCTCAGTCCAGAAATTGGTTTCTCTTGCCACAATAGTAATGAATTCTAGGGAGGAATGTCTCAGAGAGACATCCTAGGTGCTGGAATGACTGGTTTGTGGGAACCTGGATGTCCCATTTTTCTAGTAGGTTGTCCCATTAGGTCTTTCTGGGACTTTGTCTCTGACTCAGACAGAAGAGGTGCTTCATAGATTGGGTTCTGCAAAAGGGTTTGGGGAGAAATTTTCTATGCAACTAGGAACCTTTCCAACCCCTGTGTATCCTCACAACACAGGAGGAGTATTTATCTATCTATCTATCTATCTATCTATCTATCTATCTATCTATCTATCTATCCATTTATTTATTTATTTAAAGTTGTTGATGGACCTTTATTTTATTCATACCTTTATTTTATTTATTTGTATGTGGTGCTGAGAATCTAACCCAGTGCCTCATGCATGCTAGGCAAGCGCTCTACCACTGAGCCACAACCCCAGCCCCAGGAGGAGTTTTACTTGCTCTTAAAGCTACCACTTTTCTAAGTCAGATTCAACATTCCTAGTAAATTTGTGTTCTCTTCAGTTTGTATTTTATAGTTACACAGTTATTTTTCCTATAAAGTCTCATAGTATCCCTTTTGGAATCAAGGGTAGAATAATACATCCTTATTTGCATGGGTGAAGAAACTGGGTCCTGTGCTTGGTGTTGTAGGCAGTCTTCTGATGTTTAAGTACTGGACTTTTTCTATCTTCTCAGGTCCTGTCCTGATTAAGAAGTGCTAGGTGGGACCAGAGACTCTTGTTCTTTGGCAATTAGGCAGGCCCTGGTGACTTCATAGCTTAGATCTTTGGAGAGTGTGTTGCAGGTACTCAGAAAATTCAGTTTTGGATAAAAGTACCTGTCTCTTAGTTAGGTGTAAGATTTGATTCTAAGAAGGATTTAGTTAAAAATGCTTTGTCTTTCCGATGCATACACTAAGTATTATTAAATGCCTGACCCTGCAGTGAAGGCAGATGCTCTGATAGGAGGCTTTCTTAATGAGCAGTGTAGAGGTCTTTTCTGTCACTTTCTGACTTTTTAATAGCTTCATGCCCAGCTGTTTTAAGTTACTTTCTCAGTAAAGGTCTGTGCCTGGCTGTGTTGATACGGGGCCTGCATTTCTGAAGTTGGCCTGATGGATAATGGAACTTTGCTTAGGCTTCAGCAACTCAAAAATGTTTTCTGTAGAGTATGTACAAGGTAGTCTGTAGTTGGGGCTGCCAATGTTGGAAGTATTGAGGGTCTCTAATCAAGAATTGTGATTTGGTTATATATAGCTAAAATAGGGCCTTGGAGGATAGGCATCTTAAACAATATAAAGAGTGCTGGCTGGCTTCTCAATCAATCCCTAATAGTGTGGCAGACCAGAGCCCTGCCTGCCCACCCAGCTAGTTGCTGCTGCCTCCAAGGCTATAAATGGCCTGGCCATCTTGGTAGCTATGCTAATTTTAGCTGAGGGTGGCTCCCGGAACTGGGCTGAGGCCAAGAGCAGGTGGGTGGGGCTTGGCTGAAGATAATACTGGGGGTTGGGTAGAGGGACACACTAATCCTGAGGCAGCCAGGACATCATCTGCTTCCAGGCCTCAGCTTTGACAATCACCTTTAGCTAGGTTAATTGATTCAGCAAACACTGAACAGTGCCAGCTCATGTGCTGTTTATTCAACAGGTATTTGAGTGCCTGTCCGGACCAGTTACTTTGTATGTTTTCTATGGGGATTTAAGAATGAACAATACAGTCATCTTCCCTACTTTGTGGAAGTTAGTCTTGTTGGGGAGATGGAAAATAAACACAAAAATAAATATATTATTGTGGTAAGCGACACAGAAGAGAACATAAACAGGGTGCTCAGGGGAATGAGAAGGGAACAGAAATTTAGTTAAAACTGAAACCCAGTGTCTAGTAGGAAAGTTAATACAGTAACATCAATAATAATAATAATAATATTTATGTGGCAGACACAATTATAAACATTTTATTTTGCTTAATTCCTACAATCATCCTGTGGAATAGATATTATTATCCTTATTTTGTAGGTGAGGAAATTAAATCATAGGTTAATAACTTGCCCAAGGTTATACAGATAGTAAAAAGAACCAGAGTTAGAATCCAGGTAGTTCTTCACCTTACCTCTACCTCAGCCACTAAGCTTTACATCTCTCAAAGCTTTGTGATATCCAGGCATGGTGGTACAAGTCTGTAATCCCAGTAATTTGAGAGGCAGAGGCAGGAGGATTGCAAATTCAAAGCCAGCCTCAGCAATTTAGTGAGCCCCTAAGCAACTTAGTGAGATCCTGTCTCAAATTATAAAATAAAAATGGCTGGGTATGTGGCTCAGTGGTAAAGTGTCCCTGGGTTCAATCCCTAGTACCAAAGCAAAGTGAAGAAAACCAAACAAAAGAAAACCCAAAATAAACAACAACAAAAACCACCACCAACAATAATGACAACAATAAAAAAACAACTTAATCATAAATGCTTAATGGAAGTATTTGTGTGTGTGTGTGTGTGTGTGTGTGTAGACACACGTGTTATGTATACGTATATGTTATATGTAGGTATATCTATACACACACATATATATGCATACACATACGTGGCTGTTAGAAGCCCAGAGGAGCAAGTGACTAGCCTGCCTGGGAGAGCTGGGGGAGGTTTTACAGTTTCCCCCATAATTTTTTTCAGATCTTGGGGAGATGAAAAGTGGCTGCCTAATTCACAAGAGATGGAAAAATCAGTTAGTTCAGCCCACTTGTTTTTCCATGTGAAGAACGTGGAACCCAGAGATGCATTAAATAATAGTTTTAGAAGTTTCAACTAAGTTATGGTAGAATACTAGAGTAGGATTTGTGAGTCGGGGACCCACATGTTTGAGGCCAGCCTTAGCAGTTTAGTGAGCCCTAAGCAACTTAGGGAGGTCCTATATCAGAATAAAAAGTTCTGGGCTGGAGTTATGGCTCAGTGTAGAGAACTTTTCTAGCATGCATGAGACACTGGGTTCGATCCCTGGCACAACATAAAAATAAATAAGGTATTGTGTCCATCTACAACTAAAAATTAAAAAAAAAATCAGCAAATGAAGTAAGGGAAAAAAAAAAAAAAAGGTCTGGGGATGTGGCTTAGTGATTTAGGCACAGGGTTCAATCCCTAGTGCCCAAAACCAAAACAACAATGTAGCAATCAGATTATTTCACCTTAAAAAGCCCAGTTTTGATACAGGTCATAAGACTTGTTTGGCAAGAAAGGGATGAGTTCTTATTGAGGGGAGTGGTTGCCTAGGTCTCCACAGGACTTGGGTTCCAGTCCCAAGAGTCCCTTTTGGTTTCCTCCAGGGCTGCCTTTTGAGAAACATTGCTGAGGGCTTTGAGGGCATTCTGTGGTACATTTTCCTCCGTGGGAAATGATTCTCCAGAAAACTCAACTACTCTAGCTGCCAGGCTTTTAGGGAGAGAAAAGATACCAAACAGGGCCCATAGTAGAGATTTTTTTTTTTTTTACACTGATAACCAAATTATGAAATATTAAGATATATAACAAAGTAAAAAGTATATAAAGAATAATGTATTGAATATCCATGTTCCCAAAACAGTTTAAGAAATAAAACAATAACAACACAGAGGTTTATGTATCTCTTCTAGGATGCTTTGTATACATTTCTAATTATATATATATACACACACACACACACACACACACACACACATATATATACACGTATATATACACATATATATACATATATACATATATATAATGTATGTGTGTGTATATATCCAGTTACACACACAGCATAGGTCTTTGTGGAATTAAACAGTTTTCCAGCTACTCTTAAATGCTTTCTCCTAGAGAATAGCAATGATACACACACACACACACTCCCTCACAAATGTAAGATCTTTGTGGAAGAAGGAAGGAGGTGTTATACTTTATCTGTTTTTATTGTGCTCAGCCTAACTTCTATTAAAATTTGTTGAAAAACTGGAATGATAGCCTGTTTGAATGGATTCTATTTTCTCTCTTTCAAACTATCTTATGTTTTAGTACATACATAATCTGGGCCTTTCCTCAACCTTTATAGATGTTTCTTCTCACCTAGGACACTTTGTACTAAGTTTCATCCAAGTTCAGGTATTTTTATCTTTTTTCAATCTTTTATTTAGCATCATTTTTGTCCATTTTAAAGATGGAGGACTTGTTGCTGAGAAATTTGTGTTCTAGGTTACAGGGTTAAAACATGGCAGAGTCAGAACTCTTGGAATCTATGTACTAAGCCCATGATGTTTTTACCAAAACACATTGTTGGCATGTTCCAAAGGGGGAATTTCCTTGCTGATCAGGCACTTAGAGCTTTTATAGTCTGATCATAGCTGAGTTGACAAAGGTTTTTGAATAGTATGGTGAAAGCTGTGCTGCTCTGGGGGATAGAGTCTATATTGTTGAAGTTATCTGTTTGTGGGTCAGCCTTTTTTTTTTTTTAACCTGTCCGAGATTTTATTAGCAGGACAGTAGTGGCCAGTCGCAGAAGAGAAGGGGGGGGAGAGAGAGAGAGAGAGAGAGAGAGAGAGAGAGAAAAGAGAGAAGAGAAGAGAGAAAGAAGAGAGAAGAGAGAAGAAAAGGGGAGGGGGGAGAGGGGAGAAGGGAGAAGGGAGAGGGAGAGAGAGAGGAGAGGGTCAGGTCAGTCAGTCTTATTATTCCATAAGCTTCTAAAGGGTTAGGACAGCAGATGTTTAACTTTTTACTTCAAACTTCTAGCACAAAGTTTGACATGAGGCATAGTTTGCATACTATAACATTTTTAGAATTGAACTGGATTTATTGTCTAGTTCTGCTGTAGTTTACTAGGCATATGATTAAAAGCTGAAAAATATTTTCCTTGGAGGTGTTAGGTAAATTGAAAGAAATAAGCTTGATATATTTAGAAAGTTCATTCTTAGAATTTCTCATTCACTTGATAAGTGAAATCTTGCTGTATTTGTTAAAACAAACAACAACAATGACAACAAAGCAAAAACACCCAATCCAGAGCAGTTTGGGACCAACAGGTTCACTTCACTTGGAAGAAATTTGTGAAAGATTTTAAAGAGGGCTGGGGATGTGGCTCAAGCGGTAGCGCGCTCGCCCGGCATGCGTGCGGCCCGGGTTCGATCCTCAGCACCACATACAAACAAAGATGTTGTGTCCGCCGAGAACTAAAAAATAAATATTAAAAATTCTCTCTCTCTCTCTCTCTCTCTCTC
>NW_026000174.1:16185790-16193933 GCF_001458135.2 Marmota marmota marmota
TACGGAGTTTTTTTTTTTTTTTTGTCCTGGAGCTTGAACCCAGATTCTAGCCTTGGCTTAGCAAAATCTTGGGCAAGTTGTTCTTCTCATATTTAAAATGAGAAGTCCCTAAAATCCATTGGGAGTCTCCAACCTAATGTAGTCACCTGGTATTGTTAGGGGTCTGCAACCTGTAAAGAGGAGAACAAGAAAATAGTTCACAGTATTGTATTATGTTTACAGAAATTGGACTGGACAGAAATAGGAGTATTCAAAGTCAGTGTCAAGTGCTGTTTTCAGGGAACCACCTAGCTAGAGACCATTTATATTCCAATAATATCTGTTGCATATTGTTTTAGTCAGCTTTTTTGCTGCTGCTACTAAAAGACCGAGCAGCACAATTATAAAGGAGGAAAGGTTTATTTGAGGGCTCATGGTTTCAGATGTCTTAGTCCATAGAAGGCTGGCTCCATTCTTTGGGACTCCAGGTGAGGCAGAACATCATGGTGAAGAGTATGGCCAAGGGTAGCAGCTCAGTAGTGATCAGAAAGCAGAGAGAGAGAGAGAGGTCTTTGCTTGCCAGATACAAATTTATACCCCAAAGCCATGTCCCCAAGGAACCATTTCCTCCAGCCACACCTCACTTGCCCCCAGTTACCAGTTAATCCCATCAGGGATTAATTCACTGATTAGGTTAAGACTATAGCCCAATTATTTCTCCTCCAAACCTTCTTGCATTGTCTCACATGTGAGCCTTTGGGAGACACATTATATTCAAACCATTACACATATGGTGACTAACATCGGAATGCTGTACTGCTCTCTAGTAGTATCAGTTTAGTGGAATAAGAGATCTATTGGGACGTGCAAAGTGGGTTCCTGAAGGAGGTAGGTCAGAACCTTATGCATCATGTCTCATTGTTTGGCTTAGCTGATTGCATTATGGATTTGAGGACTCCATAGGCAGGTAAATGTATCTAAAGCCTTGTGAGGTTACTTGTGGCCATCTGGAAAGTGCCAAAGGGAAGCATTCTGGGCACTAAGAATTTGACAAAGCCTTGCCTGTGTTGGCACAACTTGCTAGGCAGGAGAGATTTGAGTAGGGATAGCTGTGGCCCTGTCATGTTTATCAGAGTTGGGCAGATTTATTTTGTGTGAGAAGCCATGCAGGGAAAAAATCTGAAATGAGCCAAGGGCACTATAAATTTGTTTTCTGATGGAGAGCTTGGAATAGAGAAAGTGCAGGTTCTAAAATCTCTGTATGGGTGTTGGTTGCTTTCCCAATTTGGTTCTAGCCTAGACAACTTCACTCACTTCATCTCTGTTGCACTCTCTGCATTCTTGGCACAGCCAGTTTTTTTTTCCCTTTGTCCTTGTCTGCAGAGCACACCATTACTTACGCTGCTTTCCTTTTGCCTTTTTATGCCATTTACTTTCCTCCTAGAATATTCTCCCCCATCCTTTTTTATTCTTATTAATCTTTCAGTTCTCTATGAAGTCTTTCCTGTCACTTATGCTAGTCATGAGATACCTCTCATCTCCAATCAAACTCTGTTGGCACTTACTGTCTGCAATACTCTGCATGTACTTCACACCTTGCTTATGTCTCTTAATAGTGAGAGGCAGCTTGATGTAGTATCAAGAGCACTGGGTGCTGCTTGATTCCTTGTTGACAGTATCATTTAAACTATAGTTTCATGCCAGGTGCAGTGGTGCATGCCTGTAATCCCAGCTGCTTGGGAGGCTGAGGCAGGAGGATTGCAAGTTTAAGGCCAGCCTCAGCAACTTGGCGAGATCCTCAGCAACTTAGTGAGACCCTGTCTCAAAATAAAAAGGGCTGGGGATGTGGCTCAGTGGTTGAATAGCTCTGGGTTCAATCCCTGTACTAAAACCAAAAAAAAAAAAAAATCCATTATAGCTTCCTCACTTGAAAAAGGAAGTTAAAAGAGAGTTATTGTGCTGGGTACAGTGGTGCACACCTGTCATCCCAGTGATTCAGGAGGCTGAAGCAGGAGGACTGCAAGTTCAAAGCCAGCTTCAGCAACTTAATGAGACCCTATCTCAAAAAAAAAAGGATAGAGATGTGGCTTGGAGGTTAAGCGCCGCCCCCCGCCCCGTTTAATCCCTTGTACCAAAAAACAAGCAAACAAACAAAACAAAACAAAAAAAAGAGTTGTTGTATAGATATTAAAGCCTTTTTTCTTTGCAAAATTTTCTTTTCTCTTGAGGATAAAAGCCATGTCTGGTTTGGCAACAATAGTATCTATCCTCAACATCTGTCACAGTGCTGATCAGACAACTTGTGTCCAGTAGGTATCTATTGAATAAATCAATGCATTACACTGAATGGATTTTAGGTTGAATAGAAAGGAGGGAGAATGCCAAATAAATTTACATCAGTTCCTGTAAAAAGCTTAAAATGTGCCCTGGCATTGGGTAGATTTATGTGGTGGGTTTTTTGTTTGTTTGTTTTTTGGTTCTGGAGATTAAACCCAGGGGTGCTTTACCAGTGAGCTACATCCCCAGTTCTTTTTATTCTTTATTTTGAGACAGGGTCTCACTAAGTTGCTTAGGGTCTTGCTAAGTTGCTGAGACTGGCCTTGAACTTGTGATCATCACCTGCCTCAGCCTCATAAGTCACTGGGATTACAGGCATATGTCACCATGCCCTACTGTGGTAGGTTTTCTGAGAAGTCTTGTGGGCATGATTTTCCTGCCTAAACTACTAACTCATCTTTACTTAGTGATCATTTACTGAAGCTGTACTCAATGACAGTTATCAATAGCATTGCAGAATCATTTAGCTATCTGGCAGTTTTTGTTTGCCAAAGGAATGGCTATCCTTAGCAAGTGGTTGCAGTAGGAACAGAGTAGGGCTACTGTCAAAGAGAATATAAGATCTGTGGGTAAGACTTCCTTGGGTTCTGCTACTTATATTTGTTTCCACAGATCATATGGGTTTACCTCAGGTCAAACTTGCAGCCAAATGAACAGAATGAACTTTAACTGATTTTCTTAGCTTGGCTGTGGGATGAAGGAGGGAACCATTTTTTGTGATTCCCGCTATTGGGCTTGTTGTGTACCAGGGAGGTAGGATAGTCCTGTGATGATTGTTGGCTTTTTAAATGTTATCTCTCATGCTGAGAACTCCTTGGACTTCTGAGAACTTAAGCCTGAACAGACAGCCCATCAGTTTTCATTGAAAGTATTAGGGAGATACCTCTTGGGAGACATGATGGAGGAGGAAAAACAATAAGAGAGTCAACTGTGTTGTCAGCATGGCCCATCTAGGGCAAACCTGTCCCTTTCCTCTGTTATTTATACTTACAGAGCTCATGGCTGCCTTGGGTTGAGCCCTGGCCTAGGTAATGACCAGAAATCTCACCAGCAGGCAGGTAGGCAGGCTTCCAAATATCATGTGCCTCAAATTTTCAAAGTGGATTCAGTAGCTCTGCTTCTATTTGGCTTCTCTCGGTTATCTCAGGCCTCTTAGGAAGCTCTCAGAACTCTCAACACTAAGTGTATGTTAAAACAAATGTGTTGATGTTTGCCAAGTTCCCACAGCCAGCTTCCAAAATATAGTGTCCAGGGGAAAAGAGTGCCCTTCAGGTACAACATAGATACACAGGTTAGAAAATTGTGTCTTTGTGTTTGAGTGTATGTTAGTCATCAAATTTATGGATGTCTAGTTTCAAGAAACTTTCATTGACAAGGGCAAAGATCATTCAAACTTGTACTTCATCATATCTCTGAAGAGATAAATATGTAATTTAGACAACTCAAATAACTTCAATGATAAGAATAATGATGGTAGCTACTATTTATTGAGCTCCTGGGTAGGTGCTTTAAAACTGCACAACAACTTTTACATGTGGATATTGTTCTTCAGTAAACTGTGACTCTTGAGAAGTTAAGGTAATTCTTCCAAGATGTTTGAGCCAGGATTTGAATTGAGCTTTATCTGATCCTAAGATCAAAAATTAGACAACATTGGGCCAGGGTTGTGGCTCAGTGGTGGAGCGCTTGCCTAGCATGCGTGAGGCACTGGGTTCGATCCCTGGCACCGCATAAAAATAAACAAATAAAATAAAGGTATTGGTAGAGAGTGGGACGTCCGGCTTCTGATCGGGGTCCTTCTTTGCTTCTTTGCGCTAGCCACGAAAGAACGAATTAAAAATGGGTGATGTTGAGAAAGGCAAGAAGATTTTTGTTCAGAAGTGTGCCCAATGCCACAAGGTGGAAAAGGGAGGCAAGCACAAGACTGGGCCAAATCTCCATGGACTGTTTGGGCGGAAGACAGGTCAGGCTGCTGGATTCTCTTATACAGATGCCAACAAGAACAAAGGCATCACCTGGGGAGAGGATACACTGATGGAGTATTTGGAGAATCCCAAAAAGTACATCCCTGGAACAAAAATGATCTTCGCTGGCATTAAGAAGAAGGGAGAAAGGGCAGACCTAATAGCTTACCTCAAAAAAGCCACTAATGAGTAATAGCTACTGCCTTATTTATTACCAAACAGAAATGTCTCTTGGCTTTTTTATGTGCACCATAATTTAATTGATGTGATACACCAGAAATCCAGATCATGAATGACTGACAAAATTATTTTTGTTGGACAATCCTGATTTAAGTAAAACTTACTTGTAGTTAAATTAATATTTTGGTTATATTCCCACTTCAGTAAATTCTATCACTGTTTCCCCTTTTTAAAGTTGTGGTTGGACTTAATTAGTAATGTTCGGTATTTCACAAAAATGGTGAATGACATCTGAAAACTGGTTTTATATTTAGTTTTATAGAACTGATTATGTGAATATGTTTAAAATATGGGGGAAATCCCTTCGCTCTCTCAGAACCAAGCATGATTCACATTTGTTTCAATTTGTGTTCATTAGCCTATTAAAGGTTGAAGATAAGGAAGCAGTGTCTACTTTATATTTTTGTTGACCATGCCAATTTAATTAGAATTCCCTGTATCTAAAATGCTGTTCTTTCCTTATGGAAAGGCATTTTTAGTGTGGTTTATGTATGATATTAAATAAAGAATATTTAACACTTCTCAAATTTAAAGCTGATCTATAAGTTCAGATGCTTTTTAAGTCAGCATAATACAGTAACAAGTTAGACTTTACTTTTTAATTCTTTATTTTCTAAGACTTAAGTTATCATTCAGGATTGTTTTTAAACAACTATTCAGAAACAATACTATGGAACATCTAGGTGGTTGGTAGTGGTGCTTTTTGCCAACTTATTAGATGGAAAGATTAAGGTAAAAGAGATATACCCATCCATAAAATTTGTAAAATACGTTATCATAAGATTTAAGATAATTAAAAACAATCACAGATCAAAAAAAAAATAAATAAAATAAAGGTATTGTGTCCATTTACAACTAAAAAAATAAAAAAAAAATTAGACAACACTCTCCAGCCAATTTCTTTTTGGTTTAATAACTTATGGGGAGGGAGAGAAATGGCTATATGATTTTAGGTACAGATATGCATTTTGGTTAGAAAGTATATAACTGTTGGTGGCATTAGTTTATTGTATCACCTAAGGGGCCTGGAAGAAACTAGGATTTGGAGTTGGAGGGTTGGAGAGAGGGAAAGAAAGTCTATATTTCAGTATTCTGAATGGGTAGTATCATATTGGTAAAATGTCTAGGTACAGAGTGGTGTATATTCAGTTTTTACCTTCTAAAAATAGAACTCAGATTGAGCTGTTCTGGATATAAACCTTGAGATAGGGACTGTATCTGTGTAGTGTTCTTTACCTCTTCAGTCAGCGTCTTACATGTCTGTTACATGTTTTATGACAATCCCAGCCTAGTAGAAGGGCTCAGTATGAGAGTTAAGATGTATATCTATACTTTATATCATAATGAGAATGCTTTTTAAATAGAGCATCTATTCTGTATCAGCATTGGGCTAGGTACTTTCACATACCTGATATTATTTAATCCTCACAGTAGTCTCCTATTTTATAGCTTATTGTTCAAGGCATTCTGTCTGGGCTCAGTGCCCTAAGATTGATACTGTTAGTCCTGTAGGAAGAAGAGATCACCTTTGCCTAGAGAGATCAGAGAAGTTTTGTGGAGGAAGAAGCAACTTAGTGAGTACTTTAGGCAGAAATATAAGGAAGGTTGAGGGAAGCATTTTATTCAGAGGAAATGTCATGAGTAAAGGTATAGAGTGGGAAAAACAGGAGAATCTTTGGGAGATGTTAGTCCAGATTGGCTGGAGACTGTTGTCTATAAGTGCAGAAGAGTACTGTATTAAGGATGGAAAGGTTAATTGAAGAAAGATCATGGAGGGCCTCAAAATATCAGGATAAAGAGTTTATTCTGTAGGCAGGTTTTGAGTAGGAGAGTGACATGACCTGAGTTTTGCTTTAGGAAAATTAATCTCACGGAATATGTTTAACATATAAATAGGAGTGAGATTGGAAACAGGGAGCCTAGATGGGTGACTTTGCCTTTGTTCATAAGTAGTGGAGATCAGAGTCTGCACTGTGGAGGTAGAATCAATAGAACTTTACATGTAGTGAGGTAAGGAAAGAAAAGAGTCAAAGGTGAACTAATGTTTTAAGTGTGGTAATGAGGAGACTGGTGGTGCCATTAACAGAAAATATATGGATATCAGAAGGAGGGTCAGTGCTAAGTTCTTTCTATCCTCGTTTCAGTTGCTCTATTTTATAGGGCCATACAGTAACTCCATGGTGGAATATAAGTCTGAGAATTCAGGTCTTTCTTCTGTTTTCAGCTATTAAATTTCCTAACAAAGCTGAGCCTTCTCCAGGAACTTCAGAGAAAGTCCTAAAAATAGACAAACCTGAGTTCAACTCCAGGCTTTGCCATTTTCTGTTTGTGAGATCTCAACAGGTTGCTTTTCCTTTTTAAACCTGTTTCCACATTTGCAAAAAAGGGAACGTTAAACTCAGCCTCATAGAGGCAGTGAAAATACAGGTACTTTGTAAAACTCTTTTTAGTACTGTGCCAGCATGTGGGTATTATTTCAAGAATATGGCTTGGGTTGGAACCAATATATGTAATGAATATTTGGTCAAATAAGAGTGGATTTAAACTCAGTTTTTCATGCAAGGTTTTCTTTCAACTTGTAGGCTGTCTTAAGCTACCCATTTAACTGCAGTTGGAAATTTCTGACTTAGTAACATGCCCAGGTTTTCCGTAGTTAAACATCTCCAATTTTCTAGAGGGATATGGATTTGCTGGCCAAACATTGAGTAACTTTACCCTACGAACTACTTTTGGCTTGAGAGAAGATGATTAGTATCCCTTTTCCCCTGGGTCTTTGACCAGCCTTTATGTGAGTTCAAGGTGTAAGGGCAGATTGATAGCTGAATTTAGGCTATGCTTGGGTGGGGTATAGGGGGGACCTCCTTGTACATTAGAGTAAGCCCTGACTTGGGACAAAGGAACCAGGGTAGAACTGCTGTGTGCTTTGAGTCTTCCTGTGGTTATCTCTTTGATTTAGTATACATATTCCTGAGTTGTCTTGAGAGAAGGAATAGGCTGCTCAAATAAGTGTATTGTCAGGGACCAGGGCTATGATTGGGTCACCTGTCTGTCATGGGAACAGGCCTGAAATGGCTGTTTTGTCTGATGTTTAGTTAACATATCCTCTAAGTGAGTGAAGGAGAAATACAAAAAGATTTTCCAGTTAATAAAATAGCTACATACTGTTTTGTAGCTTCCTAAAGCATTTTCTTTCCCTTTATTTCCCTTGGAACTTCCCTGCCCCTTCCTAACCTGGTTTTCTTGTCTTCACAGCTTTCTTTATAGATTATCTCATTTAATAAAAAAGATCACTAGACTAGGAGTTAGGTAAGCACAATTTAGTTTGGGTTCTGATACACTTTACCTTCCTGAGCCTCAATTTCCCCATGCTAAATGTTGTGGGGATTGCAGAACCTATCTTACAAAGCTGATATGTACAGATCTTATGAAATGATTTGATAAGCACTTTAGTCTTATAAAAATATAATTCATTATTATTAATTTTTCTCTGAATTATCAGATGATTTTTTTTGCAGTTCTTCTGTTCATTCTGTCTTTTTATTACCCTAGAGCTTCTAGATTTTTCTCTTTTATAACCTTGCTATTTTTTTTTTTTTTTTTTTTTTTTTTTTTTTTTTTTTTTT
>NW_026000174.1:16194001-16238592 GCF_001458135.2 Marmota marmota marmota
TTTTTTTTTTTTTTTTTTTGTGGTGCTGGGGATTGAAGCCAGGACCTTGTGCATGTGAGGCAAGCACTCTACCAACTGAGTTATATCCCCAGCCCCATAACCTTGCTTTTAAACTCTTTTTTTTTTTAAAGAGAGAGAGAGAGAGAGAGAGAATTTTTTTTAATATTTATTTTTTAGTTTTCAGCGGACACAACATATCTGTTTGCATGTGGTGCTGAGGATCGAACCCGGGCCGCACGCATGCCAGGCGAGCGCGCTACTGCTTGAGCCACATCCCCAGCCCACAACTGGCTCATTTGTGAGAGAGAAGGCTTGAGCCCTTGGGAAAATATAAAGTTCATTGACTTTGGAGTAAAATGTTTTCTTATTAACTTGAATAATTTTTAAAATCTCTTTGTGACCTATTTTTCACATATGCTATCTAGTTTACCATTATATTCTATTCATTTTAGTCTTGAAGTCACTTCCATTTCTAAGAATTCTTTTTTAAAATTCAAGTATTATTGTATTGAGGTTACCCCTGAACTGAGAATCAAAACTTGCCTTTGCTAGCTTTTTAGTATGAATTAGAGTAGAGTGTAGTTACTGGGAACTTGGGTGACAGTACAACTTTGAGTTGGGGGTGGATCCTGGCAAAAGGGAAGTTCTGCTAGCCCAGTTTTCCTGTTCAATAAGGCCGTCAGTGATTCAGGGCATACCTGATACCTTTTTGTGTAGCCCATAGCTAGCTGTTATTCCTGAGCAGAACATGTACCTGTACTGTCGGCCAGAAGTCCTAACTTGGTGAGCCTGATTCCCCAAAGAATTCAGTGATGAAAATTAGGGCACTTGAACAGATCTAATTGGCTAAACTCTGTGAAGGGCAGAGACTTTCCCTGGGGGCTCCTTTTAATCTCCCATGGTTATAGACTTTTAAGGTCGGACTAATTAAAATGTGTTGGCAATTGGACTGAATACTTGTACTAGGTCCTGCTCCAGCCTAGTGCCAGAAGTTGGTACAGGGCTATCTTTTTTGTGGAGTTGAGGAGTGGGTTTCCATTTCCTCATCTACTAAATGCACAAATATATTTGTTTAGAATGGGTTGTCAAACATTTTATGGTAGGGAGAAATGTTGACTGAGACCTGGATGTGGCCTGAATTTTCTATTCTCCAGACTCTTCAAGTGCCCTTTTCAGTTGATTCCCTGTTCCATTAGCCCCAAATGGCCTTGCTCTATTAGCTAGCAAGTCATTTTTATTGCCCTTGGGTATCCTTCCCTGGTGTGTATTCTTGTTCTAACCAGAAAAAGGGATGAGTAAAGGATACAAGTCCCATCATGTGCCAGGGCAGGGCTAGTGTTTTACACAGCTATCTTTTTTTGTGTGTGCTGGGAATAGAGCCCAGGGGACATTCGACCCCTGAGCTACATCCTCAACCTTCTTAATTTTTTATTTGAGACGGGGTCTTACTAAATTGCTCAGGCTGGTCTCAAACTTGCAATCCTGCTTCAAGCTTCTGAGTAGCTGGGATCAGTCATGCACCATTGCTGCCCAGCTACACAGCTGTCTTTAGATGTATGCATTCTTTCTTTTTTTTTTTTTTAAAGTTGCTGATTGATCTGTATTTTATTTATTTATATGTGGTGCTAAGAATCCAACCCAGTGCCTCACACATGCTAGGCAAGCACTTTGCCACTGTGAGCAACAACCCCAGTCCTTGATGTATTCTTTATAATACTGATTTTACAGATGAGGAAATAGATTCAGAGATGGAAAATAACTTGTTTGATGGTCATTGCAGCTTATAAACAACTGACTTAGAATTCAAATCTGTCTTTCCCAAGCTTCTGAGTACTTCCCTAAGGTACCACAAATGACTTTATATCTTTTTATCCTACTAAGCCTAGTTAAGTTCCCACCTCCAGAAGGCTAATTCTTTTGCTTTTCTCATCTGACTACTCCCACTTCTGTGAGGTTTGGTATTCAGGGTGGATTTGTTAAAGAACTGAATGAAGTCGTAGTGTTGGAATTTCAGCTCTCATGACAGACTGATAAATGAAAGGGTTTAGGCAGAGTCTTGGCTGGCTCCCTGAGTAAAGCCAGATCTGTGTCTTCGTGATTTGCCCAGAGTGAACTGTTTTAAACTGGAGGCAATGGGTCTTCTAGCAGGGCACCTTTTGGTTTCCTAGGAGTAGGCATTACTTCCTTTATGTTATTTTTTCTTGATTTCTGGCTTGCTTTCTTATAGTCTCCTTGCAACCAGTAAAGCTAGGCTTAATACTATCTGGAGTGTATTGGTGTGACAAAGCCCTCATTTGTGGTTGCTGGAATATATCTGTTGCTTGCTTGCTTGCCTTTTTTTTTTTCCCCAAAGAGCATATTGAATTTTTAACCCAGCATTTGGGGCTTATACTTTCGGTCACCTCTGCCTATTGGTATGTGCTTCTTCACAGGATACAAAGGCTTTCTTGGAGAAAGCAAGCACATGTAAAGGCATTTTTATAAGTTGAGTTACCCTTCTCAACGACTTGAAAATAACTATAAAAGTATTTTCAGGCATTTTTCCACACATACAACATATATGCTTATTTTTTATTTCTTAATATGAAACATTTGTTCCTCTGGGAATAAATGTCAAATTGGAACATAATGAAATATATAGTTCAAATACTTTTAATGGGAAGGGTGATAAAATATTGAGAACAATGTAAATTATACATTAGGATGGTTTTTATTTTGTTTTTATATACTGGGAAATATGAAATAGTTTAGTCAAACAGAATGAACTAAATAGTGACACAATACTTCTTTTCATTTCTCTGCTTTGAAGAATAGATTATGTTTTGACAAGAAGGGAGAAGAATACATTCTGAGGCTCGTGGGAACTGTGTTCTCAGTTCCTCTACTCAGTTGTCTTTGGTCTGGTAACTAACCTTATGAGTGTCCGTTTCCCTATCTGCTAAATGGGAATACTACCTACCTTGTTTAATTTTATGAGGGTTAAATAACCCTCATGTATGTGAAAGTGTTTTGTAAACTCTGAATTTCTGCTATTTTCACACTTACTAGGTGTCTGGAATGAATTTGCTAACACTATAAGGAGGCTTTTGGTTTAGGATGTAGCTTGACATAGCAGGGAGGAATGATGCAGAATTAATGGATACACAGTTGAATGTATTTAGGCAGCAGCTGAGAGGAATTACCATGAGGTATTCACAGGAAAGAAATGCATTCATTCCTCCAATACATATTTATTGAGTCCTGTCTAGTGGAGAAGAAAGAAATAACTAGCATCTACCTACTAAATGTGCAGCATACTAAAATATGAAAGCAGCTTGGTTTAGAATGAAAACTCCATAAAGACAGGGGTTGTTGTCTGTTTCATATGTTGCTGTATATTCACCCAGGAGTAGTGCCTGTTATGTAGTAGGCTGTCAATAATATTTGTTGAAAGAAAACTTTAGTTTTATTGACCACTCAGTTTCTTCATTTATATAAAGGGATGAGGATTAGCTACAATACAAGGTTATTGGTAGGCTTTACAAAAAATAAACAAAATCTAAAAACCTTTGTATAGGGCCTAGCATATAGAAAGTGTTTCATAGTTCCTTTTATTTTCCCTTTCTGAAAGTGCAGTGGAAGCACAGAGGAAGAAACAGAATTGCTTGGTGGAGGCTGTACAATGGTCAGAGGTTTGATCTGACAATGTCTTCCTAATGTAGAAGGTTTAAACTATTGACATTATTTCCTTATAGGAGGAATTCTCTCAGATTAAAAAAGGGTCTTAGAATTGATATATTTTGTTTCTCTGCATTTTCTGTAATCTTGGTGGGAGTGCTGGCTCTTGTCTTTCCAGGCAAGGTCACATTTAAGTTGCAAGTTTGTGCAGAGGTTGTTCCAGAAGAAGCAGTTTCCACTGGAGTCTGGACTTAGCTGATTTGGTTTTGCCCTTTATAGCAAGTCATCACTCTTCCCCTACCCTCAAACCTTTCAATAATTGTTAGTTATGGCTTTGAAAACATGTACTCAGCTTGACTCCTGTTCCGGATCAGTTGTAAATTCTCTTTGGAGGTGGAACAGAGCGTGTTCACTTGGGTTAATCAGGTATTTAAGAGTTGACCTTTCCTAGTGAAAACCTAATTTCCTCTCATGCCTGAGTAACTTTAGCAAGCCAAGGGCCCTGTTCGCAGGCATTCCTGGAAGTTGGGTCAGGTTTGCCTGCCCTTGTTCAGTGTGCACAAAGACCAGTGAGATTTATCTACCTCTCATTCACCAAGGGTGTCCAGACCTCTTCCCTTTATTCTATGGTATTTAAGCACTAGGAAGACCACTTTCCTTTCTCTGGTCAGCATTTTAATCTTCGGAGTATTCTTTTCTCATTTAATTTCTAGGAGAATGAGTGAGCATGGAGGAATTGTTTGGTGAAAGGGCTTCTTGCTTATTAACTAAATACACTTGGCAAGAAGTGTGTAAAGAACACATTCTGATGGCCAGGTACTATGGAGCATGCCTGTAATTCCAGCAACTCAGGACATTGAGGCAGGAGGATCACAAGTTCAAGGCCAGCCTCAGCAATTTAGTGAGCCCTTCAGCAACTTAGCAAGACCGTATTTCAAAATAAAATATAAAAAAAGGGCTAGGGATGTAGCTCAGTGGTAGAGCACCACTGGGTTCAAACCCCAATAGCAACCAACCAACAAACAAATGAACAAAAACATGTTCCCTGATGAGAGCATTGGGTAAATTAGACTTGGTTTGGGGTTTAAATGGGCTTGCTTCTCTCTAGGAATGGAATCAGTAAATGTATGTCTGATATCCTCCATATTGCTCTTTTTTGGGAGCTGAGCATTGCCCCAGAAGAGGTCTCAAATGTGGGGTGGGGGAGAAGGAGAAGGAAGATTGTTAATGAAATAAGAGACAAAAGGAGACAAAAGGAACTTTGGTGAGCTGTTACTCTATGCTAGGTGCTTTACATGAATTATTTTCTTTAATCTTCATGATAACCTTGTGCAGTAGCTATCATTAGTTTTGTATGTGATGAAACTGAAGCTCAGAGAGGTTAATCAACTTTCCCAAAGTCACAAAATTAGCAAATAATAATAATAATAATAATAATTATCATTTATTGGGAAGGCACATATCAAGCTTTTAAATTTTTTTAAATTTTATATATATGTATACACACATATACATACATATATATATATATATTTGTAGATGGACACAATACCTTTATTTTATTTATTTATTTTTATGTGGTGCTGAGGATTGAACCTAGCACCTTGTAAATGCTAGGCAAGCTCTCTACTGCTGAGCCACAACCCCAGCCCCAAGCTTTTATTTTTAATCTTCCAAAAGATTATTATTATTTTTTGCATTGGAATTAGCTTTTGCTTGCATAAGGTCACTCATCTTTCAGTGTCAGTATAGGAATTTGATTAAAAAGCTTGTTTTCTAGATGCCCATATCACTCTGCAAATGGAAGTGCTGGGATTCAATACAGAGTCATGAACATATCTTACTTTTCTTTGTGTCTCCATAACTTCTGACAGTGCCTACTACTTTGTTAGTGCCCAATAAATGTTTGCTGTGAAATCTAGTCCTGATGTCCTTGATAGCTCATGTCATCTGCAGTAGCTCCTTATTGTCAACTGCATCCTGCTCCAGCTTCTCAGCTGCCTATCTTCCCTGCACAGTTTGCATTATCCTACTTATCCTTTGTGACTTTCTTGACTCCCCAACACACAGTATCTATCCCGCATTGTTAATCTCCTGCTTCTTCACCCCTTTTCCCTGGCTACATACTTTTGCTCTTGCTGTTGCTCTCTACTACCTCCAGTCCTGTCTGTTCTTTTCTTTGTAGTTTCTCTAACCCCAGATACTTCCCTGTCCAGATTGTAATTTTCTTAGTCTGTACCATGTAATTTGGCACCTTGTGAAATCGAGGCAACTGCTGTATTACTGAGCTGCATTCCCAGTTCCTTAGCATAATTATCTACTGTTTTACTTTCTTTCTGTTGGTTATATGGACATTAATCTTCTCCCCAGCCAGCTGATGGTAGTCATATCATAATGACCCCTCAGATGGGTTTGTGCTTGGTACTTTATAAAGCACCCTCTATTCAAGACCTGTCTTTTGTTCACCACACCCATAGCAACTCCTTGAGGTATGACAGAAGGGGATTGTTAACCTTCCTATCATAGTAGGGAAAACAAGTGTAAAGAAGGCAGGTACTTCCCAGGGTTACGTATCTAATTAGGGACAGAACTGAGACTAAATCTCAGGTCTACTGATTTATGGTTTAGTGTTTTGACTGCAGTCTCATCCACGTTTCTGTTTTTCTCTGCCTTTCCCCTTCCTGCCTTTCCTCCTCCTGTCTTCAGAGGCCATTCAAGGCAAAACATCTACTTTGTAGGTTTTCAGGAGCCTTGGTTAATGATCCAGGGAATGGCAGAGTAGTCCTGATAGCAGTCAGGTACCTCTTAGTGGCTTCAGTGTTCTATATTACCATTGTCTATGTCATGCTACTAGGATTAATGTTGAACTAAGACACTTTGGATTATTTTGAATGGTCAGAGAACTCTCTCCTGGAGATCCAGAAAATAGGGCGGAATGTGTGGCTGCTAGACAGTTTCATGTTGTGTCAATGGCACAAATTTGGAAGCAGTCAGACCAGGTTTGAAATCTGGCTTTTCTGTTTTTTATTAGCCTCATGATCCTGGGTAAATCATTATTCTCTCTTAGTCTTAGAGCTATTATGAGCATGAATTTAAGGGCCATACAATGGACCTTAAAAAAGTTGTTGGCTTTTTATTATCAATATAATATTACTTTAAATATAGGATTCTTAAGTGGCATGAGGGGCTTAGTCGTGCCTCTGACCTTTGCAGGTTTCTCCTTGCATTTTGATTTCTGAGCATCAGTGACCAGATACTGCCTTGGAACCTGTTGACTAATAGGGGCTGAATTTTAATGCTTTACCCACAGTTTGTAGTCTCCAGGTTTCCAGTGCCTTCTGAGGGCAATGAAATCAGCTTATGGACAACATGGGTGTGGTTTCAGTGTCAGTCTTGGAGAGTGAAATTCTTGTTTCTCTGAAGGACTTTGATTTTAGGATTGTTGCTTCTAAAAGTTACTTTTGGAATTGTTACTTCTGGAAAGTCAAGAACCTAGTTAATGAGAAATTTTAGTTATTTTAGAAACCGGATATAGCTCCAAAATGGTTTTTAATTAATTAATTAGTTCATTTATTTAAAAATTTTTTAGTTGTAAATGGAAAAAATACCTTTATTTGTTTTTATTTTTATATGGTACCAGGGATCAAACCCAGGGCGTCACGCATGCTAGGCAAACACTCTACCACTGAGCCACAACCCTGGCCCCTTCAAAACTGTTTTAAAATACTTCTCTATACTTCCTCACACATCCAGCAACTCCTCACACCTCCCCAAAAGAAAAATAATCAGATTCACACCACTGTGTGATGGTGGAGTCTTTGGCATCTAGTTTTCTGCTACTACCACTCAAAACTGCTGCTTCAAGAGAAGGCAGTCAGCTCCTTTTCCATACTTCCCAACCATGACTTGGTTTGTGCTGTAAGGACCACTTGGATCCTATTTTAAAGAGAGCTTCCTTTCTCATTTGGGGATTTTAGACTGTTGAACATATAAAAAATGACTATAAAATTTAACCAAGGAGGAATATAACTCATTGCTAAAATGGCAAGTTTGGATGACTGCAGGGTGAGAGGGTAGACTTCCTGGGGAGGTAGGGAAGGGACAGCTAGATGAGGAAATATTAATGACTTTTGAGTTTTTTCTTTTAGAGTATGGTACCATTGCCATTGTTTTTTTTTTTTTTTTTGAGTTGAAAGTTGCAGGAAATATTATGAACCATTTTAAAGTACACAATTCTGTGGCATTTAGAATACTCATAATGGTGTGCGACCATCACTTCTATTTCAAAACTATTTTCATAATTCCAAAGAAAACCCATACCCATTAAATAGTTGTTCTCATTCCCCCCTTTTCCTTTCTCTTGGCAGCCATAATTCAGCATTCTATCTTTATGAATTCACCTATTCTGGATATTTTATGTAGATGGAAACATACAATATATGACTATGTCCTTTCTTTTGCTTAACGTTTTTTTCCTCCTTCTCATCCTCCTCCTTCTGCTTTTTTGTGTATGGTACTGGGAACGGAACCCCAGCCTTGTGAAAACTAGGCAACTGCTCTACCACTGAGCTGCATCCCCAATTCCTTAGCATAATGTTTTGGAGGTTCATCTGGGTTATAGCATATATTAGTAATTAATTCCTTAAAAACATTTTTTTTTTTTTTGTACTGGGAATTGACTCAGGGGCTCTTTACCACTAAGCTACATACCCAGCTCTTTTTATCATTTTTTTTTTATTTTGAGACAGTGTATCATTAAGTTTCCAAGACTGGCCTTGAACTTGTGATTCTCCTGCTTCAGCCTCCTAAGTGACTGAGATTACAGGTGTGCACTACCACATTTCTTTTTATGGCTGGAAAATATTTCATGTGTGTGTGTGTGTGTGTGTGTGTGAGTGTATACACACACATCACAATTTGTCATCTGTCAATTGGTGGATATTTGGGTTGTTTCCACATTTTGGCTGTTGTAAATGTGCTACTAAGAATATGTTTGTAGCCATGTATGGTGGTGCATGCCTATAATTCCAGCTACCTGAGAGGCTGAGGTAGGAGGATCTCAACTTCAAGGTCAGCCTCAGAATCTTAGCAAGACCATGTCTCAAAATAAAAAGGGCTGGGATGTAGCTCAGGAGTAGAGTTCCCCTGGGTTCAATCCCCAATATTGCAAAAACTAAAATTAAAACTAAAACTAAAACAAAAAATATGTATGTTTTTATGTGTATCTGATTGTGTGTATGTTTTAGTTCTTTAGGGTATATTTCTAGGAGTGGAATATCTGGGTCATCTGGTAATGAATGCTATGTGTAAATTTTGAGGAATTGCCAAACTATTTTCTAGGTTATGTTTCTAGAGTGAAAATAATATTTGATTCATTTCTATCCTTAGCGTCTAGTATATGACCTTTCATGTAGTTGATGTCAAAATAAATGCTAAATGAAACTCAAATATAGACTAGAATTTTGAGCATAGCTGAAGGCTTACTTGGCAGTAATGGTTTGGTGGGGATCAGTTGGGTGCTGCACTAGATTCATCCACATATTTAATATTTGAGGCCCTATTATATGCCAGGAACTCTGCTAGCTAAATGGTATGCAATATAATAGTCCCTACTGTCTTGTTTTCAAGTAGGGAAGATAGACAATAAACAAATAGATGTAATATAACATGATGTTAGGTAAATTCCATGAAACAAATAAAATAGAGCAAAGGTTTAGAGAGTGATGGGGGTGATATTTTAGTTAGAGTGGTGAGGGAAGGCCTCTCAGTTTTTGGGCCTTACAGTCAATTCACAGGAACCTGGACCAGGAATGAGAAGACCTGGGTATTCTGTTGCTGTACCTCTGTAACTTAGTAAAGTTACTTAAAATTTTAAGGTTGGAGATATTTTGCCTATAAAATGGTTTGCAGGAATCCCTGCCTTGGTATTGTGGGGGGTATTGTAAAAGCTCATTGAGTTAATTCACATTGAAAATGCTTTTTTAAAAAAAAATTGATTTTTTTTTTTAGTTACACATGACAATAGAATATATTTTGACATACTATACATATATGGAGTATAACTTCCCATGCTTGTGGTTTTATATGATGTGGAGTTGCACTCATTTGTCACGTATACATATATGAACATAGGGAAGTTATGTCTGATTCTTTCTACTGTCTGAGAATGTTTTGTAAACTGGTACCAGCATGCTTAGTTTTCCCTTTTCCAAGTTGAGAGGATGGGTGAACAATGTGGGAACTAGCCAGATTTTTTTCAGCACCTTGAAGGCAAAAGGAGCTGACTTCTACTAGAAATTCTCATGTTAACTTGTCTGGGATACTGATGCAGCATTAATTCAGGGGCTGAGAATGAAACTCATGCCTCAATTGGGGCTCCATGTAAATTAGCAAAAGGGAATAGCTTTGGGAACTTGGGTCCCTCTTGTGTTTAGTGCCCAGGATGAAAAGTGTGGAGACCACTTTTCACTCTTTCTTCCAATTCAGCCTAATTTTTTGCTATGTCTGAACCTAAATGGATTAAATAATCAGCATTCCTCTAAAAATAGCTTGAGCCAGGTTGCTTTGAGTTCTGCTCTTTGGTGGCACTGTGGGCCATAAAAGAGACTAAATGTGGTCTCTACTCTTGTCTTTGGGTACTTACAAATCATGTAATTTCTTACCTAAATGAGAGATTAGTATGCCCTGGAGTCATTCAGGAAGATGTCTGAAGGAGCTGTGCTTGAGTGGGCCCTGAGTACAGAATGGATTTAGCTTGGTAATTCTTTTTCATGCTTTTTGTTCTTTTCAGTACGAGGGATTGAACCCAGGAGTAATCTACCACTAAACTACATCCCCATCCTATTATTATTATTATTATTATTACTATTATTATTTATTTTGAGACTGGGTCATACTAAGTTACCTAGGCTGGTCTATATCTTGTAATCCTCCTGTGTAGCTGGAATTCCTGGTGTGCTAACTTGTCTGGATGTGCCACCATGACTGGCTTTTTCATTTCTCTTTAATTAAGTCTTTTATTTTTCCTCTCTATATCCACTTTTGAACATTACAGTTTTGAAGTCTTTTCTCTCTTTTTCTGGACCTTATTTTTGGCATTATCTCTTTATATACAATCATCTGTGTGTAATATAGAGATTAAACAGGTGTAAACTTTGGAGTTAGAATTTCTGAGTTTAAATCTTGGCTCTACTGGCTAGCTGTGGCCGTAGGGAAGTTATTTAACTTATAAAACTTTAATATTTTCATCTGTAAAATAGAAATAATAATAATAGGGTTGTTAGAGCTGGGCATGGTGGCGCATGCCTGTAATCCCAGCAGCTTGGGAGGCTGAGGCAGGAGGATGGCAAGTTCAAAGCCAGCCTCAGCAAAAGTTAGGCGCTAAGCAACTCAATGAGACCCTGTCTCTACATAAAATACAGAAAAGGGCTGGGGATATGGCTCAGTGGCCAAGTATCTCTGAGTTCAATCCCTGATACCCCCCTTCAAAAAAAAAAATGCACAAAAGAGTTTAAATGTGGGCCAGGATTGTGGCTAGGTGGCAGAGCGCTTGCCTAGCATGCATGATGCACTGGGTTTGATCCCTGACACCACATAAAAATAAACAAATAAAATAAAGATATTGTGTTCATCTACAACTAAAAATGTATTTTTTAAAAAGTTCAAATGTTTTATAGGTTATTTAGCTTCAAACATAAAAATAGATCATACCATGTGATTTACCTATTTTCCTTCTAGGTGTATACCCATGATAATTGAAAACATGTTCACATAAAATCTTGTACAGAAATGTTCATAAATAGCATTCTTCATAATGCATAAATAGTAGACACAACCCAAATGTTCATCACCTGATGAGTAAATAAAATGTGGCATATTCATGTAATAGAATATTAATTAGCCATAAAATGGAATGAAGTTCTGATAAATACTATAACATGGCTGAACCTCACAACATGCTAATTGAAAAGGTCATATCATATGATTCCATTTATATGAAATAACCAGAATACACAAATCTATAGAGACAAAAAGTAGATTAGTGCTTGTCAGGGTCTGGGGTAAGGGAGGTAATGGGAGGTGACTGTTAATGTATGGGGTATCTTTTGGAATGTTAAAAATGTCCCTAAATTAGTTTGAGGTGATGATTGTACAGCCTTATGAATATACTAAAGACCAATGTACAGTCTAAAAAGATGAAATATATGAATTATATATCAATTTGTGTTGCTGGGTACTTTATAAGTGAAAAGATTTTTTTTTTTTTTTTTTTTGGTTTATGATGTGGGTGGCTGGAAAGTCTAAACAGCATCGTACAAAGTCCTGGTGAGATCTCCCTTGGCTGCATCACATCATGGTAAGAGAAAGAAGAGAAGGTTGTATGCAGAAGAGACCAAGTTCATGAACTGTCCTTACTTTATAACAGCCACTCTTGGGAGAACTAATTCACTCCTGTGAGATCCAGCCACTCCCTGAGACCAGGATTTAACATTCATGAGGGTAAAGCCACATGACCTTAATTAATTACACTAGAATTTTTTGTTTGTTTTGATACTGGGAATTTAACTGTGGGTCTTGCATAAGCTAGGCAAGTGGTTTAACATTGAACTACATCCCTATCCCTTTTTATTTTATCACGAGATAGGGTCTCATTAAGTTGCTAAACTGGTTTTGAATTTGTGATTCTTCTGCCTCAGCCACCTGAGTAGTTGGCATTATAGGTTTGTGTCACCATGCCCAACTAGACTCCATCTCTTAAAAAGATTCCACTCTCTCAACACTGCCATACTGGAGACCAAATTTATAGTACACGAACTTTTAGGGTCAAACTTTTAGGGTAAACCACAGTAGTGAATTATAACTCAACTTAAACATAAATAATTTAGATCTTGCTGAGATCTGTAGAAAATTATAACTTATTTTCTTTTCTGAGTATAAGTCTCTTCCCAGGACTTTAGCCTACAGAGTTGAGGACTTCTGGACCATATTCCAGTTTCAGATGTGAGCCTGAACATGATCTTAGTTATGGGCCCATGGTGTGTGGGTTGATAAAAGATGTAACATTGCTCTGCTTTCATGCAAGAGAATTTTTTTTCCCCTTTTGGCTAAGAATTGGCATGGATGTGTCACTCCCCTAGTTTGGGAGATATAGGATGTGAAGAATGGGTTGTTGTTTCAGTTCTGTGGACATCTTGAATATCATAAAATTGTAGGCCAAAAATAGGTGCCAAAGCATTTAGCCTGAACCCTTTATAGAGAATTCCCTGGGAACCAGCTGAGGACCTAGAGAGAGAGAGAACTCAAGCCTGAGGGAACAATTAGCTGAGAGATACAAGTTACAAGTAACACACACTTTTTTTTTTTTTGAGATGGGTTCTGCTCTGTTGCCTAGGTTGGCCTTTTGCTCCTGTGACTCAAGTGATCTCTCAATTGGCTTCTTGGGTAGCTGGGACAATAGGCATGTAACACAGTGCCCTGCTGACAGACCATTTTTTTTTTCATCTTTTCATAGATGAGCAATTAGAAGTTTGAGGGGAATTTATTTTTCTTTTCTCCCTGTCAGTAGGTGCTAGTGGACTTCCTTATGGCTGGTATTATGTTTTGTGCTATAAGAAGAGAAATTGGATCATATACTTAAGGAGTTCCCAAATACCCAGGAGGTGAAATGCACATAGAATGACAGGAATCCAAGGATTAGTTCACATAGGATTGTGCACAGTCAGGGGAGGAGAGATGGCAATGAGCTAAGTAATAGGAGAGGAAGCCTGGGAAACCCAGCTTCAGCTCAGGTCTCTAGGGAGAAAAGGAAGGATACTTTGTGTGAGTGTGTGTGTGTGAGTGTGTGTGTGTGTGTGTGTTACTGGGGATTGAACCTAGTGGCATACTCTACCACTGTGTTACATCCCCAGCCTTTTTTTTTTTTTTTTTTTTTAAATTTTAAATTGCCCAGGCTAGACTTGCAATCCTGTCTGTAGCTGGGATTACAGGCGTGTACCATCTTACTGGTTCAGGATATGTTTTTGACCTTAAGTTTCCTGTCCTATTTCTTTCTTTCTTTTTTTTTTTTTAATATTTATGTTTTAGTTGTAGTTGCAGACAACTACATTTTGTTTTATTTTGTTTATTTATTTTCATGTGGTGCTGAGGATCGAACCCAGGGCCTGAGCCACAACCCCAGCCCCTCCAGTCCTATTTCTATATCTGCTCACTTTTGCTCTACAACAAACAGAACTTTGAACATCTTTTCTGAGCCTACCCCTGCACTACACAAAACTGGATATGTGAGCATTATGAAACCTGGATCCTGCCTCTAAAAATACTTAATATGTTGGGGGAGATAGATCTGTAAACAACTGATTCTAATGACATGGATCAAGGTGTGTAATAAATAGACAAGAGATGAACTTGGTATGTGAGACTACAGGCTGGCTGATTTTAACATGGAATAGGAAAGCCTACCCTTGATAAAGGGCCTGGATGGAGGAATTGGTTGATTGTTGCCAGAAGAAGCAAAGGTGCAGAATACTTCTTTTGGAGTATGACCTGAAACACCTTCAAATTTGATGTTCTGTGTTTAGGAATCTTTCCCTCCTCATCACCCCTCTGAGCAGTTCTGGGCTGACTGCAGAAGGCCCTTCCCTTCTGCACTTGTTCCTCCTTTGCTGTTTTGGAAAGATGAAGCCTGAGCAGTGCCACAGCTATGCCAGTTGCTATGGGGCCAGAAACAGGTGAGACTTCTACACTGCTTTAGTTGAGGAGTGGAGGATTTGTCCTCTTTAGTTAGATTAAGGCTTGCCTTTGCTGTGAAACTGGATAAGTAGTCTACATTGCTTGTTTTTCATTTGGGTTATTTTCAGCAAGGTGGAATGATTGAGATGCTTTTGTGGGGTTCAAACTTTTTGCTTGATCCTATTTATCAGGATATGTTCTCAGCTATTTCCCAGATCAGCTTTTCCAAACAAGCAGTATTAAAAGCAAGGAACACTTCCCTTCTCTGTCAATGGCCAGAATAGGAACTGTAAGAATGGGTATTTAATTTACTTTTACAACCCAGGTATTAAATAGAGATAATGTATAGTTTGGACATTGCCATATAGTCTTTAAAGCTGTTTTGAGGGACTCATCTGAATCCTTCTTGTTCCTTCTTGTCATCTCAATAGCCAGCTCTACTGTGAGGATTCGAGAGCTCTGTAAATGAGTAGGCCTTCTTCTGGTTAGAGACTTGATCAATTCTGTGCATGAATGACTCTAGGGGTAGTAAAGCAGAGGGAGTGGCCTTGCTGTACTAGGAAGTGACCCATCATTGACCCTTCAGTGGTCCATGTCCTAGAGTGTTCTCAGGAGTTCCCTATTTTTAGTTAGTGTTTACTGTGTGCCAGGCAGTTATGAATACCCATGCTAGGTGCTGGGTGTCTATCAGAGATACCTAAGACAAGAGCATTATTTTACCACTAAAGGTCAATTCATAAAAAAAAATGTGGTTTAATCATATTGGTACAAGGAGAAAAGTTTTTTACAGGGGGTGTGAGAAAGAAGCTTGCCTACTATGTGTCATGTACTGTGTTAAGTACTCAAATAGACCTACCAGGAAGTCACAGGATATTCTGAGCTGCTTCTAAACAGACAGTTAATAATAATGATTTTTATGATTAAAAATCAAATGTATATGGGGTACTTATGTGCCAGGTATAGTTATGTTTTTAATTCTCACAATAGCCAATGCTATAGATGTTGTTATTCTCATTTTATAAATGAAGAATCTAAAGTCAAGTATCTAGTAGTTGGTGGAAGTAAGACTCAAATCTAGTTAGAATTATTATTATTATTTTCCCTTTTTTGTGGTACAGGGAATGGAACCTAAGGCTTCACTCAAGCTAGGCAAGCTCTCTACCACTGACTTACATCCTCAGCCCTAATAAGAAATTTCATGTCTAATTCTAAATCTATGTTTTCAAGCACTGCAATATGCTGCCTCTCCAGTGGCCTTGATAGATTCTTTTATTTTGGTAGACCAGGCTGCCTCCTTAGGAGGAGTAAAATGTGGTTATTTGCTGCTACTTCTTTAGCACTTGAAAATGTTATTTTTTGAAATGCTTGTTGAGTGTTAGGCATTACCTAGGTACTATAGGTACTAATTAATTAATATTTTTATTTCTTCAATTAAAAGGTTACATATTCATTCTTCCCTTCTCTCTCTCTCTCTCTCTCTCTTTTTTTTTTGTGGTACTGGTAATTGAACCCAGGGATGCTTTGCCACTGAACTGTTTCCCAAGTCCTTTTTATTTTTTTATTTTGAGACTGGGTCTCTCTAAATTGCCTACACTGGCCTTGAACTTGTAATCCTCATGCCTCAGCCTCCTGAGTTGCTAGAATTATAGGTGTGCACCACCACGCCCAATTACCTATTCATTCTTCAAGATATCTTTAAATTTTCTTCTCTGTGAAGATTTGATTTTTCATTCCTATTTAATTTGTTCATTTTCTCTCTTGTGCCATTATTGTAATTAGTATAGCCCCTCACTATCACCATTTTACTTTAATGGTATCCTTCTATCAGATTTTGAATTGCTAGAGGGCACGGACTGATTAATCTTAATTAAAAAAAATTTTTTAATTGTTGATGGATCTTTGTTTTATTCATTTATTTATATGCAGTGCTGTGAATGGAACTAGTGCTTCACCCATGCTAGGCAGATGCTCTACCACTGAGCCACAACCCCTGCCCTTAATTTTTTTTTTACATGCCAGCAATACATATATTTTTTAATATTTATTTTTTAGTTTTCAGTGGACACACATCTTTATTTTATTTTTATGTGGTGCTGAAGATCGAACTGAGTGCCCCGCGCATGCCAGGTGAGCGCATTACAGCTTGAGCCACATCCCCAGCCCCAGCAATACATATTTATTACTCATTATTCATGAGTAATCAGAAGACTTATAAAATCTTTTATTATTAGTATAACCACACATATGAAGCATCACAGCAACATGGAGTATAAAGAATGGTTATATATTTATATTTAAAATATAAATATACACATAAACTGTAAATTAGTACAACTACTCTGGAAAGCACTATGAAGATTCTTCACAAAATGGAATACCATATGACCGAGCTAATCCATTTGTTGGTATTTATCCAGAAGTACTAAAATTAACATACCACAGTGATAAAGCCACTTTAATGTTTATAGCAGCACAATTCACAATAGCTATATTATGGAATCAACCTAGGTGCCTGTCAGTAGATGAATAGATCAAGAAAAGTGTTATATATACACTGGAGTTTAATTCAGCCATAAAGAAGAATGAAATAATAGCATTTTTCAGTAAATGGTTGGAAATGGAGAACATCATGCTAAGTAAAATAAGCCAGATTCAGCAATCAAGGTTTGAATGTTTTCTTGCATATGTGGAAGCTAGAGCAAAATAAAGGAAAAAGGGTGGTGGTGGAGATTCGATATCATAAATATGTATATCAGTGGAGTAGAAGGAGAATGAGAGGGAGGGAGGAAGGATGTGAAAGGGGATAAAATATGGAATGAATTTAACAAAATCATGTTATATGCACATATAAATGTAACAAAGAGAATTTACCTTATGTATATGTAGAAAATATCAATCAAAAATAAATAAATAAATTAGTGAAAGGAAGAGCAGTAGAGTAGAGGAAGGAGAATAGGGGAGGGAAGAGGTAAGAGATAGGGGATAGGGATTGAAATAAAATTCCTTGACTGTATGATTTTTGTCAAAATGAACCCAACTGGCATGGGGTTGTAGCTCAGTGGTAGAGCACTTGCCTAGCATGTGTGAGACACTGTGTTCAATCCTCAGCACCACATAAAAATAAGTTAATAAAATAAAGGTGTTGTGTTCATCTACAACTAAAAAAAATGAACCCAACTACTATGTACAACTATAATGCTATAATAAATAAATTGCATTAAAGGCTAAAAAATAAAAGTGTTTCAGGAAAAAAAATACACATACACCCATTCTCTCGAGTGGTTACCATACACTGCTAAGAAAGCAGGAGGCATCAAACTTGTAGATGGATATATACATACATATATATGTGTGTGTGTGTGTGTGTGTGTGTGTGTGTGTGTGTGTGTGTATATATATATATATATATATATATATATATACACATACTGTACTGAAGTTGCAAAAATAAAGTTTCTTTCTTCAAGTATTTGATCTGAGCTCAACCAAAGCAAATAATGATATCAGTAATTTTTGTATAGTTTCACACACTTTATTTTTAAAAAAAAATTTTAAATTTTTTGGGTACTGGGGATTGAACCCAGGGCGCTTTATCACTGAGCTTCATCCCAGCCCTTTTTATTTTTCATTTTGAGACAGAGTCTCGCTAAGTTGCTTAGGACCTTGCTAAATTGCTGGGAGTGGCTTTGAATTTGCAATCCCCCTGCCTTAGCCTCCTGAACCACTGGGATTACAGACATGCTCCACCATTTTGAAATAATCAACATACAAGTGTCAATAACTGCAAAAACAAAACATAAAAAAATTCAAAAAACAAGCAAACCAACACAACAACTCCCCTCAAAACACCCTGAAAATATGGAAGTTGTAATAATGAACAATATATTTCATCCAAAATATGTTTATAGCACATCTGTTTCATTTCTGATTCTCAAATATTTAAGAATTATAGTTTACTTTATTCAAACTGCAAGTTAAGACAGAACAAATGAAATGATAAACAAAAATCATTACTGCAAACAGCCTCATTGCCTATAGTTTTTTTAGACAGTTTCACTAGTACAAGACCATCATTTGCCTGAGAGATCATTAAGAGCTGCAATTAAAGAGTACCTTACAGATGATTTTCTTTTCTTTTCTTTTTTTTTTTAAAGAGAGTGGGGGGGGGAGAGAGAGAGAGAGAGAGAGAGAGAATTTTTTTAATATTTATTTTTTAGTTCTCGGCGGACACAACATCTTTGTTTGTATGTGGTGCTGAGGATCGAACCCGGGCCGCACACATGCCAGGCGAGTGCGCTACTGCTTGAGCCACATCCCCAGCCTCGATTTTCTTTAAAAAGTGTCACATATTATACTTTTCATTTTAAAAAATCCATAATACCTAAATTAATAGAAGACTGTTTGTCTCCATCTCTTGCCAGGGAGGAAAGGCTGGAGTGATTCTTTGGTTCCAATTCAAAATGGTGTTCATTGGCTAATGCCCAATGTCTCTAATTTAAAGCAGTCGAGATGAGCATTTCATGGATGTTGTGCTCCTATAACTGAGCTGTCAGTAATAGGTCTTAAGTGAATGCTGGAGAGGTTGAAGGCATCCATAATTACACATGTCATTTTGTACTTAGTCATCTGTTTGTTACCAGACCGGTGAAAGGTTCCCTTAATTGTCAGTTCCATCATTCGCTGCCACCTGCTGACATACAGTGACCACATCTTTGACATATGTGGAAAACCTCTGCTGCTAGTAGAGCATGTTTACTGACTGATTGCCGAGTTGCACTTCAACAAACATGACTGTCATAGTACTTTCTTCAAGTTTTTCAACTTCCCCCATGTGGAACAGGAATTCTCAAAACAGCAGCTCTTAAATGGTTTTCCAGGTCTGCATTTTTTCCTAACAAAATTAGGAGAAAATGCAGACCATTCAAATTTAGGGGACTTGGTGTGTCTTGCTCCTTATAAGGTGGATTTATTCCATCAAATACATAATCTAAGCTATTACAGATGTGAAATGCTCTGTCACTGCTTCCTTAGCTAATATTCCAAAAGCATCCACATTAAGTTGAGAAGCAATATTTGGCTGATTCTCTACAATATCTGGCCTCTCTGTTGTGCGATATACTATAACATGAAGCCGAGAATCATGCATGTGTGATGAACTGCATTAGAAACCAATAGATTAACTTGTTCAAATATTGGTCTTGCCTTTCTAAAACCACAACCCAAAACATGCCAGTTAATCTACTGAAATTCTTTGTATACAGCTCTGCCAAGAAGTCCAATGGCACCAGTAATCAGAACCCACCTACTGGGGATTTTTACTTTCTCCTCCACTAGCTTCCTGGAACAAAATGAATGGAAAGTTCTTTCTCCCATCCCACTGTGCTCACTGTCATGCTACTGCTGCAGCAGTTGCCACATCCCCAGGACTGATTAATCTTTATCTCATCAGAAAAAACAAGTATTGAGTTATCTCATACATACAATAAAAGTAATCAAATGCTTGATGAATATTTACCAATGTGTATGCTCATGTATGTAATAACCACCCAGGTCAAGATACAGATATAGCTGGGCATGGTGGTGCTCACCTGTAATCCCAGTGATTTGGGAGGCAGAGGCAGGGGGATTGTAAGTTCAAAGCCTGCCTCAGCAACTTAGTGAGGCTCTCTATCTTAAAGAATAAGAAAAGGTTTGGGGATACAGCTCAGTGGTTAAGTGCCCCTGGGTTTTAAGTACCAACCAACCAAACAACCAACCAAAAGGACAAAGTAGAAATTCGGTAAACGTTTGTTGAGTTGTAGACAAAAACCTTTATCTCAGAAACCCTTTTCTTAATTTTCTAGCAGTGGGGCAGCTTGTAACTTCCCCATAGACTGGTGATTTTGAGGCTGCTTCTTGGAGCAGGCTGCCTTTTGACAAATTGTGTTCATAAGGGAATAAAAATGTCATCTCTTGTAACACTCTCTTAATTTTGGTGTCCTTTGGAACCTTAGCAATCCATGAAAGCAGTAAAGGGATATGTTTATGTGAATCTCCTGAGGCCGTGAACTATTATATCTCATTCATTATATCCATAATGCCTAGCTAACATGGATGGACAGAGATGCTTAATAAATATTTATCTTTGAATAAATAGTGAATTTAAGTTGCTCTCAGGATTTTAATAAGCATAATGGAAATTGTACATTTACATACATATCTTTGCTTTTGATTTCAGTTATGCTAGTTCTGTGTGTACATTAGTTTGCCTGTGCTGAGTAGTTCTTTGACTGGAAGTTGATGGCATCATAGGACATAAACCTGTCCAGTGAGTGAATGACCTTGGACACAGTGTAAGGCCAAAATAAGCAACAGTTAGCAGGGCTAAGTGCTTGAATATCTACATGTTTACTTTCACTTTCTTGTTCATTAGCAATATTAGCTCAAACATGTTGTTATGAAGCTTTGGTAATTGTATATGGTTGGTTAAAATCTGGATCAACATTTTGAGAAGAAAAAGTAGTGTTAATAAACACAGCTGGAAAGGTTGAATTATTTCCCAGTAAATGCACTTTGTTTATAGACAAAACCCTTTAAAACATAAAGGGCTGTGAAAGAAGGTAATCTAAGTGTTGATAAAAAGATTGGTCTCACTATTTCAGAGTCAGGAACAGGCAGTTAAATAAACTGTCACTAACACTGACAGAATTTCAAAATAAATAGAACTTGTAAGTTTATGCATAATCATTTTAAGGTAGCTCTTTTGTTGTGCTTATAAACCCACAAACATAAAACATTTTCCATTTTTATTGAGGATAAGTACCTGCAACATTTTTGTCCCATTACCCCATTCTCTAATTAATGTCCATGCAGGTTTGATCATTAGTATGCTTACAAAATTATAACTGAATAGGTCTCTTACAATGACATTGTGCAAAATAGTGATAATATCATGGTCTTACAACCACATTATTTGTTATGATGCAGTTGATTAAGAGGAAAATTGTCATAACAGAATCAATGTTGAGGTATATGGAATCTTAAGATGACCTCACAGAAGAGCTGTTTATTTGCAATTAAACTGATAAAGTTCAGATTGTACTGATATATATACACACACACACACACACACAGACATGTGTGTACATATGTAACCATATGTATACATATATACAATACACATATTAATAGCTACATATGTATACATATACATGTGTATATATGTATTCAGCCATTTCCCCCCAATAGTTGGCCTTCATTACATGTGCCTTTTAATTATTTTTTTAATCTTTTGGGATGGTGATTTAGAGACATATGTCCTCTGATGGCCACACATATAGGGATTGCCCACTGAATTTTTTTTGTGCTGGGGATTGAACTCAGGGGCACTCCCCACTGAGCCACATCCCCAGCCCTATTTGTATTTTATTTCAAGACGTGGTCTTACTGAGTTGCTTAGCACTTCACTTTTGCTGAGGCGGGCTTTGAACTTGTGATTCTCCTGCCTCAGCCTTTTGATCTGCTGGGATTGCAGGCATACAGCACCGCACTTGGCTGATTGAATCTTGATTTCTGCTACCTCTCATGTATTCACAGAATATTTATGTGTATTTATGTGTATTTGATGAAGATTGGAAGGGATTGGCATGAAAGTTAGGAATGGGGTGAGAGTTGACTAATATTACTGTCAGAAATAAAAGGCAAATTCTCTTCTAACATAAAAATATTTCAATCTCTTATTTGATCCTATTTGCTATTCTGGGAGGTAGCCCTATTTGCACAAGAGTAAGATGAAGCTCTGAGGGTAACTTCTGTAAGGTGTCATACTTCTATTAAGGCAGCAGAGCCAAGATTTGAATCCAGTTTTTGTTACCCAGGATCTGTATTTCTTCCAATGCAGCAGTGACTCTTAAACTTTTTTTTCAGGTGTCCTCTGGCTTCCCAGAGGTACCTCAGGAATCACTGTGGGAGGGGTGAGTCATTGCTAAGAACTTGAGGCTCCTCTGATAAGTCTCAATTGTAGATTGTAGTCCCTCCACAATTAGCTTTTTTTTTTTTTTTTTTTTTGGAGATGCTGGGGAACAAACCAAGAGCTATACCACTGAGCTGTATCTCCAGTTTCCAATTTTTTTGGTACTGGGGGTTGAACCCTGGGGCACTTAACCATTGAGCCACCTAAGTTGCTGAGGCTAGCTTTGAAATGGAATCTTCCTGCCTCAGCCTCCCAAATTGTTGGGATTACAGGCATGCACCATCATGCCTGGCCAACTTTTAATTTTTGAACTTAAAAAATTTTTATTGTGGGGCTGGGGTTGTGGCTCAGTGGTAGAGTGCTTGCCTAGCACATGTGAGGCACTGGGTTCCATCCTTAGCACCATATAATAATAAAGGTATTGTGTTCATCTATAATGAAAATATATTTTTAAAAGTTTTATTATGGAAATTATAAACATATTTAAAAATAATAATAAATGTAATATATATAATGAACCCTCATGTGCCCATTACTCATTATCTACAATTATGCACTCATGGACAATTTTACTAATCTTGTTTCATCTTTATTCTTCCATCATCTTAGATTATTTTGAAGCAAATTCCATTTGTAAACATTTCAGATACTATATATCCAAAAGAACTGTTTTTGAAAAGATAACCAAAATATCATTATCATGCCTAAAAAACCAATAAATCCCTTTAATATTCTCAACTTGTGATTTTATTTTAAATTTCCTGTAATGACCATGATTTTTTTTTAAAAATTGATTGTGTAGGAATTAAATCTAGGGCCTTTTAAATGCTAGGCAATTGTTCTACCACTGAGATATACCCGCCCTGATATTTTTGCAGAATTGATTTGTTTTTATCAGTACTCCAAGAAGGTCTATACATTGCTTGATCTAAATCTTGAGCCTTATCCATAGCTTCCCACTTCTTTTTTTCTCTTTTCTTGCAATTTTATATAGAGGAAGTAGATCATTTGCTTAAAGGCTTTTCCAATTTCTGGATTTTGTTGATTGTCTTCTTATGGTGTCATTTAAGACATTCTTATATCTTCTGTATTTCCTGTAAAAAGGGAGTTTGATCCTAAGGCTTGGTTGGATTTAGGTTTAATCTTTTTTCCCCCCTTTTCTTTCTTCTCTAACTGAATCTGTCTGATTTCCTTTTTGTGAGGTTAAAATGAATGAGTAGGGTCAGAGGTTGTCAACTTGATGTATTCATTAAAATATTTCCTTAAAATAGTTTCAAATGCAAGAGGGCTTCTTCCTCTATCCAAAGGGCCTGATTGGCTTCACTTGTGTCAGTTTTTGCCTAATGATTGTAGGATTCATTGATGTTTATTACCTCTGTCTGTTATTTCATTAGAGACCTAATTAAATATTGAGACTCATAATTAGGCTTGACTTGAACTATACTTGAAAATACTTGCTAAAGTGGATAAATGATACTAAATAGAGGAAAGAAACTGTCATTCCATTATTTAAAAATAAGTTTTAAAAACTAATGGATTGTAGCTGTTCTTTAATAGCAACATTTATTACAGGAACCAGGCACTGTGAAGTGGGGACAGTGACTGTAACTAACTTTTCAACTCTTTTTTTTTTTTTTTTTTTGGTGATACTAAGGATTGAACCCAGGGCTTTATGCATGTTAGGCAAATGCTCTCCCATTGAGCTACATCCCCAGCTATTAAGACTTTTTAAACCTTTTTTACGTACCCATGTTTGTTGTTTATAGTTTATATTCTTTTAGAACCTAACAGTTAAACTCCTGCAACAAAAAGGGGGAGATAGTTGGCTTTTACCCCCAGAACCAGGTGTGGGGGAAGGGAGTACTAAGTGTTGGAGTAGGAGTTCTGCTTTAATGAGCAAAGGAAGTGGTTAAGTCCCTGAGGCCTATGCAACTTGAAGAAGAGTCTGAAAGTTGCCTTGGGAGCATCTAAGATTAGATATTCTTAGCTGAGCATGGGAGGACCAGTCCCTTTGCTTTACCTCCAGTTCCAAATGCAAGAGGGCTTCTTCCTCTATCCAGAGGGCCTGACTGGCTTCACTTGTGTCACACCTGGAATGTTCCAGACCTAGGTTCCTAGTAGCTGTGTGTAGGGCATATTCTTCAGAATCCTGAATTGCTAATTGCAGGACAAGGAGTGAAGGACTCCTTGTTTTTCACCTTGTTCTAAGGAAAACCAAGGACAGGAACCTCTTAGCAATAGTTTACGCTGATCCTTGGCCAGTAATACCTTATGTCACTCTGGCCAAGAGAAGAGCTGATGTGGAGCACTTGGTGTTCTCTAGCCTTTGCAGAGGTCACAGGCAGACAGGGAAGGGAAGCAAAGCCTTAATTAGCTAAGGATTCCTGGAGCACAGCCACTTGGCAGTGTCTTACTTTAGCTCCTTGGTGGGATTGGCTCTTTCTCCTAGTGACATTGCAAATACTCCATCCCTTTATAACTGCTAAACCTTTGAAAGATTAGTCTTCTTTCTTGAGCTTCAACACAGAGTGTGCATTCTGGTGAGGAATGATTTTAGAAGCCAGAGAGGTGGAATGATAGTTTATTTATTTATTTTTTTTCCAAGAGCAAAAAGTTTATTTAGAGGATAGGGAATGATAGTTTCTTTCCTCTGTTTAGTATTATTTATCCACTCAAGCATTTTTTTTTATAAATAGACCATAATTTTTTGAATAACTTTATTTTGTTTATTTTTTATGTGATGCTGAGGATTGAACCTGTTTCCTTATACCTTCTAGGCAAGTACTCTACCACTGAACCACAACCCTAACCCTCAAGCACATTTAATTTAATTTAATTTATTTAATTTTATTTAACTGAACCAGCAGTTCTGTGAGTTGTAGATAAGGAAACTGAACCCAGAGAGGAGAAGTACAGAACTAAGGTTATAGCATTTGACTCTGGATTCCTGGACTACTGTTCTTTTATTTTTTAATTTTTTTTATCAGCATATGTAGAAGGAGAAATGAGAAGAATGGTAATAAAACAGTAATTTTAATGCACCAAGCACTTTATAAGGTACTATTTTTTCACTACACTATTGTTTACATTTAAAAACAAATTTTCATTACTATTTATTTATGAAAAATAGTTTAATATCACAAAACTAAATCTGTATCCAGGAAACTGATCAAAAAAATATTGCTTTACTTATCTAAGACCATTGCAAGATTTATAGAGCAGAGAAATTCATCACATATGTGGTCACATTCTAATCCCTATTGTAATGATAGGGAAACTGAGCCTCAGAGAGGTCAAGTGGCTTTTTCAGGATACAGAGCTATGAATTGGCTAAACCTGGATTTAGATCTAAATACATTTGACTTTAAAGCCTATGTCTTTCCTTCATTGTTCTATATTCCTTGGTTGTTGTTTATTCTCAAAGAAAAATCTTGATTAAATCACAAATGCAATGCTAGGTACAAGGGACATAGGAAATGTAAAATTTAGTAGTTTTTGTCCTTATGGAACTCATTATTTGGTGATGCTGACTGCTATGATAGAAGGAATGGAGTATAGAGATAGTGGGGTAAAGGATAGTGAGGGTGTAGGGGCCTCCTAATCTTGGTAGTGGGGGACATTGTCGAGGAAGTCTTCCCAGATAAGTTGTACCTCAACTAGTGATAAAAATGCATGGGTCCTGGATCAGACTGCCTTGTCCTATTGCCTGCTACCTGTAATGTTTTGGGAAAGTTACTTAACCTCTCTGAACCTACTTCATCTGTAATAATCTATAATATGGAGATAATCATATTATAACCTCACAGGGTTGTTTTGAGGATTAAGATGAGATAATCTATGTTGAACATTTATCAGACTCCCTGACATATTAGCTCTTACTAAATGTTAAATGTTAACCTCTAGCCTGTGTTTCTTCTATATCCAACTCAAGTGGGGACAAAGGAAGTTAGGCATTCTTAGGTGTTTTTTTTTTTTTAAACCAGGGCTTGAACCCAGAGGCATTTAACCACTGAGCCACATCTCCAACCCTATTTTGCATTTTATTTAGAGACAGGGTCTCACTGAGTTGTTTAGCACCTCACTGTTGCTGAGGCTGTCTTTGAACTCGTGATCCTCCTGCCTCAGCCTCCCAAGCCACTGGGATTATATGTGTGTGCCACTGCACTTGGCTCTTCTTAGGGTTTTTAACATTCAGTTGTCAGTCCAAGTAATTTCAAAATACTCCCTTCAAGCTTAAGATTCTATCAAAGGAAAATCGGCTAAGTTAATTGTTTCCAGGAGGGCAGCTGTCAAGTGAATTTGTCTCTGGTGGTAACCTACTCTGGCTTGAGCTTCCTAAAGTCATACCTAGGAAGCTCTTGGGAATATCTGATAATGGCCCTTCTTTTCTCTCTTACCTCTTCATTGGATAGGTTGGAAGCTATATGAAACTAAGAGTACAACCAGGGAACTATCTTCTCCCTTGGTAATTTGTAGGTGGCCCAGAAGAAGGTTGGGGTGGTGGTGGTGGGGTGAGATTTCATATACCATTTCAGTCTTAAAAAACAGTTTTGAGTTCCTGTCCTCACTCTGCTATTAACCAGCGATATGGTTTTGAGTAAGGCATTTCTCCTTTCTGCTTTCCTTCCTTCCTGCCTCCCTTCCTTCCTTCCTCCTTTTCTTCCATCTGTCTATCCATGCATCTTTGGTAGTGCTCATTACTATGATAGAGGAGATGCAAGCATAGAGATAGAGGGAGAGAGGACAATGGGATCTAATTCATCCCTCCCTTACTCTAGAAGCTGAGGTAGGAGGATTGCAGGTTCAAGGCCAGCCTCAACAGTTTAGTAAGAACCTGTCTAAAATAAGACATAGAAAGGGCTGGGATACAGCTCAGTGGAGCATATCTGGGCTCAATCCCCAGTACTATGGGGAAAAATGAAAAGGATGAAGAAATTGGGTTAGATTGGTTATATCCAGTTAATACTTCTTAAACTTTTACTATTGGGCTGGGGTTGTGGCTCAGTGACAGAATTCTTGCCTCTCATATGTGAATCACTGGGTTCAATCCTCAGCACGACATAAAAATAGACAAAATAAAGATATTGTACCCATCTATAACTAAAAAAATAAAATAAACCATTTACTATGACCAAGTCACTGTTCTAGGATGATGGGAATGTATTGATTGAAAATCAGAATTAAATTTAGGAGAGATGATTAGATGATATGAACATGGAAGTATATGTTATAGTTTAAAACTTTAGTAGTTGAGGGAAGGCAGACATTTGTATGAATCACTGTAGTCTAGTAGTTTTCCTAGAGATGGTGTGACTTAACCAGCCTCTAAAACTCTGCTTAATGTTTATATAATGCAGAAGCTCAGTAGGCATTTGGATTATGAAAATGACTTGAATGTAGTTGGGAGTGAGCAGAGAATAGAATTCTCTGGAGAAGGTTGTACCCTACTATACTGTTGTTATGTGTGTTGTATGTGGGATACTACGGCAGGGGTTATTTCCTGGGAAGCTGAAGGTAGCATTGTCAGAGGGAGAATTTGCAACTAAGGATGGAGGAAGGAACTGAGCAGAAGCTCATTGGTGTTGTGAGTAGAGGCAAAGGATTACAAATGAGGTCAGAAATTAAAAGGATTGGGAACTGGTAGATGTTGGAAAATGAACTGGGACAGGGCAACAGTTTTTTTTTTTTTTTTTTCCAGGCTGTGAATGACAGAGGGTCTTGAAACCTGAATAAGCTTATATATAATTTACTAAGTCTTCACCATGTAGCAGGCACTATTCTTAGCATTTTAAATGTTAAGTTTGTTTAATCTTTATTATTAGCTTATTTAATCAGTAAACCAACCCTAAGAGGGTAGTATTATCTTAATGTTTCCCAGAAGAGAAAACTGAGGCTCAGAGAACTTAAATAAATTGCCCAAACCCACATGGTTAATAAGTGGTGAAGGGCTTGCTTTGCAGCACATAAACTAAAAATTGAAGTCATGCAGAGGAGATTAGCTTGGCCCCTGTGCAAGGATGATACTCAAATTTATGAACCATGCCATTAAAAAAAAAGTGGTGGAGTTGGAATTCAAGCCTAAGTGATAAATTTTCAGTCTTTGCTCTTAATTACCATGTTATACCATTTTAGACTGAGAGAAGTCATTATAGATTTCTGCTCAGTGAAGATACTTGTTGTGATAGTATGGGGCAGGGCATTTTCCCAAGGGGCAAATTGAAGTCAAGAATATGAGTCCAGACTGTTAAAAAAATATGCTTTTGAAAGTGTATAAAGGTCTTGGAGTTATTTCACATTTTTTTTCTGAGATGTATCTGGCAGTTGCCAGTCTTCCCTGGAGTCACAGCCCATTTTATAAATTATTTTCCAAAGAATTTTAATCTTAAGGAGGCTCTCTTTTTATTGAAAAGGCTGTTCAGGCAGTGGGGCCTCAGGAATCAGGTTAGGAATAGCTCCTTTGGGGTCAGAGTCCAAGCAGCATCTGGAGGTATTTGCTAGAGGGGAAGCTGAACCCAGTGAAACTTCCTGCTGCTTTTAGAGTTTGCTCTCCTGACAAGAGTGGGGGAGTATTTCTTGTTAGATTTTAGTCAGTCTGGTTGCTCATCTTGAGATCTGGGCAAGTTGCAAGGGTTGTGAAAAATAGTTTTTGTCCATGAGCAACCCACAGATGACCAAGAAGATAAACAAATGCCCACAATACAGCGTCACAAACGCTACAATAGAGGTACATAGAAAATGTACTGGGAGAGAAAGGAGGATCAAAATGTCTAAGATCTTAGAGTCAGGGAAGATATCAAAGCTGTTTAAAGCTTGATCTTCAAGGATGACCAATACTATGCCAGGCAGATGACTCTAGAAGGTGATTTGGTAATGTAAGTATAAAAAAGCATGGCATATTTAGGGAGTGGTGAATTGTTCTTTGAGCTGGAGTTTTGGGATACTTGGAAGAAGTGGCAGAAAGATGAAGCTGAATGTATGGGAGGGCCAGATCCTGAATGACCTTGTATTTCATAGCAAAGAACTGAGATCCTATTAGAGTTGAGCTTTGCTATAGATATTTAAGATGGAGATAATAGTTAAGAGTAGTGTAGCAAAATGAGCTCCCTTATACCTCTGCTTAGGATGGATAGATTAAAACTAGAGTCAGGGAAGTCAGCCAGAAGGCTGTTAGGATAGCAGATGAGGAGGCTGGAACAAGGGTCATGGTGGTTTACTTAACTTGAGTAGAGGGTGAAAGAGGAAGTGTTGGGTGACTGGATATTACTTTGATGCTATTAATACATGGAATACAAGGAGAGCTAATTTGGGAAAGTTAATTTTTTTTTTTAATTATTGTGGTATTGAAGATTGAAACCCAGTGGTTCTCTACCTCTGAACCATATCCCCTGCCCTTTTTATTTTTTATTTTGAAACAGGGTCTCATTAAATTGCCCTGCCTTAGTCTCCTTAGTCACTGGAACTACAGGCATGTGCCAATGTACCTAACAGTTTTTGAAATACTTATGGGTGACATCCAGAGAAATATCTGTTACTTGTAGGGAGATATGAGTTTTGGGTCTTCCGAGAGGCGGAATCATGACATCTAAATGATAGTGGAAATCATAGAAGTAGATCACCTGAGTAAAATGGGGAAAGGAATGGGTTTGAGAATAGAGCCCAAGGAACTGTCAATTACATGTAGTGTTATGTAAAGTTAGGGAGCCTAATGAGGAGCGATCAGAGAAGTAGTTCTGAGAAAGTATTATCTGGGAAGCCAAGAATGAGAGAGCTTCTATAAGAGGGCAGTAGTGGCTATTGCAGAGAGAACAAGTAGGGTGAGCCCTGAAATGAGGCTACTGAGTCATTGGTGACCTTGGTGATAACAGTTTCAGTGGAAGGGTGGGGACGGAAGCTAGACTACTGTGGCTTAGGGAGTGAGCATGAGGTGAGGGTGTAGAGGCAACAAAAGACTTCTTGTTTGAGAAATATAGTGGTAAGGGAAAGAAGGAAAGAGGTTTGTATTTTGAAGAAGAGACAGGAGGGGCAGGTTCACAGATTTTATTTTTCAAGTTGGCAAAGTGGAGTGGAGACTTGAATAGATAAACATTGAATGGAGGAAAGATTGAAAAAATGTAGCCAGGGTGTAAAAAAAAAAGAAAAGAAAAATGTAGCCAGGGTGAGATGCAAGGAGGGAGAGGAGAAATCCTGGGGATTGAAATTGGGTAAATTATATTGTTATATTGTGCACGTGTACGAATATGTAACAACAAATCCCATCATTATATACAACTACATTGCATCAAAAAGTGTGGAAGGAGAAAGAAAAAAAAAAAAAAGAAGTAACCAGTGAAGGTGCCATAACTCTTGGAATATTCTATATTATTGTGGGAGCCCTGATCTATGCCTCTGCTGATGTCTGTAATCACTAGGTATGGTGTAAACAAGGGAGAACTGTCTTCAATAATAAGAAATAATAGCATTATTGGGTAACCTCTGCATGTCAGGCATTTTTCTAGGTACATCTGAACACATTAGGTACATTGCTGATGTTTACCACAGCTCCCAAAAGTAAGCATTGTCACCGTTTTCCAGATGCAGAAACAGATGAATGAAGACATACACAGCTAATTAGTGGTGGAGCCAAAGTTTCAGTTAGATCTGCAGAATTCCAAGGTGTGCTCCTTCTGCTTCATAGTGCTGTTTTTCTAGTACGAGTTTGATGTTGAGATTGCCTATGCAAGTGACAAGGATAAAGTTGGAAATGTTGCTAGTCTGGAGGGGGAGTATTACTTCATCTCAGGGATGAAGGAGGAAGGTCTTAATCTCTCCTTTCTGTCTTGTCTGCTTAGTCAGTGGGTCTGGTGTCTTTTTTTGAAAAAACCAGTGGTTGAACCCAGGGGTGCTAGAAACAGGGTCTCACTTAGTTGCTGAGGAAGGTAAGTTGTGATCCTCCTGTTTCAGCTTCCTGAGTCATTGGTATTACAGGTGTGCATCAGTGCACCCGGCTCCTTTTTGTTTTGTTTTGTTGTGATACTGAGGATATTGAAGCCAGGGGTGCTCTGCCACTGAGCTAGATCCCCAGTGCTTTTTATTTTGAGACAAAGTTCTCACTCAGTTGCTGAGGCTTACCTGAAACTTGTAATCCTTTTGCCTCAGCCTGCTAAATATCTTGGATTACAGGCATGCACATGATTCCTGGGTTTTTCTCCATCTTTCTGTAACTCCTTTTTTTAGTACCAAGGCACTTAACCACCACTCATCTCCAACCTTTTTTTTTTATTATTTTAATTTTGAGACAGGGTCTCCATAAGTTGCCTAAGGCCTTGTTAAATTGCTGAAACTGGCTTTAAACTTGTGATCCTCCTTCTTCAGTTGCCCCAGTTGCTGGGATTAGGGGTATACACCCCCCTTGGCACATATTTACTTGACATAAGGTAAGGAACTGTGTTTTACTTATCTCTCTATTCCCAGCACCTGGCACATGAACTGACTGAATAAATGTCCTAAATAAATTTATTCTGGACTCTTTGTCTTTATTAAATGAGAGAATTGGATATTCTTATTTCTAAAAATATTTCCAGTTCTAAAATGTATTTTCTATGAGCTTATTATGTTGAGTTTTTTTTTTTTTTTTCTTTTTCTTTTTGTATTGCAGATTGAGTCCAGGGGTGTTTTACCACTGAGCTACATTCCCAGCCCTCCTCCTCGTCCTCTTTTTTAAAATACATTTTTAGTTGTAGAAATAAATAAATAAAAAGAAATAAATACCTTTATGTATTTCTTTTTATCTGGTGCTGAGGATTGAACCCAGTGTATCTCACATTCCAGGCAAGCGCTCTACCACTGAGCCACAACCCCAACCCTTTTTTTTTTTTTTTGCTTCTTAATTTTATATTTTTGAGACAGGATCTCATTAAATTGCTTAGGACTCGCTAAATTGCTGAGGCTGACCTTGAACTTGTGATCCTCCTACCTCAGCCTTCTGAGTTGCTGAAATTATAGGTGTGTACCACCATGCCTAGACTTTTTGTTTTAATTAAAAAATTATAAGAACTATTAATAATTTAGAACTTACTATTTTACTACCTTATGAGGATGTTTATTTACTTATTAAGATATAAAAATTAAAAAAAACCTTTTGTCTGGTTACTTGAAAATATTGTGGTCCCTTGGCTCTAAGCTATATGAGGACAGTGCCTGTTCTTGTTCCAAAGCCCTATTGCTTAACACAGTGCTAGGCCTGTAATAGGGGCCCAGTAGGAATTTGTTGGACAAACTGGTTGTGGTGGTATACACCTATAATCCCAGCAGCTCCAGAGGCTGAGGCAGGAGAATCAAAAGTTCAAGGCCAGTCTTAGCAATTTAGCAAGGCTGTAAGCAACTTAGTAAGACCTTGTCCTAAAATAAAAAAATATTTTTTATATTTTATATATTTAATTATATTTAATAAAAAATTTCTGGGGATGTAGCTCAGTGGTAAAGTAATCTCCAGTAAATTCCCCGCACCCCAGAAAAGCATTTTTGGACAAATGAATGGATGCTTTGCCATCCATAAGGTAACAATTCTATAAGATAGAGACAATAAGCCCCATTTAAAAAAATTTATTTTCTAGTTATAGGTGGACACAGTATCTTTATTTTATTTTTATGTGGTGCTGAGGATCAACCCAGTGCCTCACGCGTGCTAGGCAAGCGCTCTACCTATGAAGCAGCAACCCCAGCCCCATCTTATGGAAAAGAAAATTGAGGCTCAAAGGTCATAGAACTAGTAAATGACTAAGAGAAAGAGGATTCAAACCCAATTCTAAAATTCTTGCTTTTACTGCTAACATCATAGTACCTTCACTTAACTGATGTTTTAATTGTAAATTTGAAAGGAAGGGTATGAGGAGAGTGCAAGAACAGATAATCAAAAGTAATTGTATTTTAATATTTATTTTTTAGTTATCGGCGGACACAACATCTTTGTTTGTATGTGGTGCTGAGGATCGAACCCGGGTCGCACGCATGCCAGGCGAGCGCGCTACCCTTGAGCCACATCCCCAGCCCCTAATCAAAAGTAATTGTAATAACAGTTGCTATTCATTGGGAACTTTGAGTATTTCATAGCATTTAAAGGCCACTTTCACAGTTTTAATTGTCTTCTATTTATTGACAAATCTAGCTCAGACTTCTATCCTGAATTTTGGATTTGTATATCTAACTTCTTAATTATCTAATTTCTTAATTGACATTTTCTTTCTCAGAGAAAAAGCCAAAGTCCTTAGTGTTCTACAACTACAAGGTATGTATGAATTGGCTTCTCTTATGTTCGTTTTCTTTCCACCTGCTCACTCTGCCCTGTTGGTTTTCTCACTGTTCTTTGAACAAGACAGATATATTTTTGTCTCAAGGACTTTGCATTTGTACTTCCTTCCTTCTTTCCCTAACTTTTTGCATGGTTCATTGTCTTATTTCTCTCAGCTGTTTTGATCAAATATTACCTTCTCAGTGAGACCTTCTCCAATCCTATTAAAAAATATCCACTTCTTCCCTATAGGACACCACAACCTCTTTCTTTCTTTCCTTTTTTAATATGTATTTTTTAGTTTTAGGTGGACACAATATCTTTATTTTATCTTTATGTGGGGTTGAGGATCGAACCCAGTGCCTCGCGCATGCCAGGCGAGTGCTACCACTTGAGCCACATCCCCATTCCCAACAACCTCTTTCTTTTTATCCTGTACAGCATCTATCACCATCTGACATATTTATTTTTCAGGCCTTTTATCTCTGCCTGCCACCCACCTTAGTTTCTTAAAAGCAAGGATTTTTATCTAAATCCTCAGTGCCTAGAATAGTGACTGGCATATAGCATACAATTATTAAGTATTTGTTGAGTGAATGAACAAATGAATGATGAAAACCTATGGGCCAGGTATAATTTGTGGATTCTTTGAGGTGTGGGGGAGGGATTGAACTCAGAGGTGCTTAACCACTGAGCCACACCCCTAACCTTTTTTGAGACAGGGTCTCACTGAGTTGCCTAGGGCCTCACTAAGTTGCTGAGGCTGGCTTTGAAGTAGCGATCCTCCTGCCTCAGCAGGTGTGTGCCACTGCCCAGCTTATTTGTAGATTCTTTATTTATATTTGTTTACTTTTTTTTTTTTAAAGAGAGAGTGAGAAAGAGAGTGAGAGAGAGAGAGAGAATTTTAATATTTATTTTTTTTAGTTATCGGCGGACACACATCTTTGTTTGTATGTGGTGCTGAGGATCGAACCTGGGCCGCACGCATGCCAGGCGAGTGCGCTACTGCTTGAGCCACATCCCCAGCCCATTTGTTTACTTTTCTTCACGATCACCCTGCAGGATACCACTATTAATTCCCATTTTACAAATAGGGAAAGTCATTTGCCCAAGATTTCATGACTAGAAAATTGTAAAGCCTAGGTCTGTACTACTTAATACATTGTCAAGTTCGAACAAAATGTTATTGAGGGCTGGCATCTAAATATTATTGCTTTGCTGCTGAATGTAGTGTCTAAGACACAGGCCTGAAAACCTGAAGAGAGCCAAAATCTGAATGTTCTGAATTGGAATTTGCTCATTCACTTGGGAATACACTGATATATCTGTGATGCTACTACATCTAGAAACTTTAGACACACCTGGAAAAGGTCTTTGTGTAAAAGCTTCTGTGCACCATTTGATACACATTTGGCTTGTATTCTTAGAAAATGAAGTTTGATGATGATAGGAAAAATTTTCTCCCTTCCCTGAGACTTTCATTCCTTAGTTTGGGATAGTATTAGAGTTACCTTTGGACCAGTCTCTTCATGTTGTTTTCCTTTCTTGGGCTAGTGTCAGTCAAGGCCAAAGTACAAACCAATTGCCAGGGTATGCTAGGGTTTGGCATGGTGATTGGGGAGGCCAAAACTAGAACTATTCACAAAGTAAAATGAAACAGCAATATCTCCAGGTAAAATGGGACTTGTTCCAGTGCTGTTCTAACAGAGGTATGTCACCTGCCAGAAGAGGTGGTGAAGGAGAATAAGATCAGTACTCAACCCTCCAATAACTGGGTTATGGGTATACTGTATCTCTTTCATAAGTTCCAGGTACCACTAACTTTGAGGTGAGAAGCCTAGTGAAGCTCTATGCTAATAAAATGTCTAGACAGAGCAGAAGCAGATATATATTCAGGGTACGGCTGTTCACAGTAACATGACAGAAGTAGAAGAGTAAGAGAAGGGAAAAAGTCATTCTATGATATTATATGGTAGTGACATGTCCAGAGAATAGTGGGTAGTTAAGTGTGGATCAGAGTAGTCCACAGGGTGAAATGAGGTTGGAATCAAAGCTGGTCCCAGGAAATAATGAAAGAGGATGAAAAATTTTCCAAAGATAAGCTTGCAAGAAATATAAAGAGTAATAATAGGGTAAGAGGAGAAAAATAGCATGCTTGATCAGCCATGAGTAGAAGGGGAAGTGTAATAAAGAATTTTAGGGCAATGTGTTTGGGAGATAAGGCTAGAGAAACAAGCAGTTGCCAGATGATAGTGGGCACTGTATGTCTTGTTAAAGATTTGAAATTTATTCTTTGGGCAATGTAGAAACATCAAAAAGTGTTAAATAAGGGATAGATTTAGTCAAATTTGCTTCTGGTCATGAATGACCTGTTTTCTCAGGGGAGCTTAGGTCAAGAAAGTTTAGAAGAGAGTAATGGCAGCTGGGTGCAGTGATGCATGCCTGTAATCCCATTGCTCCAGAGACAGACAGGAGGATTGCAAATTCAAAGCCAGTCTCAGCAATTTAGCAAGGCCCTAAGCAACTTAGTGAGACCCTATCTCAAATTAAAAATTGAAAAGGGCTGGGGATGTGGCTCAGTGATTAAGTGCCCTTGGGTTCAATGCCTGCTACCAAAAAAGTATGGCAGTTTAGGGACTCCAGGCAGATGTTTGCTGAAAGCCAGAAGTTTGAGCAGAGGTGCCTGGGGACTGGATGAAGCCAGACCTCAGTGAAAGTAACAGGGACTTTCCTGGGTTCTGATTAAAAGCTAAGAACCTCTAGCCTGGTGCAGTGGCATGCCTGAAATTCCTACTTGGGAAGCTGAGGCAGGAGGATTACTTGATCCCAGAAGTTTGAAATTAGCCTGTGCAACATAGAGAGATCCTGTCTCAAAAGGGTCCCTCCCAAAATGAACTAAGAATCTCAGTTGCTGGGCATGGTGGCGAATGCCTGTAATCCCAGCGGCTTAGGAGGATGAGACAGGAGGATTGCAAGTTCAAAGCCAGCCTCAGCAATTTAGGGAGGCCCTAAGCAACTCATTGAGACCCTGTCTGTAAATAAAATACAACAAAGAGCTGGGGATATGGCTCTGTGGTTGACTGCCCCTGGGTTTTATCCCCAGAACAACAACAAAAAGTGAATGTACAGCGTCGTGAATGTACTGTATGCTATTGGATTGTTCACTTTAAGATGGTTGGTTTTATGTTATTTGAATTTCACCTCAATAAAAAAGATAAAAAAATAAAAGCAAAACTAAGAACTTCATCCTGCCTGAGCATTGTAGGAGTGAACCTGGGGTTCCTTTACTGCTTTGCTCTACAAAGGCCTGGTTAAACAAAGGTGTCATTGGGGAGTTAAGGTTAGGAATAGATGCAGCAACAGGGATGTGAATCCAAAGTATGTCTGATTCTTGTCAGTCTTTCTTAATTGGTTGATAGATTCATCTTCCTAACAAGTCCATCTTCCCATGACCACTCCTGTTCAGAAGTTTTTGTTGCTTTTCCATTCCTTATAGATGATATAATCCAAGCTTCTCAGCCTGGTGTTCTAGGCATTCCATGATCTGAGTTCTGCATATTGTCTTTTCAGCAAATAGTTCTCTTTTCCTATGGTTTTGTTTATGCTTTGTTTCCCTTTTACTTTTTAGCCTGGTGTTCTAGGCATTCCGTGATCTGAGTTCTGCATATTGTCTTTTCAGCAAATAGTTCTCTTTTCCTATGCTTTTGTTTATGCTTTCTTTCCCTTTTACTTGGAATGTCTTCCAACCTTTTTCTATCTGGTAAACCCCTGCTCCAATGTCCCCACTGTAAAGTTTTTTTCTGATCTTCCTGCCCATAGGCAGGCAGGCATTTACTATTATACTTCATATGTCTCTTGGTTAATTACTTGCTGCATCGTGGTTGTTTTGTGTATAATTGCTATGCAAGAATTTTTCCCCATTTTTTTAGTGGGTGCATTATAGTTGTACATACTGATGGACTTCGTTTTTACAAATTCGTATATGAACACAATACACCCATTAACAATATAATTTGTCAAATATCACTCTCCAGCACTTCCTCCAGATTAGAAGTCTTTTAAAGATAGAGACACTGCTTATTTAGGGTTTATCTATTTAACCCCTAGCCTAGTGTTATATAGAGACAGATCTTGTTTTTGGTTTTTGTTTTTAATTTTTTTTTTTGTAGTTGCAGATGGACAGCATACCTTTATTTTTATGTGGTGCTAAGGATCAAACCCAGTGCCTCACACATGCTAGGCAAATGCACTGTCACTGAGCTACATCTCCAGCTCTGTTTTTATTTTTTTAATAGTAACTTTTATTTCTATTATAAATAGTCACAAAATGCATGTAAATGGGCTATTTTTTTTTATCAGTATAGCAAGGCAAATGGGGCATCTATTCATAACCATCTTTCTTTCTTTTTGGGGGAGTTTCTGGGGATCAAACCCAGGGTCTTATACAAGATAGGTAAGTACTCTGTCACTGCAATATACCCCCAGCCCACCTGTCTTGTGATTTTTTTTTTCTTTTATTCTACATTAACTAGCAGGTTCCACTGAACAGTAATTTCATACCTCAGGGAAGTGGGGCTTGAGAATAAGTTCTTTGTTAATAAAACAAAAAAATCTGGAATATGAAAAGCTGCTAGTTGTCTTTGCCAATATTGACCCTCCCTCTCTTCCTTCTTTCCTTCTTTCCTTTTTCTCCCCTTTCTTTATTGGTACTGGGATTGCTCTACTATTGAGCTACATTCCAGCCCTTTCCATATTTTTATTTTGAGACATGGTATTGTTAAGTTTCCCAGGATGGCCTAGAATTTGGCCTCAGCTTCCTGAGTCACTGGGATTACAGGTATGTGCCATTATATCCAGCTCAATCTTTCTTTAATGATAGAACACCTGAGTTTTAGCAGGTACATAACTGTCTAGCCTCCTTTGCAACTAAGTGTGGCCATATGTCTCAGCTCTGACTAGTGGAATCTAAGTGGAAATATGTGTACCACTTGTAAGTTAGTACTTAAAAAGAGTTAAGTAGTGCTTCTCTTATCCTTTTCTCTTTTCTGCTCGCTGGGAGGTGATAAGAGCTACTACTTTTTTTTTGGTCTCAGAGATGGAAGGCTCATGTTCATCAAGGACAACAAAGTACTACTCTCAATCCCAGACTACTCACCATTGAACTATTATATCAGAGAGAAATAAATTTCTGTTTGAGTTAATCTACTGTATTTAGGGGGTCTCTTAGTTATAGCTGTTTTACCTGCACCCTAACTAATACACTGAAGCAATAGGTTGCATCTTGTAGTATCAAGTTGCATCTTGCTGCTTGTTGTTCCTGGGTATTGTTTAGTTAAACTATATTTATTGATTTTCTAGCCATTTCTTGCCTTACCTTGCTTCTTAGCCTTAATTCCTGATAACCAGATGATTCTCTTAATTTTCTCATTCAATTCATTTATTCTGGGAATTGAACCTAGGGGTGCTCTACCACTGAGTTATATCCCCAGACTTTTTTATTTTTTATTTCAAGAAAGGGTCTTGCTGAGTTTCCAAGGCTGGCCTTGTACTTGTGGTCCTCCTGCCTCAGCCTCCTGAGTCTCTTGAATTATAGGCATGGTCCATTATGCCTAGATCTCTCATATATTAAACATGTTTTTTTTTTAATTGAGGTGAAATTCACATAACATAAAATTAATTATTTGAAATTTAACAATTTGGAACTGGGCACAGTGGCACACATGTGTAATCCCAATGACTTGGGAAGCTGAGGCAAGATTGCAAGTTTGAGGCCAGTCTTGGCGACTTAGCAAGACCCTGTCTCAAAATAAAAAATAAAAAAGTCTGGGGATAGCTCAGTGGTAGAGTACTCCTGGGTTCAATCCCCAGTTCTACCAAAAAAAAAAAAAAAAAAAAAAAAAAAAAAATGGAATAATTCAGTGGCACTTATTAAAACACACCATGTTATATAACTACCACATCTATCTAGTTACAGAATATTCCCATCACTCCAAAGGAATACCCCTTATCTTTTTTTTTAATCTTTAGTTGTTGATGGACCTTCATTTTATTCATTTACTTATATGTGGTGCTGAGGATCGAACTCAGTACCTCTACATGCTGGACAAGCGCTTTACCACTGACCACAACCCCAGCTCAGGAATACCCCTTATCTTTTTAGTAGTTTCTTCCCATTCTCCACTCCACCTGGCAACCACTAATAGGGTTTACCTATTCTGTATATTTCGTATTGATAAAATAAAACTGTATGTGACCTTTTGTTTCTGGCTTTTTAAATTCAGCATAATATTTTGGAATTAATTTACATTGTAATGTGTGTTAGTACTTCGTTTCTTGAAGATTTTTTGATAATGAAATATATAGAACATAAAATTTTACATTTTAATACTTTATAAGCATACAATTCAGTGGCAATAATTACATTCATGGTGTTGTGTAACTATCACAACTATTTCCAAAAACTTTTCATCATCCCAAACAGAAACTCTGTACCTGTTAAGCAACAATTTGCCATTTCCTCCTCCTCTTAGCCCTTGATAACCTCTAATCTAACTGCCCCTCCCCCCCCACCTGCCCCACTACTGGAGATTGAACCTGGGGATGCTCTTACTATTGAGCTATATTCCCATCTCTTTATTTTTCATTTTGATATAGGATCTTGTTCAGTTGCCCAGATAGACCTTGAACTTGCGATCCTCTTGTCTGAGGCTCCCAAGTTACTGGGATTATAGATGTATATCACCATGTTCAGTTCTAATCTACTTTCTGTCTCTGTGAATTTGCCTAGTCAAGATATTTATATAAGTGGAATCATAGTATTTGCCCTTTTATGTCTTATTTATTTCTCTTGGCATAATGTTTTCAAAGTTCAACCATACTGTAGCATGTATCAGAAAACTACTCCTGTTTACTGCTGAATTTTATATGTGTGCATGGGTGTACCTCACAGTTTGTTCATACATTCATCTATTGATGGACACTTGGGCTATTTCCACCTTTTGACTTTGTGAATAGAGCTGCTCTGGACATGCTTGTACATGTGCTTATTTGATTATCTGCAAGTTCAGTTCTTTTGGATACATGCCTAGAAGTGGAATCATGAGGTCATATGGTAACTATGTTTAAGTTGATTCTATGTTTAAGTTTTTGAGGATCTAACAAACTCTTTTCCATAGTGGCTAGATTATTTACATTCTCATCAACAACATATAAGGGTTCTAATTTCTCCACATTCTTTGCCAACATTTGTTATTTTTCTTTTCTTTGTTTCCAATTACATCTATCCTAGTAGGCTTGATGTGGTATCTCATTATTTAATATGTATTTCCCTAAGGACTATTGATATCGATATCTTCCCAAGTGCTTGTTGGTCATTTGTCTGTTTGGAGAAATGGCTAGTCAAGTCCTTTGTCCATTTAAAATCAGATCATTTGTTGAGTGGTTAAAATCCTTTATATATTCTGGATACTATACCCTTATCATGTATATAATTTGCAAATATTCTCACCTATAATTCTACTGTTCACTTTCTTGTTAATGTTCTTTGATGCATAGTAGTTTTATTTACTTTTATTTTTGTGGTTTTGGGGATTGAACTCATGGCCTTGCACATGTTTGGCAAGTGCTTTACCACTGAGCTGCACTCTCAGCCCATAAGTTTTTTTGGGGGAGGAATTGAACCCAGGGACTTTGCCACTGAGCTACATCCTCAGCTGTATCCCCAACTATTTTACTTTGAGACAAACTCTTGCTAAGTTGCTTAGGGCCTCGCTGAGTTGCTGAAGCTGGGTTCAAACTTGTAATCCTCCTGTCTTAGCTGCCCAAAGCTGTTGAGAATACAGGTGTGCCCCATGCCTGGCCCCAGCTTATAATTTTTATGGAGTCCAATTTGTCTGTTTTTTTCTTCTCATGCTTTTGGAGTCATATCTAAGAATCTGTTGTCAAAGCCAAAGTCATTAAAATTTGTGCCTGCCTTTTCCTCTAAAAGTTTTATGGTTTTAGTCTTTATATTTAGGTCATTGATCCATTAGAGTTTATTTTTATAAGTCTCATATACTTTTAGCTCTTGAATGTATGGTGTTGGTGTTTCCAGGTAGTAACAATTTTTAGGTTGTTTTTTTCCCCTGGTACTGGAGATTGAACCCAGGGGTGCTTTTCTACTAAGAGACAGCTCCAGTACTTCTAATTTTATTATTTTTTAAAAAGTTTGAGACAGTGTCTCACTAAATTGCTGAGGCTAACTTGGAACTTGTGATCCTTCTGCCTCAACCTCCTGAGCTGCTGATATTAGAGTTGTGTACTACCATGCTTGGCTGATTTTTGTGTCTTAAGATCATAATAAATATAAAAGGGCATATTTATTTATGCAGTTCAAGGGATTGAACCCAGGGCCTTGTGAATGCCAAAAGCAGATATTCTACCACTGAAGTATATCCCCCAGCCTTTTTATTATTTCTTTTCTTTTGGTACTGGGGCCTGAACCCAGGGGCACTTAACCACTTAGCCATATCCCTAACCCTTTTTTATATTTTATTTAGAAACAGGGTCTCACTGAGTTGCTTAGGGCCTTGCTAAGTTGCTGAGGCTGGTTTTGAACTTTCGATCCTCCTGCTTCAGCCTTCTGAGCTGCTGGGATTACAGGTGTACCCCCCAGCACCTGGCCCTTTCTATTTTTCATTTTGAAACAGTCTCACTATGTTGCTGAGGCTGACTTTGAATTTGCAATCCTCCTGCCTCAGCCTCCTCAGCTGCTGGGATTACAGGCATGTGCTACTATGCCCAGCTATTATTAGTTTTTAAAATTTTGAGCCAGGATGCTGCTATGTTGCCCAGGCTGTCCTTGAACTTGCCACCCACCTGCCTCAATCTCCTAAATAACTGGAATTACAGACATAACATTATTTTAGTTTCTGTTGGCTGATGTGTAGCCATAGGTACATCTCAGAAGACATTTTTTCCTTCTTAGAACCTATCCATTGATGTGCATTTGGTACGTTTAAGGGCTACTTATAGAGTAAGTCCACTGACTTTGAGGGCTGCCAGTCAGGTGAGTGATACTCCATTATATACATGTAGTGGAATGCTGTGCCATGGACTTGTCTATATCTCAGCCTGTGAGGAAAAGGAGCATTGCAAGGCCTGAATGAAACAAGGCAAAGGGGTCAGGGGAACAATGTGCTCAGGTAACAAGTCTGTGCTAAGCCCAGCCAGTTCCCAGCTCTGGTTAGACTTGCTGAGAACTGTGCAAAGTAGTAATGAATAGTGAAAAGATATAATTTGGAGATAGAGGCCTTGATTTTAAGTTGGATGATTTTAAGTCTAGTCACTTCTGTGAAGCTAAATGTCTTCAATTATGTAAAGTATGGATGCTGACTTCACAGAGTTATTTCGGTTTTGAAGATCAGATGAGGCTATCAATGGGAAAGTGCTTTGGAAGCTCTAAAATGATAGGCACATTTGGGAATATAATGGAAAATCCAGGAGAAGACTAGGTTTTCTACAGCATTTTTATAGGTTCACCTGAGTCACAAAAAATGTTTGAGGTTTATTTATTGGATGATTTTCAAGGAATTTTATATTTGTTGTGACTCTTTTTATGTATTTTTTTATTCAATTACTTTATTTGAATTTTTTTTTTTTTGATACTGGGGATTGAATACAGAGACACTTTACCACTGAGCTACATCCCCAACCCTTTTAATGTTTTATTTTGAGATAGAGTTTTGCTAAGTTGCTTAGGACCTTGCTAAATTACTGAGGCTGGCCTCAAATTTGCAATCCTCCTGCCTCAGCCTCCCAAGTCACTGGGATTACTGGCACCCACCACCATGCCTGGCTGTTGTGACTCTTGCAAGTGACAGAAAAAATCTCATATGACTTAAGCAAGAGACAGACTTATGTGGTAACTTAGACTGAAGTTACTGTATAGCCGAGAAGTAGATCTACTTTTAGATGTAGTCAGATATAGGGAGTTAAATGATATCATTAGAAACAAACTCTTTTTTTTTTTTTTTAGCTCTGCTTTTCTTTGTTTTGGTGTCCTTCTTAGGCATTTTGCTTCCATAAGTATTGAACAAAGAGATCAGATTTGAATATGCAGTTAATTGAAAGACATAATAGTGCTAATCCTACTACTATTGAAAGCTAATATATCTTTCATGGCAGTCCTAAGTAGGATATTGGCTTGGGTATAATGTGCCCACCCTAAAGTAATCACTGGAGAATGCTTTCATTGGCCAATGAAATAGAGTTGTATTCCACTCAAGGAAATCACAGGTCAGGTCAGCTTTTGGAACCATGTAGACTAAGAGCAGTGAAGGGGCAAAGGGGTAGTTTCTAAGGGGAGAAGATCAAGGTACATTTACTCAAAGAAGGGTTTTGGAGGTGGAGAAACAGTTTAAATCAACAAATTCATAGATATCTATTGTATGCTACATAATTGAGCCATATTTATTTATTTTTTAATCTATTTATTTATTTATTTTTGAGAAAAAGTTAAAAGAAGTTTTTATTGATTTGCTAGCAAAGGAGAAACTAGAGACTTCTATCCCAGAGTCTGTGATTCTGCCCATCAGGGGAACAGAGGGCTTTTAAAGAGGTGGTTGGAAGACAACATTCCAGGTATGCCCTGATGGGGGTTGCAATTAATTTGTTAATTTGGGAGATTTTTTAGATTTGTTTTGTTCCCATGGTGGTTGAGTGCTCAAGGACAGATAACTGGAACCTGGCTGGGGAAGAAGGGGAATCCTGTTCCCTCTGAGATTAGAGAGGGGGAAAGATTAGGGAAGGGAGGGGGAGAGGAAGAGAAAGAAACATGTCCTTTTAAAAATAAGTTTCAGTGTTAGAGCAGCAAGGACTATATTCAATGCATAAAGTTGACCATTGTTACATTTACACACTGTCAATTTCTATGTTCTATTTCTATGGAAAAATGGCAAATGACATCTCTAACCTGCTTCCAGTTGAGAGAGAGCAAATGGGGGGGGGGGG
>NW_026000174.1:16238617-16260092 GCF_001458135.2 Marmota marmota marmota
GGGGGGGGGGGAGTGACTTGAAGTCCTTGTTCTCTATCAGGTGGGGCATGAACCGGACAGTTAAGGGTATTTAGCATCAGGGCAGTCCAGAGGCCCATGGTGGTAGTTGGCAGCTGGCTGGACAAGGCATACATAGGACAGGGATCATTCAGATGGCCAAGGGTGTTGCAACTTTACTGTGTACAGTTTCCTTTTTCTCCTTGAATCATTTTTATTTTTTTAAAGTATGTTTCCAATATTTAAAACTCAACAAAAAAAGACTTACTCTACTTGAAAAAGTAGATATTATTGAGGAACCTGGGCAGGGAGAATGAAAAAAGGAGGAAAATACAGAACATTATTTGAAATCTGCTGGACAATTTATCTAATAAATATTGTTTGAGGTGGGATAGTGCCTGAAATCCTTTCTTCTGTCCATCTGGCCTTTTGTAATATTGTATTTTCTTTCTAATCAGGGAGAGGATGGTATGTGGCAGAGCCAGTTACCATTTGGGGTTGAAGATGCCATGGACCTTTGTTAGCCCTCATATCAAAGTTCACCTTTTTCTTTTTTTTTTTAAGAAACCATAAGTTGGGGTTGTGTCTCAGTAGTGGAGCACTTACCTCACATGTATAAGGCACTGGGTTCGATCCTTAGCACCACATAAAAATAAATAAATAAAGATAAAAAAAATAAAAAGGAAAACATACGTCTTCCTAATTTAAATAGGAAGTCAAAGAGAACAGGAAGGTGTTGTTTTACAATGTATTGGCTAATATGAGTGGTGAAATGTATTTGTAGCCGAAGTATTTGGCAATTCCTCTATTTGCTAGAGTGTGTAAAACTATGAGCATGGTAAGCTGAGTGAAGGTAAAGCTGCCCTCACATACTGACCAGTTCACCATGCAGCCAGCAACCATTTGATATCTGTTATTGAGATAAAATAACATAATTTACCTTTAAATTGTATATATTAAAATGAACAATTTGGTGGTTTGAAAAACAGTTTTGTGGAACTACCACTACTAATTCTAGAACATTTTTATCACCCCCAAAAGAAAGCCTACACTCTAATTAAAGCAGTCACTCCCTATTGTTTAGCCCCTGGAAATCATTAATCTACTTTGGCCTCTGTGAATTTGCCTATTCTGAACATTTCATGTAAATGAAATCATGTCTGGTTTCTTTTACTTAATAGAGGGTTAATATATATTTGTATTTTTTATGATACTGTTTAGGAGTAAAATTATTATCTGGAACTACCAAGTAGTCATTTTCCCTATCCCGAATACATAATTAGGATTGACAAACTTGGCAGTTGGAGTAGCATTCACATTAGATCTTTGGCCCATTGAATATGAGCTATCATACTGGGGAAGGCCAGTTGAAAACCTTTGAAATTACCTCCCGTTCCTCTGGCCAAAATAGTGAATTAAAATCAATACCATGCTGGACATGCAGGCACTCACCTGTAACCCAGCTACTCAGGAGGCTAAGGCAGGAGGTCCATGAGTTGGAGACCATCCTGTGCAACATAATGAGCCAGTCTCCAAAAAACCTATCCAATATTACCTTCTGGGACAGATGGCAGACATTAGTGTTATCTTTAAGTATTCGAAATGTGCAGGACAGTGGCCCTTATTTTATCTACATTTAATTCATTAGTTTTCCCCCTATGGAAAAGCCCATGTGGAGAAGAATTGAGGCTTCCTGACAACACTGGGCTGTTGATCCAGGAGAAGAGCTGTAGATTTCAGAAAGTTTCACTTGGTATCCCTCATTATGATTGCTGTGGTGGAGTGGTATCTTTGCTACAACAGGTTATAACATGGCATGTGGCTATTGTATTCTTTTCTGTCTTAGTTAAAAAAAAGGATTAAAAAGTTTTCATTTATGTAGAATAGATATTAATATAGCTTTATAGTTTTTCTAGGGCTATGTAAATACTTCTACTCTTTTATTTATAATATGGTTAGAAGAGACCTGGACCATCTGGTCATCTCATAAGACATCATTTTGACCTATTACATTGATGGCATCATGCTAATCAGACAGAATGAACAAGAGGAGGTTAGCACACTGGAGGCTTTAGTAAGGTAATGTGCTCCACAGTGGTATTTTAACACTCTTTACCAAAGTGAATATATTTGGTTTGAAAATATGTCCACAGATTCTTTGATACTTCCCAGCAAGAGGTTGGACACAATATCATCTTTATTTTATTTCTTTATTTTTATGTGGTACTGAGGATCGAACCCAGGGCCTTGCACGTGCTAGGTGGGCACTCTACCACTGAGCCCAGCCCCTGTGGCCAACAACTCAGGAGGCTGAGACAGGAGGATCACAAGTTTGAAACCAGCCTTAGCTATTTAGCAAGATCCTATCTCAAAATAAAAAATAAGTATATAAATAAATAAAAATAGGTAGGGATGTAACTCAGTGGTAAAGAACCCCTGGGTAAAATCCCCAGTGCAGAAAGAAAAAGCAAAAAACAAAACAAAACAAACAATTTCTCTCCCATTGGCTTAGCTGGACTTAGAAACTCAATTCTAGCAAGTAGAATAAAGTGAAAATGATGGTAATTGACTTCAGTGACCCAGGCATAAATGGTACTATGGTTTCCCCCTTGCTCTGTGTTTTTTGGGACATTTGCTTTGGGGGAAGCCTATCAGTATATTGTGAGGACAATCCAGCAGTCTATGGAAAAGTCCATGTGGAGAAGAACTGAGGCTTCCTGACAACACTCGGCACAGACTTGCTAGGAGTGTCAGTGGGATATTGTGATAACAAATCCCTCAGTCCCAGTCAAACTTTCAGATGGCTGAAGCTCTTTTTAAAATCTCATAAGATTTGGGTGAGAGCCTGAGACAGAATGATCATGAGTTCAAAGCCAGCCTCAGCAATTTAGTGAGGCCCTGTCTCAAAAAGGGCTGGGAATGTAGCTAAGTGCTTAAGTGCCCCTGGGTTCAATTCCTAGGACAAAACAAAACAAAACAAAAATCCAAAAAACCCATACCACCACCACCAAAAACCTCATGAGAGACTTGAGCCTAACTGCTCGTTAAACCACATTGATTCCTCAAAATCTCTGTGAGATAATGAATATTTATTGTTTTAAGCTACGAATTTCTGGGGTAATTTGTTTGACATCTTTCTTTTTTTTTTAATTTTAATTTTATTTTTGTTTGATATCCTTTATAATACCAGTTTTCCCTCTCTTTTTCATTTTATCCAATCTGGTAAATATTGGTGTTATCAAATTGTGTGTTTAATTTATGAATTTCTGATGACATAGTACAGCGTATTTTCATGCATATGAAAATACATATTAATATATAAAAAGATATTTGTATATTTAATGTCTAGATTTATTATTTTGTGATTTTTGTGGTGTTAGGGATTGAACGGTGGGCCTTGTGCATGTTAGGCAAGTGCTCTACTGCTGAGGTACATCCTCAGCTTCTATTTTGTGAAGTATTTGTTCAAGTTTTTGTCGACTTTTCCATTTGGATTGTTTTGGTATTTCTTATTGATTTGTAGGAATTATTTATATATTTTACATATAAGTTCTTTATCTTATATATATGTTGTGAATTCATCAACTTTTTCCTTCATGTTTAGCCCTTTTTACATCATGTTTAAGAAATCTTTGCCTATTTACTCTAAGATTACGAAAGTGCTCTACTAATTTTTTTTTTTTTTTTTTGTACTGAGGATTGAACCCAGGGCTTTGCAAGCACTCTATTACTGAGTTACATCCCAGTCCTTTTTATTTTTTTGTTTTGAGACTTGATTTTGCTGTTTGATCCTCCTGCCTCAGCCTCCCAAATTGCTGGGATTACAGGCATGTGCTGCTGTGCTTAAAGTCTCATTATAATTAAAGAACTGGTTTTATTAAAGAAGGTATTTCTTCTCTAGTAAATTTTTTCTTTAATGGACCTTAAAAGGCAGTTCCTTTTGTGTTTTAGTATTTAACGTAATGTAGCAAATACCCTTACCTGTTATAAGAAAGAAAACTTACTTTATTAAAAACTTCCCATGCTGTGTAATTTTTAGTAAAATATTTGTTTTTTCTAATCTTGAACAATATTTTATATATATTTTCCTGTAGTATTTGTTGAAAAATGAATGTAGTTTTAGAAGTATTACTTTTCATTATTATTCAATCCATTTTTAAAAACTGCAGCAAGAAGGAATAAGTACTCACCTGCGATATGTGCATTTTTTTTTCATTGTTAAGCAAGAAATCAACAGAGTCTTCTTGGTACTGGATTGAATATCTCCAGACTTTAAACATCACAAAAATGTTATCAAAGTTTATCTTCATATATAATTTTTATGTGTTTTTTTTTAAATTACTTAGATGGGGTCTCACTGTATTGCCCAAAGTGGTCCCCAATTCCTAGGCTCAAGAGATCCTCCTGTTTCTGCCTCCTGAGGAGCTGGGACTGCAGATACATGCCACCATGCCCAACTTTTAGATGTGTTTTTAATTATGATTGCTTTTATTTCATCATTTAATGTAAGGATCAGCAGACTATGCTTGTTTCTTTAAACAAAGTTTTATTGGAGCACTGTCCCATTTATTTGTCTACATATTGTCTGTGGTGACTTTTACATCGTATAATGACGTTAGTTATATAGAGATTGTATGGCCTGCTTACAGTCGGGCTTAAAATATTAATTATTTGGCCCTTAAAGAAAATGTTTACTGATTCCTGATCTACTATCCAAGTACAGTAAAGATGCTGTTTATTCAAGCACTTCACAGAAAAAGAAATACAAATGATCAACAAATATATGAAAAAATGTTCAACATCTCTAGCAATTAGAGAAATGCAAATTAAAATTGCACTAAGATTCTATCTGACTCCAGTCAGAACAGCATTTATCAAGAATACAGATAATAATAAATGTTGGCAAGGATATGGGAAAAAAGGTACATTCATACATTGCTGATGGGACTGCAAATTGTTGCAACCACTCTGGAAAGCGGTATGGAGATTCCTTGGAAAACTTGGAATGGAACCACCATTTGACCCAGTTATCCCACTCCTTGGCATATACACAATGAACTTAAAATCAGGATACTACAGTGATATAGCCACATCAATGTTTGTAGCAGCTGAATTCACAATATAAGCTATGGAACCAACCTAGGTGCCCTTCAACAGATGAATGAATAAAGAAAATGTGGTATATATACATAATAGAATATTACTCAGCCATAAAGAAGAATGAAAATATGACATTTGCTGGTAAATGGATGGAACTGGAGACCATCATGTTAAGTGAAAAAAGCCAATCCCCCCAAACCAAAGACTGAATGTTTTTTCTGATAAATGGATACTGATCCATAATGAGATACTGTCTCAAAATAAAAAAAGGAAGTGTTAGAGATGTAGTTCAGTGATAGAGTGCCCTGGGTTCAATCCCTAGTACTATAATCAATCAATAAATGGTAATTCTGAATATGCCACAAATTCATTGTGAAGCTTAATAAATAAGATGTCAGTGGAATATTAGCCATAAAGAAGAATGTAATTATGGAATTTGCCAGTAAATGGATGGAACTGGAAACTATTATGCTAAGTGAAATAAGCCAATCCTAAAAAAACAAAGGCCGAATGTTCTCTCTGATATGTGGATACTAACACATAATAAGGGGGGAGGGAAGAATGGAAGTTAGTTGGATTAGACAAAGGAGAATGAAGGGAAGGGTTGGGGGATGGGTAGGAAAGACAGTAGAATGAATTGGACATAGCTTTCCTATGTTCATATATGAATACACAACCAGTGAAACTTCACATCATGTGCAACCAAAAGAATGAGATCTTAATTAGAATAAGTTATACTCTGTGTATGTATAATATGTCAAAATACACACTACTGTTATATATACATCTAAAAAGGACAATTTTTTAAAAAGATGCTATTTATTGTTAATAATAAATTTAAAAATTCATACTCCAAATAGTCCTTTGATAATTTTGAATTTTTTTCATCAACTTGTTTGAAACAATTAGATTGTTTTCCTGTAGGGTAACTCATATAGAGAACTCATGATAAGGATAGAGGGTCAGCTCTATCACTTATTATTTATTTTTGTTTGAAATTTTAATATCTTTTGTTCATGGGGATTTTCTTTTTTATTTGTTTACTTATTTGTAAGCATCCTTTAAAATCATTTATGTGGTGAGGATTAATTTAGTTGGGAAAGAATAGAAACAATGATAATAAGTTAATGTACTTAGACACATATTACCCACAGTGTGTTTTAGTACCCTGAAAACGAATAAATGACTGCAGACACTGATGTTCTCCCTTGCACACTGTAAAGCTCCCACTCTATTTTGGGGATAACTGGTATATAGTATGAGATATGGAAATATAATAAAAACCTAGAAAGGGTACTATTGTTAGTCTGTATAGTTAAGTATTGGTGAAACATCATTTTTATATTTGAGATTAAAAATAAAAATAATAATAAAAAAGAGTTAAAATATTTTTTCTATACTTAATTAGGAAGTCTTGTGCATCCTACATTAGCAATGACTATCTTAATATATATTAATAATTTTTTTAAAGAGAGAGAGAATTTTTAATATTTATTTTTATTTTTTTAGTTATTGGCGGACACAACATCTTTGTTTTTATGTGGTGCTGAGGATCGAACCCGGACCGCAGCATGCCAGGCGAGCACACTACCGCTTGAGCCACATCCCCAGCCCTCTTAATATATATTGTTTGGATAAATTCCTTTAAAATTCTGAGCATAGGCATAATCCATGAATATAAATGATACAATATGATTTAATAATCGAGCTGTAACTCCAGCAAGGACTACTGTATGTGGCTAATATTGTCAGCAACTGCACATAGATAATCTGGAGGCTAAGCAAAGTCTCATTTAGATGCTTTATTTGTTTTTTACCTGTGTGGAGAGCTCTCTTTTCAAAGAAGATTTTGTATCTCTGGCTAATTGAATCAAGAATTTAACCTTAGAGCTAGCATGATGGCATATGCCTGTAATCCCAACAATTTGGAAAGCTGAGGCAGGAGGATTGCAAGCTTGAGTACAGCCTCAGAAATATATGTGAGACCCTCTGCAGTTTAATGAGACCATTCTTCAAAACTGAAAATAAAAAGGACTGGGAGCTGGGTGCGGTGGTACACACCTATAATCCCAGTGGCTCAGGAGGCTAGGCAGGAGGATCACAAATTCAAAGCCAGCCTCAGCAATTTAGGAAGGCCCTAAGCAATTTAGCAAGACCCTGTCTCAAAATAAAAAATAAAAAGGGCTGGGGATGTAACTCACTGGGTAAGTGCCCTTGGGTTCACTCTGGTACCAAAACAACCTAACATAAAGGACTGGGGATATAGCTCAGTGGTAAAGCACCCTTGGTTACCATCCCTAATAAAAAACGAAAACCAACAAACAAATTTAACTTTAGAATGGAGGATTCAGTATTGTGTCTCCCTGCCAATGTGAAACCACCTCATTGAGAGAGGTTACCATATGAGAGACCTCAGTAGGGATTTACTTTGGGGAGTTGGCAGAAGCTTAAGCATGGACTACACTACCTAGTTCAAATTCTGGGTTGCTTTTATTATTAGTTGTGTATTCCTGAGCAAGTTTACTTAACCACTTTGTGTCTGAGTTTCTTCTTATATTAAATAGGGGAGAATGGCATCCAACTTATTTGTTATGAAAAGCCAGTTAATCACATTAAGTGCTTAGAATACCATGAGGTACATGTGAAGTACTCAGTGAATGTTTTGTCATTAGTTAACTTTTTGGAGGTTCAGATTTTGTCAATTTATGAGAACATTTATCTCATATTAACCAAGTTCATGAAGCTGATGTGATAAAGCAACAAACCCAATTTTTTTTTTGTTGTTGATTGACCTTTTTTTTTTATTATTATATGTGCTGCTGAGAATAGAACCCAGTGCCTCACACATGCTAGGCAAGCACTCTACCAACTGAGCCACAACCAAAGCTCAGCAACCAATTTTTAAAAATATTTCTTATTTGAGCATCATAAATATACATAGTAATTGAGTTCATTTTGACAAAATTATACGTGCAAGGAATTTGATTGCAAGCCCCATTTCCCCCACCCTTTTCCTTCCCTCCTTCCTCTTGCTATTCTCCCTCCTCTACTCTATTAAACTTCCTTTCTTCTACATATACATAAAGGTGAAATTCCCTTTGGTATCTTTATACATGAATATAGCATGATTTTGTTGAATTAATTTCATTTAACTTCCCCTTTCCCTTCCTCCCTTTCAGTCTCCTACATCTACTCCACTGATCTTTCCTGTATCTTTATGACATCTGATCCCCTCCTCCAAAGGCTTTCTTTCCCTTATTTTGCTCTAATGTCCACATAGAAAACATTCACACTTGATTTTCAGTGTCTGGCTTATTTCACTTAGCATGATTTTCTCCATTTCCAGGAAAATATTATTATTTTATTCTTCTTTATGACTGAGTAAAACTCCACTGTGTATTTATACCACATTTTCTTCATCCATTCATGTACTGATAGGCATCTGGGTTGATTCATAATTTGACTCTTGTGAATTGTGCTGTTGTAAACATTGTATAAAATCAGTTATATAGTATGCTTATTTTAGATCTTTTGGATAAAAACCGAAGAGCGAGATGGCTGGGTCATATGGTGGTTCTGTTCGTAGGTTTTTGAGGAATTTCTACATTGCTTTCCAGAGTGGTTTCTAATTTGCTATCCCACCAGCAATTTAAGAGTGTACCATTTTCTCACATCCTTGCCAGCATTTATTATTATTCATTTTCTTGATAATTGCCAATCTAACTGAGTACAATGGAATCTTAGTGAGTTTTGATTTGCATTTCCTTCATTGCTAGAAATGCTGAACATTTTTTTGTATAGTTCTTGGACAAGGCCAGTTTTTAAGTTTACCTCAATCTAGAACTATCACACCTATTGTACTGGGAAGATCTGTACATTTTCTACCTTTGGATGGCAACATGGAATACCACATCCTAATCATAAAGATTATTGTGAACATAGTCTGAGTTAGGGATATTAATTAGATGAATCCATTGTTTTGTGTAGATGCCAAAGCAAGTATTTATTACCCTTTCCTGTGTTAAGAATTTTTTCACCTACTGGGTGTGATGGCACACACCTGTAATTCTGCCTAATTAGGCTGAGGCAGGAGGATTGTAAGTTCCTCCTGGTCAACCAGGCAATTTTGCAAGACCTTATCTTAAAATAATGAAAATAAAGAATAAAAAAGGGCTGCGGATGTAGCTCAGTGATAAGGCATCCCTGGGTTTAATCCAATAACCTGAAAAAAAAATTACTTCACCTAAAATACCAGATATTTACTTTCAACCTCTTTTGCAGTTTACCCTAGGTTCTTTTGGTTTGATCCACTCATCATGGACTTTGACTCTGAAGAGCTTGTGATGCAAAGAAGCAGGGTGCAGTGGTGGTGGTGCATGTAGCAAGTTCCTGGAGCAGCAGTGGCAGTGATATTATATTGGCTAGGGATAGTGGAGGTTGGCAGTGGAAGCAGAGGTGTCCTGATCAGACTAGTTCTGCTACCTGGTTTTAGGCGTTGTACTTGGCATCCACCCCTGGTTTTCCACTTCTCCAGGTGAGTCTGAGTTACTCTTTTGATAAGTTCTTTTTCCTGCTTAAATTAGCCAGAATCAATTTCAGTTGCTGAACTAGCAAACTAAGTTGTCTCTCAACTGAGAACCCTGATGATAGAGCAGCTATAATAGCCTGATGCATTTGTATTTGTCTGGTATTTGTCTCACAGAAGGATAGAAAGGTCATGGGAAAGCAACTAGAATGTTTGAATTTTGTTAGTTCCCTCTCTCTTTGAGGGTCACAGGATTATTATATTTTTAGGGTTTAGAATTGTGCTTGATAATTGTGCTCAGAAAACCTTTGTAGAATAAATGATGGGTACTGCCAACAAGTGTCTGTGACTCTGCTTTTTGTCAGCTTCATGGCTGACCAACATCTCTAATAAAGAATACTTTTTTTTCCCCCTGTAGTTTAGATATATTAATACAGATGTAATACTATATAACAGTCAAAGTTTACTGGTTTGGGACCCAAAAAAAAATTTTTTTTTAAAGAGAAGAGAGAGAGAGAGAGAGAGAGAGAGAGAGAGAATTTTTTTTTAATATTTATTTTTCAGTTTTCGGTGTACACAACATCTCCATTTTATGTGGTGCTGAGGATCGAACCCAGCGCCCCGCGCATGCCAGGCGAACGTGTTACCGCTTGAGCCACATCCTCAGCCCCTGGGACCAATTTTTAAAAAAAAATTTTTTAGATGTTGATGGACCTTTATTTTATTCATTTATTTATATATGGTGCTGAGAAGTGAACCCAGTGCCTCACACATGCTAGGCAAGCGCTCTACCACTGAGCCACAACCCCAGCCTGGGACTAATTGTTTTTAAATTCATTTGACTTATCTGTACTCTATGGATATTTTAGTCTAGCTCTGGAATGTGTGATTGTGTGTGTGTGTGTGTGTGTGTGTGCGTGTAGGGGAACACCTCATAGAATCCCTAAAGTGCTGACAAGTACCTGAATTTCTTCCTGGTGCAGTAAGGCAATCTGACAGTTTTCTTGGTATTCTGGAAGCAGTCTCTCTCTCTCTCTCTCTCTTTCTTCTTTCTTTTTGTATCAGGGATTGAACCCAGGGGTGCTAATCACTGAGCCCCATCCCCAGCCCTTTTGTTTTTTATTTTATTTTATTTTGAGACAGCATCTTGCTAAGTTGTTTAGGGTCTCACTAAATTGCTGAGGCTGGTTTTGAAGTTGCTATCTGCCTACCTTAGCTTTCCAAGTTGTTGGGATTACAGGTATGTGCCACCACACCTAGCTAAAAGCACTTTTTTCTTGAGTCTTCCTCATGTGACTTAGTGGAGTTAAAAAAAAGACCATTTACCCACAGAGAACTGTATACACATACACACAAATACAGAACCTTATTTAGATCTCATATCTGCCACCTGATACTTTTATGATTATGGATAAGTTTCCTACACATATTCTGCTTTGTTTTTTCTTTGATTGTAGTGCTAATGTTGGGAAAGGCAGGACATACAGGCCCTTTCTCCTCTCTTTACTCTTTTTTCATATTCAGGCAGTCAGACCTTTGTTCCAGATCTGTCTTTTCCGGAACTGTACTTAGCACCCCACATTCTTATCTTTGTTTACATTTAAGGAGCCCCTTGCTAGATCCTGTGAGATAATGGCAATTTGAGGCTGGAGGCATTGGGATTTGGAGAGGTTAAGATGGCTTCTTCCCAGTTCATTATGTTCCTTGCCTCTCTTTCTGGTGGAGTGGCTGAGGCTAGTGACATAGGGTAGTATATCTGAGATCCCTGGTCTCTAGAACGCAGTGTTTTAGATTTTGGTTTCTTATAAATCAGGGCTACGACTTTGAGATGAAGATCTGTGATCAAGTTCATCAAGATATAGGGATCATTGCCCTAGCTTTTTTGGTTTCAAATGTACAAACAAGCCTGGAGATCAATGACTTGTCCAGTGAGACTCCATGTTCAATCATGAACAAAAGGGGTATCTGAAAATATTTCCAAAGGCAAATTGAAATCCCTAGAAAAGCTAAGCCCCACTTGAGTCTTACTGTAATATAAAGCTAACAGGGTTGGAAAGAGTGTGGGATTTATTCTGTTATTTCCTTCCTTGCACCTTGGGGAGAGTGAACATCTCTGAATCCTTTTTACCTCTGATTACTTTGGTTTACTCCCATGTTTCATTATTCAGTTCAGATCCTAGTCCGCAATCTTCAGTCTATAACATACTCCAGGCCTACGTTGCTATCTTGAGCTGTAGGTTAAGAAATTTGTAGACAACAGTCCTGTGCTTCTCTGGACACGTGACTAAGCTAATAATAGATACAAAGTTCTGGGAGAGCCTCAGTTCCCCCACCCCCTTCAGCAGCCTGCCTGCTAGTAATTTCTTCAGTGCTTAGACAGAACTGACAGAGAATGGAAACAGGGCAATCTGCCCATCCCCTTTTGGGAGGCAATGCAGGCCCAAGTCTCTGTGAGTAGCTTCTGGCCTCATTTCTCTGTGCTACTTTGGTTTAAGTGAAAGTGCTCAGTGTTCCTTTAAGGAGGAAATAATACCTTTGTGCTTTAGATGATTTTTTTCCTTTTTAAATAAGTATATGTTGGCCCTCATTATATGTAAGGCACTGTATTAGGCACTTTGCATATGTTAACAATCTTCCCTACAGTCTTGTGGGATAGGTTATTCCCATTTTACAGAGGACAGTACTAAAATTTAGTATCAGTTAACTACTAAGTAAACTGGTATCATGAAGCTAATCAGATTTGAATCCAGGTCTTTTGAGTCTAGCTTTCCTAAATGATAGAGTCCCTGTTTAAAACTTTGTATAGTAATATTGGGGTAGAATGATCTGGACAGGCTACTTTGGGGACACTTGTACTATTGAATTATTTTATATAACTTAAAAAAATGGGGGCAAACTTGAAAGGATGGGAAATAGACCTAATAGTCTGTGGGCTACAGAAGTTAGTGGATGGGTTCAGTAGGATAATGCCTATCATGTGCCCTTAGTGAACCCAAGTCAGATAAGGGACTGTCAAAAAGGTTAATAAACCATATTTTTTAGTATGGCATCTATGGCACTTACAGGTGGAGTTTCTGCTTCATAACTCTATTTTATCTCTCATTACTCTTCCTATCATATAACCATTCTTTGTTCTATTGTTGACTAACTCTGCTGTTATCTTTCATGCATGGATATTTGTACACTCAAGATTCTAGTCAAAGGCACTTATTGACAGGTGTGGTGGCATATGCCCATAATCCCAGAGGTTCAGAAGGCCGAGGCAGGAGAATTGTGATTTCAAAGCCAGTCTCCATAATTTAGCAAGGCTCTAAGCAACTTAGCAAGACCCTGTCTTGCTCAGTGGTTGAGTGCCCCTAGATTCAATCTCTAATACCAAAAAAAAAAAAAAAAGTAATTATCGCTAGTTTAGGACTGAGCAGACAGTTTTGAATCCCAATTACCCCAGAACAATTTTGAACTGGAGCTCTGTTATTCATTCATACATTCTTTAATGTATTCAGTTATTCTTGTAACATATGGGGTAGTAGCTCTGTGGCAGGTGCTACACTAGGGCCTGGGATTCAGTATAACGAACAAGACAGAGTCTCCTGGAGCTTATAGTGTCATAGGGAAGGCAAAAATGAAACAAATAATCATAAGCCTGATGAGTGTCATAAAACAGAAATTAGGAATGTGATGAGAGAGGGTACAAATAGCAGGGGGACTTAATGTTGTTTAGGGTAACAGGAAAGACCTGATGTTATCTGAGGAAGTGACACTTAAGTTGAGGTTTGAAAATTGAGAAGAATTGGCTAATAAATGGGGTTAGGAAAGACAATTCTAGGTAGCAGGAAGAGTTATAGATAAAGGCCTTTCGGCAGAAAGGATAAAATCATATCCATATAGGTTGGAGTTGTGGCTCAGTGGTAGAGCACTTACCTGGTATGTGTTAGGCCCTGGGTTCCATCTTCAGCACCAAGTATAAATAAGGAAGCTACATTGCCTCCTTATTTATATGTAAAAGATCCATTGGCAACTAAAAGGTATTAAAAAGTAAAAGATCCATAAAGGTATTAAAAAAAACCACTATGTTCATAGAAGTTTATTTATTCAGCAACTATTTACATCTGAGTTATATCATGCATTGTACTGGGATTTGGGGACATATAAAACAATCAGACGTGGTCCCTACCTGCCCTGGAGAAGCTCAGTGAGGAGCAGTGATGTAACTTCTTGGTAACTATGGTGCTAAGGTCATCCTAGATCTTGGACTCAGTCTCCTAGGTCCCATATGACAGGACTTAACACCTTTAGAAAAGCTGCCTGCCCTTGAGTGTTTGGCTCAACTGTTATGCAGAGAGGACATGGACCTCAACTGAAAACTTGCAGCATTTGCTGTTATCCTTGAATTCGCAATCACCAGATCCTTGATTGATGGAACTCTGCTATAAACTGAATATTTGTGATCCCCTAAAATTCATATGTTGAAATCCTGACTTCCAGCTGATGGTGTTAGGAGATAGAGCCTTTGGAGGATATTTAAGTCATGAGGACCAAGCCCTTACAAACAAAATTAGTACCTTTTTAAGAGACCTGAAAGACCTCCCCTGCCCCTTTTGCTGTGGATGGACACAGAAAGAAGATGGCCATTTCAAACCAGGAAATGGGGTCCTCATTGATACCAGATCTTCTGGTGCCTTGATCTTGAACCACTTAGCTTCTAGAACTGTGAGAAGTAAAATTTGTTTTTTAAACCACTAAGTCTATAGTTTTTTTTTATTATAGCAGTGAAAATGAACTAAGATAAATTGGTACCAAGAAGTGGGGTATTCCTATAATAAATACCTAAAAATGTGGAAGTGCCTTGTAAGTGGGTAATGAGGAGAGCCTGGAAGAATTTGGAGATTCATGCTAATAAAAGTCTACACTGGGACTTGGGATATAGCTCAGTGTTACAGTGCTTGCTTATTATGTACAATGCAGGAAATAGTAGGGATGGGGGAAGGAGGGAGAGAGAGAGAAAGAGAAAGAGAACACGGACAGACATACATGGAAGGAGGGAAGAGGAGGAGGGAGAAAGAGCCTACAGCCTATATTCTCATAAATAGATCTTTAAAGTTTCTGGTGAGGGTTTGGAATGAAACGAAGAGAGCAGTAGAGAAAGCCTCAATCTTTTTTTTTTTTTTTAAACTTATTTATTCTACTTGGTTATACATGACAGCAGAATGCATTTTTAATTCATAGTACAGCTATAGAGCACAGTTTTTCATGTCTCTGGTTGTATACAAAGTAGAGTCACCCCATTCATATCTTCATACATCCACTTGGGTAATGATGTCCATCTCATTCCACCATCATTTTTTATCCCCATGCCCCCTCCCTTCCCTCCCTCCCCTTTGCCCTATCTAAAGCTCCTCCATTTCTCCCATGCTCCCCACCCCCACAATCCCCATTATGGACCAGCATCCACAGAGAAACCATTTGGCATTTGGTTTCTTGGGATTGGCTAACTTCACTTAGCATTATATTCTCCAACTCTATCCATTTACCTGCAAATGCTATAATTTTTATTCTCTTTTAATGCTGAGTAATATTCCATTGTGTATATATACCACAGTTTCTTTATCCATTCATCTACTGAAGGGCATCTAGGTTGATTCCACAATTTAGCTATTGTGAATTGTGCTGCTATAAACATTGATGGGGCTGTGTCCCTGTAGTATGCTGTTTTTAAGTCCTTTGGGTATAGTCCGAGAAGGGGAATAGCTGGGTCAAATGGTGGTTCCATTCCCAGTTTTCCAAGGAATCTCCATCCTGCTTTCCATATTGGTTGTACCAATTTGCAGTCCCACCAGCAATGTATGAGTGTACCTTTTTCCCCACATCCTTGCCAACACTTATTGTTGTTTGTATTCTTCATAGCTGCCATTCTGACTGGAATGAGATGAAATCTTAGAGTAGTTTTGATTGAGAAAACCTCAGTCTTCTTAGAGAATATCAAAGTAATCTTGTACAGAGTGTTGGTAGAATATAGATGGTAAAAATCATTCTGACAAGATTTCAGACAGAATTGAGATACAAGTTTTTGGAAATTAGAGAAAAGGTAATCCTTGTTATAAAGTGGCAAAGATCTGGGCACAATTGTACATACCTATAATCCCAGCAAATAAGGAAGCTGAAGCAGGAGGATCCAAAGTTGGAGGCTAGCTTCTGAGACCCTGACTCAAAATTAAAAACAAAAAGGACTGGAGATATAGCTCATTGTAGTAGGGCACCCCTTGGTTCTATCCCCAATATCATTAAAAAAAAAAAAAAAAAAGAAAAAGAAAAAGAGAAGAATTGCAAAGAATCTGACTGAATTGTGTTCATGTTCTAGTGTTTTATGGAAGGTAGAAATTGTATGCAAAGAAATAGGATAAATTTAATTGAAACAGTTTCTAAGTAAAGTTGTTTAAGATGCATCTTGGCTCCTTCTGCTTGCTTAGAGTAAAATGTAAGAGGAGAGAAATAATCTAAGGCATTGTTAAACAAAGAAGGAACTAGACATTAAAGATATGGAAAATTCTTAGCCTATGCATATTGCAAAAAAAAAAATGAGAAATCATGTTTAGAAGAGAACACTAAGAGTGTGATTTGATGAGGTTAGAATAGATGTGAACCATGACCCTAATCAGCTATCTGAATAGAAGCTAGGCATTGGGCCGGGGCTGTAGCTCAGTAGCAGAGTGCTTGCCTAGCATATGCGTGCGAGACACTGGGTTCAATCCTTAGCACCACATACAAATAAAATAAAGGCATTCTTTCCATCTACAACTACAAAAGGAGAAGGAGAAGGAGAAAGGAATTATTCTTCAAAACAAGAGAAGAATGACCCCAAGAAGAAGAAGAAGCTAGGCATTATCCTTCAAAACAAGAGAAGAATGACCCCAAGAGTAATTGAGGGTAAAAAAAGGGTAAATGAGGGCTGGCTCATTGGTTTCAAATGACAGTACTATCACCCTGTTTTCAAAAAACCGTATGATCTCTGCCTAAAGCCATGGGGAGATATGTCAACCAAATCTATAGGGGCAATACTGGTTGGTACTTTGGGGTCCTAACTCCTGTCAGGCAAAGCTGTAGGGGCATGACTGCCACCCTAGTCGGTCCTGAATGTGGGATGCCTGCCCAGAGGGCTTACAGGGCAGACACTTGAGCCCAAATGTACCATCATCATCATCATCATCATCATCATCATTTTCTTACAGTGCTGAGGATTGAATCTAGGGGCACTTAACCACTGAACTACATCCCTGGCCCTTTTTATTTTATTTTGAGACTTGGTATACTAAATTGCCAAATTTGTTATCCTCTTGTCTGTACCTTCTGAGTAGCTGGGATTACAGGTGTGTACCACCACAGATAGCTAGAGGATTATTTTTGAGCCTTAAGAATCTACTGCTGGACATGGTACATATGCCTGTAATCCCAGCACCTCTGGAGGCTGAGACAGGAAGATTGCATATTCAAGGCCAGTCTCAGCAAATTAGTGAGGCTCTAAGCAACTTAGTGAGGCCTTGTTTCAAAATAAAGGGCTGGGGATGTAGTGGTAAAGTGCCCCTGGGTTAAATCCCCAGTACCTCAGTACCGAGAGAGAGAGAGAGAGAGAGAGAGAGAGAGAGAGAGAGAGAGAGAGATATGTAGTTATGCCCATGTACAAATGTATCACAGTGAATTATGCTTATATATATAAATGATAATTCACTAATTGAAATAATAATAATAGAAGGATGATCAGTAAAGTAGAGTAAGTGGATTAGGAGAAGGAATGAGAGGAGATTTAATTATGTACATGTATGGATATGGCATAATGAATCCCACTATTATATGTAATTATAATGCACAAAAAAAAAATTAAAAAAAAAAAAAACTTCTCAGGGGCCTGGATTGTTTCTCAGTGATAGAGCGCTTGCCTAGTATGTGTAAGGTCCTGGGTTTGATCCTCAGCACCACATAAAAATGAAAATAAAGGTATTATGTCTAACTACAACTAAAAAATAATTAAAAATAAACAACAACAACAACAAAAACCCCAAACTTCTCAGCGCCTATTCCTTCTTCAAAACAAACAAACAAAAAAGATCTGGAGTTTACCTTATAGTTTGGACTTACTTGGGACTTGTTATCCCTTTCTTTTTTCCCTATTGCTCATTTTTGAGTATCGAATAGATATCCTATGCATAGTCTGCTGTTGTACTTGAAGCACATAACTTGTTTGGTTCCACAAGTTCACAGCTGAAGAGCAACCTTGAGTTCATCCATACCTGATTTAGATGATATTTAGATGAGACTTTAATTTTTAGACTTTAGAGTTGATGCTGAAGTAAGTTAATACTTTGGGGGAAAAGAAAGAGACAAAACAAAAAACTTTTGTACCTGTTTGGACATAATGAGTGTATTTTTCCTGTGAGAAAGATATGATTTTGGTGGGAGGCAAAGGCAGAATATTATAGACGGAATGTTTGTGTTCTACCCCAGCCTCCCAATTATAGGTAGAGATCCTAATCCCCAAAGGAATGGTATTAGGAAGGGTGAAGCCTGTGGTAAATAACTAGGTCATGACGGCCAAGCCCTCACAAATATGGTTAGTGCCCTTACAAAAGAGGCCCCAGAGAGCTCCCTCACCCCTTCTACTATCAGAGGACACACTGAGAAGACAGCCATCTTTGAACCAAGAAGTAGACTATCACCAGACACTGAATCTGCTGATGCCTTGATCTTGGACTTCACAGCCACCCTGTCTATGATATTTTTGTTTCAGCACACTGTATGGATGATGATATGTTCATCTATGGATTTGAGTTGATTGAAATCCAGAAATTGGTTTTTGCTTCTTACCCTGGTAAAAAACATAAACGTTTTTTGGTTGAGATAAAAACTTTTTTTTTGGTTGAGATAAAGCTACTTCAGGTTTTTGTTTGTTTGTTGTTGTTTTGGTACCAGGGATAGAACCCAGGGGCACTTACTACTGAGCCACATCCCCAGCCCTTTTAAATTTTTTATTTTGATACAAGGTCTCATTAAGTTGTTTAGGACCTTGCTAAATTGATGAGGCTGGCCTTAAACTTGCGATCCTTTTGTCTCAGCCTCTCAAGCTGCTGGGATTATAGGCTTGCACCACTGCACCTGGCTAAATTGCTTCATTTTCAGACTTCTGTGTCCCTTGGTGTCTAATATTTGTTATTACAATTGATTGTGTGGTCTCAGAACCATCCGTTGTCTTGAATAAGTCTCAGGTGGTATTTAAGTTCCATTTATCTGAGTGTCTAATATTGTTTATAGACAAAATTCCTTTTTTTAAATAAAGAATTTAACCTTTATTTTATATTTATTTGTTTATATGTTGTGCTGAGGATTGAACTCTGTGCCTCATCCATGCCAGGCAAGCACTCTACCATTGAGTTACAGCCCCAGCCCTTATAGACAGAATTCTTAGTGATTGTTATTTTGGACTGTGCATTGCACAAATCCAGGGTGTGCTATTCGCATAGGCTGTGTTGTGATTGGGGCCACCCTTCCCTAAGGATGTAACATTGCAACATTGTGTACCTGGTTAAAAGGAATGGAAGTAAAGTTATTTAAATACTGTGTGTCTCTAGTTAGATGGTTTGTATTCTTCATTCAGTACTTCCAGTAATGCCCTGAGGTAAACACTGTTACTGTTCTCATTTACAAAGGAGAAGACTGAAGTTTTGATCTAAATCAGCAAATAAGTAATGACTTAAGGTTAGAGCTCAGATTTAACTTTAATGTACTTCTTCTCCCTGCAGTTTCCTGGTATAGTTACAGACTTCAAGTCTTGTGTGTGTCATCTTGTTTCCATAGTTACTTTGACCTTGTCTGAGGCTCAGGAATGTGTCTTACTTGGGAGATAAGCTAGAGTCATTTTTTTTTCATCTAAAATTTATTTTTGTGTTTATCATGAGGAACAATACAACTTTAAATGGAGTCTTTTGTATGTGTGTGTGTGTGGTGTGTGCTAGGGATTGAACTCAGGGGCAGCATTTGACCACTGACCCGCATCCCCAACCCTATTTTGTAGTTTATTTAGAGACAGGGTCTCACTGAGTTGCTTAGTGCTTCGCAGTTGCTGAGGCTGGCTTTGAACTCGCAATTCTCCTGTCTCAGCCTCACAAGCCATCAGGATTTCAGGCGTGCACCACTGCCCCCGGCTTAAATGGAGTCATTTTTAGAGTAAATTAGTTCTGGATTTGTTGGACCATCTTTCTTATTCCAGCTCTCGCAGAATCCTCAGGAAATGGCTCACAAAAATGAGTGGGAGTAAAGAAGGCTTTGGAATTGGATTTGGGTTGTGGGAATAGATTTCTACAGATTATCTAAATTACTTGGCTGTTATAGTTGGTTGGATCTTTGTAAATTAATACTTCTTGTCCCTCTTCTAGGAACCTAAGGTTCTCTGTGCTGTCTTTCAATAGAGGACCTGTCTCTTCTAGAGATTCTGAAGCAAGTGACCTTAGAGTGGGGACAGTTTTTTTTCCCCCCACCACAGATTTGTCAGGGGTATTTATGGGATGGGAGAGAGATGTGAATGTGTAAAGGCAGGGTCCAGGGTTTGGTGGAATAGGAGGTGGGGTGTGTTATTTGTTCCTTTACCTGCTTCTCAGCATTCTTTTTTTGTCTTCCTTTCTTCTTTTGTAGGCTTTGCAGTCCTCTTTGAGAAATAGGGTCCTAAATAACCCAAGGTTACTACACTCACCTGTCCTGTGTTTCTTTTCTACCAGTCTGCTTGCTGTTCCTGAAGCATGGAAGGCCTTTTCATATTTCAAGTCTCTGTACATTTTGTTGCCTCCATAAAAACTATTCTTTTCTATTCTATCTCACATATACCTATTTCTCCTTCAAGATCCAGTTTACATGTCACCTTTTCAGTGATGTCACCTTTGATCTCTTCTTTCTGTAGAGGCAGTCACATCCACTTGTTGGCCTCCATAGCACTTTATGTAGGCCTTTTGTAATTATTCACTTAGCTGTCTGCCTTCCTTTCCATGTCTTGAGCCACTTAAGAACAAGAGGCTGAGTTAGTTTTGTGTATCTTGAGCAAACACAGTGTCTCTATAGAGTGTCAATAATTGTTGAATTGAACATTCAGTTCATCACAGTACATAAATAGTATAGTGATGCCCAAACTAGAAGTAAAGAGTTGTGTACAATTATCTTATATACCTCCATAAACTAAAAAGATGCTTTTTCAATTCATTGAATTGCGTATCTTCAAGTTCCCATAGCCCTTTCAACATGCATTGCAGTTGCTGACTTCAAGGAGAGCAGAGCACAGATATTATCTTTGCCTGTTTTGCCTTACCTTGCCCTTTACCTCATGGCACTCTGTTAAACCCCTGGGCCTGACCCAAGGAAGGAGTAAGAGGAAATGCCAGAAATGAGCCTCTCTTGGCATCCTGACTACTTGGTTCACAGGTTTGGCCCTGTGGGGCAGTGCAAGGTGAGAAAATGGAAATGAACCCATTTCCTCTAAGAGCAGCTGAAAGGGAGCTACTCCAGCTTATTATTGCCATCATGTTGCAGCTGCAGCAGTAGGGTACTGGCTGTGTTAACATTCTGGATCTATGACAGAATCAATTCTGAATTTGCTCACTTGCCCTAAGATTTCTAATAGGGCTGAAGGTCTGAAACAAGTCATCTTACACTTTTTTTAAAATATTTTTTTTTAGTTGTTGATGGACCTTATTATTTATTTATTTATTTATTTATATGTGGTGCTGAGAATTGAACCCAGTGCCTCACACATGCCAGGCAAGTGCTCTACCATTGAGCCACAACTTTAGCAATTACATTTTTTTTTTTTTTTTTTTTTTT
>NW_026000174.1:16260116-16265148 GCF_001458135.2 Marmota marmota marmota
TTTTTTTTTTTTTTTTTTTTTTGCTATATCAGGCCACAGTTCATGAGATTATCTTCATTCCTTCATTTTACATATGGGGAAACTGTGGTCCACAGTGGGCACGGGACTAGCTCAAGATCATGTTACTTGTGTCAGTTGAGGCTAGACACAGGTCTTCCAACTATCTGTAAGGTGTTCTCTTCACTGTACTTTGTTGTCTCTGATATCAATTTTTTTTTTTTTTAAATCCTCCTGTTTGTAATTCCTGTAGATTGTGAAGTTGGTGAGGGTGAATTAACCCCTGGTCATCCTCTGGTTACTATACATTTTGATGACAATTTCTGTGGTTTGGCTTTCTCAGTGTTAAATGTATCCTTAGCTGGAGCATGGAAGACATATGGTTTGTATCACTGGTGTTTCATCTGGTGAAAGCTATATCTGTAAGGTAGCTTGTTGGAAAATACTATTCCTAGGTCAGCTGAGGATTCCCATGGGCCCCTATTCCTCAGGAGCAGTCACAGGACAGAGACTTGCATTCAGCTTTGAAAAATTTATTACAAATAGGTAATATTTGTTGAGCACTTATTATGTTTTCTGGAATTACTTCAGGTGTTTTACAATTATTTTAAGCCTCACAATCCTACATGGGTAGTTACTATAATTTTTTTCACTTTTCAAATTGTCTTTCTATATAATTTACATATATGTATATAATTTACTTATAATAAAATTCCCCATTTTTTATTGGTGCATTGTAATTATATGTAATGGTTGGATTCATTATGTCATATTTGTACATGCTTATAACATAATTGGATCCATTTCATTTTTTGGTACCTTCCCCTTCTCTCTTCTTCCTCCCCATAACTGCTTGCTGTTCCAAGCATAATAATTATTTTTGCATAATAATTTTATATATAAATATATTTTATACATATATGATTTAATTTGGTAAATTCACTTATGGCATAGCACAATTTGGTTGAAAATGCCTTTATTTTATGTGCTCAGCTTGAGTTTTGATATATGTATGCACTTGTGTAACCTCTTCCTTGTAATCAAGATATAGAAATTCCATCAGTAAGTACTATTAGTGTCCTTATTTTACAAAGGGTAAAACTGAGGTACAGAGAAGTTACTTTATCCAAGGTCCCATAGCTAGTAAGTAATAGAATCAGGATTTAAATCCAGGCTATATGCCTCCAGAGCCTATATTCTATTTTTTTTAAGTTTTTTTTTTTTTAGTTATCAAAGGACCTTTAATTTATTTATTTAAATGCACTGCTGAGAATCAAACCCAGTGCCTCACACACACATGCTAGTCAAGCACTCTACCACTGAGTCACAACCCCAGCCCCCAGAGCCTATATTCTTAAATCCTTTCTTCCTTTTCTTTTCTTTTCTTTCTTTTCAAGACAGGGTCTTGTTATGTTGCCCAGACTGGCCTCAAACTCCTAGGCTTAGGCAGTCTTCTTGCCTTAACTTCCAGAATAATTGGGACTGCTGCTGCTTGCCAGTGTGCCTGGCTTCAAGCCCATATTCTCAACTACTGGGCTGTATTGTCTTTTGTCTCTTCATCTGTGGTCTAACCATTGCCCTTCCTGCCCTGGTAGACAAGTGCCATCAGGAATGTGGAGACAAAGGCTTAAAGTCTAAGCACTATAAAATGGGATATTGGATGAACTGGGTGTGGTGGTGCATGCTTATAATCCCAGCAACTTGAGAAGCTGAGGGAGGAGGATTGCAAGTTCAAAAGCCAGCCTCAGCAACTTAATGAGACCCTGTCTCATAATAAAAAATAGAAAGGGCTGGGGATGTGACTCAGTGCTTAAACACCCCTGAGTTTAATTCCCAGTACAAATAAAGGGGAAGGGGGTGGAGGTACTGGGAAGCAAGAGGTCCAGAGAGAGGCAATGGGGAAGGGTAAAACAGTTATCTCAGTACCCCTACAATTCCAGGACCCAAACCAGGCTTGACTTTTGCCCAGGTTTTGCCTCTTTGGGCCAAAGAATGTGGTGAAGAATAAGGTGGACCAGGGAGTCTCAATTAAGGTTATCATTATGATGTGGTATCTGAAAAAAGGGACTGACCTCTAGGCTTACCTATGATACTCATGTGTACTGGAGAGAAGAGATGATTATCTTGTGTTCTGAAAGTGATCTCAGAAGCAGATCACAAGCAGATTTGGACATGCATTGTAGGGCCAACATGGACAGACCAAAGCATATGTAAAGGAGTAATCAGGATGAAGAGTGGACTTGAAATTGAATCTTGGAATGGTTAAAGGAGCCATGATTGGATGCCCTGAAGATAAAATGAAGTCATTGTCTTTATATCCTTGAAAGGCTATTCTGAGGAAGAGAGAGCTAATGTGCTTTTCTGTGTGGCTTCAGAAGACATAATTAGAGACCAGTGGGTGGGACAATGTATTTTATTTTGGAAAAATTAAAGTAAAATGAATATCACATACTTTATCAGCTTAAGGCCAGATCTCTTTTCAGTATTAATATTAATCTCCTGAATGAGTATGAGATTATCTGGAAATTTAGATGTCTCCCTTGAGGCCTTCACTCTTCCTTCTTTCTAAAATATTCAAGAATGCTAAGGGTATGTTCAGTTCAAAGGAGTCAGACATAATTCCAAGTAAAAAAATTAGAAAATCCTACTCATTTGCTGTTGGGACTTATGTTTAGTTTTTATTGGTGCTATGTAGTATGACTTTTAAAGAAGTACTACTATACTCTGTCAGACACTCACATTATGCATTTTTTTCTTTTATTGTATTCATGAGAACCAGGTTTGGCATAAGTCAAAAATGAAGTCATTGTCACTCTTTATTTATTTATTTTTTTGTACTGAGGATTGACCTAGGGGCACTTAACCACTGAGCCACATCCCCAATAAAAAATAGAAAGGGCTGGGGATATGACTCACTGCCTAAGCACCCCTGAGTTTAATTCCCAGTACAAATAAAGGGGAGGGGGTGGAGGTGCTGGGAAGCAAGAGGGAGGCAATGGGGAAGGGTAAAACAGTTATCTCAGTACCCTTAAAATTCAAGGACCCAAACCAGGTAGAGATTCTTGTCTTTTGCCCAGGTTTTGCCTCTTCTTTTTTAAATTTTTTTTGAGAGAGGGTCTTGCTAAGTAGGGCCTCACTGAGTTACTGAGGTTGGCTTTGAACTTGTGATCCTTCTTCCTTAGCCCCTCAAGCCTCTGGGATTGCAGGCATGCACCACCTTTATTATATTATTATTTAATATTATTTATAATTAATTTATTTAAATTAATTATTTTAATTAGGTATATATGGCAGCAGAATGCATTTTGATTCATAGTACACAATTGCAGCACAACTTTTCATTTCTACGGTTGTACATGATGTAGCATCACACCATATATGGAGTCATACATGTACCTATGGTAATGATGTCAATCTCATTCTACCATTTTTCCTGCCCCATGCACCCTCCCCACCCTGCCTCCCCTTTGCCCAATCACAGTTCCTCCATTTCCCCATGCTTCCCCCTCCCCATTATGGATCAGTGTCCACTTATCATAGAGAACATTTGACCTTTGGTTTTTTGGGATTGGCTTACTTTGCTTAGCATGATATTCTCCAACTCCATCCATTTACCTGAAAATGCCATAATTTTATTCTCTTTTAATGCTGAGTAATATTCCATTGTGTATATATACCACAGTTTCTTTATCCATTCATCTATTGAGGGCATCTAGGTTGCTTCCACAGTTTAGATATTGTGAATTGAGCTGCTATGAACATTGATATGGCTGTGTTAACCACCTTTATTTTATAAGTGGTGTTGAGGATTAAACCCAATGCCTCACACATGCTAGGCAAGTGCTCTACCACTGAGCAAACAGCTACAGCCCCTTCATTGTCATTCTTCATCTAGGGTCCACTATGCTTGAGGTCTCAAGGTAAATGCACAAATTTGTATCTATAGAAGCTTAGCCATTGCTGGAGTATACCTCCATAGCTTGAGTCTAGATGTGTTTCTAGCTTCAACCACATTATAATACCAGAGCCATCCTCCTTGTATTTTTGTTACAGTATTGAGCTTGAAACACTGATTCAAGCTCTTTCCTTAGTGTGAGCTTACTACCTCTGTTGGCTCTTCAGTGTCCCTTCTGGCCTTTAACTTCACTTAGGATCCCAGTCTGTTAGAGAACCTCTAATAGTGTTGAACTTCCAAAATAAGGGAGTCAGAGTTTCAGTCTCTGTTCTTAGGAGAGCTTTGGATCCTGCTCACATTTGGATTCACTTTTTTCAGCTTTGCATATTGGGGGATATTGGAAACAATCTTTGCCAAGTCATGAAAGATCCTGCTATATCCTTTTTCCCAAGAGCAAATGTGTGCCCATTTGCCTTATGTTTTATGATTAAAAGAGGGTTCCTGAAAGGTAAGGCTCTGCCCCAAGATGACTTGATGCTTCTAAGAGAGGGACTTGGAACTTTAAATGGCAGTTTATCTAATAAAGGAATTTTTTTTAATAGTTGCTCTTTTTTTTCTTTTACCATACGATTTATTTATTTTTTTAGTCATACATGACAGCAGAATGTATTTTGACAAATAATACGTACATGGAATGTACATACATCAATCATATTGTCTATTCTATTCCGCTGCCCTTCCTATCCTCCCTACTCCTCCCCTCCTCTCCCATCCTTTCTCTCTATCCAATCTAATGTGACACACTTTTTTTCCCTTTTTCTCATTACAACATCATATATGTATTCTGTATAACAATGAGGTTCTCCTTCCATCTTCCATGCAACTCCCCTTCTCTTTTTCCCTCCCACCTCTCTTCCCTATTTAGTGGTAGTCTTCTTCTCATGCTCTTCCTCCCTATCCCATTTTGAGTCACCCCCCTTATATCAGAGAAGACATTCGGCATTTGTTTTTTAGGGATTGGCTAACTTCACTTAGCATAATGTGCTCTAATGCCATCCATTTGCCTGCAAATGCCATGATCTTGTTATTTTTTAGTGCTGAGTAATATTCCATTGTGTATAAATGCCACATTTTTTAAAA
>NW_026000174.1:16265172-16286843 GCF_001458135.2 Marmota marmota marmota
GAGTTGACTTTTGTGCATGGTGAGAGAAAGGGATTCAATTTCATTTTGTTGCATATGGATTTCCAGTTCTCCCAGCACCATTTGTTGAAGATGCTATCCTTTCTCCATTGCATGGTTTTAGCACCTTTGACTAATATAAGGTAGTTGTAATTTTGTGGATTTGTCTCTGTGTCCTCTATTTTGTACCATTGGTCTACCAGCCTGTTTTGGTACCAGTATCATGCTGTTTTTGTTACTATTGCTCTATAGTACAGTTTAAAATCTGGAATCGCGATACCACCAATTTCACTCTTCCTGCTTAGAATTACTTTAGCTATTCTGGGTCTCTTGTTTTTCCAGATGAATTTCATGATTGCTTTTTCTGTTTCTGCAAGGAATGTCATTGGGATTTTGATGGGAATTGCATTGAATCTGTAAAGTGCTTTTGGTAATATGGTCATCTTAATAATATTAATTCTACCAATCCATGAGCAAGGTAAATCCTTCCATCTTCTAAGGTCTTCTTCTATTTCTTTCTTAAGGGTTCTGTAGTTTTCATTGTATAGCTCTTTCACCTCTTTTGTTAAGTTGGTTCCCAGGTTTTTTTTTTTTTTTGAGGATATTGTGAATGGAGTAGTTGTCCTCATTTCCATTTCAGAGAATTTGTCACTGATATACAGGAATGCCTTTAATTTATTGGTATTGCTTTTATATTCTGCCACTTTGCTGAATTCATTTACTAGTTCTAGAAGTTTCTTTTGAGTTTTTTGGGTCTGCTAGGTATAGGATCATGTCATCGGCAAATAGTACTAATTTAAGTTCTTTTTTTCCTATATTTATGCCTTTAATTTCTTTTGTCTGTCTAATTGCTCTGGCTAGTGTTTCAAGAACTATGTTGAATAGAAGTGTGAGAGAGGGCATCCCTGTCTTGTTCCAGATTTTAAAGGGAATGCCTTCAACTTTTCTCCATTTAGAATGATGCTGGCCTGAGGCTTAGTGTATATAGCTTTTACCATGTTGAGGTAATTTGCTGTTATCCCTAATTTTTCTAGAGTTTTGAACATAAAGGGATGCTGTATTTTGTCGAATGCTTTTTCAGCATCTATCGAGATGACCATATGGTTCTTATCTTTAAGTCTATTGATGTGGTGAATAACATTTATTGATTTCCGCATATTGAACCAGCCTTGCATCCCAGGGATGAATCCCACTTGGTCATGGTGCACTATCTTTTTGATAAGTTTTTGTATCCGATTTGCTAGAATTTTATTGAGGATTTTTGCATCTAAATTCATTAGGGATATTGGTCTGAAGTTTTCTTTCTTTGAAGTGTCTTTATCTGGTTTTGGAATCAGGGTGATGTTGGCCTCATAGAATGAATTTGGAAGTACTCCCTCTTTCTCTAGCTCCTGAAATAGATTGTAGAGTATTGGTATTAGTTCTTCTTTAAAGTTCTTGTAAAACTCTGCTGTATACCCATCCTGTCCAGGGCTTTTCTTGGTTGGTAGTCTTTTGATGGCTTCTTCTATTTCCTCACTTGATATTGGTCTGTTTAGGTTGTTTATATCATCCTGACTCAATCTGGGTAGCTCATATGCTTTAAGGAATTTATCAATGCCTTCACTATCCTCAATTTTATTAGAGTATAGGGTTTCAAAATAGTTTATAATTATTTCTGTATTTCTGAAGTGTCTGTTGTGATGTTGCCTTTTTCATCCCATAAGCTAGTAATTTGGGTTCTCTCTCTTCTTCTCTTTGTTAGCGTGGCTAGTGGTCTATCAATCTTATTTATTTTTTCAAAGAACCAACTTTTAGTTTTGTCAATTTTTTCGATTGTTTCTTTTGTTTCGATTTCATTGATTTCAGCTCTGATTTTAATTATTTCTTGCCTTCTACTGTATTTGCTGCTGATTTGTTCTTCTTTTTCTAAGGCTTCGAGGTGTAGTGTGAGGTCATTTATTTGTTGGCTTTTCCTTCTTTTAAGGAATGAACTCCATGAAATGAATTTTCCTCTTAGTACTGCTTTCATAGTGTCCCAGAGATTTCGTTATGTTGTGTCTTTAACTCTAAGAATTTTTTAATTTCCTCTTTGATATCTTCTGTAACCCTTTGTTCATTCAGTAGCATATTGTTTATTCTCCATGTGATGTAGGGTTTTTTCTTTCTTATTTTATTATTGATTTCCAATTTCATTCCATTATGATCATATAAAATAAAATGCATGGTAGTATCTCTACTCCTTTGTAATTGCTAAGATTTGCCCTGTGACATAATATATGGTCTATTTTTGAGAAGAATCCATGTGCTGCTGAGAAGTAAGTGTATCCGCTTGATGTTGGGTGGTATATTCTGTATATATCAATTAAGTCTGTTATTAATTGTATTATTGAGCTCTATGGTTTCTTTATTCAACTTTTGTTTGGAAGATCTGTCCAGGGGTGAGAGAGGTGTGTTAAAATCTCCCATGATTATTGTGTTGTGGTCTGTTTGACTCTTGAACTTGAGAAGAGTTTGTTTGATGAACGTAGCTGCACCATTGTTTGGGGCATATATATTAATGATCGTTAAGTCTTATTGGTGTATGGTTCCCTTGAGCAGTATGTAGTGTCCTTGTTTATCCCTTTTGATTAACTTTGGCTTGAAGTCTATTTTATTTGATACAAGTATGGACACCCCTGCTTGCTTCCAAGGTCCATATGATAATAAAGGAGTTTTAATTTTTGTTTCGAACTATTAGAACTCCTTTTTAATAGGAGTAGACTACCTAGAGATATGACTTGATGATATTACAAATGCTTAATTGGAGACTAGCTGCTTACGGCCACTGTGAATAAATGCTGAATTTCTTAATAAGACCACCATTCAGAATGAGCAAAGTTAGCATTAGAAGATAGGAAGGGCAGTGATGGGAGCAGTAGCACATGCCTATAATCCCAGTGAGAGGACAGGTGAGGCCTTGAGCAACTTAGTGAGATCCTGTCTTAAAATAAAAAGGGCTGTGAATGTAACTTAGAGGTAGAGTGAACCTGGGTTCAATAATAAAAATAAATTCATAAATAGACAAAGAAAGAAAGAAGAGAGGAGAGTCAACTGGACCATGCAGTCTGAACCTAGATCTTGAAACTCTTTTCTCTGTGGAGAGCCTCTTGCTAATACCATACATAGTAGTATGCTCTACTACCATACTAAGGTACTATTCTTCTATTATGTTTGGCCCCAAGTTGAGCACAGGAGTTTTCCTGTGTTACCATATAACCAAACCCTATATAGACTATTTAGATAAAAATTTTCTAAAAACTCAGGGGTAACAATAGGAAAGTAAATAAAATTATCGAGACTCTTGGAGGATATACACATCATCAGTGCCAGTGTGATCATTAGGTTGTTGCCTCGAAGAGTTATGAATTAGAATGGGTTGGCCTCTCTCTCTCTTTTTTTCTTTCCCTCCCTTCCTCCTTCCCCACCTCCCTCCCTCCGTCCCTTCCCTCCTTCCTTTCTCTCTCCAGGGACTGAACTCTGGCCTTGTACATGCTAGGCAAACGCTTAGTCTACATCTTTAGCCATTTAAAAAAAAAATTTTTTTTTTTGAGACAGGGTCTCACTAAGTTGTCCAGGCTGCCTTGAGCTTGTGATCCCCCTGCCTCAGCCTCCTGAATAGCTGGGATTATAAGCATATGCCACCATGCCAGGCTCTAAAGACCTTTCTAACTCTGAGATTCTATGATTCTTTCAGGACTTTGCAATCTAACAATTCTAGAATTGATTTTGTGCTGTGATTCCTGGAAATCTTACAGGCCCAACATTGGGGTCCAAAAAAAGTAGGTGACTATTATAAGGTTGAAGTTGTCACTCTTCTCATTTCTGCATTTCTTCCAACTTCTGCACTCCCCTTCCACCAGAGAAATAAAAATATAAGATATGGCCTCCTTATGATATGTATATTTTACTACAACTTTAAAAAATACAGCTTTATTCTTTGCCCATGATGTATGTTTGTTCTTATTTTTTATTTTTTTTATTTATTAGGTGTAGATGGACATAACACAATGCCTTTATTTTTATGTGGTGCTAAGGATCGAACCCAGGTCCTGCCCGCGCTAGGCGAGCGCTCTACCACTGAGCCACAACCCCAGCCCCCTATGTTTATTCTTTCTCACTTACCTATCAATACTTCATGATGTGGGTAAGAAAGTTCTCTTATCAAGGTCATTTTAGAGATGAAGAAATGGACGTCTGGAGAAGTTAAATAATTTATCTATCCAAATCATACACTAGATTGACAGGTATCCTTAGTCCTCTCAATAAGTATTTGTTGAATAAATGAGTGACTCAGAACTGGAGCCTAAATTCTGTGTTTTCTTGATAGTATTTTTCCTTCCATATTATTCTGAACCCCCAGGGGCTTTTCATGTGAACTTTTTGGGTTGGCCATTTTTTATTGACTTTCTCTTTGGGATTCCCTCATTCTGTAGCTGAAGCTGTGTGTGCATTCCTTAGTGATCACCATCCCAATTGTGTTCCCTACTGAGTGGGAAGGGAAAAAACACTCCACCCACTGTAATTCTTTTTTTGTTACTTGTTTTCTGGGATCTTCATATCACTGCTGACAAGAGTGACTCATAGACTTCACTCTGTGATTTTCTTTTTTAAGAGAACTTTTTCCTTAGAAATTAGTTTATTGTTATGTATGATTAAGACACAGCTGTTTAGCATCCTTTCCCAGATAACAATAGATCTGTCATCTAACTGGGCTAATAAGACCTATCTTTTTGGCTTGGTGAAACTCTTCAGCCACTGTGGGCTTAGCTGTGTTTCAGGTGCTGTGAAGAAGCCCTTGGGATGATGGGAGAGGGGCTCATAGTCCAGTTGGGGAGGTAAGATTCATGCATAGACAGTAAAACCATTTAAGACAGTTTTTAATAAAATGCAAATTAAATTGTAGCTGGATATGGTGACACATTCCTATAATCCCAATGGCTCCAGAGGCTAAGGCAGGTGGATCCCAAGTTCAAGGCCAGCCTCAGCATTTAGTGAGCCCCTAAACAACTTATAAGTACTTAAATGTAGGGAATAAGTCTTAAGGTGCTGAGAAGGTATAGTGGAAAGAGTACATGCTTTAGCACTACAGGCCTCAGCAAGTTATAACATAACTCTGAACTACATTTTCTTTGCCTGTAGAATGGGGATAATAATCAATATTACAGGGTTGTGAGGATTAGATGAGATGCTATGGGTATAGTATTAACAGTGTGACTGATGCGTGGTAGGCAGAAAACCATTGGTAAGCCACATCCCCCCTTCAAGGAGTCTCTGAAGGAGCTAAACCTAAAAGATTAATTAGCATTTTGGGAGGATAAGAAGGAAGATGGCAAGCTATACATGAAGCTACAAGTAAGAAGCAGGGGAAATAAAGAGATAAAGGTTTAGATTTATTTAAAAGAGGTGTTTTATGGCAAGTGTTTTTATTTTGGGCAGGGGGGATGTACCTAGGGATTTAACCTGGGGCAATTTACCACTGAGCTACCTCCTCAGCCCTTTTTATTTTTTTTGTTTGAGACGCCAAGTTTCTTAGGGCCTCACTAAGTTGATGAGACTGGCCTTGAACTTGGGATCCTCCCGTCTCAGCCTCCTGAGTTACTGGGATTATAGGCAGCAAGTGTTTATATGATGTGAAAGCCCTTCTTGTACTCAGTAATATAGTGTAGTAGCTAAGAACTTGGACTCTAGAGCAAGATGGCCTGTCTTTAAATGTCACCACTTAGTTAATTTTTCCATACTTCAGTTTTTTGATCTGAAGAATGGAGATGATAATAATGATATGTCACAGAGTTGCCATGAGAATAAATGAGGGAACAAATACAAAGTGCTTATAATAGTTCCTGACACAATGCTATGTGTATATAAGATGCTATAATAATAATAATTATTTTTTTTGTATTACATATAGTCTTATCTCTTTATTTTATTTTTTTAATTTTTATTGTTGGTTGTTCAAAACATTACATAGTTCTTTATATATCATATTTCACACTTTGATTCAAGTGGGTTATGAACTCCCATTTTTACCCCGTATACAGATTGCAGAATCACATCAGTTACACATCCATTGATTTACATATTGCCATACAATAATAATTATTTAAATGAAACAAAACTTCTTTAAATTTATTTTTTTAGTTTGGATTTGTTATATATGACAACAGAATGCATTACAATTCACATTACATGTATAGATCAAATTTTTCATATCTCTCGTTGTACACAAAGTAGAGTCACATCCTTCGTGTCTTCTTACACATACTTAAGGTAATGACAACCATCACATTTCACCATCTTTTCTACCCCTATGCCCCTCCCTTCCCCTCCCTCTCCCTTTCTCCATTGCCCTATCTAGAGTTCATTTAATCCTCCCCCTAGCCCCCCACAACATATTATGGATCAGCATCCTTAAATCAGAGAAATCATTCGGCATTTGTTTTTTTGGGATCGGCTAACTTCACTTACCATTATATTCTCCAACTCTATCCATTTACCTGCAAATGCCATGATTTTATTCTCTTTTAATGCTGAGTAATATCCCATTGTGTATATATACCACAGTTTCTTTATCCATATACGGAAGGACATCTAGGTTGGTTCCACAGTTTAGCTATTGTGAATTGTGCTGCTATAAGCATTGATGTGGCTAAAAACCTGTAGTATGCTGTTTTTAAGTCTTTTGGATATAGACTGAGGAATGGGATAGCTGGGTCAAATGGTGGTTCCAGTCCCAGTTTTCCAAGGAATCTCCATCCGGCTTTCCATATTGGTTGCACCAATTTGCAGTCCCACCAGCAGTGTATGAGTGTACTTTTTCTCCCACATCCTTGCCAACACTTATTGTTGTTTATATTCTTAATAGCTGCCATTCTGACTGGAGTGAGATGAAATCTTAAGTAGTTTTGATTTGCATTTCTCTAATTGCTAGAGATGTTGAACATATTTTCATACATTTGTTGATTGATTGTATATCATCTTCTGAGAAGTGTCTATTCAGGTCCTTGGCCCATTTATTGATTGGGTTATTTGGTTTTTTTTTGGTGTTAAGTTTTTGAGTTCTTTATATATTCTAGAGATTAGTGCTCTATCTGACATACTTGTGGCAAGAATTTGTTCCCAATTAGTAGGCTTTCTATTCACCTCACTGATTGTTTTTTTTTTTTTTTTTTTGCTGAGAAAAATCTTTTTAGTTTGAATCCATCCCATTTATTGAGTCTTAATATTAATTCTTGCACTATAGGAGTCTTATTAAGGAATTTGGGGCGTAATCTGACATGATGGAGAGTTGGGCGTACTTTTTCTTCTAGTAGACGCAGTGTCTCTGGTTCAATTCCTAGGTCCTTAATCCACTTTGAGTTGAGTTTTGTAAATGGTGAGAGACAGGGGTTTGATTCCATTTTGTTGCATATGGATTTCCAATTTTCCCAGCACCATTTGTTGAAGAGGCTCTATTGCTCTATAATATAGTTTAAGGTCTGGTATAGTGATGCCACCTGCTCTTTCTTCTTGCTAAGGGTTGCTTTGGCTATTCTGGGTCTCCAGATGAATTTCATGACTGCCTTTTCTATTTCTATGAGGAATGTCATTGGGATTTTTTTTTTAAGGGGGGGGAGAGAGAGAATTTTTTAATATTTATTTTTCAGTTTTTGGTGGACACAACATCTTTATTTTATTTTATGTGGTGCTGAGGATTGAACCCAGCGCCCTGTGCATGCCAGGCGAGCGCATTACCACTTGAGCTGCATCCCCAGCCCTGTCATTGGGATTTTGATTGGAATTGCATTAAATCTGTATAGTGTTTTTGGTAGTATGGTCACTTTGACAATATTAATTCTGCCTATCACCACTTCTATTTAACAACAAGGTAGATCTTTCCATCTTCTAAGACCTTCTTTGATTTCTTTCTTTAGGGTTCTGTAGTTTTCATTGTAGAGGTCTTTTACCTCTTTCGTTAAGTTGATTCCCAAGTATTTTATTTTATTTTTTATGCTATTGCATGTGAGGTAGTTTTCCTTTCAGAGGATTTGTTACTGATATACAGAAATGCCTTTGATTAATGGGTGTTGATTTTGTATCCCGCTACTTTGCTGAATTAATTTACTAATTAATTAAATTAATTAGTAAATCTAGAAGTTTTCTGGTGGAACTTTTTGGGTCTTCCAGGTATAGAATCATATCATCAGCAAATAGTGCTAATGTGAGTTCTTCTTTACCTGTCCATATCCCTTTAATTTCTTTAAGTCTGTCTAATTGCTCTGGCCATGATGAAACAAAACTTTTACAAGACAGTGTATGTCTTTCCTGATAAACCCTGATAAATAAAATAACTGACCCACTCACTGAGGGATTGATGTCTGCAGTTTGAAGATCTCTGCTGTAAGTAATGAAGAACCATCAAAGTGGTGAGCAAGGTGAGGCCTGCATAAAATGGGATTAAACAAAACTGATCTGATCAGGAGGTTGTAGGAAGAATTAGGAAAGATAACAATGAGTTCTTTTTTAAAAAATTTATTTTTTAGGTGTGGATGGACACAACACAATGCCTTTATTTTTATGTGGTGTTGAGAATCGAATCCGGGTCCCACCCATGCTCGGTGAGCACTCTACCGCTGAGCCACAATCCAGCCCTGCAATGGGTTCTTTTTTTTAAAGAAAATTTTATTTTATTTTTTTTTTTAGTTTTAAGTGGACACAATATCTTTAGTTTATTTTCATGTGGTGCTGAGGATCAAACCCAGTGCCTCATGCATGGTAGGCGTGCACTCTACCACTGAGCTACAACCTCAGCCCAGCAATGGGTTCTTGAGTGTGTCCATGTTAAATCATACAGAAGTATAAATACTTGTTTTGTCTGAAGAATGTAATTCCTGGTAGGGTTAGTAGTTGTAGAAGTATAGGACTTAGGCAGTCTTATCAAAGAACTTGAGTTGTAGTAAATGAAATGCAGCAATACTGTAGCAAACAGTGCTGCCATAAATAAGCATTTATACATACTTTTGAGTGAATAAAGTACCTAAGTACAAATAGAGTGATCACTGAGAACTGCAGGAGGCAGACGTTCCCTTTAGAGCAGGCACTACTTGGATTGGGCTTGAAGATAGAGGAGGTTTTGATCAGTAGGGGGCACTGCATGGATGTAAGAATGGGTATGGTGTGTGATCAAGTCAGTGCAAAACCAGGACTTCAACCTGTATTTCATTGAGCTCTACAGAGAAGCTTTCTGTAAACGGCCTTGCAATGTTTAGACCTCATGTGGGATGAGTAACACCTGTATCCTTGGAATATATAGCTTCTTTACTGATTTTCAGGTCCCAGAAAGGCCAGGGTGAGTTGTCCATGGTTGGCTGTGGGAAGGTTACCAAGGCAACTGTCCTCTTCCTCTTGGATAGTGCTTCAAGAGTGTCTGAAAGCCTGCTCCCCTGTCTTTTCCAGTGTTGCCTGGGCTATGTGCCTAGGCTGGGCCTACCTAGATCATGAGTTTGGTGATAGGTGGGCAAGAACCACTGGATTTTTGGTATCTACCGAATGGACTCTTTTTTAGTATGAGTTATTTGCTTTGCTTTATATTTATGTTGCATTAAAGAACCTTATCTTTGGTCAGCTCAAGGTTAAAACCTCTAAAGGTTATACCCACCATTTCTTACTTTGGCTGTCTTTAAGCTTAGGTTTTTAGAGGTGGTATCTAGCAGCAGAGCTCTTTGTGAGATAGTTGGCCCTGGCAGCTGTGGGAGCCAGTTTGCAAAGCAAGAAGAAAAAATGTTTGAGAGCAGGATAAAGAAGCCTCTTGTAGAGTCTCAAGCTTATAACTAGAGTTTTGGGCCTGAGTGCAGAGCTAGATCCATTACAGATTTTGATGGACTTTGGATTAGTGATCTAAAAGGATATCTAAAGCACCAAGGGCCCTAGCATCTACCTTCTTCCCTCTTTTCTGTCTATCTATCTGTCTATCTATCATCTCCCTTTTTGAGGCTCTGGGGATTGAACCTTGGGCCTCCTTGCCTCAATGATGCTTGGCAAGTGTTCTACCATTGAGCTTCACCCCTAGCCTATATCATATTTCTTTAACCCCAAGGCAATTATTCTTCTAGGAGCTGTGACCCTTTAGCCTGCCCTTAGAAATCTGTCTAACTCTGTATGCAAACTCAGCCTTCTAGCATCTGGAAGTTCCATGTTCCCCAAGTTAAACTCCAAAGACCAATTCAGATTTCTTTTTTCTTTTTGACACTGGGGAGTAAACCCAGGGGCACTAAACCACTGAGCCAGATCTCTGGCCTATTTTATTTTGAGACAAGTTCTTGTTAAATTGCTTAGGGCCTTGCTAAGTTGCTGAAGCTGGCTTTGAGTTTGTGATCCTCCTGCTTCAGCCTTCCAGGTTGCTGGCTTAAAGTCATGTGCCACTGTGCCTGGCCCAATTCAGATTTCTTAAAAAACAAAACAACAGGGCTGGAGTTGTGCTTGCCTCACACATGTGAGGCACTGGGTTTGATCCTCACACCACATAAAAATAGATAAAATAAAAATATTGTGTTCATCTACAACTAAAAATATTTTAAAACAAAACAACAACAAACCATCTAGAATAGATGGAATAATATACTAAGAAACAAATAAAATACAACTTTCTGTTCATTCCTCTTCTCCATACATCTTACCTAGTCATATCACTAAGACTTGAAGAAGACAAATTATCACTTGCATGTATAAGGTTCACATGGATGACAGGGGCAAGAGAATTAGTGAAAAATGGCTTCATCAACAATGAAGCACAAACTAGAAGGTAAACTTTTTGAAGACAGATTTTTAAAAAATTGTGTAGCTCTAGAATCTAACATAGGTTGTGTACAGAATAGGCATCAATAGAGGCAAGAATGAATGAATGAATGAATGATGGGTTTTCAGTGTTTCTTGTTAGGGACTTAAGATTCCAGCCAACTAAGTTGATGTGGTGGATGGACGCAGGCTGGGGCCAAATTCTAACTTCTTTGTACACTAAGATAATATGAAATGTTTCTCCTCATAGGGTATTACTCTTGGCCTTTCCTTTTTTAGCATTCCTCTCTTTTCTTTAATTGCCATTTAAAGATCTGTATTCAGTGCAAGAGATGATGAGGGGAATGTTTCCCTGAGGACATGGCTTTATAATGATAGCCAAGGCTTTGTGCCTGATTAACTCACTGACCTCTGAAGACACTGAGGCGGGAACACAGTTTTAAGCAGTCAGAATTAAAAACTCTTGTGTGTATGGTGGGAGTGAAGGAGGGAGTGGGATAGGAATTATGGTAAGATGAAAAGAGAATAGTAAGAGAAATCTAGAGTTTTTAACCTCTTTCTCAATATCATGTTTTTACCATGTTTTGAACTTTTGTGACCTAGTAGAAAGGGACAGAACCAAGAGATTGTCTTTTGCCAATAATTCACAGTACCACCTAGGACTAACCACTGATGCTCTGTGAGTTTCATTTTCATTTGTCAGGTGGAATTTGGAATATCTGCCTTTACCTGAATTCCTGAATTGTGGTGAAGATTGATGAGACATTGAAAGAGAAAGCTCTGCAGAATAGAGGTGATGGTGCCTTGAATCAATATAGAGAGAGTGTAATGATTGTGGTCACCATTCTATCTTTATCATCATCTGAAAGAATAAGCCATTGTAGCCCTGTCCTGGATACTCAGTTTCCTCTGACCTTTCTGTTCTTTCCCGTCACTCCTCATGGTATAATGTGGGTGATCCAGAAAAGCCAGTTGTTTCTGCAAGGCTTTCTGTGCCTCTGATTTCACTCTGTTGGAGCAATCCCCAGGCTATCTTGTTATGGTTAGTCTGGAGGTATCTATAACGAGTACAGACTCTGAAGTCAAGGTATCTGGATTTGAATCCTTATTTTATAATTCACTGGCTGTGTGTGTTTGAGCAAGTTAAATAATCTTTCTGTTCCTCAATTCCCTATCTATAAAATGAGGAGAATATAATAACTGCCTCACTGTGTTACTGTGAGAGTCAAATGGGAAGTATATGTGGAGATCTTGGAATAGCTCCTGGCATATAGTTAAGCATTCAAAAATGGTTTGTGTTATCTTAATAATTATTATTATTCAACTGGATTTTCCCTGATAGGAACTTTTTTGGACTAGGGACCATGTCTATTTCATTATTGTATTTTTAGTCCTTAGCACAGGGTTGATGACAGAGCAGGCACTTGGTAAGAATTTCTTGAGTAAGCATAAACATTTGAATACTAGATCTGCCATATATGGTACTAATTTTACAGCTATGGATAAAAGACTTGTCTTCTCTAAGTCCTAGTTTATCTTTTAATTGGGAAATTATAAGCCTTGCCTTGTGAGACTGATGTGAGAATTAAATATATGTGAAATGCTGAGCAGTATGTAAATATCATTCTTCTTTATACCTGCCATCTCTATGACATGTGGGGCCTCGTAATCTGCTAGTTACTGTATTACTCAAGTAGTAGGCTGCTGAACCCAAAGATGCTTGTTAAGTGGTATTTTCTGGATATTGGGCCTAGAACAGAAAAAGAAAATAGTACCTTAGGGTTATCTTTAGCATTTCTAGCCTTTTCTCTTTGCCCATCCTGCTTGTTTTTGCTTGGATAGTTCTAAGTTCCTAAAATAGTCAGAATTATGCCTCTTAGTTTTCCAAGTGTCTTAAGTAACCAGAAGCACTTTTATTTTGGCTCCTTTAAAGGTTGTTCTGTTTGGTCCTTGCCATTCTTCATTAACCATTAGTATATCCTGCTTATATGCAGTTTCCTGACCTCCTGTACTTTTTCCAGGGTCAAAACAGCACCTACATCATTCCAGGTAGATCATTTTTTCTGGTTCTCCTATACCAGTGGAAAGCATACTGGCCTATGAGGTAGAAGACCTGAGTTCCAGTCTGGCTCTGCCACTGTCTAAAGTGTGTGACCTTGGGCAAAGCTCTTACCCTCTCTATGTTGCAGGCTTTTCATTATTAAAATGAAGTATTTGAACCAAGTAGGTGGTCTTTAAGTATCCTTAAATTCTATGTCTGAGTTTGGACAAATTATCTTTTTGAGGTGTCTTTTCCCATTTGTAAAACAAATAGGTTGGCCTGAATAATTTCTAAAGACACACCTAGATCTGAATGTTTTTTTTTTTTTACTCTTAGTGTTTTCCTTTTCTTTCCTTTCTTTTCTCTTCTGTCTTGTATTGCTTTCTGGAGCATTTCTGTGACAGTTAACAGCTGCAGACAGGAAACCCTTGAACACTTCTAACTTGGCAAAGATAGCTGCTCCCTCTGAGCCTCATCCCAGCACATTTCCTGTGTTTACAGCTTTTGGGTTTTGCACTTAGTGACAGGCCTGACAGTTTATACTCTAGATCTTTCTTCACAGCTTGGTGCAGGTTAGACCAGATGCACACCAAATTGGGAGTCAGGAGACAGAGTCAGTCTCTACTCAGCTGTGTGTCCTTAGACAAATGACCTCCCTTCTTAGAATTTAATTTCCTCCTCCAAAGAGCTGGAAAGTTTAACATGGTCTTTATGACCATAATGTTGAAGGATCTGACATTTGCATCCCTCTCATTCCCCTGAAGGGCCCTCTTTTTAGCCTGTTTCTTCCACATACTCCATTTTGGAAGGATTCCAGAGAGCTTCCTTTGCATTTCTTATGTGGGACAAAATAAGAGGAAAACAGGGAGCCAAACAGCCTTTTCAGGCACTGCCTTGTAGCAGAGAATTGTTGAGATGGGGAGCTGGTGTTACTGAATGGCCCAACAAATTAGCTGTGTGATTGCTAACTAGGTAGACCCCAGTATACATTTATTCTTATCAAGACTCTGGAGACAGAGTACCCCAGTTCCAGCTGAGCTTTCTAAGTCTATGTAACCTTGAACAAGTAAAAGGGATAACAAATGTAGAAGTGTTCAGCATAATATCCAACATGTTCATTCTCTCTTTCTACCTTAGTTAGAGTGTACTAATTCTGTTTTTGTAGAGAAAGTAAAAAGATGAAGAGAAGCTAGAGACAGACTTCACCTGTGATTAGAAGAACTTTTGTGAGGTGGTGTCTGGGCCAGTCTAGGCTCAGAGCTCTGATCCTAGAGGAGGAGACTTATAGGGCCTGCACTGGTTGAAGAAGGATTCTTAGAGCAATAGGGATTTTCATTAGCCAGGGAGGGCCAGAAAGTCTTAAGGAGCTAGAGAAAGAGTAATTCTGTGTTGCTGTCTGCCCCTTCTTAAGTTCTGATGCTTTGTTTGGTATAGGTTGGCTTCCCTTAACGTGCCCCTGACTCTTCATGAAGAGGTATTATCCAAGGGATTTATATTTTATTTTATTTTTAAGGAAAAAAAAAGTCTTAAGGAGAGAAGCTAACATTTGTTTTGAACAAACTAGTTTTGCTTAATCAATTGGCTGTATCATTTGCTTACATAATCTTAAATACTTAAAAAGTTATATGGTGATGGTGTGACGATGATAATAATGATGATAATGGTGGTACTGTGGAGTGAAACAGGGGTGCTTTACCACTGAGCTACATCCCTAGTCCTTTTTATTTTGAAACAGGGTCTTGCAAGTTTCTGAGGGTCTCAAGGCTGGTCTTGAGCCTGAGATCTTCCTTCTTCAATCTCCTGGGTTTCTGGGATTGCAGGTACATGCCACCATGCCTGGTTCCTCAATCATTTTCAACAAGTGGATAGTAAAAGAATAGTGATTATTATATGGAACTGGAGTTATCACTGGGAAACTGCAGTTTTCTCCATGGTAACGTTTTGAAAAAACTGTAGTATATCGTGATCAATATTGGTATTGATATCATCCACTGATCTTGTTCAGATTTTCCCAGTTTTATATGCATTAATGTGTGTGTATGTATGTGTATGTGTATTAGATTTTTTTCTAATACCAAAGGATTCTTCCTGTCCTCATATAAATACCCGCAACTTCCTTCTATCCCCTTCACCATTCCTAACCTCACTAATCTTCATTTCTAAAATTTTGTCCTTTTGAGTATGTTATATAAACGGAACTATAAAGTATGTAACCTTTTAAAAATTGCTGCTTTTTTTTTTTAATTACTGAGGATTGAACCCAGAGATGCTCTACCACTAAGTGACATCTCCAGTCCTCTGCCATTTCTTTTTTTTCCTTTCTTTTTTTTGTTGGTACTGGGGATTAAATCCAGGGGTGCTTTGCCACTGAACTACATCCCTAGCCTTTATTATTTTTTATTTTGAGACAGGGCTTGCTGAGTTACTGAGGCTGGTCTTGATATTGTGATCCTACTGCCTCAGCCTTCTGGGATTGAGTTGCTGTAATTACCGACGTGTGACATTGAGCCTGGTTTGAAATTAGCTTTTTGGGGGCTCAGTATAATTTGCTGAAAAACCATCCAAGTAATTGTGTGTATCAATAATTCATTCCCTTTTTTTGTTGATTATTTTTCCATTGTATTTAAATATTGGAGTGTAACCATTTACTTATTGAAGAACACAAGGGCTGATTCTAGTTTTTGGCTATTATGAATAAATATTCTACGAACATTTTGTGTGAATCCACAAAAGATTTTATTCAGGAGAGTTATCTCAGATTTGAAGTTTAGAAAAATTGTACTGACTTCTTTGTTGAGGATGAGTTTGAGAGAATCTAGAACACAGATAGGAATATCAGTGAGGAAACGGTTGTGGTAACTCAGTCAAGGTCTGAACTAAGTTCTTTGTGGACTGGGATATGCTTTGCCTTGAGACCTTACCTTAAGAAGTCAGATCAGGCTTGTGGAGATGAGGGAGCAGGGCTGAGAGTCTGGACTTTCATGAGGATGAGGCACTCTTCTTTTTGGACAGCCCCCAATTGAGGGGAGACATTCTGCTGCCATAGTGGAGAAAGACAGCAGTAAGGAAGAGCTAGACTTAAGCTGCTAAGTCTTAGAATGAGACTTGTGGCTGCACAGTTGTTCAATAGATGTTCTTGGCTATCTTTTCCCCCCAAAAAGGAAGAGGGAACTTTTATTGTTTGAGTAGAAGTTTATGTGGGGTAGAAAGATAACAAGAACTCTCTCCTAGTTCTGGTCTCTTGTGGAGCCTAGAAATGTGTTCTCTGGTATGCCAGCCAGCAACAGGTCTCAGAGGTTTGAGGCCCATCCTCTCGTTGCTATTGAAACTGGATACACATTGTTTTTACCCCATGTGGTGGTGTGCCTCAGTGTTTATATCATCAAGGCATTTGTCATTGTGCTGCTGTGTTTGAGACTGATTTTGGGGAGCCAGCCTCACTTCTGAACCCAGAAGTGTATGATCATAGAGGGTCTACAGATGGATTGGACATCTCTCCTAGACACTGTGCCCTTATCCCTATCTGGGAAAGTCCCTGGGTGCCTAACCTAACACTTTTAGAAAACTTTTCTCAGAAGAAAGCTGTCATGAGTTGTCTGTAATTATTTTTTTGGTCATCTTAAACCCTGACAAGTGCTGGCTAGGGCACAAGAATGTTTGGGTCAGGCACCAGGTCGGAGAACTTGGGGTTGCTTTTGAACAAGTGTGTGTTGATTCACTTCCTCTGGGGATGTCTTGTTTCTTGGCATAGTCAACTTTAGAATATAAAGACCTGTGGCATGCGGGCCCCTAAAACTGGAAAGCTAATCTTCAAAGTCCGTACACAGTTTTCAGTTGTCTCTAGACAAGATATTGTGTTGCCCAGTACTGGGCTAGACATGGGGGAATATGAGAAAATATCAAAGACTTCTCTTGCTGTAGTTGGTAAGATGGTAAAGCAAAGGTAAAGCAAAGAATAGAGATCTGACAAATGAACAACTAACATTGGTACAGGGCTTTACTATTTTTCAAAGAACTTTTCTGATTTTTTCAGATAAGAAAATTAATACTTAGGAGTAAACACTATAGAGGAAAGTTAGAATTCAAAGATTCACATCTGCCACCACTAAAATTCAGCATATATTTCAGTAATTGGAAAGTGGGGACAGAAGAAATCCTAGAGACCAGAAAATTATGTCTTATTTTTTCTGATTTCCAGAACTTTTGGCTAGTTCACCTGGTTCAGTTTCTAGCAAATAGCTATTTGAAAGTGTTAAATGAGTGTTGAAATAAGTGTTTCAGCATGTAAAAACTGAACCAGAGGTTATATACTTTTAATAAGAAGGTTATAGAAATAGAAGAGCGGGCAAATAGGAAGTCTAGAAGGAGTGTGCAGTCCTGTGGGAGATCAAGAAATAGGCAAAGGGAAAACAGAAGATGCCTGCCCAAAAGCCCACGTTACTGGCCTGTGTGGTGGGGACTAGCTTTAGGGTTTGGCCATTTTCTTCTGAAAGGAAGCTTCTCGTGAGATCAAAGTTTGAAGAAAAGGATATTTAGAGGAAGAAGATAGAAGTAGAACACAGGAAGGAGTGGCTTTAGTGCCTTCCTGAGGAGAGATGACTAAAGATTTCTTCTTAGTCAGCAAATGATTAGGTTTCATATGCTTTCAGAGAAGGTCTTCTTTTGCTTTTCTTGCTCATTCTCGCTTATATTAGAAGTATAACATTGGTGCAGGCTATCCCTTTACTAGGGATTAAGTTTTTTTTTCTCTCTCTCTCTAGTGACTTTTATACTTTGTTTCTAAGTTCTAATGAGAAGGGGCCTTTGCATAGTTTTTATCAGAGGGCTAGACACTAAAGAATTTAAGTGTTCTCTCTTTGCTTCCTGGCCCATGTCCTGAGCTCCTTCCCTCTACCACACTCTTATACCACGATGTTCTGCCTCATTTTGGGCCCAGAGTAACGGAGGAGGCCATCCATGGACTGAGACTGAAACCAATTTCATCTGCTACAAGCTATTGTTGAGGGCAGAACTGAGGAAAGTCATGGGAAGGCAGATTACAACTTGATTGGGATAGAACTGGCCAATCACTGCATAGACTTCCTTATGAGATGTAAATATCTATCCCAGCTGGTGCTGGTTAGTTTGGATGATTGTCAGAACAGCATGATAGGAGTTCAGTGCAAACCAACTGCATAGTTCATGAAGTCAAAGAAAACACTATGTGTGTGGTGTTTTATCAACAAGGATCAGGTGGAGTTGGGTTGGTTAACAAATGAAGAAAAAATAATAAGGATGATGGCAAGATAGGCTTTGAATATGGAAGGATTTAAAGAGATCATTAGAAAAATGAATAGGGCCCTTAAATATTAAACAGTCTCTTAATGAAGAAACAGTCTCTTAATCACAGAATGTAGTATCGTATGAACACATCCGTTTTTAAATAATAATAATAATTATTTTTTAAGGTGGACACAATATCTTTATTTTATTTTTATGTGGTGCTGAGGATCAAACCCAGGGCCCACACACGCCAGGCGAGCGCGCTACCACTTGAGCCATATCCCCAGCCCCTGAACACATCATTTTGTTGGTATAAAAAATAGACATAACAACACCCCAAAATAACAACAACAAAAGAAGAATTTAAGACAAAGCTGTGAAGTTCTATCTTATACTATTTGGAAACCAGTACAAGCCAAGTTCTTGTGTTTGCCCTTAACAGAAAAAAGGAACCCAGTAGAACAACCTCCCACCTCCAACAGCCTTGTGTTGTTGGCCTTAGTAAGAGTAGTGCTAAGAAGCCCTGATACATAGGTTTCTCCACACCTCCCAACCATAGCCTTGAAACAGGACGTGGCATAGGAAGTTAGTATGGTTTCTAACCGAAGTGTGGTCCTGCTATTACTTTGCTGGTCAACCTAGGGTAAAACACCTCATTTGATGCCTTAGTTTTTCTCTCCAGATATAAAATGAGTAGTGGTCCTTGATGCCCTCCAAAGCCTTTGTAATATCTTCCATTTGCAGTCAGTACAATGAGGATCCCAACGTATTGTATGTCAGCAGCTTTTGCAAGATCGGTAAGAGCACTTTGACTTTCTAGTTTTTTAATATTCTAGGTTGTATAAGATGCTGTGCTTCTTGCCCTTGGGCTTTCTTTGCTTGAGTTGTTCTCCTTTCTGCTCCCAACATCTTATCTCTGTTGTTTAGACTGTGTTATTCCCTATTACTCTGGTTTCTTGTCCTTTGCCATATTTCACTTTGTGTCTTTGTAATTCATATACTGTATTCATTCTCTTCGTACTTTTTGTGAGCAAGGACTGTTCATCTCTGAATTTTTCATTCAGCAAATTCTTCTGGACATTCATTTGTTCATTTACAATTGTTTATTGAAGCCCAACTGTTGTGCTAGGAACTTAGCTAGGTACAAGGTATTGGCTAGAAGCCTGGAATCAGCTGTGAAGAAGATGGCCATGGTTCCTGCCACTGTGGAACTTAAATTTAGTGAAGATGACAGACATTAAGCAAAGAAATGATTATGATTGTGAAAAGTACAAGTGAAAAATATAGGTTGTTTTAAAAAACGTTTCATGTGGACCTAAGCCAGTTTGGGAAGGAGAGTAGGGATCAGGGAAGGTTCTGTTTAGAAAAACTATTAAGCTTGAGATCAGCAGCACGAGTCAGAGTTTGCAGATTAAGAAAGAATGAAGGATGTGTTGACACATACCTCTAATCCCAGCTATTTGAGAGGCTGAGGCAGGAGGATCACAAATTTGAGGTCAGCCTGGCTAACTTAGCAAGATCTTGTCTCGAAATAAGAAAAACAAAAAAGGCTGGGAGTGGAGCACCCCTGGGTTCAATCCCCAGGACTGCCTCCAGCGAAAAAAAATTCCATGCCTCCCCCCAAATTGGCTTTTATTGGTGCATTATAACCATCCATATAATTGGGTTCATTTTGTATGTATTTAATTTTTTTTTTTTTTTAGGTCCTGGGTATTGAACTCAGGAGCACTTGACCACTGAGCCTCATCCCCAGCCCTATTTTGTATTTTATTTAGAGACAGGGTCTCACTGAATTGCTTAGGGCCTCACTAAATTGCTGAGGCTGTCTCTGAACTTGCGATCCTCCTGTCTCAGCCTTCCAAACTGCTGCCCAGCTTCATTTATATATTTTTAAAAACGTTTTATCAATTCTTTTTACTTATGTATAACATTAAGATACATTTTGATATAATCTGAAAAGCATGGAATATAATTTGCTCTAATTCATCCCCAGCACTTCCCCCTTGCCCTTTGTTTGCTAGACCTCTAACTCGATCCTTTCTATTGTGACACTCAGCACATAGTGTTTTAATTGCCTGTCTTTCCCACTGTAGTAATTGAACTCCAGAGAGCAAAGGTAAAATCTGATTCATAATCTTTATGTCTGACTGCCCATCATGGGCCTGAAATATGAATCATGCTCAATACATGTTGTTTAAATGTTTTTATCATATGCTGACCAAAAATCTCTGACATGCAAATTATATGTGCTTTTGTGTGGTACAATTGATCTTTCTGAAATTTATTTATAGTTTTATAAGTAAATTCCCTCTCTGAATTCCTCTCTGGAGGTTGAGGAATCTAATCTTACCTTTGTCTCTCTGGTTAGCCTGCCACCCTCCATCTTGTAGCTACCTAGCGGTTGATAGCCATCAGTCAGTCTATGCATTGGTATACAAAGAGCTCTTTGAAGAGTTCAAGGATTTTAGAAGTGGTATGTCAGGAAATGGAGATGAAGACCAAATATATGTTTTCTAATATCACAACTAAAAAATCATTCATTTTATTAAGTTTTATCCCATGAGTATGTGCCTTTTAGTATTCTGTGTAATGAAGTAGGAAGTACACATAAAGCACGTCTGCATGTATAAATTTGATTATCTCAAGGAAAAGCACTTGTGTGTTGAACTGTAAATTGAACTACCTCCTTTTTTTTCAGGGAACAGTTTTTACTTGAAAGAACAACTGGATAGCCAATTGTGATTATTCAGGCTTGTTAGATATTTTCTAGAAAGTTAATCAAATGAATATTTTCCCTAAGAAAAACAACTGATAGTATTTGTTGCCAGTGATAAACTCCAACTTGTAAGTGAAAATTAGATTCTGGAGAATTTATATCTGTCACTATGAGTTTGACAATTTCCCTGGACTAAAAGCTTTCCTGATTAAATAAGTGGTGTGGTGATATTAATAATTGTGATTATTTTGATACTATCTAAATAAAATATGTCAACATTTGGAAGCTCTGCATAACTTAGTGAACCAATAGTTTCCAAATGACTGGTACATCATGTTACAAAATCATGCTTATATAAAGATCCATTCAAAGTACAAGATAGACCAATGAATTTCAATGTTACAAAGTACAAAAAGTTTATCCATATAGTTTCAGATTTCACACTGCAACTAACCTGTAGTTAACGTAACCATAACTTCTTGTCAAGCTCACATGTAGGATCAAAGAAGAATAACCATAATTACCTGAAAAAGCTATTGAAACACTCCTGCCTTTTCCAACTGCTTATTTGTTTTGATCTTCAGTCAAAACAATGCAGAGTAATAGAGTAAATGCAGAAGTGAGTATATAGACTATCTAGCTGACTTCTATTAAGCTGGATATTATAATGATTTGTAAAAACATAAAACAATTTTATCCTCATTTTTTTTCAGAAAAAGATTTTCTGAAAAAAATTCATATATATATATATATATATATATATATATATATATATATAGATATATGAATGAATATGCACCAGGATTGGTTCTAGGAAAGCTCACTCACTGAGCCACAAACCCAGCCTTTTTTTTTTTTTTTTTT
>NW_026000174.1:16287348-16306361 GCF_001458135.2 Marmota marmota marmota
TTTTTTTTTTTTTTAAGATAGGGTCTCACTAGTTTGCATACAGTCTTGTTAAATTGCTGAGGCTTCACAATGGAATATTACTCAGCATTAAAAGAGAATAAAATTATGGCATTTGCAGGTAAATGGATAGAGTTGGAGAATATCATGTTAAGCGAAGTAAGTCAATCCCAAAATACCAAAGGCCACATGTTCTCTCTGATAAGTGGATGCTGATCCACAATGGGGAGGCGAGAGGCAAGGGTAAAATGGAGGAACTTTGGGAAAAGGAGGAGGGGGTGGGTAAGGAGGGTGCATGGGGGCTGGAAAATGGTAGAATGATATGGACATCATTACCTTAGGTACATATTTGACTGCACATATGGTATGATGCTACTTCGGGTACAACCATAGAAATGTAAAATTGTGCTGCAGTTGTGTACTATGAATCAAAATGCATTTTGCTGTCATACATACCTAATTAAAATAAATTAATTAATAATATAAACAAATAAAAAATTGCTGAGACTGGCTTTGAACCTATGATCTTCCTGCCTCAGCCTCCTGAGCTGCTGGAATTACAGGTGTGTGCCATTGTACCTGGCAAAAATAATTATTTGTAAAATGTGTTATTTTATATTAGTTATAGATTTATTATTCCAAGATCAATTAATAATATAAAAATTTCTGGGTTCATTTTTATTATGGTAAATATCAAATAATTCTTTGGGATTCAAAATCTTTAATTATATGAAGGAGTACTGACACCAAAAAGCTTAAAAACCTGGGCCTATGTTATTCTTTTTGCCTAGAATGCTCCTTTTTTTTTTTTTTTCCAGGAGAAATTATACATATAATTGTGAAGTTAATACTTGGATTATTCATTAAAAAAAAATCAAAATGACAAGCTGGGCATGATGGCATATGTCTGTAATCCTAGTGACTCAGGAAGCTAAGGCATTAGGATCACAAGTTCAAAGCCAGCCTTGGCAATTTAGCGAGGCCCTCAGCAACTTAGTGAGACCCTTTCTCAAAATAAAAAATAAAAAGGGCTGGGGATGTGGTTCAGTGGTAAAGCGCCTCTGGATTCAGTCCCCAGTACCAAAACAAAATATTTACTGAATATCTTATCAAGAACCTTAATTTTTTCTTGCTGCTGGGGAAGTGGTCACAAACCACATTTGTGAAGATCATATTTTAGTGGGGATTAGACAGTTGCTTTATAGTATAATAAATGTTACCAGTGATAGCACATAACTGTGTGGGAGTTCAGGCTAATGTCAGAGTCTTATATTTGCCCACTCAAAGGAGTGGTCACTTTGATTGATCTGAACCACCCATTTGATTCTCAGTGTGACAGGAAAAGTGGCTAAAGCAAAAGATGGGAACTGTTCATTTACTGCTCTGGGAGGAAAGGATTCTGTAAATGGATTGAATGTCAGCTTTACATCAGTCCCTCTTCTACATGTTTTAACAAATTCAGCTTTACTTAATGTTCACAAAAAACTCATGCAACAGAATTTGCTAATGATAAATTGGAGGCTCAAAGAAGTTAAACAGCTTGTTCAATATTATATGGTATGTAACTAATGAAGGTGGGATTTTGCTGTGTTCTGATTGTTAGTTCAGGGTTCTTTCTTTGAAGTAATAATTCATTGCTAAATGAGTGGATCTTCTAAGATATTTTCAGATGGCTGTAGGAAATCTTGATGGGCTGGAATATATAAGCAGTAGAAAAAAGTCTCAGGAAGGAAGGGAGATGACTTAGGAAATGCTTGGTTGAAAAAGTTATTTGTGAATTTTGGCTGACATAGTTTTTCTGGTCATGGTTCTACAGCCATATGGGACATCAAGCTTTTGTACTCTCTCAACCTCAATCCCTTTAATCCTTTTCCATACCAGATGATGCCAGCAGCAAAGGTCACCTGTCTGTCTGATCAGGTTACAAACTAGAGCCTGCTGTTTGAAGCACATACTTCTAGACCTATCATAGACCTTTGGGAAAGGCACTGGCTGACCCTGGGCCAGCGGTGTCCAACTTGGAGGCCCCCAGTCCTTGGAGCTGGGTAAACTATTTCCATTATTTTAAAAAGCCTACTAAGAGCAGTGCTGTACCTCTTAGCTTATGGATGGATACAGGCTAATGAAAAGTTTGGATTTCTTTCCTTTATGTTAGAATGTTGTCAACAAAACATGATTTAAGTGTGTTACCTATGATCTTCTGTTATAGGTTCCAACAAAATATGACCTATGGGCTAAATCCAGCCCACTGCCTGTATTTTTGTAAAAAAAAAAAAAAATTCATTAGAACACAATCTCATTCACTTATGTTTGTCTGCGGATGCTTTTTGTGCTACAATTTGGCAGCAGAGACTATATAGCCTACAAATCCTAAATTGTTTACAGTGTAGTCCTTTATAGAAAGAATTTGCTAGACCCCTAACTTGACTCTTTTTATTGTGACACTCAGCACATAGTGTTTTAATTGCCTGTCTTTCCCACTGTAGTAATTGAACTCCAGAGAGCAAAGATAAAATCTGATTCATAATCTTTATGTCTGGCTGCCCAACATAGGCCTGAAATATGAATTATGCTCAATACATGTTGTTTAAATGTTTTATCATATGCTGACCAAAAATCTCTGACATGCAATTATATGTGCTTTTGTATAGTACAAAAATAGGGGCAAGAGAGGGAAAGAGTTAATATTGATTATGCTAATCTCATTGTGCTTTATCTGTGAACTGGTTAGTTAATACTTTTTGTAATTTATTGGGTTGATAAATAGTTTTTCTGGAAATGGGTTCCAAGAATGAAAGTATGATGCCAGGAATTCTTGTGGGTGAGAAAGTTGAGAAACAATACCTCAATCTTTGGCTGTATTCTACTTTCTCCTTCAGTAATCTCCATCCCACCCCCAATCCAACCTGGCAGGACAAGTAGAACTTAAGGTTACATAGAGATATTTCTTTTGTATGCTTATCTTATTCTTTTAATTTTATAAAACAATTTTGTGTTCTTACCAACATTATCATCTGGCTTCCAAAAGATGAAACCAACCCAAAGCTATCTGACTACTGTAGTAAAAAGGCCATCAGGTTAAGTGCTGACATGGGAGTCAGCAGACCTCGGATCTTGCTGTGGCTCTTGAGCGGTTTTTTGACTTTGGGCACATCATTTAACATCTGTGAGCCTCACTGTTCAACATATTTCAGTTGAGTCACATCTGTGATTCTTTAAAATTTAATATTTATACTTCTCCTTTATTTTGAAAAGGATTTGGACAACCAGCAAGAGATAGAGAGGTGACCTATTCTATCTTCACTGTCTCTAGCAAACAGATAAGTAAACAATTACATGGATCATGGTGTTTTAGTGCCTTTTGATGGGCTTAGTATCTTTATCTGTCCTGCTTTCTCCTCCTGACAATATTCCTGTTACCTGGGAAGTCAAAGTCTTTTTTCTTCTCCCTCTCCCTGCGATTTTGGTATGGGGGATTGAATCCAGAGATGCTCTAGCACTCAGTGACATCTCCAGCACTTTTTATTTTTTATTTTGAGACAAGGTCTCACTAAGTGAGATCCTAGAATTTGGGTTCCTCTTGCCTCAGCCTCCCAAGTTGCTAGGATTATAGGCGTGTGCCACCAAGACTGGCTCTTTCTTTTATTTTTTTGTGGGGTGATATATAAAGAACATTTTGCCTAGGAAGTAATAGTTAAGATCCAAGTCAAAAGGAAAGACAGATTTTAGCACCTAGGAATTGGAGGATATATACTAGAAACTTGAGTCAAAATGCCTTTTTTCAGGCCAGTTTCCTGATACAGACCTGAAACTCAGGAGGCTAAGACAGGTAGTTCAAGGGCAGCCTCAGCAACCTAGTGAGTTCCTGTCTGAAAATAAAAAATAAAAAGCTCAGTGGTAGATCAGTGGTAGGGTACTCCTGTACTGCAAAAGAAAAAATAAGTCTTTATTTCTTTTTTTTTTTGAAAATTTATTAGTGTATTATAGTTATATATAATAGAGGAGAATTTCCTTTTTTTGAGTGATAAAATGTCAAGTTTATCTAATTTCACTATTGATATTAGAATCATATTTTTCTTTTACCTCTAAAATGAAAACAAAAAAAAGTCCTAATTACTGTTACTCAGCTTTTTGTCTCTAAAAACCTTTTTCTTTTTTAAAAAAATTTCAATTACTTTATTTTTTATTTGTTCTAATTAATTATACATGACAATAGAATGTATTTTGACACATTGTACACAAATGGAGCACAATTTCTCCTTCCTCTGGCTGAACATTGATGCACTCACACTGGTAGTGTAATCATACATGTATATAGGGTAATAATGTACATTTCAATCCCGTTCTTTCACCTTCCCTCATTCCCCTCTGCACAATCCAAAGTTCCTTCATCCCCTTTCCCCCTCATTATGGATCAGCATCCACTTACCAAAGAAACATTTGGCCTTTGGTTTTTCAGGTTTGGCTTATTTTGCTTAACATGATACTCTCTAGCTCCATCCATTTACCTGCAAATGCCATAATTTCATTCTTTTTTTAAGACTGAGTAATATTTCATTGTGTATGTATACCACATTTTCTTTATCCATTCATCTGTTTAAGGGCATCTAGATTGGTTCCATATCTTAGCTATTGCGAATTGTGCTGCTATAAACATTGATGTGGCTTTGTCACTGCAGTATGCTGATTTTTAAGCCCTTTGGGTATAAATCAAAGAGTGGGATAACTGGGTCAAATGGCAGTTCCAGTCCAGGTTTTCTGAGGAATCTCCATACTGCTTTCTAGAGTAGTTGCCCCAATTTGTAGTTCCACCAGCAATGTATGAGTGAACCTTTTCCCCAACATCCTTGTCAACACTTATTGTTGCTTGAGTTCTTGATAATTGCCATTCTGACTGGAGTGAGATGAAATTTTTGAGTAGTTTTGATTTACATTTCTCTAATCACTAGATATGATGAACATTTTTTATATGTTTGTTGATCAATTGTATTTCTCTTCTGTGATGAGTCTGTTCAGTTCCTTAGTCCATTTATTGATTGGGTTATTTGTCAGTTTTTTGAGTTCTTTATCCTGGAGATTAGTGCTGTATCTGAGGTGCATGTTGTAAACATTTTCTCCCATTCTGTAGGCTCTCTCTTCATATTATTGTTTCTTTTGCTGAGAAGAAGCTTTTTAGATTGAGTCCATTCCATTTTTTATTTTACTTCTTGTGCCTAAAAGCCTTTTTCAAAAAATGAACTTGAGGCCTGGAGAAGAGAAGTGACCTCTGTGGTCACATGGTGGAGCTAAGTCTAGATTGGAGCCTCTTTTTGCTGTGTGTTTCTGTTATGGTACATGTTTTCTAGAGTTATAAGAGGTGTCATGGAATGAGCTAGGGGGCCTCTGCCCTTATGCTGGTTTTACTGCTGCATGCTATGTGGTGGTAGGCAGAGGAAACTGCTTTCCAGACCTCCAAAGCTGTTGTATCAGATGAGCTTGGGATCTTTAGATATCTAGTAGATAACTTGCTGGATGTAACTATCTATGAGAAGGCACAAGGTATGAGAGATTTTACTAATTGGCCTGCAGCTGGCATTTTATGTACAGCAATGACACACAGGAAAAGTATGCATTATTCATATATGGGGACTAATTGGCTGTTGTTCTATTTCTGGGAAGATTGTATTAATTTATATTTGTTTATTTGACTGATTTAAAAATGGTATCTCACTGTCTCCCAAACTAACAAGTGAATTACAACTCTGGACAGAGAACATGATGGGAATGTGACCTTTGAATCACCTCTTTAAAAGCCCCCTGTTCCGCTGGGGATATAGCTCAGTTGGTAGAGTGCTTGCCTCACATGCACAAAGTCCTGGTTTCAATCCTGAGCATGACAATGGAAAAAAAAAGTCCCCTGTTCTCTTTGATGGGCAGAATCACAGTCTCTGGGGCAGGAGTCCCCTGTGTTTCTCCTTTGCTATCAAAGCAATAAAACTTCTTTTTCCTTTTTTAAAAAATCATATCTCAGTGGAATATGTATTTCTTTGATTACTAGTGAGTCTATTTTTTTTCTTGTGTTCACTGGTTATTTGTATTTTCTCTAATTTGTGAGTTAGCTTTTCATGTTTTTGTCTAGATCCCAGTGTACTCATAGTCCTATGTTAGACTTAACTTCCAGGAAGCTGTTAGGATGATAAAGCACCGTCCCTGTGTCAGAAAGCTCAGCACATTTTCCAGGAGACAGTTAAAAGGCTAGATGATATGCTTCTGTCACTGTATACATGGTTGGTTATAAACTTTTGTGAGGAGTCAGATACTAGAAGCTAAGGATACTGACAAAGGTGGGTGATAGATGCTGAGTGGCAGCTCTGAGTAATGTGTCTCTTGCTTTTCCTGTACAGAGTTCTGCCGGATTGACAAGCCCCTGTGTCACAGTGAGGATGAGAAGCTCAGCTTTGAGGCAGTCCGCAATATCCACAAGCTGATGGATGATGATGCCAATGGGGATGTGGATGTGGAAGAAAGTGATGAGGTGAGATTTCTCACCCTGCCATGACTCTCTTCTCTTCCTGTGTCAAAATATCCCTGAAAACTTTCTAGACAGAATGTTCCCTCTGAAGAGATGTTCTCTGCGTTGTTTTTTTTTTTTTTCCCTCTAGGAATTCATTCTCATCAGGAGAGGTGGCTTTCAGCATAACAAGCCTTCAGGAGCCAGCCTGGCAGAGTGCAGGCTTTATATCTGTGTCTACACCTGGGTGGGTTCCCACCTGCCCACTGGCTAGGTGGGCTGATCTTTGCAGTTTCCCTGGATTCTTAATGTAATCCTGATATACATAAAGGCCATCTGTGCTTAGCCTTGTGTTGGCATGTGGAAAAGAAGGCCAAATAGTCATATTCTGTCATCTGGGAATTTATATATATTTGGGAAGACATAAATCTTAGAAGATCATTCTAAATTTCAAGTTATAATTGTTGGGAACCAGTTAAGAGTTTCGGATAATAAGAACTAGAGGAATCTCTAAATGGAATAAACTTTGTTATTGTTTTCTTTAACCTTTTATTTATTTAATAAACTCTGTTATTGTTTCACCTTTTGGCATTACTATGGCTCCAACTCAATAGAGCCCAAAGTATAAGGTTGTTATATATGAAAATATTTAATAAAAGTTTCCTGATTTCATGCACTAGTGAAGTTACCCTGTTATGCCATATCTTTAAGAGAGAAAATGTACATTATGAGGGAGGAGGTAAGCTGTCTGAACTCCCTGAGATTTAGTTTACCTTTGAGTTTTGAATTCAATTTTGGATCTCACATCATCAGAAGGATTTAGAATAGTAAAAGACTGGCAGAGAGGAGTAACATGATGATGAAGAATATAGAAAGTATGAAGTAAAAAACATTCAACTTAGTTCAGTAATGTCAATTGTGTCTATTATGTATGTGCCTTTCACTGTGCTATGTATGGAGATGGGACAATAAATAAGACAGACACATTCTGTCCTCATATAATTTACAGCCTAGTGAAGACACTTTAGCCTGGAGAAGAGGAGATTGAGGTAATGTAATTTCTATCTTTAAATACATAAGAAGTAGGAAAAAGTCAGTTTTTTGTTTTTTGTTTTTTTTGTATCAATAAAGATGTAGAGGTAGTAAGAAACATGGTGGTTTTTTTCGGTTAGAGAAATTATGGTAGAAAACCACCAAAGTGTTGGAAAGTGGGGCCCAGGAAACCAGGCAGAGATATGTGTACCTGTACTTGAGATATATGTGGATTATTAAGCAAGGATAAAAATCATGATCAAAGTATCTGATTATTTTTTTTATCGTATTTAGAACTGACCTTCAAAGGATTAAAATTTCATTGATCTATGTTGAGAATAGAGCCAAGTTCCTGGTAGGGAAGGAGACTTACAGATGTTCTGATTACTGTCCTAGGGCATTGACTGGGAAATGGAATGCATAACAGTTAAGAAGGTGATGTAATCCAAGATCTACATATTCTTGGATATCTTTGTAATCCACTCCTCTTTTTTTTTTTCCAGTTCTGCTGAATTGCTTTGTCAATGAGGAAAGGAATAAAATGTTCTTTTTAGAGGAATGTTACCACAACAAAAAACTCATCAGCACAAACTGTTCCAAAATAACATAAGAGCTGTCACCCCGCTCTTCTCTGCATCAGTCAGGAGCTGTTCTTTTTCAGCATAGCTTCTGTATTGCCTTGCCTTTTCCTGTTCTCCCTCCAAGGATAAGGCCTCTTGTGGTTAGAGGCTCCTGAAAATCTGGGGTTTCACAATCAATCACAAGCTACGTCCTTGAGAGAGAAAGTAAAATGTGGGTGCTTAACTCAGTCTAAACATATGAGACAGTATTGGAATTCAGGATCTAACTAGAAAGTTGGATAGATAACTTAGGGCTTAGAATGTCAGGTAATGGTTGATGAGGCATCATGGATGAAACGCTGTTGTGCTGGCCATGTTGTGCTGGTTGATGTTGGTAAATTTCTCAGAAAATATAAAAGGAACTGAAGGATTTACCTCAGTGCTAGAGCTTTTAAAATTTTAGCTATTTTTGAATTAAATCATTTTTTATGGATTAATGTGACCAGAACATTAGTTTTCTTTATATGAATTAAAACATGTCTTCAGGGGCTCTTACACTATTACCTCAGCACCTAGATTCCTATATGTATTGTACTTGCTTCTTGCAGTCCACCTCCTCTCCACCCCCTCTCCCCTGATTGGCACTAGGGATAGAATCCAAGGATACTTTACCATTGAGCCATATCCCCAGCCCTTTTTATTTTTTATTTTAATACAGGGCCTTATTAAGTTGCTGAGACCTTGCTTCAAACTGGTGATTCTCCTGCCTTAGCCTCCCTAGTCGCTAGGATTACAGGTGTGCGCTGCTGCACCCTCTTCTGTCCTTCTTTGATTTATTCTCATTAGCTAAGTGATATATTAACTCTACTGTGAACTGTAAGATTAGATTTACAGTAAACTCAGCAGGCATTTTATAAAATATACATGATCATTTGGTAGGGGGCAGCTACTTTGGCTGTTCAGTTGCTATTTTTTTTTTCTTCTGGATAGCGGAGGCTGTGTATTATGGGCCCTTCGGATGAGCAAGAGGGCACTATTGGTGATGGTGCCCTTCTTGTAATGCTGGCAGGAGGTTCCATCATGCTGGCAGTATGGAAATTCATGACCTGTCTTCTGTTCTGAGTTCTGGTTGAACACTGCCATGGGAAAAGGATTTGTCCATGGAATAAGGCTGTCAGATTGTTCTGATAGTCTGAGGTGAGCCGACAGGGGCCTGCCTAAAAACACTGCCCTCTTGACTGGACCAAAGTCTTTGAAAGCAGTGTTATTTTCTTTTCTGGAACCCACATGGAAAATTAAGGCATTTATTTGGCCACTAAAATAAATTTTTATTGAATACCTACTATGTGTCAGTCATTGGTTGAAGGCTAGGAATTTAAAGTAAACTCAGCAGGCATTTTATAAAATATAAATATATTTACATAGTGTCCTAAAGAAATACGATTTCTGGCCAGGCAGATGGTGTGTACCTGTAATCCCAGTGACTCTGGAGGCTGCGGAAAGAGAATTGCAAGTTTAAGGCCAGCCTCAGCAACTTAATGAAGGCCCTTTTTATTTTTTAGAAAGGGCTAGGGATTTAGGTCAGTGGTAAAGCACCCATGGATTCTATCTCCAGTACTCCCCCTACCACACACTAAAAAAAAAAGTTCCCAGCACAAATAAAGAATTATCAATACTCAACAATAGAAAACAAATAAATCAATAAAAAACAGGAAAACAGGAAAAGATTTGAACAAAGACTTCAACAAGCGAGATACATTGGTGACAGTATTACTAGCCATTAGGGAAATGAAAACTAAAACCATAATGAGATTCTGCTGTACAGTTATTAGGATGACTAAATCTTAAATGGACAATACCAAGGGCTGGGTGAGGAAAAAGAGCCACTAGAACTCTTACTGATGGGACTTCAAGATGATACAGTCATTCTGGAAAAGTTTGACATTTTTTGTGTTTTTTTGTTTGTGTTTATGGTAATGGGGATTCACTCCAGGGGTGCTCTGCAACTGAGCCATACCCCCAGCCATTTTAAAAACTTTATTTTGAGACAGCGTCTTGCTAAGTTCCTGAGACTGGTCTTGAACTTGTGATCTCCTGCCTCAGCATCCCAAATTGCTGGGATTACAAGGTGTACACCACCATGTGTAATCAATGTTTTCTTATAACCATAACTTACTATGTGTCCCAGCAATTCTACTTTTAGGTATTTAGCCCTATAAAATTAAAATTTATACTCACACTAAAATATATACATGCATGTTTATCACAGCTTTATTTGTAACCTCCCCAAACTGAATATAGTCCATATGTCCTTCCTTTGTGAATGGATAAACACGCTATGGAAAACTACTCAGCGATACAAAGGATTGAACTGTTGGTGCACACAGCATAGATGAGTCTCAAAAATTTTATATCAAGTGAAAGAAACTAGTCTCAAATAGTTTTGTCCTATATGATTGCATTTATACGACATTCTGATAAAGGCAAAACTATAGGGATGGAAATTAGGTCTGCTACTAAGGATTAGGAGTATAGGGAAGGTCTGAATAGAAGGTCAGCATGAGGAATACTTTTTTGTTTTCCTGTGTCCGTTACGTTGATATAACTATGCATTAAAATGTATAGAACTATATGCACACAAAAAAGTTAATTTCATCACATATTAACTTAAAAAAGTTTCAAGCATAATATCTGCCATATAATTCAAGCTCAGTGAATGCAAGTTACTTTATTCTATATTTCCAGGAAATTGACATATATCTAACTGTTGTATTTTTATGTTTGTATGATTGATGTGCTTATCTCACCAAATTGTGAGCCCCTTTAGAGCAGGGACTGACCTTATTTAGTTTGTCTCTGTTTTCTTCAATGACCAGCATATCCTATAACAAAATATGGGCTTAATCACTGTATTGAATGATTGACCAATGTCACTATAGCAACATGGATTAGGCTGAGGTGGGTGTTCAGGGCAAGGGAGATTTTCATAGATTTTTAAGTGGGATGGGTAAGTAGCTGTATGAGCGCAGGAAGCTGCACAGTCTACTTAAGATTCTAGTTTCTGTGATGTCTGATATGGATGTATAACACAGAGTTAATGCCTTCTCTTCTGGAGCCAAACACACATGACTCTCCCTCTTACCACCTATGCAAGCTTGGTGAAATTACACAATTTATGTCAGCCTGTTTCTTCATTAGCAATTGGAATAATAATAATGATAGGTACCTTATAAAGTTTTTGTGAACCATAAATAATGCACCTGGTACAATGCTTGGTAACAGTTTTTATTGTTATCATAAGAAAGAACATATATTTTGATGCAAACAGTATTGTGTTCAAAACTTGGCTATATCACTTACTTCCTTAGGCAAATAATTTCACCTCTCTGGGCCTTGATCTTTTTATTGGTACTGGGAATTAAACCCAAGGGCACTTAACCACTGAACCACATCCCAGCACCCCCACCCCCTTTTTTAAATATTTATTTTTCAGCTGTAGTTGGACACAACACCTTTATTTATTTATTTATTTTTATGTGGTGCTAAGAATCAAACCCAGGGCCCCGCATGTGCCTGGCGAACACTCTACTGCTGAACAACAACCCCAGCTCTATCCTTTTTGTTTTTTATTTTGAGACAGAGCATTGCTAAGTTGCTTAGGGCCTCTTGAAGTTGCTGAGGCTGGCTTTGAATTTGAGATCTTCCTGCCTCAGCCTCCTCAGTTGCTGGGATTATAGATGTGTGCCACTGTACCTGGTGGTCTTGATTTTTTTTTTTTTAAATTATTTGAGGAAAATAACTGCTTGCAAGATTATTGTGAGAACTTAATGTTTGCAAAACCCCAAGCACCATTCCTGGCACATGATGTGTACTCACTCTGTTTTTTTCCCCTCAGCATGATGGTTCAGTGAGGTTTGGCCTATATAGCAAGAATTCCAAATTAGCCTTTCCATCATTCCATGGGACTACAACATTCAGGTATGGGAGCTACCACAGCAGTGTGGCTGACCTGATGAGGGCCAGGATACTGTAGTAGATTGTTGTATCTTTGCCCGAGTGGTTGATGTTAAGAAAGGGGGCATGATAGAGTATTTCTAGGGGCTTCATCTTCTCTGGAAGCTTGCTCAGCGTCAACCTGAGAACTTTAGAAAAAGGTCTGGTTTTTTAAAAAAGGTCTGGGTAATACCTTCTAATGTTTCCCTACCCATCTGGAAGACTAAAGGATTTTGAACAGCAAGTTGTACCATAATACTTTAGAAGATGTGCTTGAATTTTAGCAAGATAGAAGTAGACTTCTTTGGCTATCATGAGCTAATTTGTATGAAGATAAGTATCTGGGCTATCCACAAAAGTTTTTACCATGACTAATAATAATTTTTATTCTGCCTCAGCTTTGGGCATCATTCCTTAATATCCAGATAGCTCTAGACCAAGTGTTCTCTGCCTCTAATTTCTGCCTTACCAGTTCCTGCTGAACATGCTGCCAGTGATCTTCCTAAACTACATTTTTTGGTTCTGTATTTTCTGAATGATTTCCTTTTTCTATTTCCTCTGACTTCTTGTGTTGAATGCTCCATTTTTTCACATTTGGTCTTAACAATTCTTAAGATTCTCTAGTTAGGCAGTGGCACATGTCTGTAATCCCAGAGACTTGGGCGGCTGGGGAAGAAGGATTGCAAGTTTGAGGCTAGCCTCTGCAACTTAATGAGACCTTGTCTCAAAATAAAAAATAAAAAGGGCCCCTGGATTCAATCCCCAGTGCCAAAAAATAGAATAGAATAGAATAAAACAAAACAATAAAATAAAATAAATTGTCCAGTCATACCACTTTGGTCTGACTGCTGTTCTCTTTGTATCATAAACATTGTCTATTTCCACTCCCTTTTCTTTGCTCAGGTAGTTCTCCCTACCTAAAATTAAACTCTCATATTCCTCTCTGTCTATATTAATCTTAGTTGTCCTTTGGTATGAGCCAGCCTCACTTTTCATGCACTCTCCCTGACTTTTTCATCCTCACTAGTTTCCCTCATCTCAGTACTAAGTCCTACAGCACATAGCCTGTATCACTCTAGTTAGTACTTAATTAGAAATTGTCTTTCTTTGTGCCCTAATGATTGTGACTGTGTTCGTTTGTCTGTAAATTTGTCTTTCTCTGCAACTATTGGAATTACTAAAGCACAACTCATCTGATTACTTCTACCTTGTAAGGGTAGTGTGGTAGAAAAGGAGCATCCTATAATATGTCAAACCCAGCTGATTATATATTCATTTAATTCTCAACCACTCTATGAGGTAGTTGTTATTAACTCCATTTTAGAGATGCTGAAACTATGAGTAGCTTATTTAACTAATCTAAACTTTAACCTGCTCTTTAGCTAGTGCTCTCACTCTGGTTTTAGATCATCTGACTAGTTCATGTTATCATGCATTCATTCCCTTACTCTATGCTACAGTCATTCCAAATATGCTCTTCATATCCTACCACTGTGCACTTGCTCCAAATCCTGATCCTGGGAGAGCAAGAGTACAATGTTGATTGGTCAGTGGGGTCCTTTGGATTTGTAAATTTCTCCCCATGATAAAGCTGAAATCAGTAGAATTGTTTCTCTGGAGTTGCTCAGGTCTGGGCACTGTCCATGTTAATGTATGACTTGTAGGTCTGCTTTCCTCTGTGACCTTCTTCCCTGCCCTATTCTGTGAATCATGTGCAGAATCTGACTGATAGAGGTCAGATCATTTTAGTTGAAATAAAGGGAAGACCTTAGAGGAAAAACACTAGAGGGGCACAGATAAAGAAATAAAAGAAAAAGACACTGAGAATACCAAAAGATTATGTAACAGAGCAAAAGCATATGTTTTTGGAGCAAGAAAGATGAAGTATGTAGGTGTACTTTATTAGTTACTGGACCTTGGGAAATTTCTGAAATTCTGTGAGCTTTTATCCTCACCACAATTTCTGCCTTAAATGATTATAGCAAAGAAGAAATCATGTATATGTAGTGCCCTGTCTGTGTCCTGGTTTATAGTTGCAATATTACTACTTCTTCTTTTCCTATTACCACTGCTACAGTGTACTAGTCCTGTGCTAGCTACTCTTATGTACACTTTTCTCCTAGAGTCTCTACAAGAAATCTGTAAGACTGATAATATTTATAGTAAGGAAATTGACTTAATAAGACTGACAACACTTAGTTTTCCATTTTGGGGGAGGGAGTTATTGCAATTCAGATCTGCATCAGACTGATAACATTGTTCTAAACATGGATTGTTATGATGGTTTCACACTTCTGTGAATATGCTAAAAACCATTGAGTAGTATGCTATTAGATTTTATAAAAATCTTAAGAAAATGAAAGTATTGCTACTTTGATTGGAGTGGTGTCACCTTCTACTTGCCTTTCTATAATCCAACCCTTAAGAATCCTTAGGATTCAATAACACTTTGAAAGCCTTATTGATTTTGGTCTATATTTCTCTTACCCCCAGCTTTGACAGAGAAGCCTTGATGCTTCCAAGTCTGAAGTATCAAAGAGCCCTATTTTGCTGAAAATGAGGTTGCTCTGTTTTTGGGTGGGTATCTGTGGCTTTTGAGAACACCAGACTGATGAGTCCTAAGGCATTCTCTTTGGAAAAATTTTGTTCTTTTTCCCTCCATACCTCCTCCCTCCCTCTTCCTTTTTTATAGTTGACCCTGTTTCTGAGGAAACAAATGTCAAAGAAGCTGTAAGATAACCCAGGTTGTAATTCCCTTTCACCCACATACCAGCGTCCTGAATCAGTTTCTTGACCCTTATCTTATGGAGCACCATGTGGAGAGTCATCAAAGACAACAGGCTGAGTTGTTTTGGTTTTATTTTTCCTGGATTCACCTTTGTGCTCAGGGCCTCCCTTTGATTCCCACTGCTGCAGTATCACTCCCAGGCACCATGTTGGCCTAAGGGAAGCAGAACTTTCCCTTTTGTTTCTGGAACCAATTCTGAACATTGATTTTCTTTGCATTCCCCCTTCTTTTTTTTCTGCTTAAATTTGGCTACATGCAGATTAACCTCGGTATAGGTTTCAAATAGATACATTTCTGTTGCTGCAGCAATTCTTCTTTGACCTTAGTTTGGAGGTACCTTTTTGCTTTTCTTCTTTTCTAGCTCTCTGCCTGTATCCTGGTGCAATTACCATCCTATCTCCTACTTCAGTGTAATAATCTGAACTCTAGCCTTAATCCAGGACAAGTATAGATTAAAGTCTTCTCAGGTACTTGGGACAGAGCAGAGATGACCAAAATCATGACATTATTCTTCAGGTTAAACCTGTTCCTTAGGCTAAAGAAATTTCCTCTCCCCTCATCTTTCTTGTAAATAATTATAGGGAAGTTGTCACATTCACCTACCAGGAATGGCTCATAGTTTATGGGCCACAACTTCCATTGAGTCCAAGTTTTTTGGCACTGCTTTTGGGTTTCTTGGAATAAACTATTTGGAAACTGACTTTTTAAGATCTGGGATGTTGCTATGTGCCTAGGCTGGCCCAGAACTCCTGGGCTCAATCAATCTTCCTGCCTCAGCCTCCTGAAGAGCTGGGACTACAGGCATGTGCCACCAAGCCTGGCTCGGACATTGAGTTTTTATATTTCTTTATTTAGCCTTATTGGGGGAGAGTGAACACAGGCTCTCACACATGCTAAGCAAGTGCTGTACCACTGAGCTACAATCTTGAGCTCTAATTTTTCCCCCGATACTGGGGATTGATCCTAGGGCCTCATGCTTGCTAGGTGAGTGCTCTGTCACTGAGATACATCTCCAGCCTGGACATTGAGTTTTTAAAAGTCTAAGTATCAGCTTTGGAATTCAGGTCCACATTTTATAATAATAGCTGTAGGGCCAAGTAGTTTGGAGTTTTACTTTCCTCATCTATAAAACTGAGATGAAAATAAGAATCTCTTTGCCACTGGCAAGCCCTCAGACTAGTGAGAGAGGTATATGTATAAATAGCCAATGATAGTAGCACATTTTAAGGGCTGGTAGTAATGGCATTCACAGGAACTTGGAGCTTCAAGAGGAATAAGGGAGTGGTCTAATGTGTTCTGTATAGCAGAAGATACATTGTCAGTTGGCACTCAGACAAGGATACCAGTTGCCAGACAAGCTGAGCTATGCAGCAGAGAGAGTAGGCATAGTTTACAATCTGTCCCATTGCTTTAGCCAGATACAGGATGAGGCAGCAGCTCCCCCAGATGGTATTCCTCATGTTTCCAGGAAAACCCAGACGGTGGCTTGTTTTGACAGACAAGGAAATTCCTTCTCACCAAGCAGGCTGTTGTTTTGATTCCTCCCCTCTTTGTTGTGCAGTCTGCTTTGTCTATTCTGGATGGCAGTCCTGTTGATGACAGGGATTAATTACATTTGTAAGGCTTCTTTGTATGTCTGTATATGTCTGTCTGTATCTTTGTATTTCTTTGAACATATAAGTCATTTTTTGCTTGTTTAGATACATGTCTTTCTGAGTTTTGATATTTGTTTGTGAATGACAAAAAGTGGAGGAAGGGAAAGAAGACTGAGCCAAGGAAATAGGGGCTGAGAGAAAGCCCACAAACCAGTTCAGAGACCAGGGAGAAAGGTAGAGGCAAAGGGTTAGGCCTAATGCAGGACTTTGAGGTAAAAGCAGAGCCAGATAGGTAATAGGAGCCCAAAGATACTGTTAGTCTAGGCGAGCTCTGGGCTCTACAAAATGGGAGGCAGAATGCAAGGGCCAGGAATGGTCAAACCATCAGAGAGAAAAATTCTACTAAATTTCTGACTCTTCCTATCCAAGGAAGAATAGGCAGCTGGCTCCCAAGGCCCTGCTTGCCTTTGTTTGTTTGTTTGTTTATTTATTTATGTATACTGGGGATTGAACCCAGGGACACTTTACTGGTGTAAAATAAACTTTAAAAGGGGCACACCCGTAGCCCTTTTAATGTTTATTTTAAGACAGGGTCTCACTAAGTTGATTAGGGCTTGGCTGCGTTGATAAGGCTGGCCTTGAACTTGTAATTCTTTTTCCTCAGCCTCCCAAGTTGCAGGGATCACAGGCGTATGATCCTGGTTCTTGCTTGCCTTTAGATCTAATTGATGTTTGTGTTTATTTATTCAAATCTCTGTTCATGTTTGTATCTGTATGTGTGTCACATTCAGTGTACTTTATGGTATTAGGAAGAATTGGTTCCCAGTGGAATGTTTGATTCACTTGTGGATTAATAACATTCTTTTTATTCATTCTTGTGTTGTTTTCTCCTTTTTTCCTTACCCCTTTTCTCTTCCTTCTACAAATTTATTTAGTATCTGCTCTGTGCTGGATGCTGGATGTGCAAAGACTAATAATAATAAGGCAGACACATTTCCTCCCTACAAATATCTCACATATTATTGAGGCAGAAAGACATACATGTTCAATCCTGGTAAGTTTTATGACAAGAGAAGAGTTCAGTGTGCTCTGGAAATATAGAAGAGGGAAGGTAACCCATCTGAGGATTTCAGAAAAAAACTACTCAGGAGAGATTATGCCTGTGATGAATTTTGGGTGATGGGTAGGAGTTAACCTGGTGAGAGGGCTGAGAAGGATATACCAGGTGGAGGGACAAATATGATGTCTTTGGGGATTTATGAGTCAGTGGTTCCTTTTTCTCCCGCCCTGGTATGGGGAATTAAACCCAGGGTCACTTAACCACTCAGCACATTCCCAGCCCCCTTTTATTTTTTATTTTGAGACAAAGTCTCACTAAGTCTTCCTGGTCTCAAACTTGCAGTCCTTCTGCCTCAGCTTCCAAGTAACTGGGATTATAGGTATGTGCCACCACACCTCTTATTTCTCTTTTCTTTTTTTTTAAACTTTAGAATGTAACAGTTGAGCATGGAAGGAGAATTTGAAGATGAAGTTTGAAACGTAGGTATTAGGCAGTTTTGTGCTATACTGAGGAACTTGAATTTTGTCCCCAGAACAATGAGCTAGAAGTAAATAGAATTGGTTGTAATTTTGACTAAAGGTATGTTTGGAGTAGGCTTTGCAGAAGAGGTGAAATGGAAAATTCATTTTAAAACATGAGCTGGAGTTTACCAGATAAAGAAAGGAAGGAGAGCTTTTTAGGAAAGGAAAACATTATGAGTTAATGTAGGAGGCAAAAAATATGGCAAGTTTGGGAAATATCCTTTGGGAGGTGTCTAGAGAATAGTTCCTTTATCTGTAAGATAGGACACCAGTAAAATATACCTTCAGTGGTATATATAGTAGGTGGTGTGAGGCTAAAAAAAGATATTTGTGAAGAATCCTTTGCATACCACAGAGCTATGCACAAATTTCACTATTATTATTACCCACTTTCTTCATATTTCCATTAAGTGTCCAATAGCATTAGGCCTTCCTGTGTCCATGCACATGGACATGACCTTAACAGTTCATCACTGACAGGGTGAGGGTTATTACCTCTTTCTTCTAGCCACTTGGCATCTTGAGAAAGAGTAGCTAAGATAAGAGGTTCCTTGGACTCAGAGTTGGAGTGTTGGTTCATTCAGGATAAGCCAAAATAAAGATTATGAGCCCTCTTGCCATGGGACCCAAGTCAGAATATTCATAAATTAAATATTGATAAGTTAAATATTAATTAATTAAATATTCATAAAGCATAATCTGCATAGGCATCATGAGATACGGGGCCATTGCCTTAAGTTTTTAAATTTCTCCTCTTATAACTGTGAAGTAGGCTGCATTTTACAGGCTTAAGATGATATGGTGGGGGGCTGGGGATGTGGCTCAAGCGGTAGCGCGCTCTCCTGGCATGCGTGCGGCCCGGGTTCGATCCTCAGCACCACATACAAAGATTTGTGTCCGCCGATAACTAAAAAAAATAAATATTAAAATTTCTCTCTCTCTCTAAAAAAAAAAAAAAAAAAAAAAAAAAAAAAAAA
>NW_026000174.1:16306972-16313217 GCF_001458135.2 Marmota marmota marmota
TTTTTTTTTTTTTTTTTTTTTTTTTTTTTTTAATTTTGATACAGGATCTTGCTAAGTTGCCTAGGCTAGCCTCAAAATTGCAGTCCTTCTGCCTCAACCTCTTGAGTTGCTGGGATTATAGGCATGTGCCACCATGTCTGACTGAGACTGTTTTTCTTATATGACACTTCATAAGCTTTCTGATACCTTTGGGTAAAGAACAAGTTTCTTGGTTATATGAGAGTGGAAAATTGTGAGATCGAAGGCAATATGGGGTTGGAAGAATTGGAGAGAGAGTTGCTGGGCTTTTTCTTGGAAATTGAGTATTAGCCCTTTCCACCACATAGAATCGTGGTTTTTGCCTTCTAGGACAGGGTCTCTTTTATGTGTCTATTTCACATAGGTGCTTCCAATATGTCTGGTTAATCTCTATGTCCTCAGTTTCTAGCACAGGACTTGTCATAAAATAACTACTCAGTAAATGCTGTTTGGGCAAATGGATGAAGCTTTTCTTATTAAAGGTTTCTGGAATCCCTAACATTTGTATTACTCATTTCTGTCTCCTTTTATGGTACTCTGACATTGTAATAGAAGATTTTGTTTGTCTCACTATCTGACTTTTTAAAAATTATATTCTAAAGGTGTGAAGTAATATTTCATTATATGGTTTTGATCTGTATTTCCCTGGTGACTTATGATGTTGAGCATCTTGTCATGTGCTTATTGGTTGTTTATATATCTTCTTTGGAGAAATGTTTTTTTTAGATCCTTTGCTCATGTTTAAATTGTCTTAACTATTTTTTTTAATTGAGTTGTTAAAGTTCTTTATATATTCTAGTCCCTTGTCAGATATGTTGCAAATATTTTCTTTCATGGGTTATATTTTCACTTTTTTTTTCCTACTAGGGGTTAAACTCAGTGGCTCTTAACCACTGAACCATATCCCCAGCCCTTTTTATTTTTTTATTTTGATACAGAGTCTTGCTAAGTTGCTGAGGCTGGCTTTTTTTTTTTTTTAATCTATACTTTTAAGTTGTAGCTGACACAATACTATTTATTTATTTATTTATTTATGGTGCTGAGAATTGAACCCAGGGCCTCACATGTGCTAGGCGAGCTCTCTACCACTGAGTCCCCTGAGGCTGGCTTTGAACTTGTAGTCTTCCTGCCTCAGACTCCTGAGCCACTGGGATTATAGGCATGCACCACTGCACCTGGTCCCAGTCCTTTTTTATTTTTTATTTTGAGAGAAAGTCTCACTAAATTGTGTAGGCTGACTTTGAACTCATGATCCTCCTTCCTCAGTGTCCTAAGTAGCTGGAATTAGGGTTGGAGATGTAGCCTAGCACCACCAAAAATAAAAATAAAAAAGGAATGCTCGAATAGTTGGAATTATAGGTATATGCCAACCTGGAAGTTTTGATAATATATTGTAGCCACTATGGGTAGTACTCTGCCCTCTCTGTGGCTTATTATTGTGCTTGTTTATTTGTTTAATGATTGGTTAGATTATTTTTATGGTCCTTTTCTCCTTTTCCTTCAAGCCTCTGCTGTTGCTCCTCCAAGAGTATGAGGAGCTTTGAGTATGCCCATAGATGCCTTTAGATGAAAGTGATTTGGCAGAGCACCCTTTGACTGACTTTTTCCCTGGCCACACCCAGCTTAAAAGCTGTATTAATTAGCATCTGATTGCTCTGTTGTTTTCAATAACACCTGATTGCTCTGTTATTTTCAATAATACCTGGAGGCATAAATTACTTCTCACACTGGTCTAATCATATTAGGGCTTCTTTGAAAGAATAATTTCTTTCTTTTTTTAAAAAATATTTTTAGTTGTAGATGGAAACATTGCCTTTATTTTGTTTATTTAGTTTTTTTTTAAATTTTTTTTTAATGTAGTGCTGGGGATCAAATCCAGTGTCTCACACATGCTAGACAAGTGCTTTACCACTGAGCACAATCCCAGCCCATGAAAGAATAATTTCTGAGGTTAATGTTTGAGATGTGCTTTTTAACCTAGAGAGTTTCTTCTAGCTGTCTTTGCCCCTATTTCTCAGAAGAAAACTCTTTGACCTACAGTTTATTTTATATTAGTCGTAGATTTTGCTTTTCCTGGCTTCAGATACCTTAGTTCAACTGTAGTCTGAAAATTTTAAGTGGAAAATTCCAGAAAAAAAAATGATTCATAACATTTTTTTTTCTTGTCACACTGGGGATTGAGTCACATGCTAGGCAGGTGCTCTATCACTAAGCTGTATCCCCAGCCCCTATAAATTTTAAATTGTACACTCCTCTTTATAGCATGATTAAATCTCATACCATCCCTCTCTGTCTCACCCCAGATGTGATTCATCCATCTTTGTCCAGAGTATCCACACTGTATGTACTATCTGCCTATTAGTCACTTAGTAATGATCTTGGTTCTCAGATTCACTATTGTGGTATCTTAGTGCTATGATTTTGTAACCCTATTTTATTTAATTATGGCCCCAAAGAGTAAGAGTAGCAATCCTGGCAAGTTGAATATGTCAGGGGAAGGTATAAAATGCTTACTTTTAGTGAAAAGGTAAAAGCTCTTGAATTAATGAGAAAAGAAAAAAGATACATGCTGAGATTGCTAAGATAAATAAATGGTAAGAGTGAATCTATCTGTGAAACTGTGAAGAAGGAAAAATAATTTTGTGTGTTAGTTTATTGTCATTCCTCAAACTGAAGGCTACAAGGCTACAATGCATGATAAATGCTGTTAGGATGAAAAGGCATTAATTTATCATGTATAGGAGAAAACATAGTATGTAGGGTTCAGCACTGTCCATAGTTTCAGGTATCCACTGAGGGTTTGGGAATGTATCTCCCTCAGATAAAGGGGACTATTCTATCTCCAATGAATCTGCCAATTGTTTCCCAGATGCCTTTCACTACATCTTCCAGTTTTTCAGAGCATCCTTAGCTTTGAACCACACTGCCTACTTTCTCTAGAGGCAATATCTTAGAGCCGTGGTTCTAGAGCTGTGGGTAAGAATGGCACCCTCACTTTAGGAGCTGAGTACTTAGTGGAGGAATTATACTCCCAGAATATAATTGTCATTTTATGAGCCAGGACAATTGTAATTGGTGCCTCAGTATCCTCAGTGGTGCTGTCATCCAAGATGAAGTTCCCATCCTGTGAATAAGGGCTGAGCAGGAGAAGGCAGGCCCACCTCTTAGCTAGCTATACTCTACTAGAACTTAGACCCCCAAAACAGGTATAGCTGGGGCCAACATGAGAATGTTGGAGTTCTGTTCCTCCTAGGCAGTTAACTGTCCAACGGGAACCTGGGGAAGAAGTCCTGTTTTCTTGGTTGTACATTTTGGAGCAGAGTTTCTATCTCACTGAGTGGGGTGATATGGAACAGATCTTGGTTCAATATACTCTTGCTCTTAGCAAGTTTTACTAGATTTTCTTGAGGATATGCATATTCACTTGCTGCAAGCCAGTTTATAGAGACTTTAAATGGTTGTTTTTGAAAAATAATTTTTACCAGTTTCATTGGAGACTAGAGTCATGGGTCTTCTTATACTATCATGCCAGAAATGCCCTCTGAACCGTCAGTTTTTGTAAATATCCTTTCTTGTGCATTCTGTACAGTGCTATATATTCATCTTTTGTAAATGTGGCAGTATTGACCCCAATTAAGAAAATGTTTTCTTCTCTCTGGGGACATCTATTCTAATTAGTGATCTATTTCTGTCCTCTTGTCATAAGACAAAGGTTCCCTATCCAGTAGTCCTTGGCTAGTTTGTATAGTTTGTTCCTGATAGTTTGCAAGAGTGAATGTTGGAGTTTCCTAATCTTTGCCATTCTCGCTAGATACCTGGCAAACTGCAACCATAGATGCTGCCTTTAGAATTTTACCTGTGTCATGGACCCAGTGCCATGGTGAGGATCATTCATGACAAAAAAACTGAACTTTATCATCAGTCTCAGTAGGATTCTCTGTACCTTCATGTACTAGGTGCTGGAAATAAGGAAATAAAAGGAGAGGTGAAGCTGGGTGCAATGGTGTTGGCCCCTATTCCCAGCAACTTGGGAAGCTGAGGTAGGAGGATCACAAGTTTGAGGCCAGACAGTTCTGGGCACTTAGCAAGCCCTTCAGCAACTTAACAAGACCCTGTCTCAAAATAAAAATATAAAAGGGCTAGGGTATAGCTCAGTGGTAAAGTGACCCTGGCTTAATCCCCCACCCCCCATAAAAAAATTGCTCAGTGATAGAGCACCCCTGGGTTTAATCCCAGTACTGAAAAAGAAAAGGTGAAGTTGCTGCCATGGACAAAGTTCTCCTACTAGTACAAATAGCTGTGAACAGCTGAGGATACTATAGTGTTCTAAATGAACACTGTAGTAGAGTCACAGAAGAGGAGGACATAAATTAGCTTTGTCCATGTCCAGAATCACTGACATGTACCTGATTTGGAACAAATGACTAGGTACAATAGGAGGAGGAGAGTGTTTTAGACGAGATTAATATGCACAAAAATATTGGACTGGTGAAAAACTTGGTACTCTGAGAATGTGAAGGAATTCATTATCATTGGGAATGGCAGTGCAACTGTACTAGGTTCAGAGGAGATCTCTAAGAGCAGAGGAAATTTCTACTTGGACCTTCTAGGATCTTGAGGATATTACAGAAAAGAATTTAAGGACCCATCAGGTAGATGAGTGATAGAACAAGAGATTTATTATAAAGGGGAAAATACACACCCAAGAATGGGAGTGCAGGCAGTCTCAGAGAGTGAGTGAGTTTGCTCCATCTTGGTGTGCGTTTCTAACATTTATAGAGGGACAGTAGCTAGAGGGCTGAACTAGAGGTAGAGTCAGGGCTAGATTATAGAATTTTCTGCCAGTTTTCTTTGTACTGTGCATTATCTTTGCATATTCTTTTCTTTTTTTGGCTACTGGGGATTGAACTCGAGGGCACTCAATCATTGAGCCACATCCTCAGCCCTATTTTGTATTTAGAGACAGGGTCTCACTGAGTTGCTTAGCGCCTCACTTTTGCTGAGGCTGTCTTTGAACTTGTGATCCTCCTGCCTCAGCCTCCTGAGCAGCTGGGATTACAAGCATGCACCACTGCACCTGGCTACATTTGCATATTCTAATCATACTACTTCCTACATAGGAAGTCTCATTAGCGTCTTAAATCTCCATCCAGGAGTGTGCATCTTTTTTTTTTTTTTTTTTATTAATTTGTTCTTTTTAGTTATACATGATAGTAGAGTCTATTTTGACATTTTATAAAAAAAATGGAGTATATCTTATTCTAATTAGGATCCCAGTCTTATGGAAGTACATGATGTTGAGATTCACTGTGGTATAGTCATATATGTACATGAGAAAGTTATGTCAGTTCATTTCACTGTCTTTCCTATTCCTATACCCATCCCCTTCCCTTTATTCCCCTTTGTCTAATTTCCTGAACTTCTGTTCTTCCCCTCCATACTCCCTTGTTGTGTGTTAGCAGCCATATATCAGAGAGAACATTTGACCTTTGGTTTTTGGGGATTGGCTTATTTCACTTAGCATGAGCATCTCCAGATCCATTTACTTGCAAAAGTTATAAAGTCATTCTTCTTTATGTTTGAGAAATATTTCATTCTTTTTTTAAAAAATATTTTTTTTTAGTTGCAGATAGACACAATATCTTTATTTTGTTTATTTAGTTTGTTTATGTGGTGCCGGGGATTGAACTCAATGCCTCACACATGCTAGGCAATCACTCTGCCACTGAACTACAGCCTCAGCCCCTAATATTCCATTTTTTATCCATTCTTCTGCTGATGGGCCCCTAGGTTGGTTCCATAGCTTAGCTGTTGTGAATTTTAAATCCTCTGGATATATACTGAGGAGTGGTATAACTGGGTCAAGTGGTTGTTCCATCCTAAGTTTACTGAGGAATCTCTACACTGCCTTTCATGGTGATTGCACCAATTTGCAGTCCCATCAACAGTGTATGAGTGGGATTTTCCCCCACATCCTCGCCAACATTTATTGTTACTTGTATTTTGTTTTAAAATTTTCTTAAAAATTTATTCTTTTGGGTTATACATGACAGTAGAATGTATTTTACATGACATCATACATACATGTAGTATAACTTGTACTTCTTGTGGGTTGTACATGATGTGGCATTACACTGGTTGTGTATTCATATATGAACATAGGAAAGTTATGTCCACTTCATTCTACTGTCTTTCCCATTCTCATCCCCCCCTCCCTTCCTCCAACC
>NW_026000174.1:16314926-16328978 GCF_001458135.2 Marmota marmota marmota
ATTGTTGGTTGTTGAAAACATTACATAGTTCTTGACATATCATATTTCACACTTTGATTCAAGTGGGTTATGAACTCCCATTTTTACCCCGTATACAGATTGCAGAATCACATCGGTTACACATCCACTGATTTACATATTGCCATACTAGTGTCTGTTGTATTCTGCTGCCTTTCCTATCCTCTACTATCCCCCCTTCCCTCCCCTCCCCTCCCCTCTTCTCTCTCTACCCCATCTACTGTAATTCATTTCTCCCCCTACTTGTAACCTTAATAATTGCCATTCTGATTGGAGTGAGGTGAAATCTAAGTGTTATTTTAATTTGCATTTCTTTAATCGCTAGAGATGTTAACATTTATTCACGTATTTGTTGATTGATTGTATTTCTTCTTTTATGAAGTGTCTGTTCAGTTCATTTTCCCACTTTTTGATTGGGTTATTATTATTTTTTATTTATTTATTATTTTTTGTGTTAATCTTTTTGAGTTCTTTGTATGTTCTGGAAATTAACACCTTATCTGAGATGTGAGTGGCAAAGATTTTCTCCTATTCTGTAGGCTCTCTCTTCACACTCTGGATTGTTTCTTTGCTGTGAAGAAGCTTTTTAGTTTGATACCATCCCATTTATTGATTTTTAAGTTTTACTTCTTGCACTTTAAGAGTCATGTTGAGGAAGTGTTGGTTCCCAAGGAAACATGTTGGGCCTATAGTAGTTGCAGAGTTTCTGGTCTAATATCTAGATCTTTGATCCACTTTGAGTTGAGTTTTGTACAGGGTGAGAGATAGGGGTTAAATTTCATTCTGGTACACATGGATTTCAAGTTTTCCCAGCACCATTTGTTGAAGAGTTTGTCTCCTCCAATGTATGTTTTTGGTGCCTTTCTATATGTAATATGAGATAACTATTTATGTGGGTTTGTCTCTGTGTCTTTTATTCTATTCTGTTGGTCTTCATGTCTGTTTTGGTGCCAATACCATGCTGTCTTTGTTACTATAGCTTGTATAGTATAATTTAAGGTCTGCTATTGCGATACCTTCTGCTTTACTTTTCTCACTAAAGATTGCTTTGGCTATTCTGGGGCTCTTATTTTTCCAAATGTATTTCATAACTGCCTTTTCTATTTCTATGTAGAACATTTTTTTAATTTCTTACATACATGACAATAGTGGAATGCATTTCACAGTATAGCTAAAGCTAAATAGCTAAAGCAATTGTAAGCAGGAAGAGTGAAACACCAACACTTATTGTTGTTTGTCTTCATAATAGCTGCCATTTTGATTGGAGTGAGATGATATCTTAGAGTAGTTTTAATTTGCATTTCGCTGATTGTTAGAGATAATGAGCATTTTTTTTCATATATTTGTTGATTGATTGTATATCCTCTTCTGAGAAGTGTCAGTTCAGGTCCTTGGCCCATTTGTTGATTGGGTTATTTGTTTTTTCGGTGCTTAGTTTTTTTAGTTCTTTATATACCCTAGAGATTAGTGCTCTATCTGATGTGTGAGGGGTAAAGATTTGCTCCCAGGATGTAGGCTTTCTGTTCACCTCACAGATTGTTTCTTTTGCTTAGAAGAAACTTTGAACTTTGATTCCATCCCATTTATTGATTCTTGGTTTTAATTCTTCTGCTATAGGAGTCTTATTAAGAAAGTTGGGGCCTAATCCCACATGATGAAGATTAGGGCCTAATTTTTCTTCTGTTAGACACAGAGTCTCTAGTTTAATTCCTAGGTCCTTGATCCATTTTGAGTTAAGTTTTGTGCATGATGAGAGATAGGGGTTTAATTTCATTTTGTTGCATATGGATTTCCAGTTTTCCCAGCACCATTTGTTGAAGAGGCTATCTTTTCTCCAATGTATGTTTTTGGCGCCTTTGTCAAATATAAGATAACTGTAATTATGAGGGTTAGTCTCTGTGTCCTCTAATATGTACCATTGGTCTACCAGTCTATTTTGGTGCCAATACCATGCTGTTTGTTTTACTGTTGCTCTGTAGTATAGTTTAAGGCCAGGTATAGTGATGCCATCTACTTCACTCTCCTTGCTAAGGATTGCTTTAGCTATTCTGAGTCTCTTATTTTTCCAGATGNAGGAGGGAGAGGAGAGGGAGAGAGAGAGAGGAGAGAAAAATGGGAGGGGGGAGGGTGGAGGATGGGAAAGGCAGCGGAGCACAACAGACACTAGTATGGCAATATGTAAATCAATGGATGTGTAACTGATGTGATTCTGCAATCTGTGTATGGGGTGAAGGTGGGAGTTCATAACCCACTTGAATCAAAGTGTGGAATATGATATGTCAAGAAATTTGTAATGTTTTGAACAACCCACAATAAAAAATTAAAAAAATAAATAAATAAATTGTGTATATTATCCTGATTCAATTTGGGCAAATCATATGACTCTAGAAATTTGTTGATGCCTTTGATATTTTCTATTTTATTGGAGTACAAGTTTTCAAAATAATTTCTGATTATCTTCTGTATTTCTGTAGTGTCTGTTGTGATATTTCCTTTTTCATCATGTATGTTAGTAATTTGAGTTTTCTCTCTGTTTCTCTTCGTTAGCATGGCTAAGAGTTTGTCAACTTTATTTATTTTTTCAAAGAACCAACTTTTGGTTCTGTCAATTTTTTCAGTTGGTTCTTTTGTTTCAGTTTCATTGGCTTCAGCTTTATTTTAATTATTTCCTGTCTTCTACTCCTTTTGGTGTTGATTTGTTCTTCTGTTTCTAGGGCTTTGAGGTGTAATGTTAGGTCATTTATTTGTTGACCTTTTCTTCTTTTAAGCATTGAACTCCATGCAATGAACTTTCCTCTTAGAATTGCCTTCAATGTGTCCTAGAGATATTGTTATGTTGTATCATTGTTCTCATTTACTTCTAAGATTTTTTTTTTTGTTTGTTTGTTTGTTACTAGGGATTGAACTCAAGGGCACTCAACCACTGAGCCACATCCCCAGCCCTATTTTGTATTTTTTATTTAGAGACAGTGTCTCACTGAGTTGCTTAGCACCTCACTTTTGCTGAGGCTGGGTTTGAACTCTCAATCCTCCTATCTCAGCCTCTCAAGCTGCTTGGATTATAGGCGTGCGATAGGTACTACACCCAGCTTACCTCTAAGAATTTTTTAATCTCCTCCTTTATTTCTTTTGGAACCCATTGTTCACTCAGTAGCATATTTTTTAGTCTCCAGGTATTGGAGTAGCTTTTATTTCTTATTTTATCATTGATTTCTAATTTTATTCTATTATGATCTGATAGAAGGAAGGGTAATATCTCTACTTTTTTGTATATGTTAAGAGTTGCTTTGTGGCTTAATATATGGTATATTTTAGAGAATTATTCATAGACATAGCTATTTTGACTAGCTATTTTAAACTAAGCATTCTGCTACATGTTATAGGAAAAACTCAGGTAAAAGACACTCATTCAATTTTTAATAATGATATACTCTGTTTTATGCCAGGCCTTATGCTTGGGGATGGGCCTATGGAGCTAAATTAATTATTTATTTATTTGTTCCAGAAAATTTTTAAATGCTGGTTGAAGAGATAAATGGTAAATGAAATACAGTATTCACTTTTGAGTTGCTTAGGGAGTAGTTATAGAACAATGAGATAAGCATTGTGATAGATATATAACCCTGAGAACCAAGGGGCAATTAACTTATCTGGGAGAAGTCTGGAAAACTTTACAGAGAGTGACTTTATCCTTAACAAACAAAAAGTAGGAGAAAGCATTTTATATGGAGCACCTTATGCATTGGTTTGAGGAGCCTGAAGTGGCTTAAATGTGTGTATAGCAGGGGTTAGTAGTTTTTTCTATAAAGAGCCAAACAGTAAATATTTTAGGCTTTGCTGGCCTTAGAGTCACTGTAACAATTACTCAATTCTGTCTTTGTAGCATGAAACAACCATAGATAATATATCACTGAGTGAATCTGGCTATGTTCCAATAAAATTTTATTTACAAAAGCAAGTGGCAAACTGGATTTGTTCCATGGCCACAATTTTCTGACCACTGGTCTGTAGTGTAAGGTCTTGTAGGAAAGGAGAATGGCCAAGACTGGGAAGTAAATCTATGGGCCACATTGTAAAAGACCTTAAATGACAGGTTAAGAAGTCTGGAAATAATGGGGAGTTGTGAGATTTTAAGTAGGTAAATTGGTCTAGTTAGGTTTGTACTTTATATAGATTATTCTAGTGTTTAATATGGTAGAATTGAGACTTAGATGTGCAAAAATGAGTGAGAAATGACTCTCCTCTCCCTAACTTCTAGCCAACGGCTTCTGATGTCATTGTGGACATGTATTTCATCCCTGAATCATCATTGTTCTAGCACTGTGTGTTAAAGACATTCAGAGCTACATAGCTAAAATTTGGGTCCTTGCTGGATGTTTAGGAGAGAAACAGGAATTGTCTAATATAGAACATGTTGTTTATTGATTCTTAATACTAGACAGTGGGCTTTCAGGGGAAGTGGGAGTGGAGGAGGCCATGTGGTTTGGTTTAGAAGATATGGAAAGTAGGTAGTGAGGAACAAGATTGGATGGGGAAAAAGGATTAATTGGTTTTAAGAAGAAAACAATTAATTTAAAACCAGCTCTCCCCAGGAGAGCTGCTCAGATCCCTATATCCAAAGATGTGTTGCTCTTCTTCTGGCCTATGTTAGAAAATTCTGAGCCTGTATTATGGGAATTCTAGAGAGATATCCTTTCTTCTCTGTTCCCATCCACACTACTTCACTACGGCCAGCTACTGGGAGATCACTTTTCTGAGCTCATGAGCTAAATATACCTAGTGACAGCTGGTACCTTGGCACTTAGGCGAGATATTGAGATATTGAGCTGCAGTTCTAGCCAGTGCTCCATTCCTTCTGGTGAGGCAAATTAAGACACATCTTTTAGAGAGTCTCTTTGGATCCTCTTGAGGGAGGAGCTGTTTGTTCAGAGTCTGAAACAGTAAATCCTGTTTTGTGAAAGCCAAAAGTGGCCTGTTTTGTTTTGGCTTTTTGTTGCTTTTGAACTTTTTCCTTAATCAGACTTTAGCTATTAACTGGATATAGGACAGTATTAAAGTAAGAATACCTCAAATATATTGGACATCAGAGTAGTAGTTCAATATAATATTCTAGTGTGTTATGCTTATAACTGGGTGACTGGGAGCTTCTATCAGTGGGATATGGTTGGCAGGGAAGATAGACACATAAAAAGACTGATAAAGGTATGCATAGTAGTAGTGCGAATTCTAGATCATCTTTGATCAAGAGTCTTTTTCTCTTGCCAGGTGTGATGGCACATGCCTGTAATCCCAAGGACATGGAAGGCTAAGGCAAGAGAAATGAGTGCTAGGCCAGCCTAAGCAACTTAGGTCCTAAGCAATTTAGTGAGTTCCTATCTCAAAATAAAAAATAAAAAGGGTGAGGATGCCCCTAGTTTCAACAAACAAACAAACAATAGCGTGTTTGCTTTGAAAACACAACCTCGTAATGACTCAGTACCTTAGCCACTGCCCTCCCCTTCTAATCAAATTATATCCCTTAAGCCTCTCCTATATAAAATTGTAAAAGTCACTGGAGTTTGGTATTGTTAGATCCTCTTTTTTTAAAATATGTTTTTAGTTGTAGGTGGACACAATACCTTTATTTTATTTATTTATATTTGATGCTGAGGATCGAACCCAGAGCCCCACATGTACTAGGTGAGTGCTCTACCACTAAGCCAAAAGCCAAGCCACTAGAACCTCTTTGTTTTGTTGTTGTTTTAGAAGACAGTCCGAAAAGCAAGGCTTAGGTTCAACTTTACAATATACTTTGGAGCCAATAAAAAAGATCCTTGTAAAGGTAATTTATGACTTCTGCAAACATGTCTCATCCTACTCAGATGAGAGGATAATTAGCTCTTTGTTTGAGAGACTAATAAACCAAGAGGCTGAGAAGCTTGCCCAAAAGCCACATAGGAAATAAGTGGCCTGTTTTATAGGTTCTGATCTCTTTATAGTATATTGTCTTTCTGACTCTTAAGGCTTGATTGTTGCAACCTCACTTCTTTGTTCTCTAAAATGGTTCCAGAAAGAATCAGACCCTTCCTTCACATAAATTGTCTATCTGCCTTGTCCATCATTTGGCACCATCTTCTTGCTGGTCTTGTTTTCTGACCCTGTTTCCTCTTGGCATATGTTATGGCACCACTAAGGCTTGTATGCTTGTATGTGAGTTCCTGTGTAGGTACTTTTATTTTTTTCCAGAACTGGGGATTGAACATAGGGACACTTTACCAATGAGCTACATTCCCAGCCCTTTTTATTTGGGGACAGGGTCTCACTAAGTTGCCAAGATTGGCCTTGAATTTTTGATCCTCCCACTTCAGCCTCCCAAATCACTGGAATTACAGGTGTGTACCACGACACCCAGCTTGTGTAGATTTACTTTTTATACTTTCTGTGAGCTTCTCTGCTATATGCATATTTCATGATCAGGCTTTCTTACTTCTTGTGAGTTCCCTATAAACAGCTGGTATCTCCTATCAGAGTATTTCCTAGAGTTACCTGGTAATTGTAGAAAAATCCCCTTCTTTTAGTATTTCCTCTTCTAAGGCCTGTTGGTAGTTCAGTGAAGATAAACATATAACATTTTTGTCTGTTTTGGTTACTACTTCTTGCTCTAGTACCTGGAACTATATCTGGTACATGGAAATTTTCATTAAATATATGTTGAAATCTTAGTTACTTGAGAGACAGAGGCAGGAGGATTGCTTGAGCCCAGGAATTCAAGGCAGCCTGGGCAACATAACAAGACTGCATCTTAAAAAAAAAATATATATATATATATATACACACACACACACACACACACACACTCGTGTGCATGCAAGACAATGCAAGAAAGTTTAGATGTAAAATGATTGGGTTATGAGAGTCTTAACCTAATCAGTGCATTAATCCTCTGATAGGAATTAACTGTAGGTAGTAACTGTAGGCAGGTAGGGTATGGCTGGAGGAGTTGCATCACTGGGGGGTGTGCCTTTGAGGTATATATTTTGTCCCTACTGAGTGGAGCAGTTTCTCTCTGCTATGTCCTAAGCCGCTTTCCTCTGCCACACCCTTCTGCCTTGATGTTCTGCTTCACCTTGAACCCAGAGTGGTGGAGTTGGTCATCTATGAACTGAGAACTATGAAACTGTGAGGACCAAAGTAAACTTTTCCTCCTGTAATTTTTTTTTTCAAATATTTTGGCTACAACAGTGAAAAAGCTGACTAAATTTTTTTTTTGTGTGTGTGTGTGTATACTAACTTATAAAGAGGAAAGATGTATTTTGGCTGACAGTCCTGTAGATTCCAATCCAAAGTTGAGTATCCTAATTTCTTTGGGTCTCTGAGTAGTGGAGCAAAAATGACTTATCACCAAATCAGGAAGTAAAGAGAAAGAGGAGGAGGCTGGAGGCCTACAATTCCCTTTGATGGCATGCCCTCAGTGACCTAAGGATCTTTCAAATATTGCATCACATCTCAGTAGTGACACTTTATAAACTAAGCCTTTAACACATGGACCTTTGAGTGGTGCTTATCTAAACCATAATAATGAATCACTAATGTTAGCTTATATTCAATGGGAGTGGAATCCACCTTTGATAGGAGGATTGTCAAGGAATTTGGGGACAATTTGAGAATTTGTGGATGTTTTAAAATCATCACAGCAAGTAACTAATATGATTTGGGTACAAATTGCATTATCTTTGAGAATGTTACTATTCTTATTTCTAGAATAGGTGTGATAATTCATTGGCTGTGAAGATTAGATGAGAAAATATTGTGAAAGTTCTTAGAATATTTCTTAGTATATAAAGAAGTACTCAAAAATTGTTAATTATTCTTTCTATTCTTTCTTCCCTCTTCCAGCTTATTAAATTCCAGTTAACTGTTATTAATCTTCCCATAATTCAAAAAACAGTATGAGGAAAGAATTTCTAATTCATATTTATTTTTTTCAAGTGAAACATATTACAAGAAAATGTAGTCTCAATGGCAACTAAGACATATGCACAAAGAAAGATACATGAGTGATATAATACACATGCATTGGGTAAATGGAATGTGCTGTGGATAGCTCGAGGCAAATGACTTGAGTGGAGATCTTGGTGTGCTGGCTCCCAGGGATCTCTTGTGACTTGTGTGCTTTCCCCTTGCAGTTCCTGAGGGAAGACCTCAATTACCATGACCCAACAGTGAAGCACAGCACCTTCCATGGTGAGGACAAGCTCATCAGCGTGGAGGACCTGTGGAAAGCATGGAAGTCCTCAGAAGGTAATAGGCAGCCTTGTTGTCATTCCTAGTTGTTAGAAGGCTCAGAGAGACGAAGATAGCAAATTGAACTTAAAGAAATAGGAACATAAAATACTAGTATGATAAGAACATAAAATACTTAGTTAAAAAGCAAATTATTGAAATGATTCTATATATAGTCATTGAATAAGACTAACTAAGTAGTCACTGTGCTGGGAACTGGGAAAGATTCTCCAGAGTCAGAATGTTTTTTGAACTCTAGCTTATTCTCTACTTCTCTCCTTATTCCCACCCCATGGGAATCTCCTAGCTTCTGATGCATCATCTCTAGAGATAAAGAACTTGCTGGTCTCTTGAGGCAAGCTCTTTCTTCTGTCGCTCCCACTTAGTCCCAAAGTAAAAGTTGGATTCTCCTTTGAGTCTTCTCTTTTCCAGGTTGAGTAGTCCTAGTTCTTTGAGAAAACATTTTCTCAGCCTCGTCCTCCTCCTCAGATATCTTTTTTTTTTTTTTGGTGCCGGGGATTGAACCCAGGGCCTTGTGTATGCAAGGCAAGCACTCTACCATCTGAGTTATATCCCCAGCCCCTCCTTAGATATCTTGGTTTTTATCCTCGTCCTTCTCCTCAGATACCTTGGTTTTCTGCCCATAAAAAATTTTGTGAACGTGTTTCTTAGATCCTGAAGTTGGACACAGACTCCCAAATTCTTACAGAATTGATCTGGATTGTCACCTCAGTTCTGAACCCTGTTCATCTGTTAACATAGTCTAATTAGGTACTGGTCCCTTCAGAAGTCACATTACTCTACTGTTTTGAATTGAATTTATTAATGAAAACTTTAGATCTTTTTCATATATGATGAAACTGCTTAATCATGACTACCATTTTTTTTTCTGTATTATTTTCAGAGTATTGTGTAAAGGAATATATCTATTTGTGTGAGATTTGACAGGAAAAGTAAAAAGAGGGCTTAAGCTTTCTCTCCATTTATATCTGTAACTAGAGCTTTCTTTGATATAAAAAAAAAATGGAAACAGTCTCTTTTCAGGGTCCTTAGCATGGGTTCTTGTGTTAGTCAGCCTTTTGTCTCTGTGACCAAAACACCTGGCAAAACAACTTAGGGAGGAAAGATTTATTTTGGCTCATGTTTTTGGAGGTTTTATTTGATGGTTGGCTAGCTCTGAGGCAGAAACATGGAGGAAGGGCCTGGTGGAAGAAAGCTGCTCAACTCATATTAGCTGGGAAGCAGGGGTGGAGTGTGGAGGGCAGGGAGAAGATTAAACCCTCTGCAGGTAGCCAAAAGTGACTTGCTTCCTTTAATTGAGTCCCACTCCTAGTAATCCATTCAGCCAATGGATTAATCCACTGATGAGGTCAGAGTTTTCATGATCCAATCACTTCCCCAAAGCCCTCTAAACACATGAGACTTTGGGAGACATTCCTAAGATATAATGATAAACCTAAGAAGGGTTTTCAGATGAGGAACCTTAGGCCTTGGCCTATAAAATCGCTAGTTCATTATTATGCATTTAGTAGAGCCAGGACTTCAATTTTGGCCTTCTGATCTCTATGCCAATGCTTTTCCTTAAAATCTTGGTTGAAAGCACTGATCTGGTGGTAGAAAAGACTACTTTTGGTAGGAATGAGGCAGTTTCTATTTTTATTTAAATTCTTACCTAGGATTATGGAATTTTAGATCTGGAAGGGCTCATCTATAATGTAGGTAGAGAGTGTTAGATTTGAAGCAGGAGGACCTGGAGTCCTGGTTCTGGGATGGACAAGCTTCTTAATTCTGTTTTGTCAATTTAGAAGGAGCATAAGGAAAGAGCTTCCTGGAAATCTTCAGAAGCTGAAGTCCTTGTGTGTATGTGTGTGGGGGGGGTTTCTTTAATAGTTCCTGAGCAACCCAAACTGTCTACTAATAAAAGATGAAGTAGTGATATGAACTTTGGGGAATTAGACCAATATTGCCAGGAAAGATCTTCCATCGGTACCATTTAATTTTGATTTTTTTCTCCAGTGATATAAAGATAGGGTACCTAATTTTTAAGAGTGGACCTTTGGGGTTGGGGTTGTGGCTCAGTGGCAGAGCGCTCGCCTAGCATGTGTGAGGCCCTGGGTTCGATCCTCAGCACCATATAAAAATAAAATAAAGGTATTGTGTCCAACTACAACTCAAAAAAAAAAAAAGAGTGGACTTTTAAAGTAGGAACTTAGAATGAAAGATGGCAGAGAGAGCATTCGTAGCTTTTTCTAAAAACTCATAGAGAAGTAGCTGGGAAGAGAAGGTGACCAAGAGGAAGCAAAAATAAAGGGATTGAATCATAATACTAGAAAACAGCTCCAAGCAATTTTCTGGTAAGAACATTATTTTTGGACTCAGCAACTATTTGGAACACTTTCAGTATATTCTAAATTACAGGAAAATGGAAGACAATGGAGTGAGGTTTTGGAGGAGGGGAGCAGAGAAAAACATTTGAATGCATAGTAATGTAGTTAACAGCTAAGATAGGAAAAGTGTTTTTAGCATTGGCTTACCATGTGTTATTCCTAGTGATTTGATAAACTAGAAGTAAGATTGTTTTTGTATTCTGTTCTTACCAATAACTTGCCTCCTTATTCAGAACAAGTCCCCTAATTTCTCTAGTGACAATTTCAGGCTACAAAACACATGTAATATTCTGGCACTGGCTGAAACTGACTGGTCTGAGTTTAGCTAGATGATGTAGATATCAGCAGCAATCATTTGTGTTCAGAACATTATCTGGCTAATATCAGTCTCCTCTGTGTGATTAATGTTGTCAACATTTTCTGACTAATGTTGGAAGCCAACCTTTTCTCTATTATTTAGATCTAAACAGAAAAGCTTGCTAATCTCTATATTAACCACCTCTGGATTTTTATAATAAAAACAACAATTCAAGGAAAGGTACAGTGGAGCAAGCATATCTGTAATCTCAGCTACTTGGGAGGCCAAGGTGGGAGGATTACAAATTCAAGGCCAGTCTCAGCAATTTAATTATACCTTGTCTCAAAATAAAAATTTAAAAAAAAATGGGAGTGTTGGGAAAGTAGCTCAGTGGTAGAGTGCTTACCTAGCATATGTGAGTCCCTAGGTTCAATCCCCAGACTGCAAACACAAATAAAGCATGCCTATAATCCCAGTGATTTGGGAGGCTGAGGCAGAAGTATCATAAGTTCAAGGCAAGTTTAAGCAATTTAGCAAGACCCTGTTTCAAAATAAAACAGCAACTAAAATTTGTATAATATTTAATATGTCCTAGGCACTATTCTAAGTTTTTTATATGTATTAACTCATTTATTTCTTATAAAAACTTTATGATGTATAGATACTGTGGTTATCTTCATTTACTAACTACAAAAATAAAGCAAAGAGAGATTAGAGAAACACTTTTGATTCACAAGTTAAGGTATAGTCCCAAAACTATCCTCACTTCAGACATCAGCCATAAGCTTTGGAAATTCACAGGTCTCCTGCAGTTTTTACCAATTGGCCACAAAGTTGGGAGTTCCCAGAGACCTCCTAGGTTCTATAATTTGCTAGAGCTATTCAAAACTCAAAAAAGCCCTGTTTTTAGTATTATAAAGGCTACAAAATAGGACTAACCAAAAAAAAAAAAAAGAGACTCATAGGTTGAGATCTGGCACTTCTATGTCTTCTCCTGGTAGATGGGACAGGACACATTGCCCGCCCAGCACATCTATGTGTTTGCCACTCAGAAAGCTCCGTTGACTTTGGTGTCCACCATATTTTTTTAAAGTTTTTTTTTTTTTTTTTTTTTTTAGTTGTAGACAGAGGATTGAACCCAGTGCTTCATGCATGCTAGGAAAGCACTCTACTGTTGAGCCACAACCCTGGCCCCTAAAGTTTTTTTTTGTTTGTTTTTTAAACATAGTTATAATTGAATTGTTGGCTTTGTGATTGAACCCAGTCTTTAGCCTCCTTTTTCTCTTAAAGGGTGAACTGGTATTAGCCAAAGCCCCAACCCTCTAATCACCTGGTTAGTCTTTCTAGTGACAAATGTCCCATTCCAAGGCATTTCATTAGCATAAATTCAAGCGTGATCCAAGGGACCCACCATGAATAAGAAAGATACCCCTGTCACTGGGGAAATTCTAAGAGTTTAGTAGTTACCTCTCAGGAATGGAGGGTGAAGACTAGTCAATTTCCTTATTATACAACCTTAAGTAATTAAGTAAGGAAGAACTGAACAGGCTGAACTGAGGAAGGACCTAGAACAAATATAACTTTAGAGATACCAGTAGCAGAGATTAGGGCATTGGCTTTTTCTTATTGGCTCTCTCAGATGATTCTTTTCATTTTTCATCCCTCAATATTTTTGTTCAAGAGTCTAATATGACTGGGGTATGGGTGGAGATGGGTGGAGATGGAGAATTATATTGGCACAGATTGGATTACAGATTTATGTAGAGTAGTTGAAAGTGTATGCTACAATTTCCAGTCCCTTACAGGACCATGTGAGGTAGGGGAAGTGGCAGAGTGGCAGTTCTTTAAAGAAAGGAATGCTGAGTAGATTCTGTAAAATATTTGAGAAATAGAATTTTGTTGGAATTTTTGAGCCGCTGGAAATGGTATTTTACAGAAGCACTGATTTAAGGGGATCCTCCTTTAAAGCATGGCTTTTATTTTTTCTAAACAAAGTGAGTTGTTGCTGTTTTTCCTACCCTTCCTGAATACTCGATTTTAAATTATGCTGTCTGCCAAACAAAGTATATTTATTTCTTTTTATTTTCTGGTACTTGGGATTAACACAAGGCCCTGCATATAACCCAGGATCTTGTTTGTTTATGTTAGGCAAGTACTACTATTACTACTGAGCTACATCCTCAATCCCAAAGTATATTTCTTAAGTAATAATTTCTTTCCCCATTTTTCTGAAAAAAAAAGACATCATAACTTAATCTTTGATTCTAACTAAGTAATATGATTCCAGCTAAAAGTAAAGAATCTGATATCTAATGAACTTTGTCATGAGAAAATATTTATTTTCTACTAGGCTTTTGGAAACAATGAGATAAACTCATAGATCACCATTTCTGTCTATGCTACTCTTTGGAAGAGAGGATTTTTCTGCAGAAGGCAGTGAATCAATACTGGAGAATCAGGAGGCTTTCAAGAGAAAGCCCAGCAGAACTGGCAACTCTGTTGATATAGCACAGAGAGGCCAGGTGGCACCAGACTTCAGTCTAAACCCTTTCAAAAGTCAGGTCAATATGTAACAGTTAGCATCTCTTTTTGCTTTTGCATAATCCTAGTAAGAAATATATTCATTTTTCCATTTTTTTAGCCCTTTAAAGGTTAATTTGTTAAGTAAATGAATCCTTAAGTCATTTAGATAAAAACATCAGCCATTGTTGTTGCTACATTTTGAGGGAGAAAGATGTAATTATACTGTTGAGCTGCATATCCTGTCCTTTCCTTTCCTTCCCTCCCTCCCTTCTTTCCTCCCTCCCTTTCTCTCTTTCTTTTCTTTCATGATTTTTCTAGATTTTTCTTTTTATTTTCATTCCTTTTTTCCCAATAGAACTTAATCATATTCCTAAATATAAAATATATTTTCTCTAGAATCCAGGGAGTTATAGCAAGTATTATGTTCTGTGTTCACTTCAGGGAGGCATCAGGAAAAATTTTTTCAATCAGTTGAGAAACATTTCTGATTCCTCAGATTTGCCCTGTTGGGTCAGCCGCATAGTTCTGCAGGACTGGCCAGCCCACCCCAGCTTGCCACATGGG
>NW_026000174.1:16329980-16434763 GCF_001458135.2 Marmota marmota marmota
TCCTTCCTTCCTTCCTTCCTTCCTTCCTTCCTTCCTTCCTTTTAATTTTGAGAAAGGGTCTAGCTAAATTGCTGGGAGTTTTGTGAAGTTGCTGAGGCTGACCTCTAACTTGTGATCCTTCTGCCTCAGCCTCCCAAGTTGCTGGGATTATAGGTAAGTGCCTCTGAGCCTGGCCTTCTTTAATATATCTTATGTATAATCTTAATATAATACCATATTAGCTCAACTTATCTCCTAAATGAGATTTATCAAGTTATAATTGATATATAAAAAGTATAAATATTTAAAGTTTATTATTTTTTAAGTCTTAGTGTATGTATACAATTGTGAAACCATGAAATCAATGAAGATAGTTGATTATTTGTCATCCCTAAAAGTTTTCTTACAGTCCTTTGTAATCTCTCCCTCCCCCACATGCAACCACTGATCTTCCTTTTGTCACAGATTAGTTTGCATTTTCTAGAGTTTTATATAAATAAAATTATATAATATATATTCTTAAAAATCTAGCATCTAGCCAGGCATGGTGTTGCATGCCTCTCTAATCCTAGTAGCTAGAGAGGCCGAGGCAGAAGGATTGCAAGTTCCTGACTATCCTCGACTTAGTGGGACTCTGTCTCAAAATAAAACATAAAAAGGGCTGGGGATGTGGCTCAGTGGTTAAGTGCCTATGGGTTCAATCCTTGGTGCCAAAAATAAACAAACAAACAAGTAAATAAGTAAAATCCAACATCTTTCACTCAACATAATTATTTTGAGATACATTCATATTTTATAAGTATGGTAGTTGATTCCTTTTTTATTGCAGAGTGTTGATTTATTGTAGAGATATAATACAATTGATTTTCCCATTCACATGTTGGTAGACTTTTGAGGTGTTTCCAATTTTTACTGCTTACAAATAAAGCTTGTGTGAACATTCACGTAAGTCTTTGTACAGATATATATATTTTCTTTCTTTCTTTCTTTTTTCTTTCTCATTGTTTTATTTTAATTGAGTTGGAAAGAACATGAAGTTTGAACATAGTGATGAATCGTCAGACAATGGTAAACATATAGCTGAAGAGAGAGATATATTTTCAGAGCTTACTGTTAAAATCATAGCATTAAGTAATTCAATTCAACTATGAGTGTGTGCCTGTCCATGAGGCAGAGGAAGAGACATAAATAGAATGTCAGCTTATTTATAGTAAACTAATACTGTATAATAAAATCAAATTTGGAGTTTTACAGAGGTAAAGCAAAATAAGCAAACAAACAAAAACCATTTTATTTCCCCTTCATTTCCACTTACTATGCTTTCTTTTTTTTAAATTATTTTATTAGTTGCTCAAAACATTATAATGATCTTGACATATCATACATTTGATTCAAATGGGGTATGTAATCTTTATCTCATTTTTCCACATGTACAGATTGCAGGATTACATTGGTTATACAGCCACGTTTATACATAGGGCCATACTAGTGTCTATTGTATTGTGCTGCCCTTCCTATCCCCCTCCCCTCCCCTCCCCTCTTTCTACCCAATCTACTATGACACATTTCTCTCTCTCTCATTTTTCTTCCCCCTCACACCATCTTATATGTAATTTTGCATAACAATGAGGGTCTCCTACCATCTTCCATGTAATTCCCCTTCTCTCTCCCATTCCCACGCACCTCTCATCCCTATTTAATGGTAATCTTCTTCTCATGCTCTTCTTCCCTGCTCTGTTTTGAGTCGCCCTCACCCTTATATCAAAGAAGACATTCTGCATTTGTTTTTTAGGGATTGGCTAGCTTCACTTAGCATAATCTACTCTAATGCCATTCATTTCCCTACAAATGCCATGATTTTGTTATTTTTTAGTGCTGAGTAATATTCCATTGTGTATAAATGCCACATTTTTTTTTATCCATTCATCTATTGAAGGGTATCTGGGTTGGTTCCACAGTCTAGCTATTGTGAATTGTGCTGCTATGAACATTGATGTAGCTGTGTCCCTGTTTTATGCTCTTTTTAGGTCTTTTGGGTATAGTCCGAGAAGGGGAATAGCTAGTTCAAATTGGTGGTTCCATTCCCAGCTTTCCAAGGAATCTCCATACTGCTTTCCAAATTGGCTGAACCAATTTGCAGTTATAGGACACCTATAGCACAAGAGTTAAAATCAAGAATCAACAAATGGGACATACTCAAACTAAAAAGTTTTTTCTCAGCAAGAGAAACAATAAGAGAGGTAAATAGGGAGCCTACATCCTGGGAACAAATATTTACCCCTCACACTTCAGATAGAGCTCTAATCTCCAGAGTATACAAAGAACTAAAAAAATTAAACAACAAGAAAACAAATAACCCAATCAACAAATGGGCCAAGGATCTGAACAGACACTTCTCAGAGGAGGACATACAATCAATCAACAAATACACGAAAAAATGCTCACCATCTCTAGCAATCAGAGAAATGCAAAGTAAAACCACTCTAAGATACCATCTCACTCCAGTAAGAATGGCAGCTATTATGAAGTCAAACAATAACAAGTGCTGGCGAGGATGTGGGGAAAAGGGTACACTTGTAAATATTTTCTTTTCACTCAGGTAAATACCTAGGAGTGGAATGACTAGGTTATATAATAGGAATATCTTTAAGAAACTATCAAACTGTTTTCCAAAGTAGTTGCACTGTTTTATGTTACCACCTGTAAAGTATGAGATTTTTAGTTCTTCCATATACTTGCCAACACTGAGTATGACTGTCTTTTAAATTTTAGCTGTAGTATAGTAATATTTCTTTATGGTTTTATTTTATATTTGCCTAATGATTAATGATATTGGGCATGTTTTCATGTATATAAGTTGCCATTTATTTATTTTCTTTGGTGGAATATCTGTTAACCTTTCATCTTTTTATTGGTTTATTTTTAAATAGAGTTTTGAGAGTTGTTTATATATTCTAGACATAAGTCCTTTATCAGATATAGTCAGCAGGTTCCACATCCACAGATTCAACCAACTTTGAATTGAAAATATTTGAAAAATATTTCCAGAAAATTCAAAACAAAAATCTTTAATTTGCTGCAAATGGAATACTACATAGAACACGTGCAAATTAAGTGATGTGTTGGCACACCCTGCCATACCCTCCCACCATTTCACAGATCTTCAGTCTCTCTCCAGCACTCATTGAGTATTGTGTCTTGTTCATCTATTATGTAGTGAGGCCTAGATTGATGTATCTGCATTGAACATGTACACATTTTTTCTTGTCATTATTCTTTAAGCAATATAACAACTATTTACATAGCATTTACATCATATTTGATATTATATGTAGTCGTCTAGAGATGATTTAAAGTATACTGGAGGATGTGTGTAGGTAGGTATGCAATCCCTCTCTGATACTGAAGGTAACTACATATATTTTGCAAAGATTTTCTTCTGCTGGGTGTGGTGGTACATGCCCGTAATCCCAGTGGTTTGGGAGGCTGAGGCAGGAGGATTCCACCCCCCACCCCAGCCTTAGTTTCCCCTCCTTGTACCATGTCTGGAAATTCTCTCAAAGCCATAAGCTGGGATATTTGTATGAATTGTTTTGTTTGCTTTCTACTTCTAAAATATCACTGTCCATTATAAGCTGGTATCCAGTGTCTTGAAGACCAATGTTACACATATGTTGTTTGTTTGTTCGTTTTGGTGGGGGAAAGTTATGTGGGGAATGTGTTGTTTCAAGAGAAAGGATAAATTTCATTCCTGTTATTTCATCTTGGCTTGAAGCAGAAGTTACAGCTTAATCATCTTTTGCTTGGACTATTATACTTTGTACTGTTCTTGACTTAACCTAGCTGTACTGCAGTATCGCCTTTAATTGGTTCCAGAATGATCTTTCTAAAATAATACCCGATTAGATTTCTGCTTCTTTTTGTTGTTGTTGTTCTAGGGATTGAACCCAGGACCTCAAGCATGCTAAGTGCATTATCTAGCATTGAATTACAATCCCCAACCCCCAACCCTTTTTCTTCTGTTGATAATGAAGCAAACATGCTATGACACCAAATTTCTGGGTGGGAATAATATTCTTAAATGGCATCCTTAAATAGAACCCTGATAAATATAGTGCTTAAAATGTTACAAGCAAATTCCTGTGTAATCATATATAATAATCATATTTTTTGGAGAGAATAAATATTGGCTCTTGTATTGATGGGGTAACACTTGATGTGTGTAGAAGGAATGATAAGCTTAGATTACAACTGGTGTCTCATTTGAGATTCAACAAAATAAGGTACTGAAAGCACAATAAATGTTGATAAATTATAGAAAATGTCAATGATTTTTTCATGTAGGTCTACCTATGAGATATTAACCAATACATTGAAGTCAAATGTCCATCCATAAACTCAAAAGTAATTACTTCACTTGGAAAAGAGTATCAATATGTATGTATAAATAAAAATTTTATTTCTTTCTATATTCTGAGGGTTTCTTTATATTTTAATGCTGTAGTCCTCTGCCATTCCTTACCCAATTCTAGTATAGGCCCTAAAAGATATTGTTTCTCTCCAACAATTTGTGTAAACAGTCCTATGTTAAACCAAACCAAACCAAACCAGCTAACCAATCAAACAAACAAACAAAAAAATGAGGTATGGTGGTGCACACCTGTAATACCAGTGACTTAGGAGGCTGAGGCAAGAGGATTGCAGGTTTGAGGCTAGCCTCAGTAACTTAGGCCCTAAGCAACTTACCAAGGGCCTGTCTCAAAATAAAAAAAGTAAAAAAGGTTAGCTGAGTGGTGAAGCACCCTTGGATTAAATCTCCAGTACCAAAGCAATCAAAAAGATTAAAAAAATATAGAGTACCTTCTGTATACCAGGCTTTGTGCTAGATGAGTTTAGCATACCAGGCTCATGCTTATTTCTTATTATTTTCTACCATTCCTTACTATATCTCCTTTGTATTTGCACTAATTTATCATCTATTCCTAGGATACATTATTCTTTTTCATCTCTTGGTGCTTTAATATATATGCTATTCCCTCTGTTCTTCCTTTTTTATTTGACAATTAAGACTCAATTGAAGTATCCCTTTCTTTGGGAAATCTTTCTTGAAAACCATAGGCTAAATTAGGCGTATTCTACGTTACTATAATTTCTTATGCTTATCTCATTGTAACACTTAGTGCACTAATTGCAATGGTCTTGTTTCCTGACTATTTCCCTATCATTCTGTTTGAGGCCAGTGTCTTATATGATTCCATTTCCTAACACATAGCACAGGGCCTAGCCCAGGGTAAGAATCAGGAGACAAGAGTTTGTCAACTTGGCTCTATCATCATGTGGTCTTACAGTTGTTTCAGCCGTTCAATGTTCCAAAGCTTCTTGTAGGTTTCAATTTTTAAATTTTTTGTAGTTGTAGATGGACAACATGCCTTTATTTTATTTGCTGATTTTTGTATGCAGTGCTAAGGATGGAACCCAGTGCCTCACACATGCTAGGCAAGCACTCTGCCACTGAGCCACAGCCACAACCCTCCTAGTAGGATTTTTACTGCTCTGTAGCCATGTTGCCAATCTCTCTTTAATCTTTCTCCTAGTCTAGTTGCTACTTGGTCTTTAATAGCGTGGACTGGTGGGCCTTGAGAGACCTGGTTATTGCCAAGTAGCCTAGTGGGTCTATCATGTGAGGTCTTGGCCCAAGGCCCAGATTATTTTTGCAGTGAGAGTTCAGGGCTTAATACTGATGATTCTACAACCTGTATACTCAGAAAAATGAGAAATTATATCCCATCTATATATGATATATCAAAGTGCATAAATGCATTCTACTGTCATGTATAACTAATTAAAACAAATAAAAAACAAAAAATTAAAAAATCATGAATATAAAGATACATTATATTAAATAATGAATATAGCATATTGTACATATCTCCAAAGTTCATATTCTTAACTGCTATGCCATGTTAGAGTAGGTGACCAGGGGCTGGGGTTGTGGCTCAGTGGTAGAGCACTTGCTTAGCATGCTTGAGGCACCGGGTTTGATCCTCAGCACACGTAAATGTAAAGTAAAGATATTGTGTCCACCTAAAACTAAAGGATGAATATTAAAAAAAAAAAACAATAGGTGATCAAATTGCTGACCAAAGGATTACCAAAGGACCAACTAATTAACCAATAATTATATGAAGGAGACCCCCCAAAAATGTACTAGCAACCTTCTTGTCAGACTTGGTTCTCTTGGAATGTGGTTTTGAAATCACAGAAGTAACTGAGGGCTTCATCAGGAGGCACCACAAGTCTATTACTGGAAAGAGATTATGATTCAGGAGCCCATTTCTCATTGCTTATTCTTTACCTGGAAGTGAAAGGATTTGCTAAGGTCTGGTGTCTGCCTTGGAACATACCTGCAGGTATCACTGTAGCACAGGTGCTAGAGAGTAATACTTTTTTTTTTTCTACTGCTGTGTCATTACCCAAGGTATCCACATAGCTTATGACTTCATTTCATTTTCTGCTTAAATTCATTCTATACCTAAATTCATTCCATTTTCTAATTTTACCTCTTGCTGCTTAATTTTTCTTCATTGTACTTCCACCACCTGACATATTATTTATTCATAATGTTTTACCTTGCTTTTCTCCCCCAGAACATAAGCACCATGAGATCTGTGACTCTGTTTTGGACAGTGTGTTCTGTCTCTAGCTTCTAGAGTGGTACCAAGCAAGTAGTAGGTGCTTAATAAATGTTTTTTTCTCCCAATGGGCAAATTATTTTGCAGTTTGAGACCACCTACTTTCAAGGACCCTTATCATTTGGCCTCAGCAATACCCAATTCTCCTCATTCCTATACTTGTCCCAAACTGGAGTCAGTGTTCTCTGCATATGATCCACACTTTATAGTTCTGTGTCTTTGCTCATGTTTCTTCCTCTGGTAGACGTGCATCTTTTGTTTACAAAGATTCTGACCAATCCTTAACATCCACCCCTTTTCAAATGAATGCAATATGAAAAAATAATTAACTACTGAATTTATATTAAATCCTAGGCATCTTCAAACTCATTTTCATGAACTCATTATTCAACAACTCTGGGAGATAGGTATTGCTAGATTGTAAGCTACACGGGGGTAGTAGTCTCTCCTTGATCATTGCTTTTTTCCCAATGCCTACTATGGAATTAACATAAAATAAATATTTGTTGAATGACGGGATGACTATTTTATATAAAGGGAAATTAAAGTTCATAATGGTTAAGTGATTTGCCTAAGTTGGTCTATGGCAGGATAGAAATCAAGATCTTCAGCCTCACTTTGGTTTGTGTAGAGTGGGAAGGGTAGTAGAATGAGACTGACGTTATTACCCTATATACATGTATGATTACACTACTGGAGTGACCCTGCACCATGTACAGCCAGAGGAATGAGAAGCTGTGCTCTGTTTGTGTACAATGTGTCAAATTCATTCTATTGTAAAAATTAAAAAAAAAAAAGATCTTCCAGCCTTGAATTCAGTGCTCTTCCTAATATATTCTATAATAAAAATTCAGTGTTCTGAAGTGCCTAGGGATTTGGCAATCTTTAATAACTTTATTTTTTTGTTACCTCAGAATAAAGCAAGTTTTTTATTCATTTTACATAAAAATCTTTCTCAAATGGAAAAGACTCCTTTCTACCTATGAAACATATCATGGAGGCCAGAATATAGCTTTACTATTGGAGAAGTTAATTGATCAATTTTTGGGGCTCTCTGCTGATGTGCATAAGATAAATGCTTTTTAATATTTTTATACTCCTTCCTTTACCTCCATAAGAAGTCTGTGGGGGAGTGAGTGGTACTGTTAGTGAGAAAATAGAAATACTAACAGAATGTACAATATAGGTTATCCAGAACCCACATATTGCCATCATAAGTTAATTTGAAGAATATTCTAGAGCTTGTGTTTATTTTATTTTTATCTCATTCTTTAATTTTAGGTATATTTTATAATGTTTCTGTTAGTACATGAATCTAATTATAAGCAGATATACATATATGACAGCTTGTGTTCAGAGTTCTTTTTATAGATAGATTATAACATTAATAAGATTGGATACCACATGGTTAGTCACCTTGTGCATTTCTCTTTTTGTTCCCACCTGGGATTGGACCCTGGACAATTGTACCACAGAACTATATTCCCAATCATTTTTATTTCTTATTTTGAGACAGTGTCTCACTAAGTTGCCCAGGTTGGCCTTGAACTTGCAATCCTCCTGCATAAGCCTCCTGAGTAGCTGGGATTACAGGTGTGTACACCACTGAGTCTGAGTCTGGCATCATGCATTTCTCTCTCTCTCTCTCTCTCTCTCATTCTGTTTTAGTACTGGGGATTAATTTAGGGCCTCATGCATGCTAGGCAAGGGTTTAATCTACTACTGAGCTACTTCCCTATCCTGCACCTCTTTTTTATTTTTTATTTTTGTACTGGGGACTGAACTCAGGGGCACTCAACTACTGAGCCACAACCCCATTCCTTTTTATATTTTATTTAGAAACAGGGTCTCATTGAATTGCTTAGCACCTCACCATTGCTGAGGCTGGCTTTGAACTCGTGATCCTCCTGTCTCAGCCTCCTGAACTTCTGGGATTATAGGTGTGAGTCTCTATGCCCAACCTTGTACCTCTCTTTTGAAGGACTGTTCATCATGGAAATTTCAGAGATTGGCTTTCTTTGTGTCTGTGTAGCATTGTTCCTCATCTTGCCTGAAATGTAGTCTGGGGCCACATGGCAGGCTCCAGGAGACTTATAACTTTACGATACTGTTTCTTGCTTGAACGTCCTCCTAGGATTTGGACATGTGAGTCATCTAGAGTCTACCTGTACTTTCCTGTAAACCCTCCTTGCCAAACTCTATAGCCTCGTATTGATAATGAGCTTTCTGCACTTGCTGTTGCCTTTTCCCTCATTTTTGCCCATGGATTTTTCCCTGTTTTTCTTTTTGAATGAGAAGGCAGATCAAGAATTTTACCTTTTAGGTACTTGAATCTGAGACAAGAGGTCCTGATGTCTCAATTGGACTATTAAGCGAGATCATGTTGGGACTCATAGTTGGTATCTGAGATACAGATGTTATACAGGATACAGCTCATCATGGCTCAGACTATGGTGCACTTGGGTGGATGACACCATGCTGCCAAACCCTACTTAGGTAGGGTTTTTTGCTGCCTAGGTAACAGAATGATGTATAGAACTAAGAATAAATTAACAAAAACTGCCTTGAGGTTTGATCTGACATGCTGAAGTCATTATCATTTTCTCTAATAGCTTAGCTATATAGGGACTGGTTAGTTAGAGTCCATCCTCACTGAAGTATAGTGACCCCCTTAGAGACCTTTTCTTTCAATGCAATGTTTAGAGCATTGGTTCTCAGCTGGGGGTATTTTGCCTCCCATAGGACATTCAGCAATATTTGGAGCAATATTTGTGATTGTCCCAATGGTAGTATGTTACTGGCATTTAGGGGGTGTATGCCAGGAATATGTTAAATATCCTGAAATAATGCATAGACTGCTCCCACAACAAAGATTAATTCATTGGTGTAGAGGATGAGAAGCTCTGGTCTAAAATGACTCCTGTTGTGTAGGGTGCTGATAGAGTAGTTTCTACATGTTGAGAGTCTATGTCTAGGCTTGTATTAAGGCATCCTCCCAGGAGACAAAAGGCCCTTGAAGCACCGCTAGCCTTAGGCCTTTCTAGCAACAAAAAAATGTCCTTTTTTTTTTCTACTCTACATGCCAAACAGAGAGGCCTCTTTGTGCTGGATGCAGCCGAACTCCATTGGCAGCATTGGTGGGAGTGTGCTGTTCTGTGTACTTTACAAGCTAGCACTTGTCTGCCTTTTATATGTGTGTCACTCTTGTCTGCCTATATTACCTGACACTCCAGACCATAGTAAATGGTCATATTTGTAATGTGTGAAGATACAATTTTATTTTTAGGAATAACAGTGCGTTCTTCTTTCCTCAAAGTAATCCCAACTCTATCATCCTTCTTTTCCCATATCCTGGGATTTGACCATATCTCTTAGAAATAGTTTCTCTTTTCCTTCCAATGTAAATCTAGTGTGGGAACTAGGAATTTAGCCAAGTAGTGACTGAACACCCTTTGCCTAAGCCTCCAGTCTATTGTCTTCTAGGATGCAGTCATTGAGCATACCATACCTGCCTTATTTCCTTCCCCTACCACCTTTCTTGTCTCACCTCCTGTGCCTCTGCATGTAATCTAATCTATCTTCAAAGTCAATCAGCATCAGAACTTTCCTCCTGAGCTCCAGCATCTTCCTGAGGACATTTTGCTTTTAACTTTGTTTCATGCATGATGTCTTCCTGGCTGGCTGTTTTGTATCATGTACCGAACTTCTCTGTGACAAAAATAGGAGAATGAAGTGACTGGTCCAAATTTTCCAACTTTTGTAGATTATGTGAGCTTAGGTTGACCGAAGCAACCTAAGATATGAGGCATGCCTGTATGAGGAATGTCTGTTTTTTTGACAAACATTTCAGAAGTTACCCATCTACATGAACTGAATATTTTTAGAGATGTTGTTTGGAGGCCCACAGTTAGAACATTTCTGGAACTCCTCATTTAGGTTAGTTATTTTTGAGTAAATTCTTATTGATGCCCCTGTATATTAAGCTTTTATATTAGAAATAGTGAATAAGCAAAAATGAATAGAATGTGGTTCATAAGCCTTCAATGTTTCCAGACCATTAAAGGGAAACTAGACAACATCTGACAAAAGATAGTTTTTGGTAAAGATGTGGATCCTAAAAGAGGAGAGTGATGAATCTCACCATATTATTCTGCCTCTAAAAATTTTTTTGGCTTTTTAGTGCTCACAGCAGTGGTTTTCAAATTTGAGAAATGTACATATTTCTTATGGGGAAAACAATTTATATTAGCAGTGCTGACTTAAATTATTTTTGTTTGGTTATTTAAATATATAAAAACATAATGAAGTTTAAGTTGCTGTATTAAATTTGTAACAAATATAAATAAAACAGATTTATACTTTTAAGTAAAAATAAGCTCTAAATTTAATGAGATGGTACCTTTTTGCAGCAACTGTACATGCCAAACTTTCAGTTGCTCCCAGACTCTTTAGTTCATCATTGTCTGTATTATTAGGTGCCACCTGATGACTCATTCCTCCCACTATTTTTCACCATTTCAGCTACTGCAAACTTTGATGTGTATAAAATATCATGATCTCATTTGACTTCATTTGGTATGAATGTATTCCCTGTGTATTAACTCCACTTCAGTTCCTTTACATAGTAATTGACTTTTGACAAAGTAGAGAGTTAAATTTGTTTTCTTTATGTCTAAATACCACACAAATATCAAAATTATTTTAAAAGAATAATTTTTATAATTATCCATTAAAAAATTGCAACATTATATTAAGGGACAATTAGCTGTTATCTCCAGGTATAATGAAGATGTGGTTTGCCATGTTGCAAATGATCAATATTTATTTCAGTTAGAATTGGCTTCTATTATGACAAAAAAATCCTCTCAATCTGATATAAGCAAAAGGGGAAAATTTACTTATTGTCCCCAAATTGAAATATTATAAATAGGACTGTTCTGACTTAGGGTTTGGATGATGTCATCTGGATTCACCTCTTGGTTCAGCTTTGCCTCTCAATGAAGGCTTTCAGCAGCATCAGGGAGGAGAGATAGATGGATAGATATAGATAGATCGTAATAGCTTAGAACACCATTTGTGGAGCCAGTCTACCTGAGACTAAATCTTGGCTTTACCAATTCTTAGTTGTATAACTTCGGGAAAGTTATATAATCTTTCTGTGTCTCAGTTTTATCATCTTTAAAATGAGGATAAAATGAGAATGGTGATGGTAAAGATTAATGAGTTAATATATCTGAGGTGCTTAGAATAGTACCACGATAAGTGATGCTGTATATTAATATTATTATTATCAATATTATAGTTTGGGATCATTTCATACAAGATGTCAGTAGGGTAGAAAAGCAAATCTATTCCCTATGGGCCAAATAAAAATCCTAGTTTTTAGTTTCTTCAACTTCAAGTTGGGTTAAGTGCTCATTTCTGAATTGAGCGCTCTGGACAAGCGGATGGACTATATTACATTAATTGAGTTAACATGGCTTATATTCTTTTTTAAAATTTTTTTTAAGAGAGAGAGAGAGAGAGAGAGAGAGAGAGAGAGAGAGAGAGAGAATTTTAATATTTATTTTTTAGTTTTCGGCAGACACAACATCTTTGTTTGTATGTGGTGCTGAGGATCGAACCCGGGCTGCACGCATGCCAGGCGAGCGTGCTACCGCTTGAGCCACATCCCCAGCCCTTTAAAATATTTTTTAGTTGTAGGTGGACACAATGCCTTTATTTTGTTTATTTATTTTTTATGTGGTGCTGAGAATCGAACCCAGAGCCTCGCACGTGCTAGATGGGCACTGTACTGCTGAGCCACAACCCCAGCCCCACGTGGTTTATATTCTTTATGCCTACCAGTTGATTTAGCTTTGCCTGAATCATATTACCTGAGAGCAAGTGGTGATTTTCCTAATTCAAATTCAGAGTACTATTGCCACCAACAGGAGAAGTGGATGCTTGGTTGTAAAAATGACCCATATTTATTATGACCTATCAAATAGATCAATCATATTAGGTGATCATGTGATGTTATGACAATCTCTCTGGGTACAGTTCTTGGCAATTTATATTGAGTAGTGGAACATTTATCTTGAAAATTTGAATTATAGTTAAGAAAATATATTTTATATAAAAATATCGGTTTTTGTCTCTAGGTTATTTTGTGTTACAAACCTAAATTTGAGGCATATTGATAATTGATTTAAAGCACATATGTCATAAAATTCCAGGCAAATATCTTCTAGCTATTTTGCTTTAACACAATTATGAACACAAATGCTATGTGGTTAATGAAGTTGAAAGCCTGTACTCTTACATATATAGATAATCCAAACTATATTTTTGTTTTTTAATTTAAGATTATCTTCAAAATAAAAATATAAAATTGAAACATTCTAATAGTAAATTATCTTGACCTGTGCTATTCAATAGAGCTTTTTTTTTTAAATAATGGAAATTATATATATTCTGTGTTGTTCAACATGGTAGCCACTAGTCACTTCTAGCTATTAGGCATTTGAAGGGTGGCTAGTGCTGTTGAGGAACTGAATTTTTAATTTTATCCAAGTTTAGTAAGTTTATATTCAAGTCAGCACTTGTGGCTACTAGTTATTACTTGAACAGCAGAGCCCTGAATAGCATCATTGAATAAGAGAATAGATACAAAGTGCCTAACATGTTTTATAAAAAATGCATAAAAGATAGGAGTAGAGAGGTTTATACTTTTCTTCCTACGTAGGGTTGGATCTCTCTTAGCAGGCCAGAGCAATCTGAAACAGGCTTAGCTTTCTTAGCATGGCAGTCAAGACACTTCATGACATGTTTTCAATGTCCTTCTGCTACTACATTCCATAATTTAGATACATTAAAGTTCACATTTTTCTTTGCACCTGCCTTCATTCTGTATCAAGTGCATTCTTTCCTGATATTCATGAAATGTTTCAGATGAGCTCTTACTATTTTATTTTTTGGCACATGTATTGAACCCAGGAGCACTTAATCACTGAGCAACACCCCCAGCCCTTTTATATTTTATTTTGAGACATGTTCTTTCTAAGTTGCTTAGGGCTTTGTTAGGTTGCTGAGGCTGGCTTTCAATTTGTGAGCCTCCTGCATCAGCCTCCTCAGTCCTTGGGATTACAGGCATGTGCCAGTGCACCAGGCTTCTTACTAATTTATTATCTTTTAAGTTGCAATTTATCATTTTCCCTGAGCCTAAACCCTGGTCAGTTATTTCTTTTCTCCTCTGTGCTTGTTGTCTATTTCTTATCAGAATCTATGCTTCACTGATGCTGTTTAGTTTTTGATCTCTTCCACTGGAATGGGAACTAACTTTTTGTAGGCTTGGCTCCAAGTAATCCCTTTATGAACACTTAGTTGGATAATTGAATGATGGATGAATGGATGGGTGGTTCTAAACCTTGTCACATTTATAATTTAAAAAACATTTTAAAATAAACTTTATTGAGATATAACTTACATTTAAGAAGATATACCTATTTTAAATAGTTTGATGAATTTGATGGATGTTATCATTTGTGAAATCATCGTCACTTCAAGATACAGAATATTTCTCTCTCTGTCTTTTTTTTAAGTTGTCAGTGGACTTTATTTATATGTGGTGCTGAGAATGAACCCAGTGCCTTACACATGCTAGGCAAGTCTCTACCACTGAGCCACAACCTCAGCCTAAGATACAGAATATTTCTGTCATCTCAGAACATTGCATTATGTTCTTTCCCAGTTAGGTCCTGGCTCCAGCCAACCATTGATCTGCTTTCTATCACTATACATATGTCTTTTCAGGGTTTCATATAAAGAGACTCATACAGTGTGTACTCCTTTCATACTTAGAATGTTATGGGCAAGAGAGATGTTAAACTCAGAAACGTGTTAAATGTTATGGTCACATATGATCATAACAATAAGTACAAGTAATGTTTGACATTTTGGAATCATAATTTACTTTTCTCTTTCCACAGTATACAATTGGACCGTGGATGAGGTGGTACAGTGGCTGATTACATATGTGGAACTGCCTCAGTATGAGGAGACCTTCCGGAAGCTGCAGCTCAGTGGCCATGCTATGCCAAGGTCAGGAGGGGAGTACTGGTTATTTCTTACCTGAGAGCATAAGGAATGGGCTGGAAGTGAGTCTGCCTTCAGGTTGTTCTGGCCAGTTAAGTGAGGTTTTAGCCTTTTGGGGGCAGAGTCTATAGACAACTCCTCTTATGTCTGTTGTGCACGTGTTATAAAGCACGATAGACACTTTGCATATATTCACATTAGTCTTGGAATAGTACTAATAGCTGCCAGTTATTGAGTGCTTAGTACATGCCAGGCATTCTTCTCAACACATAATATACAGTATCTCATTGGATTGTTACATAAATCTTGTAAAGATGGATATTATAGTATATAGCTGATGATACTGATTAAGTAACTTTTCCAAGGTCACAAATATGACTAGTTAGGGGCAAAACTATGATTTGTCTGTGGTGTTTCTTTTTACTTTTCTTGTTCTCCCAGCAGCTACCCTTTGATCACCCAGGAGCCTCAGGACTCTTTTAGCCTCCCCTGGGTTATCCACATACAATTTATTTGCTTTGACAAAAATGGTACAGAGATTGGGGCCAACTGCCATTGGTTCTCTCATCATTGGAATGACTTCTCCAATAGCTGTTGTGTTATAACTTTTTGCCTTTTTTTTATAGGCAAAACATGCGAGGGCTTGAAGTGGGAGTGGGAAGGGATGGAGCACTACTTGGACTTCTTATTATGTCAAACTAGTCATTTAGTCATTAATCCATTTATGTCATTTAGTCATTAATCCATTTACTTATTCATTCAATAAATATTTACTGGGTACCAGCTTTGTGCCAAGCACTTGTGCTGGGTGCTGGGGATAAAGATGACAACAACCTGCCCTTGCAGGGCTTACCCTCTGGTAAGTGCTCGTTATGTATAATCTGTCTTTTTATTATGTAAGTACATCTGATTATGAGCTTCAGCACAAGGGGAAGGGGAAGGTAAAGCTGTTGTAATGCACACACATTGCTTTCTTCAGCCATAGAGTTACCAGACACTGCTGATCAGGCCTAGCTAAGCTAGCTTACCTCCTCTGCTTCCTGCAGCCTCCTCCTCACAGCTTTTTCTTACTCTCCAGAGTAATGTTTGTACTTTTCTTTATAATAGAGTACTCTACTAGTGTGCATCTCTGCGCCTACCTATTACTTCTAGTTCTCACAATTCTGGAAGGAAGGAATTACTATTCCATCTTTTGGGTGAGCAAATTGAATTTTGATATTTTATAATTTGTCAGGCTGGTAAGGGACAGAGCTAGGATTTGAGCCCAAGTCTGCTTTATTCTAAGTACCCTGGTTTTTTCACTTCATCTTCCTCTTGTGCTGTGTGGTTGAAGATAGGCTTATTTGTAATATTCAATTTAGTTTTATTAACAAAACTTCATTAAGCACCTACAACATGCCATGCTTTCTGCTAGGCCTTGAGGACTAAGGTGTAATAGACCTGACCCCTATCTTGGGGAACTCCATGTCCATTGAAAAAGGAAGACAAATGAATAGATGATTGACCATAAAGTTCTAAGATGTAGATTTCTTTTTTGCCACTCATGGAAACAGCACTATTGCCATGTGGATTCTTGGATTATTTCATTAGAAGTAATGGCTATAGTTTGAATTTAAAAACTTCAAAGCATAGAATAAAAAGTCAGTTCTCAGATTATGAATCTATTTAGTCCTCTTGGGACTAGGATTAGAGCCAAGACCAGGTCCAGCCAGGATGGGCACAGGAGTAGAAGATGGCAAACTGTGGTGCCTTCAGTGAATGAGGTGGAGCAGTAGTTCTAGGGCCATCACCAGCTAATATGGTATAAAGGGAAGAATCTAGCAGATCTGAATTTGCTCCCTGACTTTGCCAGTTACTTATATGTGATTTTGGGCAAGTTACTCAACTCTTTTAGTTTTCTTATCCACAAAATGGAGCTAATAATAGAACTGATTCCCTCCCTCCCTCCCTTCCTTCCTTCCTTCCTCCTTTCCTTCCCGCCTTTTTGGTATCACAGGTTGAACCCAGGGGCATATCCCCAGCCCTTTTTTTTTTTTGTATTTTATTTAGAAACAGGGTCTCACTAGGTTGTTTAGGGCCTTGACAAATTGCTGAGGCTGGCTTTGAGCTCTTTATTCTCCTGCCTTCCAAGTTGCTGGGATTACAGGTGTGCATCTCTGCGCCCAGCTAGAACTGATTTCTTAAGGTTGTTGGAGGACTGATTGAGGAAATGTATATAAAATGCCAGAATAATACAAGATACACAGTAATTGCTTGGTAAATGCTGGCTCCTTTTTCTTTTCCATTGTTTAGAAGTAGAGAACATGCCAGTTCTTAGGTATCCTTGGGAAATAGACTGTAGAAAATATGGTAATGTTTATTTTGCTTAGTCAGATACTAAGTCCATCACACCTGGCAGAAATGATTCAAAGAGGAGCCTTAAGAACTTCCAGGCTTGTAAGAAGCATCTGATTTTACATAAGTTTACAAAGAAGGAAACTGAGGTCCTAGAGGAGAGACCTAGCAGACAAGTGAATCACTGGTAGAACTGGGACTAGAAGCCAGATCTCCTGATGCCCTGATCACAGTGCATCACTGCCTTTCTTGTAGGTGGGCTTGATTACTTTCCAAGATCAGAAGAGGAAGTAGCTTGCTCCTGAATGCTAAGACAGGAGTATAAACCACTTACTGTGAAGTCAGAAGTTTTTCTTCTGTCTGGGGAAATAAAGCCGTGTATCAGATAAAGGCCCCACTTACAGAGAGTATCTTTGAGTCAGAGAACTGACCGCTACTTTTTGCCTTAACAGGCTAGCTTAACCAATACCACCAAGACAGTAGTATAGTATTAAATGTTCATCTTATGACCTAGATGACTTAGACTCCTTCCTCCTATACCTACTGTGTTCCAACCGAGAAAAACGAAGTCCAGTTTTTTAAAAATTTTTAAATATATATTTTTTAGTTGTAGATGTACATAATACCTCTATTTTATTTATTTTATTTTTATGTGGTGCTGAGCATCGAATCCAGTGCCTCACATGTGGTAGGCAAGTACTCTACCACTGAGCCACAACCCCAGTCCTAGTCCATTTTTCCCCCCTAGGCTATTTTCTTTTTTACAGACTCTTTCTTATTAAAGTTATCATTGACAATGTGGTCGAAGGTCATAAAAATTACAGAAATCTGATCAGAAGTAAATTGTATTGCAATGACTCAAATACATGCCAATAAGACTAACTCAAATTCTGTCATCATCAGGTTTACATATGATGACAGTTGGTTAGGATTAGTATAATTCAGAAGTCCCTCTAATCCACTGGGTCATGCAGTGTGGCATTTTGACCTGGGCTGGACAGGAGAATGCATTTATAAGAGGTAGGAAGTGGGGCAGATTATATAGAGGTTAATTCCTGGAAGGAGAAACAACAAAAAATTTATAAAGTTTATAAATTTATAAAATTTCACACCTGTGAAAATTTTAATGGGTAACCCCTAGAGGGTGGGTTACTTATGAGATGGTGGATATGGGGAGAGGGTGAACAAATTCCTAGTGAATGTTTTTTATCCCTCCGTACTCCTTGCTGAGACCCTGCTGATATAACTCTGTGTCCTAGAATGCAGAGGGAGCAATCACCAAGAGCTTAAAGTGTTCCTGGAGGAGGTGGGTAATCTTTCTGGATCCTTCCTGCCTTTGTTGTCAGGGAACTGACCCATTAATTTTTGCCTCAACAGGCTTGCTGTAACCAATACCACCATGACAGGAACTGTGCTGAAGATGACAGATCGGAGCCATCGGCAGAAGCTGCAGCTGAAGGCCCTGGACACAGTGCTCTTTGGGCCTCCTCTCTGTGAGTCTTGTGTAGAGAAGGGCTGCTGCTGTGCCATGGAACCCAAGTCTGACAGAGTAGCTAGGTTGAGGTCCTGGGCCTCCTGGGCACACTTCTAATGCAGCATCTTCACTATTTTCATTGATATTGAGATATGAAACAGTTTTGTATTTTAGTCTAGCCAGATATCAACCTCCATTTATTACATATTTTAGATTTCTGCTTTGTTCCAGTGCTGTGCTGGACTCTGTAGGATGACCTGGTTGAATCATTTTCTGCCCTGAAGGGATAAAATGAGACTTCTAGGACATGATATAGTTCAGTGGTCGAGCATGTGCCTAGCATGTGTGAAGCCCTTGCACCTGAAAGAAAGAAAAGAAAGAGTATTCTAATATTCTAGTATTCAGAAAAATCATGCTTCTGAGGCCCAGAGGAGTGGTATAGAAGGTATCCCATGGAAGAGGTAGTGTGTAAGCTTTATTCCATGGATGTGACAGAAGAGGACATTCTAGATGGAGAAAATAACCTGAGCAAGAGTTATTTACAAAAGATAAAATATAAAAGGTATGATCAGGGATAGCAACACATAATGGGCTAAATGTCATTTAGCTGTTATATTGAGATATGTACATGTGCAGAGTGAAGAAGCTGATTACTGAACATTTTTGCATCCTTGAATGACCAAGGAACACTAAATGAGCTTTCACTGAAGCAGTAGAGATATGCTTTAGATCTAAGAAAGGGTTGTCTCTTCAGCCAGGGGCTGAGAACATTATGTAGTTCAGTCCCTGGAGATCTGCGTGGTGGGAATGGCCAACCCTGCCATCATTTTTCTTATTTTATGAACCAAATGAGAATAGAAGTAGTGAGATTTTTTAGGAAATTAGCATTGGCCACGTAGATTCATAGAGCCCACCCCCTGCCCTTTGAAAGCTGCCCTCATTAGTTGAGGATACAGCAGCAGAATGCTGTAGAACCAGAACCCAGTCTAAAGAAGCATCTGGCTGAAAGGGTCAGAGACAGTACAACATTTCTTTTTCCATGTATGTGGCTTGGCAGTTGCCTAAGCTGATCTGTCAGTACAGGTGCATCTGTACTTTTTGAAAATATAAGACAGAGCTATCTGGGAGAAAACTGTTTCCACTCTCTTTTCTGCCTAATTATTTTTTTTAAGTGGGGGTTCTAGGACACATTTTACTTACTACTTATAGATAATAAATGATAAGTGAATGGTTCTATTCTTTATGTGAGGCATACCCTCTGTAATAAGCAATAGCTTTTCATTCATTCAGCAACCTTTGTTGAGTACTCATTGTTTATCAGTATAAATGACAGGGTTCCTTGTTATACAGGTTCCAGCAGCAGTTCCATCTAAATGGAGATAGGCTTTTCAACGGATAGAGTAAATGGTCGACAAATGTAGTAAATGTTAAAGCTATTATGTCAGTCTTTCTAGAATTCAGCTAAGAGTACAAAATGGGGAAGAGCTTCCTGTTGGAGTCCAGGAAGCTTTATGGGGTATGTAATTCTTTTTTTTTTTTAATATTTATGTTTTTTAGTTGTGGTTGGACATAAACCAGGGATCAAACTCACGCATGCTAGGTGAGCACTCTACTGCTGAGCCACAATCCTAGCCCCTAGGGAATGTAATTCTTGAGCTGAGTCTTGAAAGGTGGGAAGTGGCCTTATTAAACTCTAACCATTAACAGTGTACACTCCTCTTTGTATGTACACTAGCAAGAACACTTTTACCAGAAGGGTATAATTATTCCTTAGTCTTCTAAGATATAGTATCAGGCTGTTATATGTTCTATATCAAAGTGGAATTTTATGCTTTAAAGATTTAAAGGGTACATCAGAAACTGCGGGTTACAGAAGGCAAGGTTTCAATCTGGAAAGATGAGCTAGCATGGGAACCAGGATCCTGGATCCATGGTACAGGGTCCAGGAGATCAGAGTCAGCAAGAGGGACCCCAGTGGAGCAGGTTACACTGATAAGTAGGGTGTAATATTTTTATCCTAGGCTCATTTCATATATCCTATATGCTGTGTATGAGCTAACCTAAGGGAGTTCAGAAATCAGCAGGAAAATTATTCCTTAAATAAGCAGAACAGAGGTACTAAAGCTAAGAATAGACTTCATACTAGCTGGGATAGCTATTATGATAACCATAATAATGTAGTTGTTTTTTTTTAAATAAGGCAAATAACAAGTGTTGGTGAGAATATGAGAAATAGAAACTTAATTTCTCGTAAGAATGTAAGATGGTTCAGTTACTGTGAAAAACAGTCTAGTGGTTTCTAAAAAATTAAACATGGAGTTACCATATAACCCAGCAATTGCATGCCTAGATATATTAGCCAAACAATTGAAATAGATAGTCAAACAAGTATATGTATGCATGTGTTCATAGCAGCATTAGTCACAAGAGCCAAAAGATATAAACAGCTCAAATGACCATTAGCAGATGAGTGGATCAATACAATTGTTACATACATGCAATGGAGTATTATTCAGTCATAAAATGGAGTGAAGTTATATATGCTGCAGTATAGAGAAACCTGAAAAACATTATGCTAAGTAAAAGAAGCTGACAAAAGATCATGTATGTTTCCATTTATTTGAAATACCCACCATAGATAAAGCCATAGACATAAACTCAGCTTGATGGTTGACAGGGGCTGGAGAGAGAGGAGAATAGGGAGAAACTGCTTAATGGATAAGAAATTTTACTTTGGAGAATAGAAATGTTTTAGAACTAGACATCATGTATGTACTCTATGCCATTGAATTGTTCACTTTAAAATGGTTAATTTTGTATTATATGAACATTGCCTCAATAAATAATAATAATTAGCATTATTATTATTTTGGTACCATGGATTGAACCCAGGGGCATTCAACCACTGAGCCACATCCCCAGCCCTATTTTGTTTTTTATTTTGAGGCAGGGTCTAGCTAAGTTGCTTAGGGCCTTGTTAAGTTGCTGAGGCTGGCTTTGAACTTGAGATCCTCCTGCCTCAGCCTCCCAAGCTGCTGGGATTACAGGTATACACCACTGCGCCTGGCTAATAAATTATTATTATCATTATTTTATTTTACTGGTTCTTTTTAGTTATATGTGATAGTAGAATCAATCCATTTTGATATAATTATACAAGCATGAAATATATCTTATTCTAACTAGCACCCCATTCTTGTGGATATACATGATGGTGGGATTCACTGTGATGTATTCATATATGTAAATAGGAAAATTATGTCAGATTCATTCCATTGTCTTTTCTATTCCTATCTCTCCTCCCTTTCCTTAATTCTCCTTTTTCTAACCTATTAAACTTTTCTTTTTGCCCTACCCCCTTTATTGTGATTTAGCTTCTACATATTAGCAAAAACATTTGAGTTTTTGGGATTGGCTTATTTCACTTAGCATGGTAGTCTCCAGATCCATCATTTACTGGCAAATGTCATAAAGTCATTCTTTTTAATGGCTGAGTAATTCTCCATTGTATACCATATTTTCTTTATCCATTTATCTGTTGAAGGGTACCTAGCTTGGTTCTATAGCTTAGCTATTGTAAATTGTGCTGCTATAAACATTGATGTGGCTGTGTCACTGTAATATGCTGATTTTGGATACTCTTTTGGATGTATACAAATGGATGTATAATAAATGATGTAAATGATAGCTGGGTCAAATGATGGTTCTATTCCTAGTTGTTTTGAGGAATCTCCATACTGCTTTTTATAGTGGTTGTACCAGTTTGCAATCCCACCAATAATATATGAGTGAACCCTTTCCCCTACATCCTCACCAACATTTATTATTACTTGTATTCATGATAATTGCCATTCTGACTGTAGTGAGGTGAAATCTCAGTGTAGTTTTAATTTGCATTTCTCTAATTGCTAGAGATGGTGAACATTTTTTCATATATTTGTTGACTGATCGTATTTCTTCTGTGAAGTGTCTGTTCAGTTCCTTTGCTCATTTATTGATTGGGTTTTTTTTTTTAAATTTTAAGTTTTTTGAGTTCTTTATATTCTGGAAATTTATACCCTATCTGAGGTGCAGGTGGCTAAGATTTTTCTCCCAATAAATTATTTTTTAACAACCCAAACAACAAAAGAAAGAATATATTGAGCAATATATTGAAGATGCAAATATATGCATCTTCAATATTTATAAACCCTGGACTTCCATTCAGAGAACTTTTATATTGAGCTTCATCATAATTTAAAAGTTTTACACTTCAAGAAGTGAAAAGACAATTCACAGAATAGAGAAAGTGTTTGCAAACATTATATTTCAAAAATGATAACAAATATATGCATCTTCAATATTTATAAATCCTGGACTTCCACTCAGAGAACTTCTTTATAAATTTTAGGAAAGAACCTTGAAATGATAGGAGATTTTTTTCAAAATTGCCACTTACGGGGCTGAGGCTGTAACTTAGTGGTAGAGCACTTGCCTAGCACCTGTGAGGCCCTGGGTTCAATCTTTAGCCCTAAATAAAAACAAATAAAACAAAGGTATTGTGTCCATCTACAACTATGAAAAAAAAATTTTTAAACTGCCACTTGTTGTGTAACCTTGGGTAGATTACTTTTTCCAGGGTTTATTTTCTGATGTGTATCATGAGATAGATCATTAGTCTAAAGGTCCTTGTGGTTTCTTTTAGCTATGACTTTGCACGATTTTGGGGCGAAACCCCTTGATTGGGTTCTGTATAAAAGACAGGAGATCTGTTACTTCCTTCTGTCAACATCCTGTACTTTTGGGAATTCTGTGCTTGGCCACTGCCTTGTCAGGTGGTCTTTGGCAATTCAGTTTTGCCTAGATTCAGGTTATCTGATCTGTAAAATGGGCCTGCTAATTTAAAAACTCTTACTAGTTATTATTCTAGGGTTCTGAGAGCTGGGCATATTTCTGTAAGCTAAGATTGTGGAATCCAACAGCTGTCCTGATGGCAAATATTGTCTTTATATTTTTCTAGTTATACTTGTTAAAGGAAAATTTTGAAAATTGCCAGCTGAAATCTTAGGAAAATACTAGGAAACTCTTTGCCAGGAGACTTCTGCAAGGGTGGGGCTGTGCCTCCTGGGTTCATATAAAGAATCCTTTGATCTGTGCCCCTTAGGTTCTGTTTTCCTTTCTGAGTACAGAGTAAAATCCCTATTTTACTTCTGTTTTCTATTCAACATCCATGTAGGACTTAGAGTGATACCCTGTGCTGGTGATGACTTGTGTTCTCAACCTAGGCTGGTTGGGCACAGATGTGCAGGCCTCACCATAATAAGTCATGTAACAAACATGCCAGAGAACCAAGGCCAAGTTACAGTACCAGCCATGGCCACCTCACCTTGACTTAATAAAAATCCTGCCACTATCCTGAGGCTTGAGAAATTGCAAATCAAAGGTTTGTCATACAGAGCTGAGAGGGCCTGCTGAGGGAACAGGCACCACCTGTCCACAGCAGCTTCAGAGTTTGGAAGGAGGAAGAGGGATTAAATGGCTTCATCTCAAGGTCCGTTTTTCTGACAGTAGAAGGCATGCTCAGTCCTCCCCATGTGGTCTAAGAGTAGCACATGGCCCTTTACAGTCTTTTCTGCTCTGCAAAATTGGCTCCACTCTGCAGAATTGGCTCTGGGCCTGCAGACCTATCTGGAGCTCTCTAAACAGTGCCAATTATCAGGTGTTAGATGTGTTAAGAGAAACAAAGGCCTGATGAAAGACAGTGTCCAGTTTGAAGTCTAAACTGATGTCTCACCATGATAGCTGATTAATTCATTGAGGGGCTTTGTGTCTTGTGCAGATAATTTCTCAGAAAAATTTAGATAAACAGAAATGAGGTGAGTTTTTAGAGGCCATTCAGCTTTTTAAGTGGTAGAGCCATTATTCAAACACACATTTTTAACTTATATTTCAGTGCTGCTTTCTACTATATTATCTACCTTGTATATCTATCAGAGGAAATAAGATATAAAGAGTTCTAGCTTTGAAAGTTTATCACTCAGTAGCTTTGTGACCTTGGGCACATTCCTAATTCTCTGTGCCTCAGTTTCCCCTAAATAAACGATAGCTACTGTTTCTAGAGTGGCCTACTGTTTACTTGGTCCCGGGCTAGGGACTAGTGTACCTTTTGTGCTTTTAGCAGGAGTATTGAGAAAGATCCAGAGAGAGAGAGAGAGAGAGAGAGAGAGAGAGAGGCCTGCAGAGTAATTGCTGGGTTAGGGACAGTTATGGAAAAGAAAAGATTATGTCTTATCTTCCTTCTTCAGTGGCTTGGACAATAGGAAAAAATTTATAGTAAGCAGGAATGTCCACCTCTTCGGCAGAGCTTACTCTGATGACTGTAGCTGTATCCTTACCTTCTCTCTTTCCTTTCGGATATGTTTATATATGCTCTTCAGGCCTTCTCCAGGATGCTTTTTCACCCTCAGGTGTGCTCAACCCCTTTCATTCTTCTCTGTAAATCCATGGCCCTTTGTACCTACTGTCTTTAAAACAATCTCTCTTACCATCTTTAATTCTATAAACTGGACTCCTTGAGGGCAGAGACAGTAATATTCAGTTTAAGACCCAACAAGGAGTGGTTACCAGATGTTTGCTAGAAATTTTACAGAAAGAGGTTGTACCTCTCCAGACTACAGGAGTAGGCAGACTTGGGAGAGGAATCTGGCCCAGCTTGGTTTTGGGGAGAATTGCTACCTGTAGAGTATTTGTGAATATTTGAAATAGCTAAAACATTTGTTGGGTTATAACTAGAAGGGAAGAAGGAAGGCCCAGGACCAGTTCTTGCTGGTTAAACAGACACTCCAGCACAGAAGGCTGTGTAAATGACAAAAGACATTCCTAGCACAGATTTTGGCAGTGAAGGATAAATATCTATATCTATCAGTATACTATGGAAAGCAGAGAGAATGGAAAGAATTGATTGGGAGAGAGAATTCCAGAAGGTGATAATAATTGGATACTCACTTTTTCAGTACTAACTGGTACCCTGCAAATTCTAATCACCCCTTACTCTTTTTTTTTAAAATATATAGAACTAAAGTGCATAATTAATTTTTATTTTCATACAAAGTTAATTGGCACAATAAACAGAACTGTTTCAATTTATATCAGTAAAGACAGCAAGTAATCATGAATTATGTCTTTCATAAAACAAAAGAATAAGTGTTTTCTATGACTTCAGTTGTATTAATTGTTGCTTTAGCATTAGTGGTGGCGTCTGGAGTTTTATAAAACAAGAGTACTGGGAGAAATTAAAAATAGAGTTCACTATGATGAAAGAAGTAATAGGGATAGAAAAGGATTAGCAGTTTCAAGATGTGAATAGGGCAGATGCAGAGGTGATATAGGATGTATTGTTTATGAGGAAGAAGGAGGAATAAAGGTAAAAGAAATAAAGAGTAAAGAGAGAAAAATGGAATTTGACTGTTTGTAAGAGAAAGGAGAGAAATAGAAACAAAAAGACATAAAAGGTGTGAAACAGAATACAAAGTAAATCCAAAATATGCTAATTGAAAACTTTAACTCTCAACAACAGAGTAAGGAAAAATAACCGTTTAAGAATGGTGCAAATGAGAAAGCATAAACAAATATGTACATGTACATATGTATAAATGTCCATCATGTGTCCATCAGTACACATAGAAAAACTAAAAAGAAAAAAAAAACAGGATTGTTACTCAGAGTATGTGCTTGCTGTCTGTTCCAAAGTGTCTTTCCATCTCTCAGTCTCCATTCTCCATGGGATCCTATGGCTGTGAGAGGTGTTGTCAGCTCCACCCCCCAGGGTAGGTTATACAAGATGTTCTCAGGGGAGGCAAGGAAGTCCAATCTTTGCCCCAGATGTTTCATTGCATGGGGAGTCACTGGGCATAAATAAATCAAAGCACACCTGGTACTATACCCCACTTTTCTCCCAGGGCTACATTCATGGGACAGGGAAGCCAGTCATTTACCAGTTCTGTTTTTCCAGGGTATTGTTCTTTCTGATGTCCTAAGGTCTGCCCCCAAGCACCAACCTTCATCACTCCTGCACATTGAGATTTTGAAGCCACTGCCACTGATCTTGGTTACTGGTGTGTCAAGGGAAGAGAGGAGGGCAGGCTCTCTTTGGCCTATCTGATGTGCATTACCTCCAGGAAAGATACTGTCCATGCCAGAAATGGTCCTGATTTGCTAGGCTCAGTTTAGGTCTTGTGGCTGGTGTCTGACAGATTTATGTATCAGACTAAGTCTCAAAACATGGATCTAAGTTCCCAGTCTGAGTTGGTACCACTGCAGTGCAGATGTTTAAATATGTCTCCAGCTTCAGCTCCCTGTACATAGCAGGCAGACCAGGGGTGACTTTCATGCCACAGTTTAATGAGTAGAATAGCTTGAGTCTGCCCAGGGCAGGCTTGACTCTCTGGTCCTAGAATCTGCATTATAAGACTGTCTGCAGCACTTTTTTTCTTATTATTATTATTATATATTTTTGTTTTAGGTGGACATAGTATCTTTATTAGTTTTACATGGTGCTGAGAATTGACAATGCCTCATGCATGCTAGACAAACACTCTACCACGGAGCCACAACCCTAGCCCCTTGTCTGCAGCACATTTCAGGCTTTCCTGTCCTGGTGTACTAATTTTCCCCACTCACATCAAAACCTAAGCTCCAGTTCACCCCTTACTCTATTAATACCATTTCTTTTGTTTACATCTACCTTCCCCACCTGATGATGTTAACAGTTGATCTCATTTTGCTAAAATTTATTTGCAGCATTTGGACTGGGAATTCTATCATTCTCAGGTTCTCCAAGTCCCAGTCATCTTTCCCTAGGTTAGCTCTGTTTACCTAGCCAGCCATATCTGCTGTGTCAGAATGAATTTGGTTATTCCACCCTGCCTCTGTTGATTGAGTGTGAGATGGTAGGAATTGAAGGATTGAAATGAATTATGATGGGAAAAAGTACATAACTGTAAGATGTAACTAGTATCTTTTTTTTTTTTAGAGAGAAAGAGAGAGAGAGAGAATTTTTTAATATTTATTTTTTAGTTTTCGGCAGACACAACATCTTTGTTTGTATGTGGTGCTGAGGATCAAACCTGGGCCACAAGCATGCCAGGCGAGCGCGCTACCGCTTGAGCCACATCCCCAGCCCTGTAACTAGTATCTTGATTTGCCTATTTTCTATTTCTAAACAAATATTTATAGATTCCGTTGGTGGTGTAGTGTTCAGCTCAGGGCTCCACTGAAGGGACCTGACAGTTTCTACATCTGTTTCATCTTCATCACATTCAATACCCACATTCTTAATTACATCCTTTATGTGTCCATCTGAATGTTTCCCTCACCCTTCAAAACATTTTGATTTATACCTAAGCATTCTCTTAAGTAATTTTGTAGTAACACTGTACAGTTGAGGAAGATGAGGTCCAGATAGGAGAAGTGAAGTTCATAACAAATTGAGGCAGTCTAGCATAGAACCCAGACTTCCTAATAGTGCAGGATACGTGCTATGATGGTGTAATAATTTCTCTATGTGAGGCTCTGTGTTCAACTTTAAAAGCTTGACCATTTGACCTTTAGATCTTCACTGATCTGATGGCAATATTACAATCATCTCCCAGGACGTGCTTATGTGAAAACACAGGCATTGAGCTTATAGATTTAAGTTAGATCAGGGCAATTTAAACATCTCCATAGTGAGAGATATTTGCATGTAGCAAAGCAGAAACAAAATTTGTGGCATAAATGTGAAAGTTGTAGAGGAAAAGTGTGGGTCAGAGGAAAGATAGTGTGGCCAGACAAATCTAGATTTGAATACAGCTCTATCACTTTTTATGAGCTCCAGCAAGTCAGTGTCCCTTATAGAGCCTCAGTTTTCTGGTCTATAGAATATGAACACTATTGTTGTCTCTTATAGAGTAGGTGTGAGGATTAGAATTGGTGAATATGAATGTTTGATACATTTTATATTTTCTCTATTTCTTTTTTTGTGTGGATTAAGAGGAGGGAGATATTTTCACACTCCAGATTTATCCATAAAGATACAATACCAAAAGGATTTGTTGAGTGCCTTCTGTATGCCAGTTGATGTTGTGCTGGGCATTGGCATATAGGCAAGTGATGATCATTAGAAACTATGGAGAGTAAATCAACCAGATTATACTCATTTTCTTTCCACCAAGCTTGGCAGCTTATGGTCTGGGACAGACTGGACTTTAGCTGCACATTTGACAAGGTAGAAAGGTGGATAGAGTGGATGTTTGCACATTTATGTGGAGTCAAAACTGGTTGAAGGAATCCAGAGGGTACTAAAAGGTGGAACAGTATTATTTTAGAAACAGGGGCAGGGAGAAGGTAACTGTGAGATTCTGTCATTAGTCCCAGTCACTCAGTGTTTTTATTTATGACTTGGATGAGAATATGAAGCTGATCAAAATGGTAGAATCTGTTTCTAAAACAATCTGGACATGGTAGAATAAAGGTCTGAATGAAATAGCTAGGCCCAATCTGCATGCTCACCTTAAGAACTTTGAAGTCTGAAAGTAATAAGAGGACAGACAAAAATGTTTATTTCATAGAGTATTGTCTGAATGAAGGTACCTTGGTCTTTTGTTAAGAATGTAAAAGAGCCAGGGGCGGGTGCTGGGATTGTGGCTCAGTGGTAGAACGATTGTTTGGCATGTGTGAGGCCCTGGGTTTGATCCTCAGCACCACATAAAAATAAAATAAAGATATTATGTCCAACTACAACTAAAAAATAAATATTAAAAAAAAAGAATGTAAAAGGGGATGTTGGCATTAAGAAACCCCATGAAACCAAGATTAGAAATCCTTAGCAAGCAGGGGAAATGAAGAATACCCCAGGCTCTAGTAGAGACTGTAGCAGAGACAAATGTGTTCAGAAAGAAAAGAAAGTGACTATGCTACAGAAATTTTTCTTGTTGGGAGTTGAAGGACAAGAGACTAAGGACATGAGTATGGCTAGAAATGCAAGTCCACATGGAGGATAGAGGATGGCCACTGGAGGGCCTTCAGTTTTCTCTCTGAGGGACCTGCATAAATATGTATAAGATGTGGCTGCCACCCTGAACCTCCCCTTCCTTGCGTGGAAATAGCATGTGCTAATTTGTCTTTGATCCCATGCCATCCCCATATTCTGCTGCTCAGCTTTTCAGTGAGAGCTATGACTGTAACCCTTCTTGTCAAACTGTGACACTCAGCTTCATGTCATTTCCAGCTACGTGTGTCTTTTCATGTAGCTAGACCCTCCCTCAATTTGGTGGCTGTACCTGGGTCTTTACCAGGCATTGGTATCCTGCTAATTCTATCTTCTCCCCTACCTGAGGACAACCTTTTATGCACAGAGCGGGTCTTTAACCTTGGTCTAACTCCTTTTTCCTTCATTTTCTGATTCCTTTATTTATGGCTCCTCTGAATCCACAGTACATCCCAGATAGGCCACTGCAGCAGTCCTCTTCTCCTTATGATATCCTTTTCAAATCTCCTGTGCTATGGCCCAGAGCCCAGATCTGGCATACTAGGAACAATGTCAGGCTCCAGAAATGCTCCTATCCTGTTCACTAAGTTCTTGGGAAGGTGGTTTTTGTTTTTATCTTCTATTTTATTTTTCCTTATTTAGCATTTAAATTTTCTCTGGAGACTGGGCATTGCTTTTAATCATACCTGATGGCTGAATTATTGCCAGGCATTCACTAAATTATTGCCAGGCATTCTCTGGAGGTAGATCTGCTTCTCAGTTTTGGGCATGTGTAATGTCTTTCATACGCCAATCTCTTGATGCTACTCCTCTTCTGTCTGATCTTTGATTGAGCTACAGCCTAGAAATGCTCTCTGTGGATTGAGAATTCAAGACCTTTACTTGATCTGTGCTTTGGACGTTGTGTTAAAATGGCCTACTAGTCCAGGAAACACAACTTCTGCAGTAACCTTAGTCCTGTAGCTAGACCTCAGGCTCCAGTGACATGGCTTTATTCTGTTTATCCTAGCCATCTTCTTTTGCCTTTACATTGCTTACCCTGTAGGATGGAAGCCAGTGCATCTGGGCACATGGGCTCATCCTAGCCCAGAGATGGCTGGGATACATTGGCATGATTCTTTCCTCTTCATTGTATCTTAGGGAAATATGAATTAATAAACCTCCTGTATCACTGTTAGGCTTCTCAACCTTTCCAACCTAGGCCCTGACTAGCAGAGAAATAAGCACAGAGCTTACTGTAGTAGTATATGGCAAGTATGTGTCTGATAAACTAATTCTTCCCGAGAGAAATGTGTGACTGCCAGGGGGAGGCATCATAAAGTAGGGGATGCAGTGAGTCTGCAAGGCTAAGTGTGCAGTGGGCACCCTGACTCATTATGCCGTCTCCTCTCTGGCAGTGACCCGCCACAATCACCTCAAGGACTTCATGCTGGTGGTATCTATTGTTATTGGTGTGGGCGGCTGCTGGTTTGCCTATATCCAGAACCGTTACTCCAAGGAGCACATGAAGAAGATGATGAAGGATTTGGAGGGTTTACACAGAGCTGAGCAGAGTTTGCATGACCTTCAGGAAAGGTAAGGCCTTGTCCCTTCCTTATAAGCCTGGTGCTGCTAGCTCTTGGGAGCCACCTGTTTCCACCTGGGTTGTACCCTTGAGACTAGGCTGACATCACTGTCCAGGCTGTCTCACCATTCCAGAAATGTATTGTAAGCCTAGCTTCTGCTATTCCAGTTGCCTTGGGCAGTTATTCCTCCTGGGGGGAAGCTGGTTTCTGTCTTTCTTCCCTCTAAGCTTCAGAAATGTTTAGTTCTCATAAGTCTTGAACTCCCCTGTTAGATGGCTTGTTAAGTAAGGGTCATTCTGTCTTCTGTCCTGCCTCTAGACTGCTTCCCTTCCCATATATATAGATATAATTCACTGTTCTTCAAAGAAACCTCATAAACCTTTTTTCCTACTGACCTTTGTTATCTCTTGAATGGAGCCTTAGTGTTCTAAGTACTGACTTGTATGACTTTGGGTAAATCCTTTCCCTTCCTGCACTTATTTCCTCATTAGTAGTGGGAAGGGCTTGGTGATTTGTCTCCATAATATTTACGGCTTAGTACAGGGCTTGACATTTAGTAGGCATCTTGATAGAACTTGGTGAATGAATGGCTGAATGGACAAATTAACAGGGATAGATATGTGGAGGAAAGAAGAGAGGAAGGAAGGCTTTCCTAGATGGAAGGTTTTGTCAATGAGTAGAGGGAATATGTGGGTGTATACAAAAGTAGATTTTATGACTGATACCCTTGAGATCTTACCCTCTGTGGAGAGCATCATACTCTTCTAGGAGAACACTTTTAGCTCTGATAATCTAGGATGCTGTCAAAATGAAACATGATTTTAAAATGGTGGCAGAAGATTTAGTTATAAAAAGAGAGAGTATCAGTCGTCAGTCAGTCAATTCTTGAACTTTCTGACATCTAAGAACCAGGAATTCACTGCTTTTGGGGCAATAAAACTCACATATAGGAAAGGGCAATGAGGACATGATATGGGACTGAGGGGAGGTAGCCTTACTTGAGGCAGCAGGCTTACCAGACTCATTTCCATGGAATGGGCTTTGAGGGAGTAAGGGGTTCTGATCTCTTAGCTGAATCCTGGCTATTCTGCTGGGCCCTTATTCCTCAGCCCTTTGCCACGTAGGGACTAATTGCTGCTGTCTGAGGAATCCCATAGTTCATTTGTCTGAAAAACATGTACTGTTTTCATTCCAAAGACAAAAGAATCTAGGCAGGAGACATTCCAAGTTTGGGGATAAAACTAAGCTTCCAGCCTTCCCTGCTCCCTAAGGCCTCCTGAGCTTAATGACCACTGTAGCACTTAGAGACAGGCCCTATTCCCCACCGGACTTGGACATACATACTCGCATACCCTCCTCTAACAGTGTCAACAGCCCACATGCCACCTTGACATTAATAGATCTCCATTGCCAGCTACTACAGAGCTTTAATTACAGAATTCCTGATATTTTGAGTAAATAAATATAATTTGACATTTATTTGTACATTCCATTTAGGATTTCACTGGGTTTCAAAATAATTCTTTGAGACAGGCAGAGATTTTGATTCTTATTTTGCTGTGAAGAAAGGGGGAAAAACTGGTTGAGATTGGAGTTAGGACTCACAATCATGCAATCTGGGTGCCTAATTTTCTTCTTTGTAATGCTAATTCATTGTTGCCTTGGGGTGGGGGTAGTGCTTTTATTTGTTCATTTCTGCACCCAACAATATTTATCAATATCCATCTTTGCTAGATCCTATTGGGAATTTGAAAATGGACTAGGCTCAGTTCTACTTTGAAGGAGATCCTTATTACAGAAAGAGGGCAGACGTACCATGGTATTAGCTTTTCTAAGGAGATATCTTTCAGAAAGGACAGTATTTCAGTGAAGAATCAAATCCCTAATGGTATAATTTCTTACAATTGGGTTACAGGAGAGTACAGTAAAGGAAGAAGAGTACAATAAAGGAGGATATTCAGCACGGGAAGGAGATGCGGGCAGGAAATGATTTTTGTTTTTTTTTTTAACTGTGCTTGTAGCACCATCTGTTGTACACCTTGAGAAGGTTCAATTCCTTTTTCTCTCCAGGGGCAAATTAGGCAGCGGACTACAATTGTTAGCAGAAGCTTGTAGCTAATATTTCTTCCTTGCTTATTCCACCACATCTTTGGAGTCCTCAGCCACTGACAACTCTGGACTAGGGTTTTTGTTTTTTTTTTCCCCAAAAGGTTGAGTTCTGTTTCTGCCTCTTCTCAGTGATCATTGCCTTTCTCGATGGGTCTTGTTCTTTAGTCAATCTTTAGTTTTCTATACCCCAATTCTTTATCTCATATTTTTCTTCTTTATCATTTTACCCTCCTATCATAGTATACTGATAACTTTGTGTTCCTATTAAAATAGGAAGACCTGACAGGTGCTTTCCCTTTTTAGTGGGATTAGTAAGCTCTTACCCTTTCATCTGGGTCTAGTTGAGGCCCTTTTCTAACTCCTCTCTGGCAGAGTTGATTATGCTGTCCTTTGGGTTCTCTTCATTGTAGAACCTACAACACTGTAGACAGTTAACTGTTTACTTGTATTTGTTGAACTAGGTTACTAAGCACCTCAGTGAGAGAGACAGTTTGGTGATTTGTCTCCATAATATTACAGGGCTTGACATTTAGTAGGCACCTTGACAGAACTTGGTGAATGGCTGAATGAACAAATTAACATGGATAGATATGTGGAGGAAAGAAGAGAGGAAGGAAGGCTTTCCTAGATGGAAGGTTTTGTCAATGAGTAGAGGGAATATGTGGGTGGGTACAAAAGTAGATTTTTATGACTGATACCCTTGAGATCTTACTGTGGAAGATACCTAGGAAGAGACCTCAGAACCTGGGGCAGCAGGGGCTCTCCAAACCCTGTTGATCCTCTTTGGCATGAATTTTGTTTTTCTGTGCTTCTGGGATCAGATGCTTAGGAGTCTAAGAGGTCCAGTTCAATAATTACTTTGTCATCTTCCTGAACTTTTTTTCATGTCATTCATGTCTCAACCATTAGGTTTTTCCTGGATTTTGTATAGCTTGTAAAGTTCTACATTAATTGAGCCTTCCAGATACCCCAAAATAAGGGAAATACTGTGGTATTTGAAATCACAATAATTTTAATTCTAGTTTCAGTTCCTCCTGTAAGTTATTTTCCTTCTCCTAACCCTTCATATTCACATCTGTCCCAGGTGATAATGATACCAGTATATCATTATCTGCCTGGAGAATAAATGTGAAATGCCTTGTGAACTGATGGTTGTTATGATTGTAGTATGTGAGATACTTTAGAGGAGGGATTCAGATGCCTGGGAACCAGACTTCACACCTTAATTACTGGCAGCCAAATGATGGCCAATGTAAGAATTAGGATAATGACTATGGTATCCTAGCCAAAAGAGCTAGCCGGTTAGCAGAGTAGGGAAAATGAATACAGAGAGCAAGTGCTCTCATTTTCCTTCTTGCTGCCATGACTCATGGCATGTTGGCTGGCATCCCCTTGCCTGGCTTCCTCCAGCTCCCTACATTGCCCCTCAGGCTACACAAGGCCCAGGAGGAACACCGCACAGTGGAGGTGGAGAAAGTCCATCTGGAGAAGAAGCTACGTGATGAGATCAACCTGGCCAAGCAGGAAGCCCAGCGGCTGAAGGAACTGCGGGAGGGTACTGAGAATGAGCGGAGCCGCCAAAAATATGCTGAGGAAGAGCTGGAGCAGGTAGGAGAGTCTCCAAATCCCTGGACACCCCAAGGGGTGGGCAAAGGGTAAGGGCCTAGGGTCTGGCTGGAAACTTTCTCATGTGTGAGGACTTGAAATATGGCTCAAAGTCTATTTTCTACAGTCATTAGACTCTTACCAATAAGAGTAGTAGAAGCCACGTGTGGTGGTTTGCACCTGTAATCCTGTGACTCAGGAGGCTGAGTCAGGAGGATTGAAAATTCAAGATAGGCCTCAGCAACTTAGTGAGACCTAAGCAACTTAGCAAAACTCTTGTATTAAAATAAAAAATAGAAAGGAATGAGAATGTAGCTCAGTGGTAAAGTACTCCTGGGTTCAATTCCTAGTACCAAGAAAATAAGAAAGACAGTAGCGATAAATGGTGAGGTGTTTTTCAAAGAACAGTGAATAACAGGTGATGAATTATTTTATTACTTTTTTATTGAGGTATTTGCATAAAGTATGTAAAACATAAGCATAAAGCTGGTAAGCTTTTATGTATGTATGTACCCATATAACTATTACCCAGATCAAGATACAACCAGCTAACTCTTGCCCTAGTAAATATTTCATTCAGAAGGTATCCTCTGTCACAACCTCAAACCTAGTTTTGCCTAATTTTGAACTTCATAAAAATGACTTTATACATATATGCTTTTGTGTGTGTGTGTTTTTTTTCCCCAATCAACATTAAGTCCCTAAAAGTTGAGAGTCATCTTTGTTGCATGTGGTGTATCTGGTTTATTTTCATTGCTCAGTAATAATCCATTGTACAAGGATACTATAATTTGTCCATTCTCCTGTCAATAAACACTTGAATTGTTTGCAATTAAAAAAAAATTTTTTTTAAACTTTCATGACTTAACACTGCTGTGAATCTTCTTGCATATATCTCTTGGTGGGCATAAACATTCATTTCTGTTGGACATATAATAATAGAACATTCTATATTGGCTTTATTAGAAAGTACCAAACAGGCTGGGTGTGGTGGTGCATACCTGTAATCCTAGTGACTTAGGAGACTGAGGCAGGAGGATCCCAAGTTCAAAGCCAACCTCAACAACTTAGTGAGATCCTGTCTCAAAATAAAAAAATAAAAATAAAAATGGCTGGGGACGTGGCTCAGTGGGTAAGTATCTCTGGGTTCAATCCCTGGTACCACCCTCCCCTCCCCCCCAAAAAAAATTAAACCAGTTTTCCAATAGTTGTACCAATCTATAATGCTATCAGCAGTGTATGAGAGTTCTAGCTGACCTATTATCTTGGTATTTTTAGACATTCTAATAGATAAGTAATGGGTATTTCATTGAGATTTTAATTTTCATTTCCCTAATGTTATTGAGCACTTTGTCATAAATTTATTGACCCTTTGATTTGGGAATCTCTTCTCACTTAAAAAATTAAGTTGTCTTTTATTGATTTTTAAGAATTCTTTATATACTCTGATAGTGAGTCCTTGTGTATCTCATATATATATATATATATATATATATATATATATATCATATAATATATGATATACACACATAAACGAAATATTTTCTCTCAACTTGTGGCTTGCTTTATAGTTTGTTAATGTTGTCTTCTGACGAACACAAGTTCTTGATTTCAATGAAACTCAGTTTCATCAATTTTTAAAAAATGGTTGGTGCTTTTTGTTTCTTGTTAAAATATCTTTCCCTATGATATTTTCCTAAAATTTTCTTTCAAATTTTTATTGTTTGACTTTTCACATTCTGGTATATAGTTTATTTATTTTTGTGTATGATATGAGAAAGAGGTTAAGGATCTTTTTTTCCCCCCTAAGTAAGATAATTTGTAAAATGATCATTCAGAAATCTGTTCTTTAGTCTATTTGTCTGTTTAGTCTGGTAATGTTAAGTTCTCCAGATGTTTTCTTTTATAATATGTCCGTGTCTAGTCTAGGGTCTTTGTATTTCCTTATTAACTTGTCATTCAGTTATCCCACTCCCTCAAGAAAGACAAACCAACCAACCTTCTGGGATTTTGATTGTGTTTGTAGTGAATTTATACATTGATGTGGGGGAAAATTGACTTTTAGTCAAATAATCCTTCCAGTCTATTAGCATAATTTATCTTGTCATCTACTGAGATCTTTTAAAATTTCTCTCAGCAATGTTCTATAGTTTTTTTTTTTTTTTTTTAGTTTTTTTTTTAACCCCTGTACTAGAGATTGAATACAGGGGTGCTTTACCACTGAGCTACATCCACAGCCCTTTTTCCTTTTTATTTTGAGACGGAGTCTTGCTAGGTTGCCCAGACTGGCCTTGAATTTGTAATCCTCCGGGCTCAGCTTCCTGAGTAGCTGGGATTATGAGCATGTGCAGTCGTACCTGGTAGCATTTAATAGTTTGGATATTTTATGCCTTATTATCATTCAGTTTAATTTTTATTGTTATTTCTTATTTGATCTGTGGTTGTTTAGAAGTGTTTTACTTGCAAAAAAGGAAAATTTAAGTGTCTTATTTGATTTTCATTTTAGGACTTTTTCTAATTGTATTTTTCTTATTGATTTCTAGTTTAATTTTATTGTGGTCAGAGCATATATGCTGTATGGTTTTAATCCTCTGAACTTGTTGAAGTTTGGTTTATGTAAAATAACTAAATAATATAAAGCAAAGATTGTCATATTGGATAAAAAACAAAACCCAACAATATACTCTTCAAGAGAAACACTTTAAGGACACAAAAAGGTTAAAAGTAAAGGATGAAAAAAGATAGATGAGAGAGTAGGCCTGGGTCTATCCCACCACTGTCAGACACCTGCCTGAGCTCAGGCTCCAGCATAGGACCACCTCTTCTGACCAGCAGACCCCCGCTGGAGCTCAGGCCTGGCCTAGATCTGCCCATACAGACCTGCATGGGACCCAGGCTCAGAGTAGGCCTGGGTCCATCCCACCACCGGCAGACACCCACTAGAGCTCAGGCCCGGCACAGATCAGCCTACACCAACTTGTGGGACCCAGCCCAAGGGACCCCGCCACCGCCCCTTCCCCAACTGGTAGCCCAAGCCTAACCCACTTCCATCTTGGGACACTGCAAACATCACCGTAGCCTTCCCTACGCAGTAGCCCCTACCTTTTGACAACAGACAGGGCCTAGAAGCAGCTATAACTCATAGCAGGCATCCCAAAGGCAGTGTAAGGCCCCCCTTTCATCCCATCTCTGTAAGATGTTGCATCCATCTTGGGGCACCTCCACTACCTTGAGTTACCTCGGCTATTACTGCCACCACCTTGAGTCAACAGTAGCATACATTGAAGGACACCAGCAGGGTCTGGAAGCCCAACATCAAGGTGAGGTACAGACAATTTGCATGGATACTACAAGAATATAGGGTAGAAACTGTAATATCTCAGATTCACACTGCAAGAAAGGAAGACACATAGACAACATGAAAAAACAAAGGAGGAAAATGCCCCAAACAAACCAGGATACTACAATAATAGAATCCATAGACATTGAAGTGGATGAAATGTCAGGAAAGGAGTTCAGAAGGTTCATAATTAAAATTATCTGTGAATTAAAGAATGACTTAAATGAGCAAATGCAGGCAAAAATTGACACTCCAATAAAGAGATAAGAGATCAAATACAGGTAGCAAAAGATTACTTCAAGAAAGAGATAAAGACTCTTAAAAAAAAACAGTCAGAAATCCTTGAAATGAAGGAAACAATAAACCAAATAAAAATTCAATAAAAGGGCCCAACAATATGCTCCCTCCAAGAGACTCATCTCATAGGAAAAGACATCCACAGACTGAAGTTGAAGGGTTGAGAAAAATTATACTGCTCACATTGATGGCGGAAGCAAGCAGGGGTTTCCATCCTCATATCAAATAAAGTAGACTTCAAGCTAAAGTTAATCAAAAGGGATAAAGAAGGACACTACATACTGCTCAAGGGACCATACACCAACAAGACTTACCAATTATAAACATATATGCTCCAAACAATGGAGCATCTATATTCATCAAACAAACTCTTCTCAAGTTCTAGAGTCAAATAGACCACAACACAATAATTTTTAACACAACTCTTTCACCACTGGATAGATCTTCCAAACAAAAGTTGAACAAAGAAATTATAGAACTCAAGAATACAATCAATAACTTAGACTTAACTGACATAAGTAAAATATTTCATCCTTCAATGAGTGTATACATGTTCTTCTCAGCAGCACATGGATCTCTCTAAAATAGACCATAAAACATGCCACAAAACAACTTTTGGCAAATATAAAAAAGTAGAGAGATTACCCTGCATTCTTTCAGATCATAATGGAATGAAATTAGAAATTAATGAAAAAATAAGAAATAAAAGCTACTCCAACACTTGGAGACTAAATAATATGCTACTCAATGAACAATGGATTGCAGAAGACATCAAAGAGGAGATTAAAAAAAATTTTAGAGGTGAATGAGAACACAGATAAAACATCAAAATCTCTGGGACACTATGAAGGCATTTCTAAGAGGAAAGTTCATTGCATGGAGTTCATTCTTAAAAGAAGAAAAAGTTAACAAATAAATTACTTAATAAATGACTTATATCTCAAAGCCCTAGAAACAGAAGAACAAATCAACACCAAAAGGAGTAGGATACAGGAAATAATTAAAATAGAGCTGAAACCAATGAAACTGAAACAAAAGAACCAACTGAAAAAATTGACAGAACCAAAAGTTGGTTCTTTGAAAAAATAAATAAAGTTGGGAAACCCTTAGCCATGCTAATGAAGAGAAACAGAGAGAAAACTCAGATTACTAACACACATGATGAAAAAGGAAATATCACAACAGACACTACAGAAATACAGAAGATAATCAGAAATTATTTTGAAAACTTGTATTCCAATAAAATATAAAATATTGAAGGCATCTGCAAATTTCTAGAGTCATATGATTTGCCCAAATTGAATCAGGATAATATACACAATTTAAACAGATCAATTTCAAGCAATGAAATAGAAGATGCCATCAGAAGCCTACCAATCAAGAAAAGCCCAGGACTGAATGGATACACAGCTGATTTCTACAAGGCCTTTAAAAAAAGAACTAGTACCATTACTCTCCAATTTATTTCAGGAAATAGAAAAAGAGGGAGCACTTCCAAACTCATTCTATGAGGCCCTGATCCCAAAACCAGGCAAAGACATATCAAAGAAAGAAAACTTCAGACCAATATCTCTAATGAACATAGATGCAAAAATTCTCAATAAAATTTTGGCAAATTAAACACAAAAACATATCAAAAAGATAGTGCACCACGATCAAGTGGGGTTTATCCCAGGAATGCAAGGTTCATTCAACATACGGAAACCAATAAATGTAATTCATCACATCAACAGACTTAAAGATAAGAATCATATGGGTCTGGGGATGTGGCTCAAGCGGTAACGCGCTCGCCTGGCATGCGCGGGGCACTGGGTTCGATTCTCAGCACCACATAAAAATAAAATAAAGATGCTGTGTCCACCGAAAACTGAAAAATAAATATTAAAAAATTCTCTCTCTCTCTCTCTCTCTCTCTCTCTCTCTCTCTCTTTAAAAAACAAAGAATCATATGATCATCTCAGTAGATGCAGGAAAAGCATGACAAAATAGAGCACCGCTTCATGTTCAAAACACTAGAAAAACTAGGGATGACAGGAACTTATCTCAACATCGTAAAAGCTATCTATGCTAAGACCCAGGCCAACATCATTCTAAATGGAAAAAAATTGAAAGCATTCCCTCTAAAAACTGGAACAAGACAGGGATGCCCTCTTGTACCACTTCTATTTAACACAGTTCTTGAAACACCAGCCAGAGCAATTACACAGATGAATGAAATTAAAGGGATACGGATAGGTAAAGAAGAATTCATATTAGCACTTTTTGCCAACAATATGATTCTATACCTAGAAGACCCAGAAAACTTCTAGAACTAGTAAATGAATTCAGCAAAGTAGCAGGATATAAAATTAACACACACTAATCAAAGGCATTTCTGATATCAGTCACAAATCCTCCGAAAGGGAAATGAGAAAACTACCCCATTTTCTGTAGCCTCAAAAAATAAATAAATAAATAAAATACTTGGGAGTCAACTTAATGAAAGAGGTGAAAGACCTCTGCAATGAAAACTACAGAATGCTAAAGAAATAAATCAAAGATGACCTTAGAAGATGGAAAGATCTACCTTGTTCTTGGATAGGTAGAATTGATATTGTCAAAATGATAACATACGGACAAAAGAAGTATACAGATTTAATGCGATTCTAATCAAAATCCCAATGACATTCCTCATAGAAATAGAAAAAGCAGTCATGAAATTCATCTGGAAAAATAAGAGACTCAGAATAGCTAAAGCAATCCTTAGCAAGGAGAGTGAAGTAGATGGCATCACTATACCTGGCCTTAAACTAAACTACAGAGCAACAGTAAAACAAACAGCATGGTATTGGCACCAAAATAGACTGGTAGACCAATGGTACATAATAGAGGACACAGAGACTAACCCTCATAATTACAGTTATCTTATATTTGACAAAGGCACCAAAAACATACATTGGAGAAAAGATAGCCTATTCAACAAATGGTGATGGGAAAATTAGAAATCTATATGCAACAAAATGGAATTAAACCCCCCTTTCTCACTCTGCTCAAAACTCAATTCAAAGTGGATAACCAACCTAGGAATTAAACCAGAGACACTATGTCTATTAGAAGAAAAAGTAGATCTAACCCTCCATCATGTCAGATTAGGCCCCAACTTCCTTAATAAGACTCTTATAGTGCAAGAATTAATATCAAGACTCAATAAATGGGATGGATTCAAACTAAAAAGCTTCTTCTCAGTAAAGAAACAGTGAGGTGAATAGAAAGCCTACTAATTGGGAACAAATTCTTACCACATGTATGTCAGATAGAGCACTAATCTCCAGGCTACACAAAGAACTAAAACATCTAAACATCAAAAACAAATAACCCAATCAGTAAATGAGCCAAAGAACTGAACAGACACTTCTCAGAAGATGATATACAATCAATCAACAAATGTATGAAAATATGTTAAACATCTCTAGCAATTAGAGAAATGCAAATCAAAATTACTCTAAGATTTCATGTCACTCCAGTCAGAATGACATCTATTAAGAATACAAACAATAAGTATTGGCGAGGATATGGGAAAAGGGCACACTCATACTTTGCTGGTGGGACTGCAAATTGGTATAGCCAATATGGAAAGCAGGATGGAGATTCCTTGAAAAACTGGGAATGGAACCACCATTTGAGCCAGCTATCCCACTCCTCGGTCTATACCCCAAAGACTTAAAAACAGTATACAACAGGGACACAGCCACATCAATGTTTATAGCAACACAATTCACAATAGCTAAACTATAGAACCAACCTAGATGCCCTTCAGTAAATGAATGGATAAAGAAACTCTGGTATATATACACAATGGAATATTACCCGTATTAAAAGAGAATAAAATCATGGCATTTGCAGGTCAATGGATGGAGCTGGAGAATATAATGCTAAGTGAAATTAACCAATCCCCAAAAACGAAATGCTGAATGATTTCTCTGATTCATAATATGCTGGGGGCAGGGGGATGGGAGGATTAAATGAACTCTAGATAGGGCAAAGGGGAAAAGAGGAGGGGGGAGGGTAAGGGAGGGGGTATAGGGGTAGGAAAGATGGTGGAATGCGATGGCCATCATTACCCTAAGTACATGTATTGAAGACATGAAGGATGTGATTCTATTTTGTGTACAACCAGAGACATGAAAAATTGTGTAATATGAATTGTCATGCATATATACCAAATTAAAATTTAAAACAAATTAAAAAGGCATAGAATGGCTAAAAAGATTAAAAAACAAGACTCAAACAAACAAACAAACAAAAAAAGATAGAGGATACATGCTAAGCAAAATAAAGCAGGTGTAGGTATATTAATACCAGACAAAGTATTCTCTAGGTCAAGAAGTATTAATAGAGACAAAATGGATATTTTTTAGGTAAATTCAGTGTAATATATAAAAACTCTTCATTTGGATGCACCTAATTATAAAGTTTAAAAATATATAAAGCAGGGGCTTCGTTGTGGCTCAGTGGTAGAGCGCTGGCCTAGCACATGCCGGGCGCTGGATTTGATCGTCAGCACCACATAAAAATAAATAAATGAAACTGAAGGTGTTGTGTCCTACTACAACCAAAAAATATTTTTTAAACAATATTTATTTTTTAGTTGTGGTTGGACACAATATCTTTATTTATTTATTTTTATGTGGTGCTGAGAATCGAACCCAGGGCCCCGCACTTGCTAGGCGAGCGCTCTACCACTGAGCCACAACCCCAGACCCCCCCCAAAATATTTTTAAAGAAAGCAAAAGTTAAATGCACTAGTAGAGTAATAGTCAAATTCATAGTTAAAGTTAGAGATTTAAATGTAGCACTTTTGATAATGAACAGCTACAACATCAGTAAGGGTATGGAAGTTTAAAAATCATGATTAACTGATCTAAGCTTCCTATGTATGTATATATTAGAGTGAATCTCACCATTATGTTCATCCACAAAACACTAATTTAAAAAACTATAAATAAATAGCAGAAAGATCAGTAGAGGGAAGGGAACGGGGTAGGGAGGAGGGGAGGGAAAAGGGAGAAGTATTGGGAACTGAATTAGAACAAATATATTCCATGTTTATATAATCATGTCTAAAATGAGTCCTAATGTTATATATAACTAAAATGAACCAATAAGAACTCTCAACAAGTACTTATGAAAAAATGATTAATAACAATGAACATAAAACATTTAACAACATTTTTTGAGGATTTATGTATCTCCTAAAATATTGCTTCTGCTCAATTTTCTCCCTTTCTGAGAATTCAGTATTTATATTCAGTCTTTTAGGTGTATTTTACATGTAATTTATGTTCAGTTCTATTTTTTTTCCTCTTTTGCTTTGATTTGGCTATTTTCTGTTTAAAATTTGTCATATTGGATAAAAAACAAATTCCAATAATACACTGTTCTTTTGCTATATTTGAGAGAATGACTGGAGATTGAACACATGGGCACTTTACCATTAAGCTACATTCCTAGTACTTTCTATTTTTAGTTTGAGACAGGATTTCACTAAATTGCTGAGGTTGTCCTGGAACTGAGGTGATCCTCCTGCCTTACCCACCTGAGTCACTAAAATTATAGGTGTGCATCACTGTGCCCTGTTCAATCTGAGTGTTTTTTATTTTCTTTTATTTTTTTCCCCTGTTTTTGTGGTGCTAGGTATCTGAGTTCTTTCTTTATTTTTTACTTTGTTAATTTTTATTTTGTGTACTGGGTACTGAGCCTAGGGGTCCCTCATTACTGAGCTGCATCCCCAGCCTTTTTTATTATATATTTTAAGACAGGCTTTCACTAAATTGCTGGGGCTAGCCTTCAACTTGCAATCCTTCTGCCCTCCTGAATATCTGAGATTACAGGCCCACCATCATGACCAGCTCCTTTGAATTCTTTCTTTTCCTTTTTTTTTTTTTTTTTTGGTACCAGGGATTGAACCAGGGGTTCTTATCCTCAGCCCTTTTTATGTTTCATTTTGAGACATGGTCTTTTTAAGTTACTTAGGACCTCACTAATTACTGAGGATAGCTTTGAACTCAGATCCTCTGGCCTCAGCCATTTGAGCCGCTGGAATTATAGGTGTGCACCACTACAACTGGCTTCTTTGAATTTTTTAATCTTATATTCTGCTGTTTAACCCATTTAGTAGGTTTAAACTTTCAAATATCAATTTTTCTTTACTCTTCTATCTCCCTGTCCAAAATTCACATTCTTCTATCTATTATGACTATCTTTTCCTATATTTTCTTTAACACATCAGTATGGTTATTTTAAAATACTTGTCTAGTAAACTCTTACATCTGGATCATTTATGTGACTGCTTATTTTTCCTCCAGATTATTGGTTGTGTTTTCCTTCATCTTCTTAGGTGTAATAACTTATTAAGTGCTAGATGATGTGTATAAAAAATAGAAGATCCAGATGATTTTACCTTCCATCATGTATAGGTGTCAGCTTTTCTCCTGTTAGGTTTGTTTGGTGAGGCACGGATCACCCTTTGACAGAGATGGAGCTGCGTTGGAGCTGGGTTATAGTTTTACAAGACTGGGTCTAGCTCTGATTTGTCTCAGTTTCATAGTCATGTCCTGAATTTTTATTGAGAGCTAGTAGATTTTTTTCACCTTAGCCTTGAAAGTCTATAAGAGATTCAGTTCTCACAAAAGGTTTATTTCTCTGTGCCCCAGTGGTGTTCTTCTGTATGGCCCAAGTCTGATTCTCAGCCCTCACCTAGAATCATCAGATGCCTCCAGGGAAGATATTGATGTGCAATTGTTAATTCACCTTAAAAAGGCTTTTTTTTTTTTTTTTTCCTTTCTGGATTTTGTTAATCTAATCTGGTGGTTCTCAAACATTTTGGTCTTAGGACCACTTTACTCTTAAAATCATTTGGAACTTAAAAGAACATTTTTTTGGGGGGGCAGGATTGTTGATATTTACCCTGTTAGAAATTAAAAATGAGAAAATTTTTAAAAATTAATTCCTGTAAAAGAACTATACTAAACCCCTTGCCTTTTAACACAAATAACATATTTTCTGAAAAGACTAAATTAAAAAAAAACAATGAAAAATGACTCTTTACAAATTTGCAAATCATTTAAATGTCTGGCTTAATAGACTGTTAGATTCTTACATTAGTGTCTGTATTCAGTCTGTGATTTCAAACATTATATAGCCCCTGGAGAACTCTGCAGTTCAGTTGTGAAAGACGACGAGTGAAAAAGGTAATGTGTTAGTATTATTATGAAAACAGTGTTGATCTCATGAATTCTCTGAAAGGTGCTAGGGACACTTGGAGGTCCCTGGATTATACTTAGGGAACTGTGGACCTACTCTTAATCACTTCTTCGGCTCTCGGATATTTTAAAAAATCCGATTTTCATAATTTATGCACCTTTTTTCCAGATGTTGGTTCAGAATTATTCTTCTACCATGACCTGTTGCATTAATCTATTCTTCTACTATGAGAAATGGAGAAGTCCTATGAATGGTAGTAATAAAGCCCTGTGGCAGTGGAAGTCTGGTGATAATATTTAAAATATATACTTTAGTAGTTATGAACTTGGGCTGCCATATTAAAATGACCTGGGGAGTTTTTAAACAGTTTTGAATGCCCAGGTCAATGCCCAGATAATTAAATGAGAATTTCTAAGTTAGGGGACAGGTATCTGTATTTTAAAAGTTTCCCCATGTGATTAAAGTGTGTGACAATATTAAAAACCATAGGTATAGAATAAAAGAATAGGACTTGTGCACTCTGACTTGCCCATCTATTGTCTTCTTTTCCTCAGGCATTTGTTACTTATGTGTTGAACAGTGTGTCTGTCTCTGTCTCTCTGCTTCTGATAATCTTCATTTCCCTATTTAATAGTTATTTCTCTCATTAAACAAACAGGTTTTTTAGCCTGGTGGGCCAGCCTCCCAGGATGATCACATTTTCCTATATTTACTCTCTTTTTTTTTCTCTTCTCCATCCATTCTTCCCTACTTAGTTTATTCTGTTCCTTTAACTCTTTTATTTATTTATTTATTTAAAGAGAGAGAGAGAGAATTTTAATATTTATTTTTTAGTTTTCGGCGGACACAACATCTTTGTTTGTATGTGGTGCTGAGTATTGAACCCAGGCCGCACGCATGCCAGGCGAGTGTGCTACCGCTTGAGCCACATCCCCAGCCTCGCTTTAACTCTTTTAAATGTACAAGTTGATCATAAATTTTCAGATTTGGTTTATTAGCTTCTAAGATATCTGTTCTTCATTTTAAATCCATAAAACCAGGAGAGGGGCATTTTACAGTTTTTTTTTTTTCCAAGATCCTAAATCAAATGAAGATTGATGCTTTCACTGGCTCTCACAGGAAGAAAGGTGTCCTGTCCTTTACTAAGACCCTCCTGGCCTGGGTTAGGCTGTGGGATACACGGCCTCAGTGGCTGAAGTTGGAGATTATGAGACTGTTCTCAATCTTGAGCACTCTGGGATTCTGAACAGCTGAAGGTTAGCATCCAGCTGGGAGAGTTGGGGATCACTTATACTGGTAGCCTGAGTGAGATAGTAAGGAATCCAGTGTATGTAATGTGTGTGTATACTTTCAGGCCTTTCACACACAAGTGTGGACACAAAGCAAGGATTTTTGCTTTGTGTCAATCTGCCTTATTGTGTGCCCCTTATAGAGAAAGTCAGTGAGGAGATTTCTACTTATACATTGGTTCCTTCATTTCTGGACCTCTGTTGGCATTACCTAAGTTAGGTATGGGAAAACTCATTTTCTTTCCATCTCAGAGTACTTTTCAAAGACTACCTGCCCTGTTTACAGAGAGATCATAGACTTCGGATGTAGGCTTGAAATGACTTTGGAGAGCTTTAAGGCTAATGTACTCCTGGGTTAGGAATCATCTGACATGATTTGTTTACATATCTTCCACAAAAAATAGCCCACTCTCTTCTGAAATCACCCCTTTACAGATGGTTTGGATTTGTATGGAAGAAAGGTTCTACTCCCATAAATTAAGATCTTCTAAGAAAACACAAGGTCACACAGCCATCAAGTGACAGACCAGGGACTAGAACTAGATTTCAGATTCCCAACTGAATACTTTTTTCCCCCTTTTTTATTGGTGCATATTAATTATATAGAAGAGTGGCTTCCACTGAGGCATATTTGTATATGCATATAACATAAAATGATTGATTTTACTCCCCAGTACCTCTCCTTACCTTCCTCTACACTGATGGTCTCTCTTCTACATTCATGACATCCTCTTCCTGCCCTACCCCACAACTTCCAGATATGAGAGAAAACAGTACTTGTCTTGAGTCTGACTTTCTGAGTCTGATGGTCTCTAGGTTCACCCATTTTCTGCAAATGACACAATTTCCTAACCAAGTACTTTCCTGCCACGTTGTGCTATTTTGAGGCCCAAGCATAGATCCTAACTCTTAGTAAGGTGATGCCCCAAGTGACCTGTTCCTGAAGAGATTAGGGAAGATACATGATGAGGAGTGTCAGCTGATGTGATAGAAGAGTACCCTAGAATGGGAGCAAAAAATATCTCTTTGAATTCTGGTTGACCCTACTGACTGTGTGATCTTGAGTAGGTTACTTTCCTTCTCTGAGCTTATTTCCTTATACATGAAATTGAAGAACAATGCTTGCCCTTTCTCCTTCCTGGGCAAGTTGTAAGGCAGATAAAAGCTCGGAATTCTGAAGCATCATAGAGAGGTGTTGGAAAGGGTATCAGTAAACAAAGAATCAGTTAAAAAAAAAAAAAAAAACCCTCACATTCTCTTGTTTGTATAGGTTCGGGAGGCCTTGAGAAAAGCAGAGAAGGAGCTGGAATCACACAGCTCATGGTATGCTCCAGAGGCCCTTCAGAAGTGGCTACAGCTGACACATGAGGTGGAGGTGCAGTACTACAACATCAAGAAGCAAAATGCTGAGAAGCAGCTGCTGGTGGCTAAGGAGGGGGTAAGACCTGCCCTTCTGTGGTCCTCCTTCTGCCCCCTTCTTACCTCCCCACCCTTCTCTGTTTTCCCAGCCCTCTTTCTCTTCTTTGCCTCATCTTATACCTCCCTTTGGGCAAAGAGATATCCTGTGGTGGGTTCTATTTCTTTTCCTGATGTACAGCTCCTGATAATGTCCTAAGCTTCTGGAGGAGGGAATAAGGGTGTATGGGTACACCCTCCTGCCTTCTGGGAAAGATGAAGCAAGTGGAAGCAGGTAGAGGGAAAGGTCTCCCAGGCCCAGGCTGTTGTTTGGACAGAGGTTCTCCTTCCTGACAGGGAATCCTTTTGCTTCTTTCCTCTTTTCCTTTATTCCCTCCCACTGCCTTCATTTTCCCTTCCCATCTTTCTCTTCCTTGGGTAGCCCAAGATGTGTTAAGAGAAAGGGAACCCAGTCACAGGAAGCCCTTTCTCATTTCTTTCAACCTCTAATCCTGCTCTCTTTAAGCTGGGGGCCTCATCTTTGCAGGCTGAGAAGATAAAAAAGAAGAGAAACACACTCTTTGGTACCTTCCATGTGGCCCACAGCTCTTCCCTGGATGATGTGGATCATAAAATCCTAACAGCTAAGTAAGTAGCACCAGTTATCAACTCTGGCAATGTCCATACTACCTTTAGAATTTGAGGGCATATAGAGCTTCTAATCCATTTCCTTATGGGGGAGTGACAGTTCTGCTCTCCCACCCTAGGCCTGATTCAGCTCCCACCTTGTTTATAAGTTTATTGGGTTTATAATTCACACACATACCTCCAGCTTGTTTCTCTGAAAAGAGGCCTCATTCTTTTTGGACTCCCATCCAGTCCATGACTATAGTTGTCTTTTATTTGTCTTCAGGCAAGCCCTGAGCGAGGTGACAGCAGCACTGAGGGAGCGCCTGCACCGCTGGCAACAGATCGAGATCCTCTGTGGTTTCCAGATTGTTAATAACCCTGGCATGCACTCACTGGTAGCTGCCCTCAATATAGATCCCAGCTGGATGGGCAGTACACGCCCAAACCCCACCCACTTCATCATGACCGACGACGTGGATGACATGGATGAGGAAATTGTGTCACCGTTGTCCATGCAGTGTAGGTGACCTCATTGGTGGAGTTTGAGGAAAGGAATCTTTGATACACGCTGAAAAGTCCGTGGCCTCTGCTGGGCTTAAATAGCACATGGGATGGATAACCAGGGAAACACTTCACCTCATGACCTTGGTTAATAAAGCACAATTCACACCAGGGTTTTTTTTTTAATTTTTTTTTTTTTTTTTAGAGAATTTTAATTTTTTTTTTAGTTTTCGGCGGACACAACATCTTTGTTTGTATGTGGTGCGAACCCGAGCCACACGCATGGCAGGCGAGCGCGCTACCGCTTGAGCCACATCCCCAGCCCAGGGTTTTTTTTTTTAATAGTTGTCCTTTTGATGGTTTTTCCTTGCTATTTGCCCTGTTTGTCCTGGGCTGATTGTGTTAAATGTGTTTCTCTTCATTCTTTGTTTTCCTATTTATCCTCCCTCCTCTCCCCAGCTATCTACTTTTATAAAAATAATTTTCTTTAGGGATTTTGATTCACTATGAAAAATGGCATTCATTTCATTGCATTTATTTATTTTCCTTATTTGTAATTGCTAAAACAGATGAATGGAATGATGTTTCTCTTCTCTTTGCCTTTTTGTGGGAGGCCCCATTAAGCAACAGTCCCTTAAAGTGATATACCTTTAAAGTCTCCCAGCTGGGAAGACATTTTTGCCCAGGAGGGACCTCCTACACAAGCATGTCTTGCTTTCCATCTGAGCTCTTGAACCTCCCCATTCTCTGTCCTGGGCCTTCCCTCTCCCTTGCAAGTGATGAGAGTGAGTAGAGCCACGCCAAAAGGAACAACATTCTAGGTGAATTCCTTAGTAAATGATGGGACTTTTCCTTTATTGACCCACCACTGAATTTTCCTTTTGGATGAGAGGTTATTTTAGTTAAACATAATAGGCCTTATGGTAAAGCTATTGTGGCACCAGTTCAGGGGGAATGGCAGAAAGCCATGGCTTGTTTAGGGACTCGCTTTCAGAAGGCTAGATCCTTTCCTTGGGCTGGATCCTCACTCTAAACAAAATTTATTTGTAAATTTCGCAGTGATACTTTGCCCCTAGCCAAGTCTCTTTGTCTCCCTGATCTGGTATCTCATTAGGACTTTAGTGAAAGGGCTACGAAGATTTGGATCATAGACAGGTAGAGCTGGATCCTGCCTTGACAGTTTACATGTTCCTATGTTCTACAGGTTGAAAGGGACCTTAATTAGCTCTGAGCGATTAGTCCATGCCCTGTCCCCAGCTTTTCCCATCTCTCATTGATGGGCAGGCTGAAGCCCTCCATAAATCAGATTCTCTTCTCCTTTTGGCCTGGGTGTTGACCCTAGATGCTGCCTGGCTGATGGGGCGTAGGTTCAGTGACCGCTCTCTCTGCTCTACATCCGCCGGCTCGGATGATCAGTCCCTCTGGAAATACCCGGGTTTGAGGAGCCCCTTTGGGGCTTTTGTTTTTTCCAACTTTTGGGACTAAACCAACACTCCTACCCCCATGGACCCCCTTTCCTGCCTGCCTCACATCCCTGCTTGCTCCCTTTGTCCCCTCAGCACCATCCTTACTAACTGCAGGGAGGGGTTCGGGGGTGAGAAGAATCAGCCTGCTCAGCCAAGAGCTGGAGAGAGAATATTCATAGTGATGAAAATCTTTGGCTCTCCCTTCAGCCCAGTGACACAGGTGTCTTAGTTGCCTTTCTTCCAGCTGGGCTGGCAGGGAAAGAAGGAAGGAAAAACCAGGCCTTTCTTTTTTCTTTTTCAGGTTTCTCACCTCCTTCCTGTTTCTACCTTCTTCCTTCCTCTTCCCCTTCATATTATGGGCTTCCTTTTTCTCTTTAGCCTCTTTCTAATGCCTTGAAGGCCACCAGCCATAGAAGCCCTGCCTTCCAACTCTCTATCACTATGTAACTGTGCTTTTTCCTAGAGTCCCTTCCAAGGCTTCTGCCACCCTTTTAACCTGGGCCTTTCTCACATCTTCAGGAGAAATCAGGGCAGCTAATCTCTCAGGGTGAAGGAAAAGAGACAAAGGTCTACATTTATTTTTCAGTTTGAGCTGGGATTGAGCCAAAGCTGGATGCTCTGGCACATTCGTAAGTTACCTGGTGTCCAGCTACCCCTTCACTGGGCATGGTGGTTTTCATCTTCCAAGAGCCTGATTAGCAGAATTGATCCAAGAGATGGATCATGGTTGTTTACATGCATATTAGAGAAATATGTAGAGTAAAAAAGGGTAAATAGTAGTATCGAAAAGGCATTCATAGTCTCACCATAGCTGAGCACTTGTTTTTTTAGTCTTTTATCTGTGAAAATTTTAAAACAGTGAAGGTAATGATAACCACAACCATTTATTGAGTGCTATGATCTATGATAGGTATTTAAAGATATTACTTTGAAGTATCAGAACAACACTGCAGACTTTTACAAATTATGAATTGAAATGAGATGTAACTTTTATAAGATCAAGCTAGAAGTGGAAAGGTCTGGTCTCAAACTCTAGTGTTTTAAAACCAAAGTTCAGTGTTATTAAATATACTTTTTTTTTCTTTCTTTCTTTTTTTTTTTTTTTGGTACCAGGGATTGAGGATTGAACCTACTTAACCACTTAACCACATACACAGCCCTTTTTGTGTTTTATTTAGAGACAGGATCTCACTGAGTTGCTGAGCACCTTGCTTTTTGCTGAGGCTGGCTTTGAACTTGGAAATCCTCCTGTCTCAGCCTCTTGAGCCACTGGGATTACAGGCGTGCGCCACCACACCTGGCATGAGTCTCACTTTTAATATCCCTATAGTATATGTATTCTTGTTTTCCCATTGTCCTACCTTTATGTTTACTTTCATACAATTATTAATAGTGATCTGGTGAAAATGTTTGTGTGTAAGTCCTTGTCTAAGTTACAAGTTATTTCCTGAAGTTGGCGTTCTGAAAAGGCTGGTTCTTAGTGCTCTCCCGGACCTTGCTCCAAATTCCTGTTCTACCCTTCCCTGCCTATGTCCTCCCACTAACTGCCTTACCACCTCCCTTTATAGTGACATTGGTCTTAGGTCTCCTTCCATTGGAGTTCCCACTAAAACTGACCTGGGCACTTCATCTTCAATTTCCCATCCTTTTAGGACCCCTGGTGGGAGGTTTTTGGGAGGTGGTACCCCATTCTTTAGATTGGGCATCAAAGACCCAGAGTGATCTCCAGCAGGCATTTCTATATGGCCACCTGCTTGCCTGCTGCCCAAAGGGAATTGGCCCTTTCTCACACTTTCTCCACTCTCCTTGCAGCCCCCAGCCTGCAGAGCAGTGTCCGGCAGCGCCTGACGGAACCACAGCATGGCCTGGGATCTCAGAGGTTGGTAGAGGGCGAGGCTGGCCACTTCTTGACGAGCCGGGTCTCTCTGCGGCGAATGCGCAGCCTTTCATCTGGACAGTCTTTCAGTTCTGAAGGCCTCGGGACCAGCCCACCATCTGCCTCTCCTTCTTCTTCCTGTTCCTCTTCCACTACCACCACCACCACCACCATCACCTCCGTCCATGTCCACCCTATTTATTATCCCCACAGCACTTCCGATTTCCTCCAGATGGATCCCTACCCTGACCCACCCCCTTCTGACAGCACCGCTGTGATGCCTGGGCATTCAGAGAGCTTGGGGTATCAGCTGTCTCTCTTCTCTTTCTTCCTTCCCTTCCTGCTGCTTTTACCTTGGCCTTTGCCTGTTGGCTGCTGCTTGGTCAACTTTGGGGATGTGTGCAGTGGGGAATTTTCTCCTTGTCCTGTTCTTTCCCAGCTGTGGGGCTCCTTTTTAAGATCAGAAATTTCCTACACCTTTCTTCCCTTCTCTGTGTGGGGTTTGCTGATTCTTCCCCATGATCCTATAGCACTTTTGCCTAAACTATGTTCTTCTACATGCATTATAATTCTCAGTGGGGCCCCTGCTTCCTTTACTCCTTCAATAAGCATATATTGATGTCTACTCTGTGCCAGGTTCTTCTGGACATGGGGATTCATTTTTAGATGATAAGATACAATTCCAGTCATCATGAACTACAGTCTGATCCATGAATAATTATGGAACAGTCTGATAAGTGCTATGGGGGTGTTGAGGAAGGAGGAGTGACTAACAGTGTGTACCTTGGGGGAACGCTTCACAAAGGAGATGACATTTGTGCTAACACCCTGTTTACAGGGAAGAGAAAGTATTCTAGGCAGAGAAAACATTATACGCAGAGGCTAGAACGATGAAAATCTCAGAAAAGCTATGGATTTTGGCTTTTACCCTTTAGGAGATAGAGAATGGCAAAAAGAGTTTTAAAAGAAAGAGAATTGATCAGATTTGCTTTTAGAAATAACATTTTTAGTGGTTTGTATGTAGGAAGAAAAGGAAGAATTCAGAAGTCATTGTAGTAGACCACTAGGGGAGGTAATCAGGATCTTGGGATGAAAAGAAACAAATAATTTGGTAACTGATTAGAGAGGTAAAGGAAAGAGAGGAATGTAGCATGACACTTTGTTTCAGCTTCAGTGATTGAATGAGTCTTGAATATGTTTGGAGGTTTTGGACAAAAGTTGGATAGGTATTAAAATACTCATTTTTCAGAGCAGGAAGTGAAGGTTCTGAAAGGTAATGTTCCCCAGGTCCCACAGCTAATTGGGAGCAGAGCATAGACTAGAACTTGGCTTTCCATTTCAGGAGACTCTGTTGGATACATTTATCTTCTCTGCGGTCTCAATAATGAACAGGAAAGGAATTGATGAAAAACTTTCTCCTGCAGCCTGGTCTGGCATCTGTAGGAACTTTCCCTGCTAATACTTCAAGAATACCAGGCTAAGGTCAGAAGTAGTATAGCCTTGACTTCCTGGAACAAGCTTAGGGGACCCTGAGAAAGTCTTGCTATTTGGAAATATCTCATATTCCTGAAGTGATTTTGGCCTAGTCCTGGAGGTTTGTTGCTTTCTTTTGGTCCTACCTCACTCTGGATACTCATCTCTCTAGCTCTAACCCTTAAGACTCTGGAAAGTTATCTATGAGGGATCTTCCTTTTTTTTTTTTGTCACAAAGAGCTGCCTATCTTCACTTTCATCCTCATTTTCATCCAGAAGCCTAGAAAGGGAAACAACTCTAATACAGACGGAGAGGACTGAATTGGGTTGGGGAAGCTAGGGGATGCTGTGAATCTCATGCACCAAGGCCTAAGCTGAGGGCATTGGGGATGAAGGGGTGGGAGAGCTACCTGCATCCACCTGGCCTGTTCACTACTTAATTTTCTTTTGCACCATGCACCAGAGGATCATCTCTAAAGGCAAACAGGCTCTCTAGTAAGGTTAGTAACATGGGATGGGAGTCCAAGGCAGTCTAGCCTTTGGGGAGGGTCATCCTGGCCTGAAGGGTTTCAAAGATTGAGGAAGGGAAAGTGAGCCTCCCTCAGTGGGCTTTATATTTATTTGGCAGTCTTAGCTTTTAGAAGCATAGAAGGGTGGGAATCAAGACAAAATGGGACTATGAGCCAGAAGTGATGAGACTGGGAGACCCCCAACCTTTTGACCTTTTTTCTTTGGTGTTAGAAAACTAGGCTCTTAGGACATTACCTTCTCAGCTTAGAAGATCTCTAGTCAGTGTGGTTGCTCCTTAGAATTTCTTTAGCACTTTCCCAATGGATTATATATGTATGGAGAAGGCAGGGTAGGGAGAAGATCATTTGGGGGCTTAGCAAAACAAGGACACATTTAGATAGAAGCAAGGACCAGTGTCAGATATATAAAATCAAATGAGAGACTAAATATTTGTGAATACTAGATTATGTGGCTAAAACAGTATTTGTAGCATGAAAGCTAGAAATGGAATAATTTTCTGCTGTCCCTTGAGTCTGGAAGATACTACTAGTCCATGGGGTTGCTGCTTGATTCCTTGATAACTAAACCTATGATAGCTATGAGTTAACCCCCTGTTTATCTACTAAAGGGACCTGGTACCCTCCCTAACTTGTAACTATTGGCCTTCTCCTTTTGGGGTCCTATGATGCTCTCCTCTCCCACTCAGATGGATTCCTCTCCTTTGCCTCTCGGAAAGCAGAAACTGGGTTCAGAATTGGTAGGGAATCCCCATATCTACCCTTTTGTCTATAGAGGCAGATGCAGTGGCATCTGGAATTGGTTTATGTTCTGCCTTGAAACAGCCAGCCCCTTAAAGGGTCTCAAGCTCCTGGACTAGACTCTGTGTGTGCATGTCCATTGTGCAGTGGCATGTTCACATAACTCAGCCTTGCAAAGAAAGCCTCTTGTGACTGGCCCCCATATGGACCTCCCAGCTTGACTGGCCTCATCATCTTCATTCCCACAGTACTTTATATATTTTCAAGTGTTTTTCCAGTGTTTTTCATCCTCCAAACAATATTTTTAGATGATTAAACTGGTATTTTCTTCATTGGGCCAAAAGTGAGGACCAGCAAGGTTAGATGACTTGTCCAAGATCACACAGAGGAGTCCAGAGCTCTTCTGAACTCCTGCTCCTTAAAGGCCAACATACTGTCTTTTCTATGCCTCTCTATATTCTCCCTGTCAGCAGAGCTCTGAAACAGACCCCACCCTTCCTGCTCCACCATGCACTTGGTGTTGAACTCTATAACACTTCTCTGTGATCTCCTTTATATCCTGTGAGAAGGTAGGAAGAGACAGCAACTTGGCCTTTTGGTGTGGGTGAAGGATTGTTTGCAAGGCTTTTCTAACTTCTCCTCCCTAGCCTGGGTCAGGACCATTGACTGCATGTGCTGTGTTCCTTGGGGCCTGGCCCAAACTGGATGTATTCCAGGGCGTGGCAGGAGTAAGTGGGGGAGGAAGGCATGAAAAGTGGTGACTCAGAACAACATGTAGGTTCTATGTTAGTAGAGGACTGAGTCCTAAGAAACCTAGCCAAGGCTGGGTGAAGTGGCACATGCCTGTAATCCCAATGACTCAGGAGGCTGAGGCAGGAGGCCAGCTTCAGTAACTTAGTGAGACCTTATCTCAAGAAATAAAAAGAGCTGGGGATGTAGTTCAGTGGTAGAGCACCCTTGGGTTCAATCCCCAATACTTGGGATAGAGGGAAGAACATTAGCTAGCTATGGCATCCAGAGGAGGTTACCTGTGGGGTTTAAGCCTATGGGTGCAACAGTTTGGACCTTTGAATTCAGCAGGGATGGGGTTCAGGTATTTAAAAGCCCTTTGCCTGACAGATGATAGTATAATGACATTTGTTTTTGTTTTGTCCACCTCTTCTCTTCCCATCACTTTTTCCTTTCTTTCTCCTCCTGGTGGTTCTTATTTCTACCTGCTTCTCTTTTTGCTTTTCTTCCTTTACAATTCTCATATTTTCCTGTCTCTTCTTCAATCTACTCCATTCCCTATTTCTGCCTCCTTTGTATCCTGTACTAATGGCTTATTCAACTTCCATTACTCATTCCTCTCCTTCCATCTGCCTATTCATCCTATTTCTCTCTCCTGCCTCCATTTTCCTACCCTGTTTTTGTCTTCTCATGTTGTCCCTTTCTCTTCTTCACTTTTTCCCATCTCCCTATCCTATATATGTCCTTTTCTTCCTCTCGTCCCATTTCTTGCAGGGATTTGACCCATTCCGATTCGGAGTCCTCCCTCCACACGAGTGACCGCCAGCGTATGGCCCCCAAGCCTCCTCAAATGGGCCGTGCTGCAGATGAGGCTGTCAATGTGATGACTTCCAATGGTAGCCACCGGCTGATTGAGGGGGTTCACCCAGGATGCCTGGTGGAGAAACTGCCTGACAGCCCTGCCCTGGCCAAGAAGGCATTACTGGCGCTGAACCATGGGCTGGACAAGGCCCATAGCCTGATGGAGCTGAGCCCCTCAGCCCCATCTGGTGGCTCCCCACCTTTGGATTCTTCCAGTTCTCATGGCCCGAGTTCCCCAGACCCAGACACACCATCTCCAGTTGGGGATAGCCGAGTCCTGCAGGCCAGCCGAAACACACGCATTCCCCACTTGGCTGGCAAGAAGGCTGTGGCTGAGGAGGATAATGGTTCTATTGGTGAGGAGACAGATTCCAGTCCAGGCAGGAAGAAGTTTCCCCTAAAAATTTTTAAGAAGCCTCTTAAGAAATAGGCAGGATGGGGGTGGCAGTTGTGAGACAGCTTGTCCTTCCCTGGGTCTTCTGCCTTCCCTTCCTTCGAAATATCTGGCCCCTAGATTGGGGCATTGAAGGTCTGGCCCAGGGGCCTGGGTACTGTACATACCTGCTGCCTCCATCCTTGGTCCTTCATCATTATTTATTAACTGACCACCGAAGCCTGCCTGCCCTGCTTCCCTCCCAACCGTGGGCTGCTGCTGTCACTCCCTCTCCACTTCAGTGCATGTCTTAGTTGCTGTTCCTTCAGCTCCCAGCTCCTCTGGGGTCCAGCTTCTGTCTGCTGTCCCATTTTTGAGGTTTGGTTTTTTGTTTCTCTGTCTCCTGCTTTCAGGCTCCTCCCTCCCACCATATCCCAACTTCCCCTAGCAGTTGTGGGGAAAACAGGAGGAATAACTTCTGACACTCGTGCCTCATATCTCTTTACCCATGTATAGTGGTTCTGTTGGCCCCTGACTGGGGCCAAGGGCCTAATATGTGACATTTGTTCTTTGGGAGTATGGTGGGCTGAAGAGAACCTCATGCTGGAGCTCACTCAGGTCTCTAGGGATCCATAGGGGAGTGAACCAATTCCCAGAGAACAAGTCACCAGAGTTTTGAAGAGAGGCCAGGCTAGGGATGGACTGGGAGAGACCTCTCTTAGTTGGAGGAAGACTGAATGCCAGAGCTATAAGGCAGTCACCTTTTCTCTCGTTGCATCCACATCTGCTTCCCTTTACCCCGCTCCCCCATACTGTAGGAGTGTTCGTCTCTAAGAGGTGCTGCCTCAAAGCATACCCAAGTATACTCCTTGGGCTTAAAACAATTGGCTTCCCTGGCTATGGGAACCACAGTTGTAACAGAGGGTTCTTGTGGAGCCCTGGAGCTGCTGGACAAGGATGTTGCTGTATTTGAACCAAAAAGACAAAACAGTTTAAAACAAATCTCCTGAATTTCCCAAGTGCCTGCACAGCATACTCCCACTTAGACCCCATTTTCATATTACTGCATAGCCTGGGCCAAAATGGACACAACCAATTTGGGGAAGGGATGGCAAAGGGAGATGGTATATGTGAAGGCTGTTGTGTGATCACTTCCCCCCAACCTTTCCATCTTCTAGACAACTCTCTCTTTTACCTGTTTTTGCTATGGCTGTAAAAGTATTTTTCCCCTATGCCCCATTCTGCCATGCCTTTATCCTGGGATCCTATTTTGGGCCTGGGGTGGGTGCACCTAGGGCTGGTCTTAGGAGGGTGCTAGGCTCCAGAATGCCTTGTATCCCCTGGACACCCTCACATGGGTTTTTCTGTGTTATTTCATAAGACTCTTTGAAGTCCAATAAAGCATGTAGGAGATTTTAACCTCTGTTGGTTTTGACTCTCATTGTGTCTTTGTGGTTTAACAGACAAGAGATGAAGAGATTATTTTACCCTGGGAAAATGAAACACAAAAGCACATACCTGAAAGCAATCTGGGTAGTTATGTACTAAATAGTTAATTTTAACTTCAGATAAAAAGTAACTTTTTGGAACAATTATGTCCTATGCAATATTTGGGGCATAGTTTTATTTCTTAAACCTTGCCAATCCTATTTCTAGGCTGTCATGATCCTATAGCTTCACCAATGACGACCTATGATTTGGAAGTACTTCATGGGGAGCTTGGGCAACATCTGGAGAGCAGTGAGGAACGAATGAGAGGTCGTGGAAGCTTTTAGGGGAAGGATGCCACAGACAGATTTCATAAAGATGAGTTTGTGTAGCCTAAAACAGAAGCTTTTATATCAGCCTTGTATATAGTAAGACTTTCAGGTCTTCTTACCATCTATGTTCAGGCCCAACGCCATCCGATGTTCACAAGGCAACAACTGCTTTATTGCTCGCCCTCTCTTTGCCACTGTCCACTTGAGACCTCAAAAAGCAAATGGGTCATGGCTTTGCTTAAAAATCTCGCAGGGTTCCCAATTCCTAGCATGGCTTTCCTCCAATTCTTGAGAGTCCGGCTTCTCGCCGACCTGAGACCCTTGACGCTCCTGGCTGTCTGGCCACGGATGCTAAGCTTCAGCCCACGGCGGTTTGGGGGACTATCCTAACAGTCGAAATAAGAAAAAGTGTTCTGGATGGTTGGGGTTTTGTTGAGATTTCAAAAATACTTACACTGCGTGACTAGGCGGGGCTCAGGAGAAAGAGGAGTGGGGCCGAGTCTGGCGGGCTTTACGTTTACGTCAGACCCCAGGGCCTCGGACTCGGCTTTGCCCACACTCAACATGGCGGCGGGAGAACTGCGTTCCCGCCAGGCCTCCCTCCGCTAATAAGGCCGTGGGAGGGGAAACGTCTCCTGTTGCCCATGACCAACATGGCGGCTGCAGGGCGAAACTGACTTCCTGGAGTCAATTTCTGCCAATTCGATTCTGGGCGTGGGCGATGTCGACGACGTAATACAAGCTGCGTCGCGCTGCTTTGCGCGTCATTGGTGGCGGGAGCGGGAAGGAGTTCGGATTTTTGCGCCTCTGCACTGGTGGGGAAAGTGCTGTCTGCACCCAAGTTCTACTCTCGGTGCCTGAGCAGCTTCTTGGAGCCAACCCTTCACACTCTGCCACTGTCTCGATCCTGCTGGCGTTTTGGAACTGCTGCCCGTCTCGGATTCCTCACCACTCCTGCCACTAGCTGCAATGCATGTGATCAAGCGAGGTGAGTGAGGGGTCCGGGGAGGCCGCGGGTGGGTGAGGAGGAAGATTGGGGACGTGGACTGCTGCTGCCCAAGCACTTACCCTCTCCCGCCGGCGGGCCGCCCGGCCGGCCGCTGCCGCTTCCCGCCCTTCCCGCCGCGGCTTCCCGCCCTGTCATCCAACACGGCCTGTTTCCCGTCTGTCTCCTCCGTCCTCCTTCTGGGCTTCGGTCTGCACTCCCTCAATTTTGTCATCATTAACTTCTTCCAAAAGTATCACTCCTTCCTGGCATCGAGTGGTTACTGTGTGCGTCAGCGTTTTATAGGCATTTTGTTCTTCCTTACCATAGCGTATGAGATAGCAGTCATTGGCTCCACACAGATGAAGAAACTCAAGTTCAGAGAGGTTTTGATGACCGACCCAGTGTCCCCCAGTTAGTTCATGGCGAAGTCAGGGTTCGGACCCATACCTGATAACACAGTTTTACTTGAAAATGAAAACATGAGGTTGGTGACCTGCCCTAAGCACAGGAGAAAACGAGGAAAGAATGGACTTTGACCTCTAAACGGGCACCTGTCATTTTCCTTGTCACTTTTGTGGTAAGAGGGTGGACGTGTGGGGTAAAAAAAAGACTCCAGACATAGGCAGCACTCTAGAGTTTGTCCTTTGAGACATTGTGTTGCCCTGTGTCCCAGTAGCAGTCCCAGAGGAGAGTTTGTGGCAGAGACTGTCTTCCCTATGAAGGGAAGAGACAGGAGATCAAAGAAAGGGGGCCAAGGCTTCTTCTGACAGAATGAAAGAACCCAGGAGGGATTTGCATTCTTTTCCAACAGTTATTTCCTGTTAGATTTGCTGTATTCCTTCTTTGTGCCCAGCTCTTTGCTAAGCAGGTAATCTCTGCCTCAGGAAAGATTGGAAAAAACAAAACAACACATAACTTAAAACAGAGAGCCATATGAGAGGTAGGAACAGATTTTTGAGGTCAGTCTACTTGCCTTTTAAAATAACAAAGTTATTTAGAAATTGTAGGAATTTATTAAATACTAGTTGATTGGGTGTTTCTGTTTTGTCTTCTAGGCTGTGAGCATTTCAAAGATGGGGACTGCTCACATTTAACACAGGACCTGCCATGAATAGGTGCTCACAGAATAAACGGGATATGTAAAAATGTAGGATGCAATGATTGCTGTGGGTAGGCAGTTGATTTTCCTGTGTCCAGATTATTTTAACTACAGCCGAGAGATGGAGAGGTGGACAATGGTGGCCCATCTTCCTGTGTTTAGTATCTTGATACATCAGTTTTTGAACTTCTTCAGGCCCCCATTTTGGCTCATGAAACCAGGCACCAAAATACAATAGTGTAATTATTATTATTTTATTTATTTACTTATTTATTTGTTAGTGGTACTGGGAATTTAACCCAAGCATGCTGTACCTCTGAGCTACACACCCCAGACCTTTTTTATTTTTAAGACAGGGTATCACTGAGTTGTTGGCCTCAAACTTGTGATCTTTCTTTCTCAGCTTCCTGAGTCACTGGGATTATCCAGTGTGTACCACTGCATCCAGCATTAGTGCACTGTTTTTGGTCTGTGCCTGCGGTTGAGAGATGAACATAGTTTTTAAACCTTTAGAAAGAAATATTTGAGTTTGGTCGTAAGATAAGTCAGTAACAAAGATAAATTGAGAATTTATGGACTTAGATGACCAGAGTAGGGTAATAACTATGATTTAATAGTTTAATCTTTAATAAAGGCTGAATTTTTAACCTTTTAACTCTAGTTTAAAATACTATAGTTTACAAGGGATTCTACAGTAAGCACCTTAAAAGACAGGACTTATTTTGTTTCTCATTCCCTTAGAGAACAGTTTAATCTGGATGACCCATGCTCTATCTAGACTCAGCCATTTTAAAATTCAGTAAGCCTTTTTTAAAAAAATTTTTTGTAGCTGTAGATGGACACAATACCTTTATTTATTTGTTTATTTTTATGCGGTGCCAGGGATCAAACCCAGTGCCTCACTTGTGCTAGGCAGGCGGTCTGCCACTGAGTAAAAGTTTTTAATATTTGAAATGTACTTAGATTTGATTGTTTTATTATTTATTTATTTATTTACTTATTTATTGTGGTCCTGTGGATTGAACTCAAGGCTTTGGGCAGGGAATACCAGTGGTCTGCCACTGAGGTACACCCTCAGCCCTATTTTCTATTTTTTAGTATGCATAGGTTTTGTCAGTTTGTTTTTTCACCTCTCTTATTTTTGGCATGCCAGTGAAGTCACAGACTAACTCTTATAGTTTTTGTTAATTTTAATGTAATTATTCAGAGGACAGCTAGCAGTTGTTGTCTGCCCAGACACTATGAGGGAAATGATAAAGGGAAGAAACAGCTTTATCTTCAAAAACTTGAAGTTATAAGAGATTTAGGAATAATCCATAGGAAAATTGTTAGATAACAGAAGGAATATTAGTTGAGTTTTTCTCATGTTATCTGGAGCTTTTTTTCCCTAATGAGAAATTAAGATTAAAAAATAAAAGTTGAGAGCCATTGCAATAAATGACAGAGTAGCTAATTGAGTTATAAACTGTGCTTTGAAATTTAATGTAGTGTTTTCAAAACTTTGGATTGTAACCCACAGTAAAAAATTCATTTTACAGCTGGGCATGCTGGCACATGCCTTTAAACCCAGTGACTCAAGAGGCAGAGGCAGGAAGATCACAAGTTCAAAGCAAGCCTCAGCAACTTATTGAGGACCTAAACAATTTAGTGAGTCAAAATAAAAAGGGCTGAGGATGTGGCTCAGTGGTAAAACTAAATCCCTAGTATAAAAAATACGTTTCCCATAAATGAATATGTACAGTGTTTTTATATGTATATAAAACTGAAACAAGTTGATAAACTAATAAAATAAAAAGAGCTGGGGATGTGGCTCAGTAGTAAAACACCCCTGAGTTCAATCCCCAGTATGGGTTGGGGGCGGAGATAATTCTGGCTACTATATAGGATAAAAGGGGAACGTCATTTGGAAAGTTAATGCAAGAATCCATCAGCATAATGTAAGGAAAGGAAAGACTTTCCGAATAGAATATTTGCTTTTTGAAGATGATCCCCAAAAAAGCAAAGGCAATCTCAATGAACGTCTGAGTGGTTTGAATCCTTTCATTTGTGAAATAGCATTTCATGTTGGCTAATTTTTGAAGTTCACATATTAATTACATTTGATTCTTTGACATTGCCATTGTAATAAGTTCTAACATGACTTATGGTTTGGTTCTTCAGATGGCCGCCAAGAGCGAGTCATGTTCGACAAAATTACGTCTCGAATCCAGAAGCTTTGTTATGGACTCAATATGGACTTTGTTGATCCTGTAAGTATATAAAGTTTATATCTTGGGATCCTTGATTCATGTAATTCTTTCTACTTGTCTTTTATCTCTGGCCCTTCAATTACCTGATATACTCTGGCTATTCTGGCTATTCCTTTGGATATAAAATGTGAATTTATTGCTTAAAGCTTTTTTTCCCCTTAATTTTGGTCCTGTCCTGTGAGTTCTTAAGTTTTCAGAGAACTATGAGTGTGAATGAATAAAGGGGAAAACTTGTTGTTAGCATTTATGATCATGGATTTTCTTGAGTACATTACTTTTTTTAGAGTGGCAAAATCTGTGGTAAAGCTTGTTTTTATTTATTTATGTATTCATTCATTTATTTACTTTGATACAGAGTCTTGATAAATTGTTGAGGGCCTCACTAAGGTGTTGAGGCTGGCTTTGAACTTGCAGTCCTCCTGCCTCAAATCTCCCGAGCAACTAGGATTACAGACATGCAACACTGCACCTGGCATAAAAGTTTTTTTTTTAATTGTGGTCATTTGGATAGAAACTGGTTTAAAATTTCTTTTTTAAATCCTTATGGAGCTGGTAATGATGGTGCATGCCTGTAATTCCAGCAACTCAGCAGGGCTAAATCAGGATTGCCAGCCTCAGTAACTTAGTGAAGCCCTGTCTCAAAATAAAAAAGAAAAAAGAGAAAGGCCTGGGATGTGGTTCAATGGTTAAGCACTGGTGGTTCAATCCCCAGTACTAGGAAGAAAGGAAAAAAAGAAAGGAGGAAGGAAGGAAGACTTCATGGCCACTATTTAAATTAAGGAGAACAAACTTTGTCAGAGATTAAAGTTGAAATGTTTTTGTAATTTGCGAAGTGCTAAAGAAAGAGTAGTCATTTTATTTTATTATGTTTTATTTTTCTGTGGTGCTGGGGATTGCATCCAGGGCCTTGGGCATGCTAGGCAGCTTTACCCCTGAAGTACACTCCCAGACCAATAGTAGTTATTATTATTAGATGACTTAGCTCCAAGCCTAATTCATACCTTTATCTCCTTTAATTGGAATGATTATAGCTTGATTCACTTGCTTTCCCATACTTGGTCTTAGACGGAATTGGGAAGACTGGGTTAAATATTAAGAGCTGAAGTACTAATCATAGGGAGAATTAGAATGAAGGATGAGGAAATACTTTACTTATAGAACCATAGATCTGTTTTAGCTATTTCCCTGTGAAACTTAATCTTTTTAAAGGCTACACGTTTGTTTGTTTGTTTGTTTGTTTGTGGGTTTTTTTTGTGTTTTTTGTTTGTTTGTTTGTTTTGGTACTAGTTCAGGGATGTTTTATCTCTGAGCTATATCCCCAGCCCTTTCTATTTTTTATTTCGAGACAAGGTCTTACTAAATTGTTGAGGGTCTTGTTAAATTACTGAAGCTGTCCTGGAACTTGGGATCCTCCTGCCTCAGCTTCCTGGGTTACTGGGATTATAGGCATGTGCTACTGCCCCAGGCTAGATTTCTTTTTTTTTCAAATCAGGCTTCTTTCTTGTAACTGTAGTATGTGTTTTCTGGCAGCTCTGTTAGCTTATAAATTCTTATTACTAAGCTTCTCATATTATGAAAGATAGCTTTTCAGAAAAGGAAGTTGTCTATATTATTATTATGATATATATTTGATTATTTTCTTAATTGCTCTTTTAAGAAAGCTCTTGTTTTTGAGGAAAACTCAAGTAACTTTTGGTTTTGTAGGCTCAGATTACCATGAAAGTAATCCAAGGCTTATACAGTGGAGTTACCACAGTGGAACTAGATACTCTGGCTGCTGAAACAGCTGCAACCTTGACTACTAAGCACCCTGACTATGCCATCTTGGCAGCAAGAATTGCTGTCTCTAACTTGCACAAAGAAACAAAGAAAGTGTTCAGTGGTGAGTACTGGTGAAAAAGAAAGAATTTAATATTCCCAGAAAATTAATAAGGGTAATAATTGCATGAATTTCAAAAATTGCATCTTATTTTATAAAGCAAAGCATACAAATTAGTGACAAGAATTTTCTTTTTCTCCATGCCTCTGACCTGCTGCACGAAAGGGGTAATGGATCCTATTCTTTACACTTTGGTTCTCTTTTTATAAAGCCCATCCGGTGATGTGATTGGAAAAATGAGCAATGTATATTGACAAGTTCTGGGTTAAATAAAGTGTCACAGCCATCTTTTCATCATTCCTGTTTCACAGCTCAGGGAATGAGGGCAAAGGAATTTAAATAGTATGTAGAATACCAGCTGGTAGACTAAGATAAGAAATCTTTTGTCTTTTAATTCCAGATATGTTCTGTTGGGCCTCAAACATTATATCCCTTTTGAGTGGATTTATTAAGATTTCAGTTCTACTGAAATTCATCTGTGGGTTCAGTTTATTACCCATCAAAATACCAACATTCCATACCCATATGTTTATTTCATATATAAATGGCAAAAGGCCAAATACTGCTGTGACATCTTAAAGAACAGAGTAAGAGACTTTACTAAATGTGTACATAGAATCAAACTGCTTAAGATGATGATAGAGTCTGAGTTTTAAATTGGGTTTCTGTTCTGTTAGAATTAAAAAAAATGGTGGGAAGAGATTGTGATTTCTGCATTTCCTTATTTACAACCAATAATCTCAACTGGGATATGTATCAGAATCATCTGAGAACCTTTTTGAAGTTGCAAGAGCTAATATTCACTATAACTCTTGAAGATTGTTTTCTTAAATGAGATATTATCAGTATTATTTATTCAACATGGATATGTTTATTGAGCACATTTTATGCTAGGCACTGAAATGGATTAAGATAAAAAATGAGAATCACTGTTTTAGATAATTAGATATTAAGTGGTTTTGACATTTATATTTTTAATTTTATTTTTATTTAGATGTGATGGAGGACCTCTATAACTACATCAATCCACATAATGGCAAACATTCTCCTATGGTGGCGAAGTCAACACTGGATATTGTTTTGGCTAATAAAGATGTATGTATATCATTTCTATTAGAAATATTTTGGGGGTTATTATTATTATTTTTTTTAAACAACACACAGCTGAGAAAATTTAAACACCACAGAAGGTATAGGTTAAAATACATTCTCTTGCTCAGAATTCTGCTTTTTCTCTCCATAAACAACTTCATTTTATCATTTTAAAAATATTGCTTCAGAGTCATTTTATATATATATATATATATATATATATATATATATATATACACACACACACACACACACACACACATACACACACACACACTCATGCATGTGTGTTCAGTATACTGTGCACACTATTCTTACTGATGCTTTTTTTTTTTTTTTTTTTTACTTATAAGGATACCTTAGAGGTTGGTCTGTATGAATTTCTCTTAGGGTTTGTTTGTTTTCTTTTCTTTTTTTGGTGGTATGATACTGAGGATTGAATTTAGTACCATACCTGTTATTGAGCTACATCCTCAGCCCTTTATATAGTCTTGCTAACTTGCAGAGGCTGGCTGACCTCACACTTTTGATCCTCCTGCCTTAGCTTCCAGAGTTGCCATACTGTGCCTAGTAGCTACCCTATTCTTTCTTTCTTTCTTTTAATTTTTTTAAACTTTATTTTTTTATGTGGTGCTGAGGATCAAACCCACTGCCTCACACATGCTAGGCAAGCACTCTAGCACTGAGCCACAATCCCAGCCCCTAGCTACCCTATTCTTTCTAACACTGGAATAATATTTCATTTTAATAGATATATGGTCATTTTATGCATAAGTAAAAGTCCTTCAGTGATGAATATTTGTTTTTTCATTTTTATTGCAGTGAATATCCTTGTATAGTAGATGTGTTAGGTGAATATATTGAAAGAAAAAAAATCCCTTATGTGGAATTGCTGAGCTAGAGTATATGCAGTCAAATTTTTGATAGATATTGCCAAACTGACTCCCAAAAAGTTTGCTCAGGTAAAATTTTGAAAGATCTTTCTCAGCCACTTTTTTGAATCCCTTTCTTAACTTGATCTCGGAGGACAGAAGGAAAAAGATGTATAGGTTCAGCCAGAACTTTTTCTCACACAATTGCCGTCAACATCTGTACAGATTAAAAACCAGTTTTAGCTCTTTCTAAACATGCATCTGGTATTGAAGAGAAAACTGATTTATTTGTATGTTGTTTGTATGTATAATCTTGAAGACAGGTTAAAAGCAGAAATAAAACAACAGCATCAAAACCTATGTCTTTAAAAAAATAAATATTGAAAAAAAGTATTGATAGTGAAACAATTATCCATTTTTCTTGCTAGGGCCTTCTTAGCTTTGGTAACAAAGATACCCTTAAAAATTTAAGAGAAAGAGTAAGGAGAGTATTATACAGATTTTTTTATTTTTAGGCTTTGACATGAATCATTATGCAGAAACACAGTATTTTGAAAGACTGGTGCCCTTTTTTTCATTCAGAGTGACTATTTGTACTTAATTGCTTTTGTTTTTCTCGGTATGGATTTGTAGTCTACAGAAACACTTAAAAATGTCAATTCTGAAATCTGTCAAATGAAAACCTGTTAAAAGTCATGAATTTTGAAAGCCTGTAATCTTTTCTGTTATTGCTTATTGTAAACATGTGCAATTTAAAGTGGATTCATTTTTATAACAAAAATATGAGTTAACAAATATGTAGGGCCAGTACTTTTGGATTAACAACTTATCGAAAAATGTGTTTAACCTTGATAGTATAGTTGCTTTTTATGCTCATGTACTTTTCCTCTTTGATGAAAACATAATAGGGAAAATTTGGAGAATCATCTTTAATCATACAGTATGAGTTCTCTTCTAGTCTTTTTTTGGGGTTGTTATTTGTTAATTTTTTGTAGTGCTGGGGATGGAACCCATTGCCTGTGCATCCTAGGCAAGCGTTCTACTAACTATTTATACTCCCAGTCCATAGATAATCTTTTTTTTTTTAGAATTTTAATATTTTTATTTTTTTTTTAGTTCTCAGCGGACACAACATCTTTGTTTGTATGTGGTGCTGAGGATCGAACCCCGGGCCACACGCATGCCAGGCGAGCTCGCTACCGCTTGAGCCACATCCCCAGCCCCATAGATAATCTTTTAATATGCATCTTTTACAACCTAATTAGGATGCTCAATTTATATGCCAAAATTTGTTTTTTAAATGTTGGATGGATTTCTGTTCTATAGCAGTGAGACTTTGTATTACCTCTTTTGTATCCTATGTCAATTTTAGTTCTGGAGACATGACTGAAAGATTTTATGAAAATAAGTCTAATTAATTATGGGTTCTTTTTCACCCCCATCAGCGCCTGAATTCTGCCATTATCTATGACCGAGATTTCTCTTACAATTACTTTGGCTTTAAGGTAAATAAATAATGTGTTTCAAATAAGTGGGAGTTCTTCCCTAACATTAAGAAATACAGATTTTGTTTATGTTTTGATATAACATTATAATGGCATTTAGTTGTTTAGATGAACCTGGGGAATTAATGGGGTAAAGGTAATAGTGGTAGTTTGATTAAGGCAAATATAGCTTATCCATTTACAGTTTTTGAATTTTCCAAATATTCTGGATTATCCAAGGAATTATGCAGATATTTTGTCAGAATTATATCATGTTGTACCACTGTTTTTGCAATAACTATTTATTGAATCTCTTCTATGTGCAAAGTGCTTTTCTAAGTATTTTTGTGTTGACAGTGTTGTGACTGAGAACTTGATTGTTGATGTCAAACAGCTGAATTCAAATCTATTTCTCATTAGCAAGTTAATCCCTCTTTGTTTTGATTTTCTCATCTTTAGAATGAGGATAATAAAAAATTTCAACAAATTCTGTTGAGGATTAAATATGTGCTGCTTAGATTAGTCCCTAGCCTGTTAAAAGCATTTTATAGATGTTAGCAGTGTGATGATGACAGAATGTTAATGATGAATATCAAAATTTATGCTATTACATACAAAGCTGGCTTTTTCCAGAAATTTTCATGCACGCTTTGCCAAAACAAAAAAGAGCCAATTGACAGTGTTCTAGATTGAAACTAAGAAGAGTAAATGTGCTACTCTTTTTAGTTAAAGTTATAAAAATTGAGAATACTTAAACATATTACCTTATTGTGAGTGTTGTATCCATTGAGTCTTTAAAATATGTTCTCTGAAAATTTTTTGGTCACTTTGCTTTTTTTTTTTTTAAGACGCTGGAGCGGTCCTATTTGTTGAAGATCAATGGAAAAGGTGAGAAATTAAAATTTTTGTTTTACATTTTCTGTTCATTATATTGAATATAGCGCTTTGCACTGTTAGCCTTAACTTTCATTTAGACTTTAAATAACAATTAGAATCTTAGGTTTATTTTATGGATATTTATTCTGTGTATTTGTACAAAGTGTTCCCAAGTTTCTATAAATGTTCTGTTTTTTGATTAAAATACATTTCAGCCTAGTTTTTCTGGTATATCCCATCACATGAAAACTCCTATTTTGTTATAGTGGCTGAAAGACCACAACATATGTTGATGAGGGTATCTGTGGGGATTCATAAAGAAGACATTGATGCTGCAATTGAAACGTATAACCTTCTTTCTGAGAGGTGGTTTACACATGCTTCTCCCACTCTCTTCAATGCTGGTACCAACCGCCCACAACTTTCTAGGTATGTACCGTCTATAGCTTCTTTTAATCTTTTGAAATGGTTTTTACTTGGAAGAAAGAAAAAAAAAAGTTTCATCACATTAAAAATTAATTTAGACCACAAACTATGCAACTCCTAGAAGAAAATGTGGGTCAACATTCCAACATACAGGCATAAACAGTGACTTTCTCAATAGGACCCATAAAACTCAGTAACTTCTGAAAGAGGATTAATATCTAGAATATGTAAAGAATTCAAAAAACTTAACACCAAAAAATCAATTAATAAATGGGGCAAATGAATTAAGCAGATTCTTCTCAAAAGAAGAAACACAAATGGCCAACAAATATATGAAAAAATGTTCAATATCATTCACAAATAAGGAAATGCAAATAAAAAAACTGCTATGAGAGATTTCATCTCACTTGAATCAGAACGGTAGTCAGCAAGAATACAAGCAATAATAAATGCTGGAGAGGATGTAGAGAAAAAGGAACACTAAAAATTCCCCATTAGATATTGTCAATTACTATAATCATTATGGAAATCAGGATGGGTGTTCCTCAAAAGACTAGGCATGAAACTACCATATGACCTAGGTATACCACTTGGTATTTATCCTAAAGAATTAAAGTCATCATTACCATAGTTTCATATATTTATAGCAGCATAATTAATTCACAGTAGCCAAACTATGGAACCAGCCTAGGTATCCATCAAGAGATAAATGGATAAAGAAAATGTGGTATGTATGCACAATGGAATTTTATTCAGCCATAAAGAAAAATAAATGAAACTTGAGATCATTATATTAAGTGAAATAAGCCAAACTGAAAAGGTCATATGTTTTCTCTCATGTGGAAGCTAGGAGGAAAAAAACAGAAGTTGGGGAGCAGAGATCTCATAAAAATAAAAATCAATAGTGGAATGGGATGTAGGGTGGGAGGAGTGAGGTGAAGTGTTGGGGAGTGATATTGGCCAAAGTGTATTGTTATATTGTGTGCCTATATAAATGTGTAATAAAAAAAATCCCATAATTATGTAGAACTATAATGTACCAATAAAAAATTAGTGCCTTCTGTGAATACATGAGATTTGCATTCTGGAAAGATCTTTGCGTGGTAAATGAATTGGAGAGAACAAATGCTAATAATAAAAAATTTCTAAAGTTGATTGTGGTAGTGGTTGTACAGCTGAATGTTCTAAAGGCTGTTGAATAGTATATTTTAAATAGGGAACTGTATGTGGGTTATATTTAGATATAAATTATATTTTTTAAAAAAGTAGGTCTAGGAGTGTATAGTTCAGTGGTCTAGTGCATGCTTAGTATGTGAAAGTCCCTGGGTACAACAGCTGGCAACAGAAAAGAAAACAAAGAAAAGGAAGAAAAAAAATTGATTCCAGGTTTAGCGTGTAGCTCAGTGGCAGAGTGCTTGTTTAGTATGTACAAAGATCTGGGTTCCATCCGTAGCACAACAAAAAATTAAAGAGAAAGGAAGGAAGGGAGGAAGGGAGAGAAAGAAAAAGTAAATGCCAAGAATTAGGGGGACTTTTATAGTAATTTATATAAGAAATTATGATAGTTTGGATTAGGGAGGTGAAAGTAGATACTTAGGGAGGTGAAAGTAGATATTTAGAAAAGTAGAGAGATTCAAGACATATTTAGGAGGTGAAGTTAACAGAATTTGATGATATTTTCAATATGGGTCAATATGATTCCTGGGTTCATGGGTAAAGTAACAGAATTAATGATAATTCCTTTTGCTGAGAAAAGGAAGTTTAACAGTTTGGTGATATGTGAAAAATGTCATTAGTTACTTGGTTTATCCCAGGGATGCAAGGGTATACCAATATAAAAAATACATATTGATATAATTCATTAACATTTATATAACTTAATGTTCTTTCCTAATAAAATACTTTTAAGTATGGAAAAGAACTTTCTTAATTTGGTAAAAGTACCCACTAAAACTTGAATCTGTCATCTCTTTTTCAACATAGTAGTGGAGGCCCAAGCCAACATTATAAGAAAAAGAGAAGATTGGAAACAAAGAAAGAAAACTGTAATGATTCAGATATTATTTTTACATAGGAAACTCAAGAAACCTATAGACAAATCATTAAAATTAAAAAGAGATTTCAGATGGGCACGGTGGTGCAGTCCTATAATCCTAGCAGCTCAGGAGGCTGAGGCAGGAGGATCAAGAGTTCAAAGCCAGCCTCAGCAAAAATGAGGCACTAGGCAACTCAATGAGACCTTGTCTCTAAATAAAATACAAAATACGGCTGGGATGTGGCTCAGTGGTCAAGTGTCCCTGAGTTCAATCTCTGGTACCAAATAAAAAAATTTAAAAAAGAGAGATTTCAGCAAAAATACCTGGATATAAGTTCACTATTAATCAATTGAGTTTTTATAGCTGTTAGAAAATGTATGTTACTAGAAGGGACCTAGGAATATAACAAAAGATATTATAATTTTTTTTTTCCTGTGGATTGAATCCAGGGCTTTTAGCTTGCTAGCTTGTTTGTTCATAATACATTCAGATGCTCAGAGAACATATAAAGAAGATAAGTGATAGAACACTGAGCCACACCCTCAACCCCTAAAGATGTTTAGATTTTAAAGGTGAATACTCTAAAACCGGATTGAAGGACGTTATAGAGAGTGAGTTTATATTAATGAATGGATTCAATATTCTTAAGATGTCAGTTTTCCCCAAATTAATCTAAAGATTCAGTGTAATTTTAGTCCAAATTTCATCATACTGATTTTATAATTTATGGGGAAGAGCAAAAGAATAAAAATTGTTTTAAGAGGCTTCCCAAAGATAATTAGGTTCTAATCCACAGAACTTATAAACATTACCTTAAGAAAGAAAATAGTCTTTGCAGGTATAACTCTGAACACATCGCCTTGTGCTTTTGTCTAAGGACTGTTCACAGAAGTCTTGAACTTTAGTGCAAGTGCAAATTATTTGTTATATTACTTTTTAAATCTTACTCTGAATATTTAGTAGAAAGTCAGTGAATAGAACTACTTGAGTGGTTGAATATTTAAGACAGTGTAGGGATCACTGGTAGAGTTTCCTGAATTGGCAGGAAGATGAGATCCAAAGTGCAGATAAGAGGGGTCATCTTTATATTTATTAAATTGTTTTAGAGGAGTCATCTTTAAAAGACTATAAAGGAGCTATAATTTTAGTGGACATATCAAAGAATTGGTTGACCACTGGATATAGGTTTCTTTTTTCATAAGTATTTAATTTTTCTTGGCCTACTAACAGATTGAAAAAATTGGTGTATGCTTATGAATGATATTTTGCAGTCAGGTAAAAATTTAAACTAATATTTTAGACTTAACAATAGGACTTTTTTCTTGGCTTAATATCTAGAGTGGACAGTAAGATAATTTTGAAATAATATAATAGATTGATTTGTTTGATTGTTGTATTCAGTAAAGGTTTTTTGTTTGATTGTTTTTCCCCTTCTAAAACCTCTTAGGAACCTTGTAAACTTTAAATCTTTCATTTATACAACTTATTGTCTTTGGATTGTATAATCATTTATGTGAGTCTTCTTTATTTCCTTGCTCTGAGTTGTCACTTTTTTCCCATAGCTGTTTTCTTCTGAGTATGAAAGATGACAGCATTGAAGGCATTTATGATACTCTAAAGCAGTGTGCATTGATATCTAAGTCTGCTGGGGGAATTGGTGTTGCTGTGAGTTGTATTCGGGCTACTGGCAGCTACATTGCTGGGGTAAGCTTCTGTTGTATGATTTTTGAAATGGTTTTCAAATCCAAAAACAGTCACACTTATGGTCAAATAGGGCATAATTTTATAATGCCAGTGTTTGGGAGACCTGGCATTAATTATTAGGTGGTTGTGACTTGAAGTGAGTCATTTCATATCTGGCTTTATTTTCATCTCTCTTCTCAAAGGTTTAGTTTATACTAGATAATCTCTAGAATCCTTTTTAGCTTAAATTTATAATACTGATTTATTTTAGCAATAATTATAACAACAATCATTTTCTGATTACTCTTTATGTGCTATATCTATTATAAATATTTTACATGAATTAATCATTTAATCCTTATTACATCCCTATGAGATAGGTACTTTTCTTATGGATGCTAAGAACTTTTTTTCTTATGGTAATTTTGGGAGTCAAGGCATTAGCTTTTTCATTTTACGAATAAAGAAATTGAGCTTAGAAAGTTAAGTTTCTTATTCAGAGATCAGTTACTTAAATTTGTAGTAGTGCCAGGATTCAAGCTTTAAACAGTGGCACTTTAAGGTATAAACTTGCCCTTTGCTAGTTTGCTGTTATTTGGCAATCAAGATAATGATTTTGGGTAAGACTTGAATTTAAATTATCTCTACTAGTAATATGGCCTTGGGACAGTTATTTTATCTCTGAGTTTGTCTCATCTGTAATGAAAAAATATTTAACCCTATGGAGTAAAGTTGTAGAAGGAAGCTACTCAATTATGTAGTGTTTTGGAGGTGCTGATATAAACAGAACCTTTACACACCTGGTGGGGCTGGGGTTGGGGCTCAGAGGTAGAGTGCTCGCCTAGTGCGTGCGAGACTCTGGGTTCGATCCTCAGCACCACATAAAAATAAATAAAACAAAGGTATTGTGTCCAACTACAACTAAAAAATAAATATTAAAAAAAAGACTTACTTTGGGGTTAGAATGATTATTTTAAAGAATTGTCAGATGTCTCTTCAAGTCATAACAGTCTATTTTCCTAGCTTCATTCTGTAATCCATTTATTGCTGAGAATCTTTATTTACCTCATATATTGCCTTGATATATGCATTGCTTCTTATTCTTTTTACTTTAAAAATATTTTTAGTTATAGGTGAACACAATGGCTTTATTTTATTTATTTTTAATGTGGTACCGAGAATCGAACCCAGTGCCTCACACGTGCTAGGCAAGTGCTCTACCACTGAGCCACAACTTCAGCCCCTTATTATTCTTATTGTAAGTTATCTTGAACTCCTTTGGGAAAGACGTTGTAGTAATATGCTTTTGTATTCTTTCATATATGTAGTTTAGTTGTAGATGGACATAATACCTCCATTTTTATTTATTTCTATGTGGTGCTGAGGATCGAACCCAGTGCTTCACATACACAGGCAAGCACTCTGCCATTGAGTTATAGCCCCAGCCCCTTTTGTATTCTTGTACTGTACCCAAAGTTTATCTTTACATAATGACCTTTAGAAGGCTGTAAAGTTTAAATTTAGCTACCCTAATTTTGGATTCTTTTGACTTATTATTTTGTAAATTAGGGATGTCATAAAGTAATTTAATATCTAATTGCAATTTATTCAGCAACATTTGTTGATTTTATGTTGGGCATTATGTTTTTATAGCAGAGGTAGAAATGGAGAGCAAGTGAAACTTCACAGATTGTTACTTAGACTTAAGCACCCTTTTTGATGAAAATTAGGAGTGATTTGTTCACTTTTGGTTCATTTCCTTGCTGAGCCCTCTGTCTCCTCCAGATGCTTTTATTTTTTTTACTTTTTTTCAGACTAATGGTAATTCTAATGGTCTTGTACCAATGCTGAGAGTATATAACAATACAGCTCGATATGTGGATCAAGGTGGAAACAAGGTATGCTCTGTTACTTGAAAGTCACGGAAATCAGAACTAAAAATCTTTAGCCATATATTGTGCAATTATGTTTCTAACTACTATGATTTTCATAGAAGGAGTAGTAGAGTTGAGAATATTGTGTTAATTTACCCAAGATTATTATCAGGATAGTTTGCAGCTAAAATCTGTTTCTTATGAATAGGTATACACACCAGTCATCTATTAGTTAATGAATTTTTCTCTGCTGAACTTTGGCAACCTTGATAAGACAGTTCACCTTTCTGACTGTTATATTGCATCTTTCTTTGGACTTTATGTGCATGGTCAGATGACGTAAAGTGATCTGGGCTACAATTGAAAAGGAAGCTCCATTTGTAGTTTACTGTATCTCCTTGGAGAAATTACTTAATCTTTCTCATTCCACATTTTCTTTATGTTAGTTGTTCTTTTTTACTCCTAGAATTCTAACAAAATATTACAACTTTAAATTTTCTAAGTGCTTTGATTTGTATCATTTCACTTAATTCATTAATTATAGTAAAGATATAAGGAAATGTTATGAAAATGCTTTGGAAAATATGAAATTTGTTAAATTCCAATTCTGAAAAAGAATGGTGATTTATTTACCATTAGCGTCCTGGAGCATTTGCTATTTACCTGGAACCTTGGCATTTAGACATCTTTGAGTTCCTTGATTTAAAGAAGAACACAGGAAAGGAGGAGCAGCGAGCCAGGGATCTTTTCTTTGCTCTTTGGATTCCAGATCTCTTCATGAAACGGGTGGAGACTAATCAGGTAAGAGAGATAGGTACCTGTTGGTAGTAGCAACTTGATTCATAGAGCTTTATCTTCAGTTATTTTAAGACATACGTAGGTAAAAGCCTCCTGTGTGCGATTCCATAGAAGGCATTCTGAACAAGTTAAGAGATGCCATGCCTGTCTTCTTGCATTTCTGTTCTTTAAAAGTTAGATCCTGCCTGACCTACATGCGGAACTAGATTCTGATCAAGTTGAGAGATGACATGCCTGCCTTCTTGCATTTCTGTTCTCTAAAGTAAATGTTACCTGACCTAAATGCTTAAAAGATCATATATAAACAGGCAGAACTAGATTTGGGGGACTGAGCCTAAAATGATTATTTCTTTTATTTTTAAAATTGTTCTAATTAGTTCTACATGACAGTAGAATGCATTTGACACCTTATACATAAAGGGAGTATAATTTCTCATTCGTCTGGTTTACATGTAATCATATATGCACAATAAGGTAATGTCCAATTCTAAAATGATTATTTCTGTAGCAAATTCCCAAGAGAACCTATGAAAGCCACATTCTTGCAGTGTTTCTGATGGGATATGTTTGGTTATTTGAAGTTTTTATTGGTGGTTCTTTTATAGGACTGGTCTTTGATGTGTCCAAATGAATGTCCTGGTCTGGATGAGGTTTGGGGAGAGGAATTTGAGAAGTTATATGAAAGGTATGAGAAAAATATGAAAGTAATAAATATTTTAAGTACAGTTTCTCTTACAATCAAAAGTATTAATTTAGTCATTAGCCTGTTTTTAGGACTCTATGAAAACATCTAAGAGAGACAGTGATTAATAATTTTATATGTTGAGATTTACTTCCTGACTCTTCACCAAAATTGGGTTCTATCTTTCTTAAAAATTTGGGACATTTAAATTGATCCTTATAAAATTAAGGCAAAGACTAGCAAGCATATTATTTCGCTCTGTTATGCAGTACTTTTGACAATATAACTTATGCTTTTTATTACACATAGGAATCATGAATGACTAGGACACGTGTTAATAGTGCATTAAAATTAGCACAGTATTAAGAGGTCTGACTATAGTTTTGTTCCTTTTTATTAAGAAAGGTATTATTGGGCTGGGTCATAATTCAGTGATGGTGTGCTTGCCTTGTACATATGAGGCACTTGGTTTGATCCTCAGCACCACATTTTAAAATAAGTAAATTAAATAAAGGTATTGTGTCCATCTACAACTAAAAATATTAAAAACGAAAAAAGAAAGGTATTGAGTGGGGGACATTTGTGGCTTTACTGGAGTAAAATGAACATCATATTTCTTAGTAAAAATTTAATAATTTGCAAAATATTATATTTTAGTGTGTTTCTTCAAACTGCAATAAAGATTTTCCTAGGGAATATTAAAATAATACTAGCTTTGCCTTTTAGTTATGAGAAACAGGGTCGTGTTCGCAAAGTTGTAAAAGCTCAGCAGCTTTGGTATGCCATCATTGAGTCTCAGACAGAGACAGGTACCCCGTACATGCTCTACAAAGATTCTTGTAATCGGAAGAGCAACCAGCAGAACCTGGGAACCATCAAGTGCAGCAACCTGTGCACAGAAATAGTGGAGTATACCAGCAAAGATGAGGTAGGTAAGAATGCCTAGAGTACCGAGAGAAACATTTTATTTATGTATTTATTCAGTGCGATCTTCACTTGATGGGTGAAATGAGTTTTCTGTTTGTTTTAAAGTGAAATATTACAAACAAGATAGACTTATTACAAAGGAAGGAAGAGGTGTTATCTGAGCCTGTAAATATTCACTCTAACCCATATGGGAAAGACTGTTAGTGCTTTCTTAGCACATCATTGTAATAATGCTTACTTGAGAAATAGGACTATATAGTTATGTATAATGGATTAGGAAAACCACAGAAATGTATTAGAATGTTTATTCAGTTTAAAGTGCATAAGCATGTAGAATACTTCAGAGAATGGTGAGCCAAAATTCTTTTCTCATATTTCTAGGGAGATTGCACAAAAGAGTCAAGGCTAAAGTCAAGGAATTTTTTTTTTTTTTTTAAGTGCTTTGGGAATGAGGATATAAATTGGGTAGAGTGAATGAAGTGAGGTCCAGGGTTCAATCCCCTGACACACACACACACACACACACACACACACACACGTGTGTACACACACACACAAAAAAGCTTTCCATTTGGGAAAAATGCCTTATGTGATGGATGAGAAATAGGGCTAGTTTTTGTATAAAGAGTGTCGAGTGTTTTGATAGAGCAGATATATTAAGACTTGGTATATTAAGAGATAGCTATTGCTAGAGGAAGAGAAATAGAAGGTAGAAGCTAATATGTCACAGAAGTAAGAAGCCCTAGTACATTTCTGACAGGTAAATAGCATCAAAATGCTAACATGAGAAAGATGGTTCTAGATTATGGGTATAGAGCATTTTGGTGTGAGAGAAGTTAGAGTTTAACCTGAGGAGGTTGTTGTAGTAGTTGTATGTCAGGCTGATTGGATGTTGGTTAGAAACTAGAGGAAGGATGAGATCCTTGATTCTAAGACTTTAGGACTTTAACAAAGAAAATTCAAATGAAAAGTTAGAATAAATGGGAAATGAGTTAAACACACTGCTGAGGTTACAGTTTAATTTAAAATTTAAGCACCAGGTATATATAAAATATTGTACTAAGAGCCCTGGAAATATAAATGAATGTGGCTGAGTCTCTGCCCTTTGAAAACCTTATAATTTGGTTGGAAGAAATTGACATATACTCAAGTAACTATCTGCAGGTTAGATTATTTTATAGAAGCTAGAGTGATATTTTAAAAAATCACTTTTATGTCATTTGCACAAATCTCTGACTTGTCAACACATGCAGAGTTCTTTTTTGTTTTATTTATATATGACAGTGGAATGCATTACAATTCTTATTACACATATAGAGCACAATTTTTCATATCTATGGTTGTATACAAAGCATATTCACACCAATTTGTGTCTTCATATGTGTACTTTGGATAATAAAGATCATCAAGTTCCACCATTATTTCTAATCCATGCCCTCTCCCTTCCCCTCCAACCCATCTGCCCTATCTAGAGTTCGTCTATTCCTCTCATGCTCCCTCTCCCTATAAGGAGGCTGAATCAGCCTCCTTATATCAAAACATTCGGCATTTGGTTATTTGAGATTGGCTAACTTCACTTAGCATTATCTTCTCTAACTCCATCCATTTACTTGCAAATGCTCTAGCCCTACTAATTTTCTTCCTCACACATGTCAAGAATGCTCCTGCCTCAGGATTTTTGCTCTTTACCTTAAATGTTAAAACACTCTTTTTCCCCAGTACCCATATATCTTGCTTCCTAACCCCTTCATTTCTCAGTGAGGCCTTTTTGACAATTCTCCTTAAAAATGATGCCCCTTCATCATTCTCTTTTTTTCCCCTAGTGTTTATCAGACTTTTAAGAACCAAACTCTATTTTAAAAATGGGTATTTGGCAGGAGTGTAGAATAGAGTAGATGGGAAGAGCATCAGAGAATCCAGTTAGGAAATTGTTTTAGTATTCCAGATGAGAGGCTTTGAGATCCTGGATTGGGATAGTCATAATCAAAATGGAAAAAAAGGTATACCAGATGTGCTAGTGTTAAAAACATAAGGAGTGGTAAGGCTCTTCATGGTGGCACATGCCTGTAATCCGAGTGATTCAGGAGGATGAGGCAGGAGGATTGTAAGGTTGAGACCAGACTTGGCAATTTAGTGAGACCCTCTGCAAATTAGCAAGGCATCGTCTCAAAATTTTAAATAAATAAATAAATAAAATAGGACTGGGGAAAATTAGTACAGCTACTCTGGAAAGCAGTATGGAGATTGCTCAATAAACTAGGATTGGAACCACTACATGACCCAGCTCTTCCAGTGCTTGGTATATCCAAAAGAACTAAAATCAGCCTAGTGTGGTGATACCACTGTTTATAGCAGCACAGTTTACAATAGCCAAATTATGGATCAGCCCAGATCCCAGTCAAGAGATGAATGAATCAAGAAAATGTGATACGTATACACAGTGGAGTTTTAGTTAGCCATAAAGAAAAACGAAATGACATTTGCTGGTAAATGAATGGAAATGGAGAACATCATGCTAAGTGAAATAAGCCAGACTGAGAAAATCAAGGGTCAAATGTTTTCTTTTGTGTGTGGAAGCTAGATTAAAATAAGGGAAAGAGGGTGGGGGATTAGATACTATAAAAATAAAGGGAAGACCAGTAGAGTAGAAGAAAGAGAATGAGAGGGAGGGAGGAATGGGGAAGAAATATGGAATAAACAACAAAATCATGTTATATGAATAAATATATATATATATCTCAAAGGAATTTCTTTATGTATAGAAAGTACCAATCAAAAATAAGTAAAGAGTTGGGCATGGTGGTGCATGTCTAATCCCAGCAGCTCGGAAGACTGAGGCAGGAGGATCACAAGTTCAAGCCAGCCTTAGCAACTTAGCAAGGCCCTCAGCAACTCAGTGAGACTCTGTCTCTAAATAAAACATTTTAGAAAAGGGCTGGGGACATGGCTCATTGGTTAAGCACCCCTGTGTTCAATCCCTGGCACAAAATAAATAAATAAATAAATGAAGAAGGAAGTGAAAGGGAAATCAGTAGGGTAGAAGGGAAAGGTGGGTAATGGGGATTGAAATTATATTCCTTGCATGTATGATTCTGTCAGAATGTACCCAAATACTAAGTGTAATTAATGCTCTTTAAAAAAAAAAAAAAAGTTTGGGGAGGGTGTTCAGGACATAGCTCATTAGTATAGGTACTTTGGGTTAAATTCTCAGTACCCAGAAAAAAGAAAAAGTTACAATATCTGCCTGAAAAAGTAGCTCACTATCTAGTGTAATTTAGTAAGGGATTCATCTGGGGATCTTTTTCAAAATCCACAAATTTGGATCCTGTGTTGTCAGAATGTCAGTGAGGGTGAGATGGATGTGTGTTTTGAAAGAGCTTTCCACAGTAATGGAAAAGTTTGATATGTTGTAGCTTTTGAGCACTTGAAATAAAACTAGCACAACTGAGAATTGATTTTTTTGAGAGGGATCTCACTAAGTTGCTTAAGTCCTCACTAAGTTGTTGAGGCTGGTCTCAGAACTTGCAATCCAGCCTCTCAAGTTGATGGGATTACAAGCATGCACCACCTTTCCTGGCTTTTAATCTTTATTAACTAGCTACCATATTGATTGGATTATGCACATCTACTAAATACTGAGATAGGTATACAGAAAAAATTATAGCACAGTGTGATATATGCCTGGCTCTGTACTATGGAACATAGAATTCTCTTTTCATCTTATTTCACTGGTGTGTGTTACAACTCATATAGATGACTGTATATTCAAGAGATAGAATCAGTGGGATTTAGAAATGTACTGATGAATGATAGAGAAGTCCAAGATAAAAATTTAAAACTTTAATATTTGGGAGTGTTAGAAGCTAATGGTGGTATCATTGGCATAGAGAGAAGAAATAAAAATTGTGTAATTCTTGATTTCTTTTCTTTGCATTCCAGGTTGCAGTCTGTAACTTGGCTTCCTTGGCCCTGAATATGTATGTCACATCAGAACACACATATGACTTTAAGAAATTGGCTGAAGTCACTAAAGTTGTTGTGCGGAATTTGAATAAAATTATTGATATAAACTACTACCCTGTCCCAGAGGTATGAATATATTTTTTTTTGCTTATTATTAATAACCAAGGTAGAGGGAGTTTATCATGATCTGTAAGTCATAATTTAAATGTTAGAAATGAAGAGGAAACAACTGTTTTTGGTACAGAATGTTAGATTTTATGTTCAGTGATGTTTTCTCTTTTTCTTCTCTTAATCTGTTGGCACAAAGGCATACTTATCAAATAAACGCCATCGCCCTATTGGAATTGGGGTTCAGGGTCTGGCAGATGCTTTTATCCTGATGAGATACCCTTTTGAGAGTCCAGAGGCCCAGTTACTGAATAAGCAGATCTTTGAAACTATTTATTATGGAGCCCTGGAAGCCAGCTGTGACCTAGCAAAGGAGCATGGCCCATATGAAACCTATGAGGGTTCTCCAGTAAGCAAAGGAGTAAGTATGTGGATGGATTTTTCTTTTTCCTGTGAGTACATTTAATGGGCTGAATCATGACACCAAAAGATAGGTCCAAATTATAATTCCTAGAACCTGAATATATTCTTCACTGATTCCAAAAGGGTCTTTGCAGATGAGATTGAGGTTGTTGAGATGTGGGTCATTCTGGTTTATGGAGGTGGTCCCTAAATCTGATAATGGTTGTCTTGCAAGAAACAGAGAAAAGGGGGAAGCAACATGACCTTAGAGGTGGAGATTACAGTGATATAGACAGAAGCCCAGGAATACCACATTACTAGTTGATAGTAGAATTTAAATTCAAGTCTTATCCAAAATCATTATCTTATTTCCCAATTAACAGTAAATGAGCAAAGGGCTAATTTATATCTTAAAGTGCCAATGTTTAAAGATTGAATCCTGGCTCTACTACATATTAGATGCTGACAGTCAGAAACTAGAATAGGGAAGGGACAGACTCTCTGGAGTGAGTATGACCCTCCCAACTTGTTGATTTGGAGTTTCTGTCTTCCAGAAGCATGAAAAAAATAAATATTTGTTATTTTAAATTTATTTTTAGAGATAAAATGATCTACTTAATCATGAATAGTTTAGAAAGAAAAGCTGTTTCCAAAAATAACATGGATCAAAGTCAACATTTTATCTCAATTCATGCTTTTAATTCACCTTAGGATTCTTTTTTTGTTTTGTTTTTGAAAGACAATGAAATACAAATTTTAATTTAAAAATATAAAACAGATTGTTACGCTGTAAAGATAATTATCATTGCCATCCCTAGCCTAATACCTACAGTCTTTACTAAAATGTGAAATGTTTTTGATGACATCATTTTTTATTGTTCTCTTTAGTTACACATAACATTTAAGTTTATTTCGACATAATTATAAAAGCATCAAATATAATTTGTTCTGATTCAATCCCAGTGCTTCCTCTTTTTCTCCACTCTTTCCTCCCCCTGTTCTCTTCCCTCTACTAATCTTTCTGTTATTTACTTATAGCTCTCTCTCTTTTTTTTTTAAATTAGCATCTTGTGGATGTACAGGATGGTGAGATTCTCTGTGGTATATTCATATATGTACATAGGAAACTTAGGTCAGATTCTTTCCATTGTCTTTCTCTATCCCATCCCTCCTCCCTTATAGTTGGTTAATTATTATATCAGCTATAGAAAACTACAGTATTTTTGTCCTCCAGAGTAATAAGGATACTCTTCTAATCTCTTACATTTATAATTGGTTATTGCTAAAATGACTTAGAATATCTACAGGGATACTTACTGTGTTAGTTTTCTATTATTAATTTTAGTGGATTAAAACAATATACGTTCACTATATGGCAGTTTACAGGAGTCAGGAGTTCAGGGTTGGCTTAGATGACCTTCTTCTGTGGGTCTCATAAGTGTCCTTTTCCAAGCTCACCTGTGTTGGCAGAATTCAATTCTTTGTAGCTCTAGAAACTATGGCATCTTGCTTCTTGAAGACCAGTGGGAAAGACTGCCTCTCATTACACAAAAGACCTAGTCTAGTTCTTTTTATGAAGGCTTCTATCTGATAAGTCAGGTCCTCCCTTTTGTTTAAATCAAAATCAACTTATTTGAAATCTCAATTACAACTGTGGAAATCTTTCACCTTTGTCATGATCACAGGAGTGACATCCATTACCTTCTCAGATTCTGTTCATACTCAAGTGGAAATTAAATGTGGCCTCTGCAAAAGGGACTGGGAATTTGGGGAGCCATCTTAGAACTCTGCTTTCCACATTGCCTTTATTATCAATAGTGTGATTTTCTTCTCTGTAAAATTTTAGTTCCAGCATTTCTGTAGATATTTAGGAGGTAAAATGTATGGTTGTTTGAGAAGTGGTGTTTTTAGCTAAATAAACAGATCATGGCAATGAAGATAAGGTTAGAATAATACTGTTAATGTAAAGTGCATCTCAACAACATGCTTTTATGAATGTTGATTACCTGGCTTGTGGATATGATATGGGCTTTCTGAGAAGACTCAACAGGGATATGGAAAAGAGAAGACCTTAACCAGTTTTCTTAGCCTGCTTCTGATCAATATGACTACAAGGCAGTTTGTCCAGTTTTTTGGATCTTGTATTTCTTACACAGGCAGAGTAGAAAGCAGCATTTATGGTGGAAATGGCAGTTATTTGTTTTTGTTAGTTTTAAATTGCTTTAGAGTGACAATATAAACTTGGGTTGTTTATTCCTTAGATTCTTCAGTATGATATGTGGAATGTTACTCCCACAGACCTATGGGACTGGAAACTTCTCAAAGAGAAGATTGCAAAGTAAGTAAAAAGATGTAAAATTGCATTGGAATCAAGAGGACTTGGGTTTTTCTCACTCTTCAGAAGTTAAGTGTATCATTCTACTTCTAAAACTAATATTTTCTCCTCTTTTAAATGGGGCTAAAGTGAACTATCTCAGCCAATTTTTAGAAAAAAATTTAGCAAGAAAATGTATAGTAACCTGCAAGTTGTTTGGCATAGTGAAAGCATTTTAATACATGGTAGGTATTATTAGTTGATCTTGTTTTAGGGGCTTAACACTTATTTAGGTAATTCTTTTTCTCATTGAAGCTTTACTTTTTCGAATATGCCTGTTTGGTTTGGTTTGGTTACTAGGGATTGAGCTCCGGAACACTAAACCACTAAACCAAATACCTAGCCCTTTTTTGTATTTTACTTAGAAACAGTCTCACTCAGTTGCTTAGTGCCTCACTTTTGTTGAGGCTGGCTTTGAACTCACGATCTTCCTGTCTCAACCTCCCGAGCTGCTGGGATTATAGTTGTGTCCCATTGCGTCTATTTATTGCTTAACCACATTGGGTTTATAAATGGCTTTTCTTGGGGCTGGGGATGTGGCTCAAGCGGTAGCATGCTCGCCTGGTATGCGTGCGGCCCGGGTTCGATCCTCAGCACCACATACACACAAAGATGTTGTGTCTGCCGAAAATTAAACAATAAAAATAAATAAAAATTATTAAAAAAAATAAAAATAAATGGCTTTTCTTTGAATTGATTTTTATAGGAAAAAATTAGGAATTTTAGAAAAGCTTTTATAGAGTAATGTGTTAATGTGTATGAGAGAAAAAATTTTGAGTCTTTAGGGCTTGGGATAATTACTCATTAGTAGAGTCCTTATCCACCATATGCAAGGCCCTGATTTTAGTCTCCAGCACCAAATTTTGAGTCTTTGTAGGCCTTTTCACTGATGAGCTTAAGCAGTTTGTGGGCAAGCGAAACGTTTTGCTGAGTGAATAATAAAACAAATTGTTTTTGTTTTCTGTTATGATGAGTTAATGCAGATGCAAAGTGTTGAATGTTTGGAAAAGGAAGCTATAGCTTTAAAATATTCTTTTAAAAATTAATATTTGCTTTTAAATTGTCTTATTTAAATAACAAATGTTAGATAATTTAGAAAAAACATGTGGAAAGGGAGAAAAATGAAAATTATCCCAGTACCACTTCCCCAGGATACTTTTTTCGCCTTGGTAATTGTCATTGTTCATACTTTACTGTGAGTATGTGTACAGGTATATAGTACACACAAATTCAGCTTTTACAAAAAAGGACCTGAACTTCATTTTGTATTTGTTACTTTTTTAATTTTTCAAAACACTATGAGTTATTTTTTATATATATGACTTTAAATTTCAAAATTAATGTGAGTACACATTCATTAATTTTAATTAAGTTACAGAAATAAAAAAGTCAGAGCCCTTCTTTTGTCAACCACTTGTCCAACAAAACAAACAAAAATAACTTGCTTCTTTCGTAGGAAAATAACTTGCTCCTTTTGCCTTTGTTAATGATGTGCATTTTTCTAGACCGTTTTCAATATACTAATGGATAGGCTCGTGTACATGGACAGTTTTACCAAATGAATGTGATCAACTTGATATAGTCTGAGCCTTTGTGTGATATTTTATTTTGGGGGATCTTTATCTTTCAGTATGTGTAGATCTACCTAATGTTTTTAATGATTCTATGGTTTGGATACATCATGTATGGATTTTCCTGTCTATAGACAGATGGTATTGCTGTTTTATAAATGAGAAAGTAAAGACAGAGATAATTGGTGGTTTGCTTGATGACCACAACTGGAAAGTAACAGGATGAGATGAAAGTACAGCTCCAGCAGAATCTGAGACTCTATGCTAAGCACTGTATGAATATGTAGATACAGAATGTAGGAAAGACATGTTCTTTGTGTTAAAGAAACTTAAGACTAAGTAAGGTAAGACGTGTAATACAATGAATATGTAAAGGTAGTGGTCATAGAAAAGGTTTGCAGAGCAAACAGTTTTATTTGACACTGAAAAGTGTTACGGCTCTCTTAGATGGAGCTTTGGAGGATGAGGCTGGGGCTGTTTGAAGATTTCATAGTGTGTTACGTTATATAGTCTTCCTTAAATACTTTTTCAGGCATTGAATTAAAAAATGTTAAATCTTTAGTTTGTAATTAGTAAATCTTTAATTTGTAATTAGTAAAGGAAAGTCAGAAATACGCTTTGAGCATAACTTTTCCCCTTTCATAGAATATTGGAGAGTTGTGGTGATAGTGTCTGGTTTTGCCCACTTTTACATCTATGTATCCTGAGGGTTCTAATACAGTAATAAAACACACTTAAAAATACAGGGGAGGATTGAATGAATAAATGTACCTGAAGATAAGTGTAAAACTCTTGAATACTGATTTGAGTATTTCTTTGGGCAAGATAGTATATCAAGTGCTCTGATTCCTAAGTACCACAATGCAAGTAGCTTAAGTTACGACATGATAAGGATTGCCAACATTAAAAATTGTATGAGTTCTGTTAGGGGTCAGGTGTTAAGAAATGGATGAGTGCTGGGCATGGTGGTGCATGCCTGTAATCCCAGTGGCTCAGGAGACTGAGGCAGGAGAATCACAAGTTAGTGAAGCTCTAAGCAACTTAGTGAGACCCTGTCTCAAAGTGAAAAATAAAAAGAGCTGGGGATGTGGCTTAGTGGTTAAGTGTCCCCTGGGTTTAATCCCCAGTACAAAAAGAGAAAAGAAAGAAATGGATGATTTAACAGCATTGTCTGTACTATGGAACTGTATCTTTCAAAATTCAGCATGGGAGTTAAAGGCATGTACGATATTCCTCCCAGAATCTGCATATACTACAGTAATGTAAACAGCTGCCTTCCAGGCAGATTGTAGCTTTAGCACCAGCAACTAATAATCTCCTTTTCTTTAGGTATGGTGTAAGAAACAGTTTACTTATTGCCCCGATGCCTACTGCTTCAACTGCTCAGATCCTGGGGAATAATGAGTCCATTGAACCTTACACCAGCAATATCTATACTCGCAGAGTCTTGTCAGGAGAATTTCAGGTGAGAAATTCCCAACCAGATTTACAGGAAGATCTTCTAAAGGCTTAATATTGGGAGTAAATGCTCACTCACATTTAGTATGCCCCTTTTTCTTAGTTTGGGCAAAGCTTTGATACAGAGTATCATGTTCATCTCATATTGTTGAATGTTGTTTCAATACATCATAGGCATTTAAAAAAAATATTTTTAAATTGTTGATAGATCTTTATTTAATTTATTTATTTATATGTGGTGCTGAGAATCGAACCCAGTGCCTTACACATACCTGGTAAGTACACTACCACTGAGCCACAGCCATAGCCCCCATCATAGGCATTTAATAAATGCTATTCAAAGAATGAATGATGCGGCTAAGTATGAAAGTAACTTGATATTAGAGTTCACATGATTGTTAGTTATTTTTGATTATGGTGCTGTGTGCTACAATCTCAGGTACTTAAGTTGGGATACTAAAGATGTATATAAAAGTATTATTTAAGACTGTTTTTCAGACTTTGTTATTAATTAGAATTTCTGGTGGGTGGAACTAGGATTTTTTCTTTTTTTTTTTTTTTTTTTTAATTTCCAAATGTTTCTTACATGCAGCTAGGACTGAGAACCATAATTTGAAAGGGGTGTGTGTGTGAGAGAGAGAATTTCTACATATTCTGAAGTAAATTTTTTTAAGGTTTAGGGAGGATACATTTCTAATTTTTTAAACTTATTTATTATATTCTTAGAAAAAACAAAAAAGAATCAATCTATATAGATTGACCCAGCTTAGGCAATGTTAGTTCTTTTCACTTTTGCAAATGCCATATATATACATAAATTTAAAAATATATATATATATTTATATATATAATATTTTTTAGTTGAAGTTGGACACAATACCTTTATTTCATTTATTTATATGTGGTGTTGAGGGTCAAACCCAGGGCCTCGCACGTGCTAGGCAAGCAATGTACCGCTGAGTCACAACCCCAGCACCCCTGTATATATTTTTTTAACTAAAATTTTTTCAGCTTTATTGAGGTGTAATTGACAAAAATTGTATATATCCAAAGTGTACAATATGATGATTTGACATATGCATACATTGCATAATGATTACCATAATGTTTCTCAAGTTACAAATGTCAAGATCTTTTTTTTAACTTTATTTACTTTTTTTTTAAAAATATTTTTTTAGTTGTATGTGGCACAATACCTTTATTTTATTTATTTATTTTTATGTGGTGCCGAGGATCGAACCCAGCGCCTTGCACATGCTAGGCAAGTGCTCTGCTACTGAGCCACAACCACAGCCCAAATGTCAAGATCTTAAGGGAATATAGCTTTTATATAGTGGAATGGCCTCTCAATTTTGTGAAAAATTTAATTTACCAAGCCATCTAATGTTACATAATTCTTCAGTGATCTTACTTACTTTGAGTTGTAGGCCTGTGTTCTAATGTAGGTTCTGTCATTTATTTATTCACATTTTTTTCTGCTTTTTCATTCAGATTGTAAATCCTCATTTATTGAAAGATCTTACTGAGCGGGGTTTATGGAATGAAGAAATGAAAAACCAGATTATTGCATGCAATGGCTCTATTCAGGTATAGAATGAGAATGAAACATGCTCCTCAGGAGCTAGGATGAACACTTTGGTGCCTCTTCATTTATGCCAGACAATGGAGATGAGAAACGGCTACTTGTTGTGTTCATCTCTGTGTTGTGCTAGGGTTATACACACCTTTAAATAGCATGTATTCACATCTTTATCTTGTTTTTTTGTGCAATAATAGAAAGCAGAGGTTCTGAATTATTTGTATATAATTGGGAAACTTAAAATCCTGAAGTTTAGATCTCCTGTCCTATCATATAAATAAGAATATTTGGAAGTAGGAGCCAAGCATAAAGATTCTCTAGGTGATTCCAGAATGCCTCAAAATTTGGGGCTCACTAATAAAAAGTCTGAAATTAAGAAGGAGTTAAACTTAAAAAGAAGCATGATAGAGAATTGGTAGTACAAAAGGCATCAAATTGTGTTTGTAAACTAAATATTTACAGCTGAGCATCAAGAAATGTTTTTTGTGGAGAGAGGGCTCTGGCTAAACATTGGTATGTTTGGCACACATATAAAGAGTCCTATAACCCTTCTATTTTTAGTGACAGAATCTGTGTATTTTAACACAAATTAATTCTTGTCCAAAGATAACCTGATTTATTTAGACTCAAATTGGAGTTTGCAGATCCTTTGATCATGTTGCTGTGAGTTACAATTCTGAATATTTGTGTTTTTTGCAAAATTCAAGGGTCATTTAGTTCTGCTTAGCTCTGAATTTTCCTTTCTTAAAATGATGTTAGAATAATGAATGTTTTGGCCATAAACCAGTTAAAGATGAATGCTTAAATTACCACCACCAGATTGATATTTGGTTGGTTAATGGGGTTTTGTTGGATTTTCTAAAGAAGAGTTAAATGGTTTTGGCAAATTTGATGAAGATCATATCATATGATATAAGATGAATAGTAGGGTCAGAGTAGTCAGGAAGTCCAGACCCTTGCATTGTTATTCTGGTAGTCATACTGCTTTCTTTAACTGAAGTAGTACAAACATTTGGTTTCCTTTTTTCAGAACATACCAGAAATTCCTGATGACCTTAAGCAACTTTATAAGACTGTGTGGGAAATCTCTCAGAAAACTGTTCTCAAAATGGCAGCAGAGAGAGGTGCTTTCATCGATCAAAGCCAGTCTTTGAACATACATATTGCTGAGCCTAACTATGGCAAACTCACTAGTATGCACTTCTATGGCTGGAAGCAGGTTGGTAGAGGAAATCAAGGAGGACTTAATTGCCAACTTGGGATATTTGGGAATTGGAACAGTTTTATATTCTAGCCACTGACTGAATATTGCCACTTGGAAGTTTCACTTTTTATCCAGTGTGTTAAATCTAACCCATGTTTTTTTGTACCAGATCAAGCTCTTACTTTGGATTTTGTTTCAGTTAGGATTATTTCATTCTTAGATTTGAAAACTTGGAATTACTTATGGTCCTCCCTTCCTTGACTGTACATGCAGTTACTTAGGTTGGTTGTTCCTTTGTATTGCCTCTTGAATATCTTATTTCCTTTTCCACTGCCATTTTTCTTTTCTTTAATGTTTTTATTAGTGCATTATAGCTACACATAATAGGGGGGGTTCATTTTTGACACAATCATACATGATAATTTACTCCATTTTAGTCCCTAGTATTTCCTCTTTTCTTCCCTACCCTCACATTCCTTTTCCTCTATTCTAATGATTTTCCTTCTGTTTATTTACTGTTTTTCTTTTTGTAAATTGGTGCTTTATGGTTATACATAAAGGTAGAATTCACTGTAATGTATTCACGTATGTACATAGTGTCAGTTTCATTTGTCATTTTCATTCCACAATTCCTCCTTTTTCCATCTTTCCTTCTCCTTTAGTCCCCTTCCTCTATTCCACTGATCTCTCCTCTAGTTCTTTGAGATTCCTTACCCCTACCTCACCCCTGCTTTCCTCTTATTTTGCTCTGGCTTCCACATTTGAGAGAAAAAGTTCATCCTTGACTTTCTGAGACTGGCTTATTTTTCCTAGCATAATGTTCTCTACTTCTGTCTATTTCTAGCAAGTGCCATTATTTCATTCTTTATCTGCCATTATTCTTAACTGATCTCTGTGCTGTAGTATCTCTGTAGCAGTCCATTTTGTGCACTGTTAACATTTCTAAAGTAAAATTTTGCGTATGTCAATCCACTATTCAAAAATATCCATTGTTTCCCCACTTTATTTACATTGTAAAAGCTAAATTATTTCCCCCATTGCTAACTGTAAAGTCTTATGATTCTGGATGTATTCTTATTCCTTGGCAGTATGATAAGTATTTATATAGAATTATCAATTGGTTTTCTTATTTAACAGCATAGTAACTCTTATCGACTCTTATTGAATAGTTACTATGTGCTGGTGCTGGTGATACTGAATTGAATGTGGTGATCCTCATCCTCAGAGTTGTTAGAGTCTATTATATGAAGACATAATCTAGTCCTTAATTTAAGGCAGATATGTTGTATTGGGCACAGTTGGAAGTCATATACTTAAAAGTAAAAACAATTAAACAAAGAGGTAAACAATTACCCAAAGAGGTAAACATTTTAAGGGTGAAAGGAACAATAGCAGTCTGATTGTCTAATAAGCATTTGGGGGAGTACTTCATAGAGGAGATAGAATTGCAAGTTTAGTGAAGAGTTTGTCCTGGTTATAGGAATGTATTTTTAAATTTAAAACATTATTGTTTAATTGATAGACATGTAGGAATGTATTTTAAACATTAATCTTTCCTAATAGTTGTATGTACTTCCCTTGCAGGGTTTGAAAACTGGGATGTATTACTTAAGGACAAGACCTGCAGCTAATCCTATTCAGTTTACTCTAAATAAGGAGAAGCTAAAAGATAAGGAAAAGGTATCAAAAGAGGAAGAAGAGAAGGAGAGGAACACAGCAGCCATGGTGTGCTCTTTGGAGAACAAAGATGAGTGCCTCATGTGTGGATCCTGAGAAAAGGCTTAGAAGAGACCAGCACGTCTTCCATAACCAAACTACTTGAGCATAGATAGGTGTAGTGGGTTTGCTTGAGATGTTAAGGCTTTGCTGGACCTTATTGCAACAAAAGTGTAATTGATTTAAAGTACTTTTTCTATATACTATTAAGATAATGATCTTTTAAAATATTGCTGTGTTGGGACCAGAGTAGAGGTTTTAGGAATGAGAAAGAAGTCATCTTGGAAATAGGAAGTGATTTAGTGAGGTTTTGTCACCCCTCTAGAGCACTCCTTTTCTGATGATCTCCATGTGTTTAAAGAGACTTAGTTTTGCTGCTTTCAGTGGTGGGTTCCTAAAAGCAAAACTGAGTGATGACCCACCAAAAGTGCTGATAGGACCTTTATCTAGATGAGGTCCATTCTGAAATAAAGATAAACATTTCTAAGTGATTGTGTGAGGTTAATTTATTTATTTATTTTCATACAAAAGTCAAGTCTGAAAAAACATTTTCTGTTCTTTGCAAGTCTAGGGAGGAGACTTTAAGACAAGTATATTCAATATAGAATTCTAATGTTAGTATATTCCTCCCCCCATGGTAAAATACACATGACATAAAATTTACCATATTGTTCATTTTAAAATGTACATTTCAGTGCCATTTTGTACACTCCTAATGTTGTGAGACTGTCAGTACTACTTATTTCTAGGACTTTGTCATCACTCCAAACTCTGTACCAATAAAAACAATAACTCCTCTTTCTCCCCTCCCCCTCAGTTTCTGGTAACCTCTGTTCTACTCTATGTTTCCATGTCTGTCCTGGGTTCCTCATATACATGTAATATGTTATTTGTCCTTTTGTATTTAGCTTATTCACTTAGCATAATATTTTCAATGTTCATCCATGTTGTAATTTGTATCAGAATTTCATTCCTTTTAAAGGCTGAATATATATATAACATTCATAATAATAATAATTCATAAAAATATATATTTGTATATATAATACCCCCCACACACATATATGTATATGTGTATGTATGTGTGTATATATATATATATATGCACGTACACACAATGAATTTTATACTAACATACATTTATATACACACATTGAGGAGCTGAATAGTATTTCTTTTTGTTTGTGTGTGTAGATAAGTAGATATTTTCTTAATTCATTATCCATTGATGAACATTTGGATTGTTTTCTCCTTTTTTAACTTTGAGTAGTTACCAAAATTTGCCATAGTAGCTATGATGTTTTGTGTTTATTTTTTTATTTTTAAATATTTATTTATTTTTTTAGTTATCGGCGGACACAACATCTTTGTTTGTATGTGGTGTTGAGGATTGAACCCCGGCCGCACGCATGCCAGGCGAGCGCGCTACCGCTTGAGCCACATCCCCAGCCCAATGTTTTATGTTTATGCCAACAATATGCAAGGGGTCCATTTTCTCTACATTCTCATCTATACTTGTTAATTTTTTATATACATATAATTTATTTATTTTATGGTACCAAGTTTCTTTATTCAAAGGAATGGTACAATTAAAGAAATTAATGGGTGTTTTGGTGCAACTTATAGGACAGTTAAATGTAACTCCAAAATGCGTACACTGCCTTGGTGACCAGGGAAGTCTCTGTGACTATAATGAAGTCAGCCTAAGGCTTAGTTCTTGATATCACTATCTCCCAGGGTAAGTGTGCCAAAGAGATATTCTGCCATGCCAGATTCCAGGGCGCCTACCTTGTACAAGTTGATTACATGATCACCCAATTCTTTTATGTATTTTACCTGCTCATTTAGGTAATGAGTCTCAAGTCACACTAGTGGGGGGGCATTTTTGTCAATAGCAGTTCAGTAGTGACTGATTTACTTTTTTCTAAGTATAACATGTATTCTGTTGCATTTAGCTTCCTTTCTCCATCATCACAGTATGGTTTCTTGATATCCTGAGAGAAAATTTGGCCATCTCATTGGTTCTGCAGCTTCGGTTTTTCAGCATGTTCCTTCTCATGAGATTGGTGAAGAAAGTATTTGGTAGTTCTTCAAAGCCATATCATCATGGTCAAAGTAGTAGATATTGGAGGCTTAGTGCTCCATGTGGATCTGGAGGTTGATAGCAGCCTCTTGGTGATAGTTCTGGTGCCTCTGAAAAGAGGGTGTGGTCATCATGTTGGGTAGCTGAGGAGAGGCATGGCTCTTTGAGTGGAAGCCTGGGGTGTCTAAGAGTGCTGTGAAGTGCTGCTGACTCTGAGCAGCTGTTGGGATGGGGATCTGGTAGGGTTGGGATCAACCACCAGGTTCTATCCAAGTACTGTTGAAGTAGGAGAGCATAGTAACTTCTCAGTGAAGCATGACTCTTAATTTTTCATATTTTTTTATAATAGCCACTCTAATAGCTTTTCATTATAATATATCTTAGCATAGGTCTCTGAGTTTATCCTTTTTTGGGATTTTGTGGGCTTTTGGGATTTATACATTCATGTTTTCCATTAAATTTGTGAAGTTTTTGGCCATTTTATCTTCATATAATCTTTCTGCCCTTTTCCTTCTTATGGGATTCTCATAATTCATGTATTGGGTCATCTGATGTTGGCTCTCAGGTTGCTTTAGGCTCTGTTCAATTTTCTTTATTTTGTTCTCTTTCTACTCCTCAGACTCAGTAATTTCAGTTGTTCTATCTTTAAGCTTGCTGATTATCCTTCCTGCAAATCTATTAAATCTCTCTAGTGAATTTTTCCTTTTAGTTATTGTACCTTTCAGCTCCAGAATTAGATTTTTTTTTTTTAGTCATTCTTATGTCGGTTGATAGTCTGGTTTTCTTAGTCGTTGTTTTCCTGATTTCCTTTACTTATTTGTCCATGTTTTCCTTTAGTTTTTTTGAGTAGTTGTTTTATGTCTTTGTTCAGTAAGTCCAATGTCTTTGCTTCCTTAGGGATAGTTTCTGTCAATTGATCTTATTCCTTGAATGTTTTTCTGCTTCTTTGTATGCCTTGTGTATTGTTGAAAATTGAGAATGTGACAATTATAATGAAGTAATTCTGGAAATCAGATTCTCCTCCTCCAGGGTTTGCTATTGTGGTATTTTGTTTGTTGATGTTGAAGATTGTAGCATTCTGTTTTTGAAACTCTTCTGAATTATTTTTGCAGGGATCATTCATTATCATGTATATAGAGGTCTATTTCTTTAGCATATGTTCAGTTAGTGTTTGGATAAAGACTTCATGAACTTCTAGAGCTCTCAGTCTTTGCAAAATGGCCCTGTGCTGGGGCACTTCTTCTGCACTTGGGTTGGCTTAGGATCTGCGCCTAGGGATCTGTGGTGGTTAATTTTGTCAACTGGCTAGAGCATAGTACCCAGATAATTGATCAAACACCAGTTTAATTGTTGCTGTGAAAATATTTTTTAGATGAGATTAACCTTTAAATTGATAAGAGTTTGAGTAAAGCTGAATACCCTTCATTATGTAGGTGACTTACTTATTAATCAGTTGGAGACCTTAAGAAAAACAAAAGACTGAGGTCCCAGAAGAAGGACTTGTGCCTCTGGGCTGTCTTTGGACTCAAGCCGCAGCATCAGCCTCTTTCTGAATCTTTATCTATGTAGACATATATATAGATATAGATATACACACATATCCTTTGGGTTGTTTCTTTGAAGAGCCCTGATTAATACAGATTGATTTTAGGGGAACCAGTCATTTAGAATTGTTCTGGAGGAACAGACTCTTAAGAATGAGTTTTCTGGGGCTGGGGATGTGGCTCAAGCGGTAGCGAGCGGGAGCGTGCTGCCCGGGTTCGATCCTCAGCACCACATACAAACAAAGATGTTGTGTCCGCTGAAAACTAAAAAAATAAACATTAAAAAATTCTAAAAAAAAAATAAAAGCTTATTTAAAAAAAAAATGAGTTTTCTGAATTGGTTCTGGGGTTTCTGAAATTGATTCTTTAATCTGATTTGATTTAAAGGACCTAAAAATTTTATTTAAAGAAGCAAAGAGAGCACTGATAGTCCGTGGTATGATGTGACAATAGAGATAAACAAAGTACAACCATTGGATACTTAAAGGCAAGGCCTTGAGTGACCATATATGTGACCTTCAAACATTTTTCTCAAATTAGTATAAGATGATTAGCTGTTTGCTTCAAATTTTACTGGAAAAAAATAGGAAAAGGATGAGCTCCGGGTTTTGAAGTTCCAGCTCAGTTGGTGCATGAGTGACCTGAAAAATGGTTAAGTCTTCCCCGAAAGAAACCTATTTTCTGTAGCTGCAGAGTTGAGATTGCTGAAAATCAGACTCAGAATCTTACCCTGTGAGTGGTTGAATTGCAAAGTTTATTTCCTAACCTGATAGGGTATTTACTGTCAAAGTGAGGACATTGTTTGGGAGTGAATGGAATCCTAAAAATTGAAATGGCAACATATGGGGAAATCCTGATGAAGTTAGGAACACTGAAGCCCTATATTCTGATGATATTTTGTTGTTGTTGTTGTTGCCACCCTATCTAAGGAGCTTAAATCTGCTTTGAGGAAACTCTTGACCTCATAATGGGTCTGGTGAGGTCCCCCAAACCATCCTGTGTTATTTCTCCACTTCTGGAATGCAGAACTGGAATAGACCTGCTCAGCAACTGACAGAATCCCCATGTTGGTTCTCTGATCTGAGTGAGAAAAGCCAAGTGTAATAGTGCGAAAAGCCAAGTGTAAGCCACTAAGAAAAGAGTAAACCAAAATTGTTGCATTCCTGGAAGGATGGCAGAGAATAGAGGCACCACTGACATAAACTATTCAGGAGAGGTGATTCCCACCCCGTCCTCATCCAACTCACCCCCTTAGGCTGCATAGAAATCATCTTGGAAAATGACAATGGATTATTGTCACGTCAGGGAGTTTGAGGAGGTCTCTGCAGAGGCAGAGAGACTACTTGGACCTTCCAGGCTCTTGACATGCCACAGAAAGAAACTTAAGGACACATCAGGTTTTAACAAAGAAGAAGAGTTTTATTAGTGAAAAGTGAAGATACACATTCTCAGAGCAGAATGTGAGCAAGGAGTGCTTTGGGGATCCTCAGCTCATCTTCTAAAGGATGAGTATAGGAAGTTAAGTGGGAACACCATCAGTCTGGTGAACTCAGTTCTTTGATCATAAATCAAAAGATGTTTATAGTGGGCTGGTCTTCCAAGATCTTAAGGTTGGCATTGTCTTCTTTCTAGATAACTTTTAGAATGCACCGATAATATAGGTTTCTGAAAATACATCTCCCTTTGGTTTTCCTAATCTAAGAATAATTGTGTGAGCTAACTGCACTTAATACTTTAATCAAAATGAGGCAGTTTTCATAGATGAGTGAATTTAAATGAGTTAAATTGTAGTTGTCTCAGAAATTTGGGTATGACAGACCCTGAGGAAAAAACAGATCTGGTAAGTTAAGTCTGATTATAGGGCTTTTAGATTTACAACTAGTCTTTTTCTTTCCTTTGGTCTCCTTTCTACTTATCTTTATTTCTTCTCTTACCTCATTATCATAAGCTTATTTGGGGTGTGATTCCAAGTAGATATGGTTTCTATGCTTGAACAAATCATCATATCCTTCGGTAACCTGGTATGCAGCTATTGATTGGGCAAATGCTTTTTTCTCCATGCCCCTTAGTAAAACCACCATCTTGCTTTTAGCTTGCAAAGCTAGCAACATACCTTCATTGCCCCACTTTAAGAGTATTATCAACTCACTAGCCCTATCTCATAATTTAGTTAACACAGGATTTTGATCAGCTTTGCCATCCATAAGACATTGCACCAGTCCAATGTATTGATGACATGTTGATTGGAACTTGTGAGTGACAACTCCAGACTTATTGGTAAGAGAGTTACATTTCAAAAGGATAGGGAATAAATCTCATCAGAGTTTAGGGGCTTTCTGCATCAGCAAATTTTCTAGTGGAATAAAGCATGTTGAGATATTGCTTCTAAGGTAAAGAATAAATTGTTGCACATGATCCTTCCCACAACCAAGAAAGAGATATAACACCTGGTGAGCCTCCTTGAAATTTTGAGGCAAAAATATCCTCCTTTCACTGAACTACTCTAGGTTGTTTACCAAGTGACCTGAAAAGCTTCTAGTTTTGAATGAGGCCCAGAACAGGAGAGGGCTCTGCCACAGGTCTGGTCTGTTGTGCAAGCTGCTCTGTTATTTGGGCCATATGATTCAGCAGATCTGATGATGATTGAAGTGACAGTGGCAGATGGAGATGTTGCTTGGGGATTTGGGCTTCTACAGGTAAATCACAGCTAAAGCCCTTAGGATTTTTGAGCAAAGCTCTGCCATCCTCTGGATATCTACTTTTCTTTTTTTGTTTTTGTTTTGATATTGAGGTTTAAACACAGGGGGCACTTTATCACTGAGCTATATTCCCAGCCCTTTTAATTTTTTATTTTGAGACAGGATTTTACTAAGTTGTTAAAGCTGGCCTGGAACCTGGCATCCTTCCTCAGCCTAGAATTACATAATGTGCCACCACATCTGGCTGTATTCTCCTTTTGAGAAACAGCTTTTGACTAGCTACTGAGCCAAAGTAGAGACTAGACACTTAATTGTAGGTGACCAAATTACTATGTGTCTGAAATGTGAATCATGCCCAATGATAGTGGTATATACAAGTGGTACATACAAGATCAAGGCTCAAGCAGTCACTGAAAGCACAAGTTAGTTACATGAGGTGGCTGAAATACTCATGTTACCAGCTCCTGCCTACTATATGCCTTCTCTCTCCCAGACTATACTTATGGCCTCATGGGGAATTCACTAATGATCATTTGAGAGAGGAAGAAAAAAAAATGCCTGGTTCACAGATGTCTCTGTGCAATGTGTAGGCACCACAGCCTCTTTTTGGGACATCCCTGAAGGAGACTCTTCAATAGATGGATGACAGGGAGCCATGGAAGTCTTTTAAGCAAGGGAGTTATATTATTTTTATTTTCAATTTTGAGATAAGGTGTCATTATGTTGCTCATCCTGGCCCTGAACTCCTGAGATCAAGTGAGCCTCTTGCTTTAATCTCCTGAGGAGCTACCGAGTAACTTTTAGATAGATCACACTGGCTGCCATGGGGAGAATGGCCTGACCTGGGTCAGACTCAGGTCTCGATCTAGTCTGGTCCTGGGGTTACACTTGGGCTTTAGGGAAGGAACTTGTCTGAGGCCTCAGGTCATCCTTGAGGCCTTAAGAGTTTTGACTTGGATGTTTGGCTCAGTTTGAGCTCCCCAGGGTAGAGTCTGCTCTGGTCTATGTATCAGACTGGGACCAAGAGGAGATCTGGTCTGAGTATCTTTTGGACTGGGGACCCTGGGCATGAACTGAACTGCAAAATAGACTCTACTGTCATGTGTAACTAAAAAGAACATCATCATCATCATCATCAACAACAAAAATATTCTAAGAATTTAACAAGCCACGGTTTACCAACAATGGGCCAGCTGTTGAATCTGAAATCTGCTCAGGAAATTCCAGTTTGTCTCTGAGTACTGCCTGTTTATCTCTTGTTTCTGAGGTCACAGTCCCAATTCCCCAAGTTGATGAAGTTCTCTTACCCTGGCAATTCCCTCTCCACTCTGGTGTTCTGCAACCTCTTTGGCTTCTCTCCAGCCTCCTGAGGTGATTCTTTTCCACAGAGCATCTTTTCTATATGTTGCCGGATCTCCTTAGTCCTCATCCCATAAATGAGAGGATTCAAGACTCCTGGGAGCAGCAAGTATACAGCACTAAGTAGATTTTGAACATCCTGAGACACAGTCTTGGCCACTCTGAATACAATGGAAGTGGAGAGACCAGAGAGGTAGATGGTGAGGATGACCAGTAAGTGGGAGCCACATGTGTGCAAGGCCTTGGCCCGGGCTCCCCTAGAAGAGATCCGAAGAGCAACATAGATGATGCGGGTGTAGGAGGTTCCCAGCAGAACAAGATCAAAGATCACGGTGACCAACCGCATAGCCAACCCCAACCGGTTGTTGAAGGTCAAGTCTCCACAAGCTATCCTCAGCAGTGCGATGTACTCACATGTGAAGTGTTGAATCACTGCCGTCCGGCAGAATTGAGCTCTTGCAGTTAGCACCACCAAGGGCACTGCCACTCCCAGGCTCCGTGTCAGGGCGAAAATGGCCAGCACACCCAGCAGGTGGGAAGTCATCAGGTCAATATAGCGGAGTGGGTAGCAGATAGCCATGTAGCGGTCCAGGGCCATGGCTAGCAGGAGATTGTAGTCCAGAAGGAGGGTGAAGTAGATAAAGAACATCTGGCTCAGGCAGCCACGGAGTGATATGGGGTTAGCATAGTGCACAAAGCCTTCCAACATTTTAGGCATCACAGCTGTGGCAGCACAAATGTTGATAGCCAGGAGCAGAGCAATGAGCACATACATGGGCTGATGCAGATTCCGCTGGGCCACCACAGTGTGGATGACCAGGGCATTGGTAGAGATGATGGTCACATAGAGGAAGGTAAAAGGCAGGACCAGGAGGGGCCGCCACTCCTGCAGTCTGGGGAAACCTACCAGGAAGAAGTTGGTGTAGGAGATGTTGAAGATGCTGGTATTTCCATCCTCATCCATTAGTTTCAGCCCTGGGCTGGTACCAGGAGTGTGGAATAGAGACTGTTAGAACAAAATGATAATGGAAGAAAGTCTAATTCTATTTTAGGACCTGAGGATTTTGTGATGAAAAGCTCTCTCTTTATGTATGTGCATCTATTTCTTTGGGCTACAGGCAGGTATAGTACCAGGTGTTGTGGAAACTACACAGATGGACAAGGCATTCCTTGTCCTCAAGGAGCTCTTGGTCTTCTGTGTGTGAAATGTAAATTCACAAGATACTTGTCTATCTGTGATGTTTGAGGCATTTGATTGTTGAATAAAAGGTTAGGAGGAAAAGTAGATGTGGTATATGATGGGGAGAAAATAGTGATGGCTAGAGGTAAAACAAGAAAGGTTGAAGAAAAGAAACTCTTTATTAGGAGGAAGAGAAAGAATATGAAGAATCTGTGATCTAAGGAGACTGGGAGGACTAGGCAGGGCTCACTGGGGAGGGAGGAACCAGCCAGGAATAATGGCCTCACTTGTGCTCTTGGGCATACTATGCCCAGGATAGAAGGAAGTGGCCAAGAAAGACTTCTAGTCAGCAGCAGGCTATAGGGACTGGTCATTTCCTCAGCCCCTCTAGACGGCTACAGCACCTCCTGCCTGGCCTTGTCCCCAGTGTTATAAAGGATGATTTTACTTTTCTTTCAGAAGGTGAGTTTGTGGAGGGCAGGAGTAGCAACATGCCTCTGGAGTGCTCATGGAGCTCCAAGCTCAGAGCCACCATAGAGACACAGAATTTGCTGGAGCTTTGCTTGTTAGTGAAAGAGAATAGGTAAAAGATGGAGAAAGCTAAACATGTAATTGGGTTTTAGAGCAGTAATTTCAATGCAATGACCAGATTTTTGTATAATTAAGGGAATACATACTAAGATACACTATTCAGTAATGTGCCTGCTCACTTTTTCTTAAGAAGCACAATTTGGTGGTGTTGGTGATAGATGTGATCATAAAAAGAACTAACATTGGGCTGGGGTTGTGGCTCAGTGGTAGAGCGCTTGCCTAGCATGTGTGAGGCCCTGGGTTCAATCCTCAGCACCACATAAAAATAAATAAATAAAATAAAGGTTAATAAAAAAAAAGAACTCACACACGATATACAAAGAATAGTAAACCCTCGTTGAAACACATATCAGGAAGTTCTCTAAATGCTTATATATATATTGACTTCAAAAAATATCTTGTTCATTTTACCAGTGAGGAAACTGAGACCCAGAGAGATTAAGTGACACAACTAGTAAATGGCAGAGCTGGATGTGAACCCAGGCAATAACTCTCCAGACTCTATTCTTTTAACAACTAGAGGATGACCAACTCAACCTGGTTTGCCTGGAACTTTCAGGGTTTTAGTTCTGAAGTCTGGGGTCCCAGGAAACATTCAGGAAAACTAGGCAGCCATCATTTTGCTATTACTAATACTACCTACCCAGCAGATCAGCAAAGCTTCATAAATTGTGGAGGAGTTAGGAGATGTTTTTGTTCCTTTTTATAGGTTTAAAGTCTTAGTGAAATCAGTGTTTGTGTGGGTATTACTACACCCATCCTCTGAATACTCAGAAGAAAAAGAGGTGTATCTGTAAATTCATACTGCAGGGAGAACTCAGAAAGAAATGGATTTGAAATTCCAAAGCCATCCCTGGAATGTCTTTCTGACAAATCCTCGGGCATTGCCTTAGACAGCACAACACAGACTTTGGGAAATGTACTGTTGTTGAGGTTGGGTGAGGGCCAGACAACCCTTGTAGGGAGGTGGTAAAAACCCTTGTAGCCAAGGTTTATAAAGAATTCAATGGAGGAGAGTGGAATTGAAGAGTGAGGTTAGAGGTGGTACCTGTTAGGGTAAAAAGATGAGGAGAAAATGCAACCCAGAAGATGCTCAGGGTCCCATACTCTTCCTCCTCAAATGTGACCAGAGGGTTTTCATCCTTAAGGGAAAGAAACTGACTCAGGCTGTCCATGAATCTCTTAACTTGGACAAGATTACACGGTCTCTGTTGTATGAAATGTAATTTGCTCTCCTGTTTTGTGTCTTGGGATTCCCCTAGTAGATTCCTTAAGGAGCTGCTTTGACATGGGGCCCCAAAGCACTCCCAGTAAAGGGAATATAGAATAAGAATGCTGTAAAGAAGGAGCAGAAGAGATGCAAAAAGACTGTCGGAGATGGGGAGATGGGTTAACTGACTAATGAAGCTCTTAAGAAAGAGGAAGTGAGGCTACTAGAGTTAAAATCTTCAGATGAGAACCAATTGGCAGCAGAGAGAAATAGAGGAATCAACAATGATCCCACAATTTTTTTAAGCTATGATAACTATGTTGGAGCTGCCAAAACCTGAGAATTGTTGCAGATGAGAGGGGAGAGCTTAGACGAAAGGTTAAGGCTGGAGATGAAAATGCAGAGATCGTTGTTTTACAGGGGACATGAAACAGAATCCTAAGGGGCAGACAGAATAACAGACATCCATGAAAGAAACTAAGAAAAAGGGAAGGGAGGTACAGTGAGAACCAAGAGCAAATGGGAACTGGAAGCCAGGGGAAGAGAGATTTGGTTGCTATGGAGGCTTCAAGGTAAAGGAATTTACAGACTTGTGGAGACGGAAGACCAATGCAGCTGAATTACTCTATAAAGCCTAATGTTCTGAGTAGCATAAGAGTGGACAGGTAGGAGAGCTGAAGTTAAGATGCCAGACATCATGTGATTTCTGTAGAAAGAGGCACACCTTCTTCACCATAAAAATCAAAGCCACTAGGCTGGGATTGTGGCTCAGCAGTAGAGCATTCGCTTAGCACATGCGAGGCCCTGGGCTTGATCCTCAGCATCACATAAAAATAAATAAATAAAATAAAGATATTAAAAAAAAATCAAAGCCACTGTCAGCCACTCCTCCAATTTCTCTGCCCTCCCACATTGTTTGGCTACTATGAGCATCCCTCTTCCTTCAGTTCCAGAAGAGATGTCTCTTCTCTCTGTCCTTAGGATATCTTCTAATTCACTTTTCTTTCCCCTCAGCTTATGAAAAAGTTCAAATTTCTGTCTTTGGAGATAATGAACTCTTCCTTAACTTCCTGTGAGCCTCTAGATTTCGATTTTTCTCCTCACCTTTAAAGTGGAGCCCCTGGAAGGTGTTCTGCATACTTTAATCATTGCTTGCTTGCCTGTCTCCTTACCAGACTGAAAGCATTTCTAGCCAGGAGACCATGTCTTGTTCATCTCTGCCCCAGTGCCTAGCACAGAGCTGACGGCAAAATAGACTGCTCAGAAGTGATGTGTTGAAAGAATCATTAAATGTACCATGGGATCTTACTAAACTTTCTCATTTGCAACTTTGAGCATCTCTTTGAAGCCCAGAGATTTCAAATGATTTTGTTAGTCTCACCTACTGAGAAGAATCAAGCCTCAATCTTCTAGTACTCTTCCCTCTTCGCCTCTTGTG
>NW_026000174.1:16434788-16458493 GCF_001458135.2 Marmota marmota marmota
CCCACAAAACAGCATTGGGCAGGCTGCAAGTATTTTTAATCTAAAAAACAATATTAAGAGCTAGCTTTTTTTTTTCAGGGTCCAGGGGAAGTACTGGGGATTGTACTCAGGGGACTCGACCACTGAGCCACATCCCCAGCCCTATTTTGTATTTTATTTACAGACAGGGTCTCACTGAGTTGCTTAGTGCCTCGCTTTTGCTGAGGCTGGCTTTGAACTCATGATCCTCCTGCCTTATCCTCCCAAGCCCCTGGGATTACAGGTGTGCCCCACTGTACCCGGCTAAGGGCTAGCTTTTATTGAGTATTTACTACATGCCAAACATGGTTTCAAGTGTCTTCCATGTGATATCTCTTTACTCACAGCATCTTAAGAGATGAATACTATTTATTAACCCAGTGTATAGATGTGGTTACTGAGGTTTAGGGAAGTAATGTTCTTAAAGTTCTTAAAGTACCGTAGGCATTAAATGATAGGGCTGGGATATGAACTTCAGTTTGTCAGTGGTACTTTAAGAATTTTAAGAATGTGGTGTTCAGTTCTAATCCCAGGTTTACCTGCCTTCAAATTCCTTTTCTTCTCACTGTGGCAGTCTGTAGTGGTCTCTGTCTGGGTTGCAGCCTGGTTTGGTTTCACACCTGAAGAGGTAAGACTTGACTGAGGTTGGCGCCCAGCTCCAAGGCACTGATCCATGAGGCTGAGGAAGAGAGGAATGGGCAATTATAGTTGTGGTTCTAGGGGATGAGCCTGAGAAGATTCCCAGAAGGGAGCCATTTCCAGGGACCCAAAGGAGGAAACTAGGAGAAACTCAGAGGAACCTCTTTCACTCTTTGTGGTGTTGTTTTAGGGTTTATAATACACATTATTATTTTTTTTAAATTTTTTATTTATTTCTTACATAGATGACAATAGTGGAGTGCATTACATTCATAATTATCCATTCACAGCACATTTTTTTGTAACTCTGTATATAAAGTATGTTCACGCCAAATGGAGAGGGTCATCATTATAATACACATTCTTAACTAACCACAAGCTATCTACAAGCAGTGTTATGCCACATCCTGAGCCACAAGAGATCCTTACAACAGGACTTTCATTTCCTCTCTTCCAGTGTCTGTGTTATCTTTGTCATATGTTTTTATTTTTACATGATTGGAAATCCCACAATCTGCTGGTTTTCTTTTCTGTCTTATTTTTCTGTTAAATTCTAGGGAGATTTAGAAAAATGAGACAGAAATCAATATTATGTTTGCAAAATTCATTCACATTGAATGTTACTGTTACTTATTTTATTGCTCAGAGTGTTTCAATATATAAATGTGTCATCCTATATTTACATATTTTATAGCTTGACAGTTATGTGCTTCTGATTTTTCACAATTAAAAACAATGACACTATGAATACTCTTGATACCGATGGGCCTGAAGTACCAAGAGGTCAAAAGGTATGCATATCTTCAATTTTACTAGATAATGGCAAATTGTCTTCCAATGTGATTGTTATAATTTATAACATCATCAATAGTGTATGAGAGTAATTATTGATATCTGTTGGGAAATCATTATGCTACATATCCAAATCTGCTATGTCTACCTGACAAACGTGATAAGATTATACAGTGCATACTGGTTATCTGTATGTGAGCGGTTTGAGATAAAATATCTTTCCATTTATTTTTTGAAATAACTATTTAAATCTTTTGCTTATTTTACTACCATGTTGCCTTTTATTGATTTATAGTTGTTATTTATATATTCTGGGTACTAGCTTTTTTTTTTAAACTAGAAGTCTTCTTTTTCTTTATAACTTTATTTATTTATTTTTATGTGGTGCTGAGGATTGAATCCAGTGCTTCAAATGTGCCAGGCAAGTGCTCTACCACTGAGCCACAATCCCTAGCTTTTTGTTGATTAAATTTATTGCAAGTATCCTTCCCAAATCTATGACTTGCCTTTTCACTTTTAAGGCATTTTCTGCTTAAAGTTCTTTCTAGCATATAGAGCATCTCTATATAAATTACAGAAAGGCTCTGTCTCTGATAGCTTGACAAGTGTGGTGTGGATTGAATATAATCTTCCACTTGTTTTTGTAAGATGCATATGGATAATTTACTATATGTAGTAATCTACCAAAAGTTCTTAATTTTAATGCCATCAAATTTATATCACTTTTTTCCTTTCGTTCTTAAAGAGATCAGTGCTTTTTATGTTCTGCTTTATAAAAGTCTCATTATAGATATTGTCCTTGAGATATATTTCTTAGCTTCATGGTTTGGACTTCAACATTTTGATGTACCTTTCTTTAGCATTTCTGATGAATATTTAACAAATATAATGCCTGTCATATACAATATCATGCACATAACCTTTTTTTGAGATATGAAAATACAGAGCTGTTGCCATGATTTTATCAAGTTTCTCTGGTTTAATGTATCACATTTGCTTTGTCTTTGATCCCTTGTGTTTGCCTCTGTCTTAGGTTTCTGTGTGACTAAGAGATTAGAGGGATGGGTCAAATCATAAGAGTATGCACTCATTTCCTGGGTTGACTTCCCGTATATCTCATCTTCTCTCTACCACGCATGCCAGGCGAGCGCGCTACTACTTGAGCCATATCCCCAGCCCCACTCTTGCTTTTTAAAAACACAAAACTTTGAAACAATTTCTGACTTAAACATTGTAACAATAGTACAAAAAATTCCTATACAACCAATGTCAATATCTTACATAATCACAGTATAATTATCAATATTAAGAAATTAACAAAACTATTATCCAATTTATAGACTTTACTAAAATTATGCCAATGTCCCACTAATGTTTTTTTCTCTCTTCCAGAATTCAATCCAGTATTACATGTTTGCATCTATTGCATGTCTTCATATATTAAAGTCCCCTTTAATTAGGGAGAGTTCCTTAGTTTTTTCATTCTCTTTTATGGTCTTAATACCTGATAATGTTTTCTTTCGTTTAATTTAGATTTTGCATTTTTTTGTAAGAATACCACAGAATAGATATTGTGCCCTTCTCAGTAAGGATATCAGTTTCAGGAGACACGATGTTATATTGTGACATTATTGGTAAGGTTACCATCTATCACTTGCTTAGGAGACCTCACAAAAGAATATTTTAAGGAAAAAAAAATATCCTGTTTCTCCTACTTTTTCCTGTTAATTAGCATCCACTAATAATTCTTGACTGAAATATTTATTACTGTGATGTTTGCCAAATGGTGATTTTTCTATTTCTATTTTTCTTTCTACTTTCATTAATTGAAATTCCACTGTAAGGAAGTGCTTTTCCTTATTTTTTTGTTTGCTTGCTTTGATTAATAAGGACTTTTGTATTCACATTCTAAAGGTTGTCATTAGTTACTGTCATAATTTATTTTGTTGCTCAAATTCTTCCTCTATTTGGCTATTAGGAATCCCTTAAAATTGTTCCTTCTAGCTGAGTGTGGTGGAGCATGCTGTAATTTCAGCAATTCTGGAAGCCAAGGCAGGAGGATTTCAAGTTAGCAAGACCCTACCTCAAAAAAAAAAAAAAAAAAAGGGTTGGGGATGTGACTGTGTGGTTAAGCATTCCTGGATTCAATTCCCAGTAATAACAACAATAACAAAAATTGGTGCCTCTATTCTTCTGACAATTCCCTAAAATTTTTGGAGCATTTCTTTTCTTTACTTTTTGGCATTACAAGATGGTTCAGGATCATTCTGTGCTTGGCATACTCCAGCCTTGGAATCATTCATTTCTCCAAGCACCCTTGGTTCTTTTTCATGAGAACGGTATTTATTAGAGTTCGCATTATCTCTTCACTGTTGCCATCTATTTTCAAGTTCTTATCAATGTATTTTTTTCTAACAGGGACTTTCCTGTTTAAAAAAAGAAGTGTTTTCCCAGTACTTTATATTTTCTTTTTTTATTGATTTTTTAAAAATAAATGACGGTGGAATGCATTGCGATTCTTATTACACTTATACAGCACAATTTTTCATATCTCTGTTTGTATATAAAGTATGTTGACACCAATTGATGTCTTCATACATGAACTTTGAATAATGATGTCTATCACATTCCACCATCCTTGCTATCCCCCTGCCTCCTCCCTTTCCCTCCCACCCCTCTGCCCTATCTAGAATTTATCTATTCCTCCCATTGTTGAGAGCCACAGCCAAAGGGGCCCCAGCAAACTTCCAGCTGCCGGCTGATGATTGGCTCACAGCGGCCCCCAGCAACGTCTAGCTGATTGGCTCCTCTGCGGTGATGCTCATTGGGCTGTTTCCCTGCCCTTTCAGACCACGGAGCTGCTCATTGGGGGACTTTTTTGGCTCCGCCCACGTGACCCAGCCAATCGGCCTCAAGAGCAGGAGGATTGTGGGAGGTGGAGAGAAGCTTGTGTGGGAGGCTTGTGGAAAGCCGGTGGTGGCAGTTGAGGCTCTGAGGATTTTTCCTGAGAGGCTGTTTTGTTTGGCGTGTGTGGTTCTAAAAATAAAGTTAGTTTCTTTTGACAAGTGGCTTCTGATTGTGCCCAGCCAGACTGTGGCATCCCATGCTCCCCCTCCCACTATGAGTCAGAATCCTTATATCAGAGAAAACATTCCCCATTTGGTTTTTTTGGGGGTTGGCTAACTTATATTTTCTTTTTTATACCAATAACCTTCACTTACTGAGCACTTGTTACATGTCAGGTCTTGCCTTAAATCAATCAACCAATCAATCTCTCTCTCTCTCTGTTTGTGTTATGAATACTTAATATGAGATGTAACCTCTTTAAGTTTTAAGTACACAATTCAGAATTATTCACTATAGATACAATGCTGTATAGCAGATCTTTAGAACACATTCATCTTGCATGGTAAAAGAGAAAGTCCCCATTTCTCTCTTCACTCAGTCCTTGGTTCTATTTTCTGTTTCTAGTAATTTGACTAAAATAGTCAATATAAATAACGTCATGCAATTTTTTTTGTCCTTCTGCGACTAGCTTATTTTATGTAGCATTGTATCCTCCAGGATCATTCATGTTGTCATAGATGGCAGGATTTCCTTCCTTTTTTAAGTTCAAATGACATTCCATTGTATGTCTGTATCACATTTTTTATCCATTCTTCAGTGGACATTTAGGTCATTTCCATATTTTATTTTGTTGTGAATAATGCTGTAACACACATGGGAGTGTTTCTATCTCTTCCAGATCCTGATTTCAATTCTTTTGGTTATAAACCCAGAAGTGGGATTAATAGGTTATATGGTAATTCTATTTTTAATTTTTTGAGGAGCTGCCATACTGCTTTCTGTAGTGGTGGCTGCATTCCCACCAACAGTGTACAAGGGTTTAAATTTATTCCCTTCATCACAAACCCTTAGTTCTCTTTCATTTATTTATTTTTTCCAGTAGCCATCCTAACAGTATGTGGCTTTAATTTGTATTTCCTTGATGATTAGTGACGTTGAGCATTTTTTTAAAGGCTTGTTACCCATTTGAATGTCTTCTTTGGAGAAATATCTAGGTAAGTCCTTTGTACATTTAAGATTATTATTATTTGCTGTTGAGTTATAGGAGTCCCTTGTACATTTTGGATATTAATCCCTCATCAGATATATTGTTTGCAAATATTTTCTTCCATTATATAGGTTGCTTTTTTAATTCTGTTGATTGTTTCCTTTGCTGTGCAGAAGCTTTTCAGTTTGATATAGTCCCATTTGCCTAATTTTTGCTTTTTTTTTATTTTGCTTTTGGTGCCAATCTCAATGTCATGAAGAATTTCACCTACGTTTTCTTCTAGGAGTTTACAATTCTAGATCCAGTATTTAAATCTTTAAACCATTTTGAGTTGATTTTTTTTGGGCCGGGGGTAACTGGTGATTGAACCCTGAGCCACTTAACCACTGATCCACATTCCCCAGCTCTATTTTTGTGTTTTATTTAGAGATAGGCTCTGAGTTGTTTAGGGCCTTGCTAAGTTGCTGAGGCTGGCTTTCAATTTGCAATCCTCCTGCCTCAGCCTCCCATGATGCTGGGATTACAGGCATGTGCCACTGCCTGGCCTTGAGTTGATTTTTGTGTGTGGTATAAAATGAAGGTGCCGTTTCTTTCACTTGTCAGTGTCCAATTTCCCACACCATATGTTGAACATTATATCTTCCTTATTGTTGATTCTTGTTGAGGTTTTATATATGTGTGGGTTGATTTCATTGCTCTATATATCTATTTTTATGTCAGTAGCATATTATTTATTTATTCACTTTAGTAGAATATTATTTAAAATGTACTATAGCTTTGTAATATATTTTGAAATCAATCAGGAAATGTGCTGCCCCTAGTTTCATTTTTCTTTTTTTCCTTCCTTCTTCTCTCCCTCCCTTCCTTTCTTTTCTCCTCCTACTCCTCTTCCTTCTTTTTCTCTTTTTCTTTCTTTTTTGACTGATGAAGTGTTTAATTGGACAAATAACTGATAAGCTTAAAGATAACCAGCACAATTCCACAAAAGAACCAGCTCAGCCCAACTAAATTTTTCTCAACAGCAATTGACACTGATGTATATAGGTATGCAAATTAGTTGATGACACTGAACAAAGGGGAAACCCATTCTTCCTTTTCCTTATTTTGCCTTCTTCACACTTCTCTTAGAAACATCCCCTCCTTGGTCTTATTTCAGCTTTAGCAATCCCAAACCGAGGGCTGCAATGATCTTTCTTCACCTCAACATTAGGCATTCTGAATTCCAAGTGCAACACTGCAGTTTTGCTCTTCTTTTTCAAGATTGCTTTGGCTAAGACTTAAAATCAGCATACTATAGTGATGCAGCCACATCAATGTTTACAGCAGCTCAACTCACAATAGTAAGCTATGGAGTCAACATAGGTGCCCTTCAACAGATGAATGGATAAAGAAAATGTGCTATATATACACAATGGAATATTACTCGGCCATAAAGAAGAAGGAAATTATGGCATTTGATGTTAAATGGATGGAACTGGATACTATCATGCTAAGTGAAATAAGCCAATCCCCCCAAACCAAAGGTCGAATGTTTTCTCTGATATGGGGATGCTAACTCACAATAAGGTTTTGGGGTAGGGAAGAATAGAAGTAGTTTGGGTTAGACAAAGGGGAATGAAGGGAAGGGAAGGTGAATGGGAATAGGAAATCAAAATGAATTCGACATTGCTATTCTATGTACATATATGATTATATGACCAACGTAATTCTACATCATGTATAGTCAGAAGAATGAGAAGTTTTACTCCATATATGTATGTCAAAATACATTCTACTATCATGTATAACTAATAATAACAAATTTAAAAAAGATTGCTTTGGCTATTTGGGTTTTTTTTTGCAGTTTCATATGAATTTTAGAATAGTTTTTCATTTCTGTAAAGAATACCATTGAGGTTTCTGTTTGTTTTATTTTATTGCCATACTACTGGGGATTGAACCCAAAGTCTAACACTCTGAACTATAACCCCATCTTCCTTTTCAATTTTGAAGCAGAGTCTTGCTAAATTGCCCAAGCTGGCCTAAATTTTGGAATCCTTTTGCCTCAGTCTCCCAAGTAGCTGGGATTACAGGTATGTGCCATCACAGCTGACTCCCCTGGAGTTTTGATAGGAATATGTTGAATTTTTACATTGCTTTGGGTAGTATGGACATCTTTAATAATGTTAAGTTTTTCAAACCATGAACATGAGATATCTTTCTCAATGGAATAATTGTATATTCTTTAATTTCTTCATTAATAATGTGTGTTTTCCAGTGTATATGCATTTCACCTTTTTGATTGATTCCTTTGATTGTATTCTTTTTGATGGTATTGAAATTGTATTGTTTTCTTGTTGGGTAGTTGTTTGTATATAGAAATACAACTGATATTTGAATGTTAATTTTGTATCTTGGCACTTTACTGTACTTATTCATTATCTAATAATATTTTTTTGGAGAGTCTTTAGAATTGTCCACACATAAGATTGTATCATCTGCAAACAGAGATAATTTTATGTCTGTCCTTTTGATTTGGATGTGTTTTATTTCTTTTCTTTGTCTAAAATATCTAAGAATTCCAATACTATGTTAAATAAAAGTGGTGAGAGCAAGCACAGTTTTTTTTTTTTATGGAAATCTTAGAGAAAAAGTTTTCAATTTTTCACCATTGAGTATGATGTTAGCTGTGAATTTCTCATATATGGTCTTGTATTTAAGTAAATTCTTTCTGTATGCAATTTTGAGAGTTTGTATCATAAAAAGATTTTATTTTATTTTTAATTTTTTTTAAAGAGAGAGAGAGAGAGAGAGAGAGAGAGAGAGAGAGAGAATTTTTTTAATATTTATTTTCAGTTTTTGGCAGACACAACATCTTTGTTTGTATGTGGTGCTGAGGATCGAACCCGGGCCTCATGCATGCCAGGCGAGTGTGCTACCCCTTGAGCCACATCCCCAGCCCCATAAAAAGATTTTAAATTTTGTCAAATGTTTTTCTTCATCTATTGAAAATCATGTGAATTTTATACTGCTATCACTTTTAAAAAATTTAGTTGTATATGGACATAATACTTTTATTTATTTTTATGTGGTGCTAAGGATTGAACACAGTGCCCCACACATACTAGGTCAGTGCTCTACCATTGAGCTATAACCCCAGCCCCCTGCAATCTCTTAATATTGTGTATCACCTTGATTGACTTGTATATGTTGAACCATCCTTGCATTCCAAGGATAAATCCCACTGGTCATGGTGTATGATCATTTTAATGTGCTGTTAAGTTTGCTTTGCTAACATTTTGTTGAGGATTTTTCATCTGTGTTCATCAGGGACATTGGTCTGTGGTTTTCTTTTCTTGTAGTGCCTTTGGCTTTGGTATCAATGTAAGGTTGGTCTCATAAAATGAGTTTGGAAGTGTTTTCTCTACAATTATTTTTGAAGAGTATAAGAAACACTGATTTTAATTCTTTAAATGTTTGATAAAAATTCACCAGTGAAGCCATTTGGTCCCGGGCTTTTCTTTGTTGGAAGATTTTAAATTATTGTTTCAATCTTCTTATTGGTTGTTGGTCTTTTTGAATTTTCTTTTTCTTCAAGATTTGGTCTTGGGGGTTGTACATTGCTAGAAATTTATTTGTTTCTTACAGGTTATCAAATTTGTTGGCATATGATTGTGTGAAATAGTCCCTCATGATCCTTTTTATTTGTGTAGCATTGTTGAAATATTTCATCTTTCATTTCTGATTTTGAGTCATCTCTTTTCTTATTAGTCTAACTAAAGTTTTGTCATTTTTATTTATCTTTTCAAAACAATCCATTCCCAATTTCATTGATTTCCTCCTATTTTGCTATCCTTTATTTTTTTTCCTGATTTGATTTTTGTTATTTCCTTCAGATAATCGTGGCCTTTTAAAAAAATTTTTCTAGTTGCTTGAGGTGTAAAGTAATTTGAGAACTTTCTTCTTTTTAAATGTAAGCATTTATCACTCTTAACTTCTTTCTAAATACTACTCCTGCTACATTCCATACGTTTTGGCATGTTGTATTTTTATTTTCGTTTGTCTTGAGATTATATCTCATTCTCTTTTGGTTTATTTTTTGACCCAATGATTGTTCCATTGTGTGTGTGTGTTTGTGTGTTTGTGTGTGTGTGAATGTGTGTGTTTGTAAATATTTTTATAGTTGTAGATGAACACAATAACTTTATTTATTTATTAATTTATTTTTATGTGGTGTTGAGGATCGAACCCAGTGCCTCACACATGCTAGACAAGTACTCTACCACTGAGCCACAACTTCATTGTGTTTTTAATTTCCATACATTTGTGAATTTTTCAAATTTTCTTCTGCTTTGCTTTCATTTTTATTTTTTATTTGTTCTAATTAGTTATACACTGCTTTTCTTTCTAATTGCATTGAATTGTGGTTAGAAAAGATACTTTGTAGAATTTATATCTTAAATTTGTTGAGACTTGTTTTGTGACTTAATATTATCTGTCCTGGAGAATGTTTCATGTGCACTTGAAAAGAATGTGTATTCTGCCACTGGGGAATAGAATGTATTGTATAATTGTTAGATCTGTTTAGTGTACAGTGTGTTCAAGTCTACTGTTTTCTTATTAGTTTTATGTCTGGCAGTTCTATCCATTGTTCCAAGTATGGCATCAATGTTTTCTCCTATTATAGTATTGTCTTTGTACATTCTCCTTCAGATCTGTCAGTGTTTATATGTTTAGGTGCTTTGATGTTGCATTCATGTATACTTGTAAATGTTATATCTTCTTTTGAACTGTTTCTTTCACTATTATAATCTTCTCTGTGTCTGTGACAGTTTTTGATGTAAAACTTACTTTTTTTCTGATATGAATATAGCCATTCCTGCTGTGTTTTGGTTACCATTGCATGGAATATTTTTTCCCCCTTAACTTTCAGCCTACTTTTTTTTTAATCTGAATTTTTTTTATATTTATTTTTTAGGTGTAGATGGACACAACACAATGCCTTTATTTTTATGTGGTGCTGAGGATCGAACCCAGGTCCCCCCAATGCTAGGCAAGCGCTCTACCACTGATCCACAATCCCATCCCTGAATTTTTAAAAATTTACATATGACAGCAGAATGTATTACAATTCTTATTACATATATAGAGCACAATTTTTCATATCTCTTGTTGTATACACAGCCTACTTTTTGTTGTTGTTGTTATTCTAAATAGTCTCTTATAGAGAGAATATATTCAGCCATTCTGTCTTCTGGGAGACTGTAACTTATTTAAAGCAATTATTGATAGGTAAGAACTTAGTATTGCTATTTTAAAAATGCTTGCCTGTTTTGCAGTTCTTTTTGTCCCTCTTTATCTCTCTTTCTATCTTCCTTTTTGATTTATTGATTTTTTGGTAGTGATATGCTGATTACCTTCTATTTTTTATTTAAGGTATCTTCTATAAGTATTTTCTTTTTGCATTATAAACATTGGTATTTTTATTCTCAAATTTTAATATTTTCTTACACAATATCACACGTTTGTTTATATTGTTAGTGAAAAATATTCTCTAAATGAGAAATTAAAAGGCATAAATTTTGAACTTCATTAATAAATATATCTAAAGCCTAATAATTTTGTTGTACCAATAAGTTGGGCAAAATAATAGTATTTCAAATTTAGTTCCATGAAGGAATAAGTGATATTATTAATCTTTAAAAATAGTAATCTACCTGTTTTGAAGGGAAAAAAAATCCAAGATGCTATCCTTCATCTATTTCTTAGCATAAAGGTACATTTGTATTTCAAGATTTAAAATCTTTGAGTAGAACACAATATCAGTGTATTTATATATTTCCTAATATCATCTTGCAAAAATTTAATCCCCAATATTCTTTTTGAAGGTTATTCATTAAATGAATTTGCATTTTCAAACTGATTCATCAAACAATAATGTTTATGGTTGTGAAAATAGTCATGCTATTTGCAGAATTATTCAGAATTCTTTGACCATACATAAAATTCAATCAGCACTTTTGTAAATTCAGATTACATAAACACTTCCAAGTTTCAGTCCAAAAACACAAAATGGTTTTATAGAGTAATTCTTCATTTAAAATTAAAGCCATTATTTGTTTTAGCAATTGAAAGTCATATTTTTGGTTTTTTGCTATGAATAAAAACTGACTTTTGAAAACTTAAAAAGCAGGTTTAATTCCCAATTTAACAATAAATATTGCATGCAATAAGACTCTAACAAAGCTTCTAGGTTAGTATTAAAATGACCACTAGTTAGCAAATTACCTAGCAAAAAAAGATTTGACAGTGAATTACTAGGTCTGACATGTTCATGCTACAGGAGACTATGTTCAGAGCTTTAAAAATGAAGTAAAACTGAGAGACAGTTCAAGATCTTCTCCACCCCAGGCATCCATTTCTCTTCCAAGTAGTTTCTGGGGAAGGAACCCAGGGATGATCTACCACTGAGCTACTATCCCACTCAGGTTGTAATATGCTCTTTGCTCCATGTTTAACAGCTTTTTTTTTTTTTTTTGTGCCAGCCATGGCAATAAAGGTGGAGTCAAGGCCTTGAGGGACTGTAGAAAAAAATTAGCACATTGATGTTTCATTTTATTCTGAAATAATATCTGGGTGCTTTGGAAAATTACGGACAAGAGAAATTTCTGATCTGGAATGGAAGATATTGTGACCCTCTAACTCTCTAATTTTTCCCCCTAGGGTTATAGTGTTTCATTAAATCAAGAATCATTTATTCCGCTTCTTTTGGAAGCTTGAATGTTCCCATCTGGTGGCGGAGGAGAGTGGTAGAGCAGTAGGGTCCTGGTAATGAGTATGTCCTTCCATCAAGAGTACCCTGAGAGGAGAGCTACCTCTTCCCCTAGGGTGGAGAACATGTTTCCTCCACCATTCTGGTGGTTCTTAAAAGATGGGGGCCATAACAACTCCATCAACCTGGGTAGTCCAGGGCCTTCTTGTGCTTTGCTGTCTGTACACTGGAATACTTAAGTTTGGACAGGGTGACTTCTATGGTGTTGCACTCCCCTGTGCCCAGAGACATTGTAAACATGCCTGTTTATCCTTCTTTTGTGTTCTATGCTCCATGTCTTCATAATAAAAATAAAGAAACCTGTTTCCCACTGTACTTAATATCTGCTGTACCTATTACATGTTGCTACTTTGAAATGGAAGTGATGGAAAACTTAGGATATAAGTTGGGGAAATGAGGTATTAGAGTTATAACTAGGATCTTGTCTGGGGAGAAGGCAAGCAGGCTTTGAATCACTACCCAAGGACATTCATCTTCTTCCCATCTTGTCTTTTACTGGCCTTTTGGAGGGCCAGATTCTACCAGCTGCTTCCTATTTTTGTGCTATAAAATAGCTTTCCTCTGTACTGCAGTGTTCAAGTTTATTCTGAGGAAAGAAAATCTTCAATTTGAACATGTGTAATGATTAATCACTTAAAAATAATTTATTTCCTTGATATTTCTCTTAACAATATGAGAGGCCACATCTTGACACTTTGGAATGCCACCCACTTCAGTGGTTGGCTCTCTACTGTTGCTAAAATCATTGTTTTTCCAGTTTTGTGTCTTTTCTTTCCTAATTACTGTCATGCAATAGCCACAAGTTTCTTCACCAACTTTTTTTTTTTAATAATTTTAATTGATTTTTTAAAAATAAATGATAGCGGAATGCATTACAATTCTTATTACACATATAGAGCACAATTTTTCATATCTCTTTTTGTATATAAAGTATGTTGATACCAATTCGTGTCCTCATACACGTACTTTGGATAATGATGTCCACCACATTCCACCGCCCTTGCTAATCCCCTGCCCCTCCCTTCCCCTCCCTTCCCCTCCCATCACTCTGCCCTATCTAGAGTTCCTCTATTCCTCCCATGCTCCCCCTCCCTACCCCACTATGAGTCAGCCTCCTTATAGCAGAGAAAACATTCGGCATTTGATTTTTTGGGATTGGCTAGCTTCACTTAGCATCATCCTCTCCAAAGTCACCCATTTACCTGCAAATGCCATGATTTTATTCTCTTTTATTACTGAGTAATATTCCATTGTTTTCACCCATTTTCATAAAAGACATTGACTGAGTCTATCTTTCCTCCCCAACTTCTGCTTTTCTCCTGTAAGTTGCCCCCCATAACCCCCATATCCACATGTACTGCATCTACAGATTCAGCAAACCATGGATCAAAAATATTTTTAAAGACTGTATCTATATTGAACATGAACAGACTTTTTTCTTGTCATCATTCCCTAAATAATGCATCAAAACAACAATTTACTTTGTATTAGGCATCATAAATAATCTAGACATGATTTAAAGTATATGGAAGACATGCATGGGTTACATGCAAATGCTATGCCAGTTTATATAAGGTGCTTGAATCTTGCAGGTTTTGCTATGTGGGAAGGGGATCCTGGAACTCATTCTTCAAGGATGCTAAGGATGACAATCTAGTTCATTCATGTTATTGCTCCATTCAATGCCCTTGTTTAATGGTCCTTTTCCTCCTTCAATAAAAGTGATATATTCTCCATCTAGTCCAGGCTATATATATCCTGGGTCACCTAAGAAATATACCACCTCTGAAGTCTTATATTTTAGTATCTTTCTTTACAGCCATCTTCATTCCTTCCCTCCACATTCCTACTTTTATATCTCATGATAACCTCTAGGGCTTTAATCTGTCTTTAATTGTTCAGAACCCTCCCATCTTTTCTGCCCTTTGACACTTGGATGTCAGGCAGTGCCATGACTCTCCAGTACTCCTATTTCTCTGCTGTACCTTCTTGACAACGGGATGAAAGGGTGTCTGGACTGCTGAGAGTCTCTGGAGAAACAGCCCGATTTGAGTAGTTCTGCACCCCTTCTCACTCCTTTTGATAACAGAAAGCTCCCTCCTTTCAAGAGTCAGAGCTCCTGCTTTGCTCTTGTTCCCACATAGTACTTCATTTCATGGATCATTCCTTGTTTTTTCTCTCAACCGACTCCTCCTCTCCCTATGAGGCAGGTAAGATTGTTACTTCAGTTTTACAGATGAGGAAACTAAGGTTCAGAAGAATTCCAAGGCTGTCTCACAACTGGTAAATGACCCAGCCAGGAATCTGACTTCAGATCTCTCCTTCTCCCAGTCTCCTCCCCACATTCTTTCTGCTCTCTGAAGTTTACCCACATGTTCTTCCCTACTTTCCCCTCCATCTACTGCCATTACCCCCCATAAACTTCCTTCCATCCCAATCTCCTCAGAATCATGGTGGTTTTATTTCAGTGCCCACTTTTCCCCTGCGCTGAAGTTGGTTGACTAATGCCTGTGTATCCTCTAAATTTTAAGTTCCATAAAGGCAAAGATCATATGAAGCTCAGCATTGTATTTCTAGAGTCTGAAGAAAGAAAACACTCTGGCTAAAGCAGTTTTCAGCAATCCACATATTACTGAGGCAAGTTCTTTGCTCTCCTTGACCCATCAGAGGATTCAACATTGCCAATTACTGCAGCCTTATTCATACTCTCTCCTCCCCTTGCTTTGGTACAGATAATCTCCTTATTTTCTTTCTGCCTCTGTCTCCTACATACAAATCCAGGATTCTGATTTCTCTTACATTGGCTAACCTTCTCCATCTCTGCCATCACTAGTTAGGTTCAGGCCACTGTTTTCTCTTCTGGAGGACTGGAACAGCCTCTTAAATGCTCTTTGCCCTGGGGCCCGTCTCCCTCCAATTGGCATTTTACTAATAACAGCAGGGTGATCACTGTGAACACAAATCCAATCTTGCTACATTACTACTTTGAATTCTTAAATGATTACCTACTGCCTGGAGTAAAATCTCGAACTCCCTTATAATGACAGATAAGTCTTTCATCATGTGGCCTCTGACTACCCATCAAAGACTCATTTTCTTCTGTGGCCCTATACACCTGCCAAGCTAGGGACACTACTAGTGAGTGTCCAGGTCAGCTGTCTTTAGTTATTCCTCTACACCTTTCCCTAAGTTCTTCCTTTGCCTAGAATGAGTTTTCTTTTCTCCATCTCCTTTTCACCCAGGGAACACCTTATTATTCTTCAAATACAACTCAAACTCACCTTCTCTGTGAGGTGTTCCTAGTTTGGGTGAATATCTCCTCCTCTACATTTCCACAGAATTTTGAACACAAAACTATTATTAATATTGCATCTCTACAGCTTGATAGATTGGAACCTTCCTCTAGGGGGAAACAGACTTTTTCTTTACAATCATAGAGTCAGCTTAATAAACATGTGCTGAATGAACGAATGAAACATGCAGAGGGAAAGGGAGAAAACAGAAGTCAGAGATGGAAGCTTGTTTTGCAGCTCGTCACTGTATAACTCAGAGTGGCAATTTTTTAGAAAATGGCTCTAAGACTCTCAAAGATTAATGCATGGGGCTGGGGCTGTAGTTCAGTGGTAGAGCGCTTGCCTGGCTTGTGTGAGGCGCTGGATTTGATTCTCAGAACCACATAAAAATAAATAAATAAAATAAAGGCATTGCATCCATCTACAACTAAAAATTATTTTAAAAAAAGATCAATGCAGATAGCCAAGCCAAAATATAACAGGTATGACTAATTCACATAAATGCCATCCCCTCATTGGACAGTGAGAGAGATTTTAGGACCCACAAGTCCCAGAGAATCAGCCAGGAAGCTCTCTATGTGAGGGTGGGGACTGGAGCTTCTCAGTGGGGACTTGTTGCTGTGTCCTTTGGAACAGAGTTGCTAGATGCTCTCTGATTTCCTTGGTTCTGGCCCCATAGATGATGGGGTTCACCAGACAGGGCAGCAATAGATAGAAGGCACTGAGCAGGTTGTGCACATCCTCAGAGGCAGTACGGGCCACACGGTAGACAATGGATGAGGACATGGTGGAGGAGTAGATAGTGAAGATGACTAGCAGGTGGGAGCCACGGGTGTTCAGGGCCTTGGCACGGGCTCCACCTGATGAAATCCTAAAGGCAGCATGGATGATGCGGGTGTAGGAGGCTACTAGTAGAAGCATGTCCAGGACCCTGTTGAAGATGAGGATGGTGAGTCCCACAGTCTTGTTCAGTGAAACATCCCCACAGGAGAGCTTCATCAGGGCCATGTGCTCACAGGCAAAGTGGTAGATCACATCTGAGCGGCAGAAGCGGACCCATGAGGCCAGTCCCACCACTGGAGCAACAAGGCACGTGCTCCTGGCCGCTGCCACCCCCACCAGGCCAGCTAGAAACTGTCTTGTCACTATCTCTGGGTAGCGGAGAGGGTGGCAGATGGCAACATAGCGGTCTAGGGCCATGACCAGGAGGATGTTGCAGTCAAAGACAATGAGGAAGTAGATGCAGAACATCTGGATTAGACAGCGAGCCAGGGAGATGCGGTTGAAGTGTGTGGAGAAGGTGAAGAGCATGGGGGGCACCACGGTGGTGGCAGCACAGATGCTGACAGCCAGGAGCAGGGCAATGAGCAGGTACATGGGCTGGTGTAGGCTCCGCTGAGACACCACTGTGTGGATGACCAGTGCATTGGCAGAGAAGATCACCAGGTAGAGGCTAAGGAAGGGTAGTACCAGAAGGGTACGGGAGTCCTGCAGTCCTGGGAAGCCCACCAGGAAGAAGCTGGTGTAGGACCCATTGGAGCTGCCATTGCTCCACCCGGACATCTTCCCTGAGGGAGCAGGATGGCTCCTGGAGAGGGGAGGAGTTGTCCTGGTGTCAGAACCCACCTCTCCCTGCCCTGGCCTCACCAGGCTGCCCTGGGTACTTCGTCCTCCATGAACACAGTGTTTCTATAGATAAAGAGTTGTTTGTTAATATTTAGTGAGGTGCTTCAAGAAATAACCCACCTTCCATAGCCCCTACTTTGTAATTTTTCTTTTCTTTCTTTTAAATATTTTTTAGTTGTTGATGCACCTTTATTTGATTTATTTATATGCAGTGCTGAGAATCGAACCCAGTGCCTCACATAAGCCAGGAAAGTGCCCTACCGCTGAGCCCCAGCCCCAGTCCGGTTTTTCTTTTAATTTTCTATAAAAATCCTTCATTTTTTTCCCCTAATGAACCCATATTGAGTGCCTATTTTGTGCTAGTTCCTATGCTAGGGGCTTGGGATACAAAATGAATAGCTGACTGTCTCTGTTTTGAGTGAGCTCACATTGTACAGAGCAAGCATGAAATGACAATTTCTTTCAAATTGACATTACACACTATTTGATGATCTATTGTAGGATCTAAGATTTTGTAGGGATTAACTTTGAATTGCCATTATCCATCTTTCTTTCATTTTGGTGAATTGATATTCTTGTCAATTGCTACTCTTTTCCAATTCATCAAAGAATATTTTGAGGAAACTATAAAACTATTTGCTTGTTCTTTCCATATCTGAAACTTAGTCAGATGTTCTTCTATGGTCTCTTCCCCATCTGTAGTTTGATTTTCTTTTCAGTTATGTTTTTTTTCTATTTTCCATGGTTTTATAATATTTCATGTAATACAAAAGAATAAAAATGGGAAATTATCAGTTTTTCTCTGTCATCTTTTATTACTGTACCATCTGACCAAGCCATACAGAGCCCCGTTTCCTTGATCCTTTCTCTCCTCCCCTGCTTCTTTTTGGAGCAATCACCTAATAATTCTTTTCTCCTGAGCTCTGGTTGTTCAACAGCTATACCTTCAGGAATGTGGACCTCTTAATCCTGGGATCCATCCTAGGCTGACCCCAAAATGTGAAAGAAGAAAAGGGTATGGAGAGGAGATTCTGGGACTTAGACTATGATAAGTGGACCTGATTGAGGCCTGATATTATCACAGAAAAGTCTGGGGGAATGTCAAGGAGGGCAGGGACTGCTCGTATCTCAAGCTACTTAGAGATAGAGAGTTTTTAAGGACAGGAAGAGGGAAAATTGATTATCCCTCTTCTTCTTTGTCCTCCACTGGGATCATAGGATCCAAGAACCAAGGCATCAGAGACCTACAGAGTCCAAAATTTTTGGACATCAGTGGAGGACTGCTTCTCAGGAGGATAGAATTCAGCCCTTCAGCAGGATTGTGAGTCCCTGCAATGTGAGGGTGGGGACACCCAGCACTTTTTCCTTCCCTCTAATGTTGGGAAGGTAAAGCGGTTTTTTGGCAGTCCATACTGTTTGGGGGGACCCATCCTTTCCTAAAACAGCCCATCATATCACACCCGAGTGTGAACAGGGCCTACTCTCAGGAAGTACTCTCTGTTGAGCCACCATCATACTCTCTGAATATTTACTGCACTGTTCCTGTTTGTGCTTCCTGGAGCCACACAGAGCCTATCTTATCTACAAAACCTAGTCCTTTAGAGAGAGATTTACACGGGACAAGCATTTGGGTTGGCTTAAAGGTTTTGACAAGATAGGCTGCTGAATGCTTTCTGTTTCATCTCACAGAAGGCAGCCCAAGGCAGAGCTGACACTGACATGGGGAGGTGAAACCACTTCATTGTGATTCCTGTTCCTGCCCTTGCTTGTGCAAATCTGGCCAAAGGACTTATGCAACCCTCAGGTGTAAAATGGGAATGGCAATATTGGCCTTGTAGGGTGACAGAGAAGATTAAATTGCTGAAAACTGTAAAGTGAATGAACAGAATCAGTGCCTCTCCCTGGGTCCATTTGGAAGGGAAAGGAAGTGAGCCCAGGGCCAGCCTCAAGCCCTGGACCTGGGAAGGGAAATTGGAGAGAGAGAGGTGGTTGTTACCTTTGTCAGTGGACTTAGGGATGCATGTGAAGATTTTTCTTCATTATACTCCTGAGTTTGTAGAAGTAGATTTTTCACAATCTCAGTTTCCATCTGACTAGAAAAGGGAAGGTTCAGTCTTAGATCTATTCCTCACTCAAAGTGAGATCCTTCAGGGCACTAGCAGAGTTGCCCTGTACTAATAGTGTCCCTATTCTGATAGAACCCCAAGTCCTCAGGCACAGAGTTGACTGGGTGAATGAGTCTGTGTCAATGTGCAGAAGGGGGCATGAGCAGAGGAGCACAGGTTGATTGAGAGTCACTTTTGAGCTACTGATGGGCATCTGTAGAAGACTAGGATTTGCTTATCTGCACAGAAAAGGAAAAGGAGTAAGTGGAACTCATCTGTCAAACATGGCTCTGGATTAGACTTAGAAGATGGTTTAGGAGACATTTCCAGTTTCAGAGGCCTTCAAACCCTGAGGTAGAAGCTGGGAATAAGGATACATAGGTCATTCCCTTTCCCCTGGACTTGAGGAGGTGAAGTACTTAGCCAGAGGAATAGGGGTGAAGGGATGGCCTTTGCCCCTACTTCTTGGGCTTAACTTTGACCATATTGCCTCCCAGCTGGAAGCCTCTCCCAAGCTTCCTGCCTGGCCAAACACAAACTCTCCTACTTACCACGACTTACACAGGCACAAGTAAGGACAGGTCAAGTCATACCCGGGTTCTCTGAGTGAGTTAAATTCTTTCCATTCCTCCCTGAGGTAACATCAAGAATTTCCTGTTATTTCTCCTATGCTCTGACTTAGGCAATTAGCAGGGCCCCAGGGGCAGTAGAATGAGAGTATGGCCCACAGAGCCCTGGGGGCTGGAGGAACAGTTGGAGAAACATGAGGGTGCTAGTTTTTGGGGAAGTTAAGATCCCTACAGAAAGTAGTTCTCTATATCCCCCTCCTTTGACCCTTTCCTCATCCATGAGGGTCAATGACCTTTGAACCCTAATGACCCCATTTCTTTATATCCAAGTCTCTTCTTTTTACCTCAGACCAGTTTAACTGCTTACTGGAAATTTCCACCTGAATGATCCATAGGAAACTCAAGTTGAATCAAGCTCTGCTTTGAACTTATGCCATTATTTAAAAATGTTGTCATTCCTCTGTGTTCCCTATGTTGGAAAAGCTATCTCTTCCCCATATCTTCAAGGGCTGGGTGGAGACTGAGAAAAGACCAACAACCAACAGTTAGGGTTGGGGAAAGGCATCCAAGGTCTCATTCTTCATATGTGGTTCCTTGCCAAGTGCTGCCCAGCCTTTTTTTTTTTTTGGCAATATGTTTCTCATCTCTATTCCCTCCAACACTAATAACACCTGTTCTTGGTAATATTTCTAGTTTGACTATATGATTATTGTGACTGTCTTCTAGATGATGTCTTTTCTCTGTCTCACAGTATGTGAGAGCACATTTATTGGACTTTATTTTTCTTAGCATTTGCTAAATCGATAGATGAAAAATAGAAGTTTTTTGGTTCTTTGTGTTGACCATCAATTTCTTATGTTGGTAACTTGTTTCTCTCTCTCTCTCTCTCTCTCTCTCTGTCTCTCTGTCTCTCTCTGTGATGTTTGTGTGTGTGTGTGTGTGTGTGTGTGTATGAGAGAGAGAGAGAGAGAGAGCGAGACTATTTATTATAAATTATTAAATGAACCTTAGTGTTCTGCTTGTTTAACTTCCCTCTGGGTTAAATTTCTCCATGATAAAACCCACGCTCTCCATCAGGGCAGTGGGTATCACTGTGCTTGGTGCTTGGTTCTCCAGAAGTGCTTCCCATTAGTGTTCCTATCATAACACTAATACCTACCATGCCATATTATTGTGATTTAAAACATACAGGCATGTTGCCAGATCCTTCTATGCAATACGTTCTTGGGTAATTTTTACAACAACCTAAATGGATAGGCTTCGGCTTTTGCATTTGGCAATTGAGGTAGTGAAGTCCACATTGATGTATTTAAAATTTCCTGGTGAATCTGATTGTTTCATACACAAGACTTCTTATAGGACCCTGCATATTGAATATGATGCTTTTGGCTAGGAGGGGAGGCAAGGGATGAGTACAGAGGGAGACCTAGAGAATCCAAAGGGTCTTCACTAAATAAACAGTCATCCTAGTGCAGTTCTTGAGCTGGGCAGGGACTAAGCCCAGGCCCCAAGAAGGAACAACCAGAGGGGCATCTCAAATCCCACTCTTGGACATCTACTCATACATCAAAGATAGAGGGAAGTCTCAAAACAAAAAGGATAACTACACACAAAAGGACACACATTTAAAAGAGGAAGGGGAATCCATCTTCATGAATGCATAGTCCAAGACCTCTGAATACACGAGGAAATAGGCAAATAAATCTCCCCCTTTGGGAATATGAATTTTGATTCATATTCCCCCAATAAGGGTCCCACAGATATGGAAGTGGATGAAATTCTGGAGAAAGACTATAAAAAACTGATTATTAAAATGTTCAGTAAACTAACAGATGATTGAAGGGACAAATTAAAAGAGCAAATAGGATATGAAATACCATTTCAATAAATAAATAGAGATAATGAAAAGAAACCAATTAGAACCCCTGGAAATGAATCAACTTAAATGAATCAAAGTAAAAAATTCACTGGACAACATCACCAACAGATTAGATTGCGTAGCAAATAGATAGAACTTTAGTTATTGAAGACAGGTTATATAAACTTGAATACTCAGAATGCAATAAAGAAAAAAAAATATGATCAGAATATACAAGAACTCTGGGAGAGCATCAAGAGAACAAACCTGAGAGTCATTGGAATAAAAGAGAACATGGAGATACAGGATAAAGGCAGTAAGAACATCTTCAAAAAGATAGTAACAGAAAAAATTCTCCATATTAGAAATGAGGGACATCCACATACAGAATGCATATAGGAGCCCAAGTGGACAAGAGCAAATAGAACCTTTCTGAGACACATTATATTCAAAATACCTAACATAGAAAATATGGAAAGAATATTAAAAGCTGTAAGAGAAAAACATCAGGTCACATTAGAGGCAAACCAATAAGGCTCACTTCTGATTTCTCACCTTAACCTTAAAATCAAGGAGGACCTGGAATGAGATATCCCAAGAGCTTTAAAAAAAAAAAAAAAAAAAAAGCAATTGCCAGCTGAGATTGTTATTTTCAGCACAGCTATCTTTCAAAATCAGTGAGGAAATAAAAACCTTTCATGAAAAGGATAAGCTAAAAGACAGGATATAAAATTAACACCCATAAATCAATTATGTTCCTATACACCAATGATGAATCAGCTGAAGGAGAAATTAGGAAAACTACCCCACTCACAATAGCCTCAAAAAAACAAAAAACAAAGAACAATGACGACAAAAACAACAACAAAAAAACCAAAACAACAAAAAACCCCAAACACACACACACACACACAAAAAAAAAAAACAAAAAACCTTGGGGATCAGTCTAACAAAAGAGATAAAATACCTCTACAATGAAAACTACAGAACACTAAAGAAAGAAACTGAAGAAGACCTGAGAAGATGGAACAATCTCCCATGTAATTGGATAGGCAAAATTAATATTGTCAAAATAGCCATACTACCAAAAGTGCTATACAGATTTAATAAAATTCCTATTAAAATTCCAATTAAATTCTTCATAGAAATAGAAAAAGCAGTCTTGATATTCATTTGTAAAAATAATAGGCCCAGAGTAGCCAAGACAATACTTAACAAGAAAAGTGGAACAGGAGGCATCACAATACCAGATCTTAAATTATACTGCAGAGCTATAGTAACAAAAATGGCATGGTATTGTCACAAAAACAGTTACGAAGACCAATGGAACAGAATAGAAGACACAGAGACAAATTCACATAAATACAGTTACCTCATACTAGACAAAGGCGCCATAAACATACATTGTAGAAAAAATAGCCTCATCAACAAATGATGTTGGGAAAACTGGAAATCCATATGTAGTAGAATGAAATTGAACCCATATCTTTCACCCTGAACAAAACTCAACTTAAAGTGGATCAAGGGCCTTGGCATTATACCAGAGACCCTGTGCCTACTAAAAGAAAATGTAGGCCCAACTTTCCATTATGTTGGCTTAGGAAACAACTTTTTCAAGAAGATTCCTAAAGTGCAAGAAGTAAAATCAAGAATCAATATATGGGATGAATTTAGACTATAAAGCTTCTTCTCAGCAAAAGAAACAATCAATGAGGTGAAGAGAGAGCCTATAATTTGGGAGCAAATTTTTGCCACACACACACATCAGATAGAGCGCTAATCTTCAGTATATATAAAGAACTCAAAAAACACCAGAAACTCCCACAAATAACCCAATCAGTAAATGGGCTAAGGAGCTGAACAGACACTTCTCAGAAGAATATATACAGTTGATCAACAAATATATAAAAAAATGTTTCAGTGGAGGGGGTAGAGAGAGA
>NW_026000174.1:16458510-16472396 GCF_001458135.2 Marmota marmota marmota
GAGGGGAGAGGTGGGGAGGGTGGAGGGTGGAGGATGGGAAAGGCAGCAGAGCACAACAGACACTAGTATGGCAATATGTAAATCAATGGATGTGTAACTGATGTGATTCTGCAATCTGTGTATGGGGTGAAGGTGGGAGTTCATAACCCACTTGAATCAAAGTGTGGAATATGATATGTCAAGAAATTTGTAATGTTTTGAACAACCCACAATTAAAAAAAAAATGTTCAACTTCTCTAGTAATTAGAGAAATGCAAATCAAAACTACTCTAAGATTTTATCTCACGCCAGTCAGAATGGCGATTATCAAGAATGCAGACAACAATAAGTGTTGGTGAGGATTTTGGGGAAAAGGCACACTCATACATTGCTGGTGGGACTGCAAATTGGTGCAGTCAATCAGGAAAGCAGTATGGAGATTCCTTAGAAAACTTGGAATGGAACCACCATTTGACCAAACTATCCCACTCCTCGGTATATACCCAAAGGGCTTAAAATCAGCATACTATAGTAATGTAGCCACATCAATGTTTATAGTAGCTCAATTCACAATAGCTAAACTGTGGAACCAACAATCCATTTCAACAGATGAATGGATAAAGAAACTGTGGTACATATACACAATGGAATATTACTCAGCATTAAAAGAGAATAAAATTATGGCATTTGCAGATAAATGGATGGAGATGGAGAATATCATGCTAAGTGAAGTAAGCCAATCCCCAAACAACCAAAGGCTGAATGTTCTCTCTGATAAGTGGATGCTGATCCATAATGGGGAGGGGCATGGGAAAAATGGAAGAGCTGTGTTTGGGCAAAGAGGAGGGAGGAGAAAGGAGGGGGCATTGGGGCAAGAACTTTGGTGGAATGAGAGAAATGAAAAGTTGTGCTGCAATTATGAATCAAAATGCATTCTGCTGTCATATATACCTAATTAGAATGAATAAATAAATAAATAAACTTTAAAAAGTAAAAAAAAAAAATGGGGGGCTGGAGTTGTGGCTCAGTGGTAGAGCACTTGCCTAGAATGTGTGAGGCACTGGGTTTGATTCTTAGCACCTCATGTAAATAAATGAATAAAATAAAAGTCCATCAACATCTAAAAAAAAAAAATAAATAAGTTTAAAAAAAAGAACATAACAAAGTTTGTTGAACTTGAAAAAAAAAAAAAAAGGAAAAGAAACACAGGCCACCAGAGAAGGAATATTTGTTGGTTCATACAAAAAGCTTAAAGGAAGATGGGAACTACGAAGCCTCCCAGTACATGGGAGTTGTGGCAGCACTGATCCCCAGATGCCTAGCATAGCGGGGTGGGTGCCTCTTCTCATCCCTTTCTGGGAAAAACTTTGAGAACTGTGAATTCACAGCCACATACTATAGAGGACTGCAAAGGTCATCTTGTTCAGCCCCTAACTCATATGAATTCCCTGGGCTTGCTCAGTTCTAGTGACAGGTTGCTCAGTGCCAAATCTCAAGGCCTATCGGTTCTAGCAGTGGATTGCTTTACATAATGCAAACCTTACTTAGGGCTAAAATCTCTCTTCCTGTAGTGTCACTCCCATGGTTTCAGGGATGTTAATTCTGGGAAATAGTTTCTTGGGGTTTCTTTCACAGGAAAGAGGAGATGGAAACCTAACATTTTTTTGAAGACCTTTCAAGTTCTGGGTCCTGGGAAGTGCTTCCACTCCCAGAGTACCCTCATTCAGTGGCAACAGCATCTCTGTTAGGACTGGGAGTACTTATTTATGTATAAATAAGTCACCATTTATTTATACATTTATTGCCTACTCAACATCTTTTTTTTTTTCTTAACTTTTATTATGTACTGAGAGCTCCGCTTGGCATAGGGACTTCATGCATGCACTAAATGTGGTTTCTGTGCCCAGGTAGCTTAGAGTCCAGTGGGGAAGACCCAAAGTGTTATGGGAGCCCAGAGTACCGCTCACAGGTCTCTAATTCAGTCTGTGGGAGCAGGGAAGTTTTCTTAGAGGAGGGGATTTCTAATCGGAATGTCAAAGTTTGAGTCAGTCAAAGCAAGGGCTGGTGGGGTACAAATAGCCTAATGACGTAAAGGAGGACTGGTGGGCAAGGGAGAAGAACTCCAATGCCAACTTTCCTGTCACTGTCACCACAGCTCAAGGGAGACACCTGGGTTTGGGGAAAATCTCATTGAAGAAAATTATAGTAAAAAGCAAAGTGGGAGAGTAGAAGTGAGGAGGTGTTTAACTATATTTCCTGCTCTTTTTCCACTACTGGAAGGGACATGGCCAGCTGCGGTTGTACATGCCTGTAATCCCAGCAACTGAGGCAGGAGGAGCACAAATTTGAGACCAGCCTCAGCAATTTAGCAAGACCGTAAGTAACTTAGTGAGAACCTGTCTCGAAATAAAAAAATAAAAAGGGCTGGTGATAAAGTGATAAAGTATTCCAGAGCTCAATCCCCAGTACTAAACAAATAATAAAATAAAATAAAATAAGAGGGATAGTCTTAGAAAAGGCCTCATTTTCCTTTTGAGAAGACCTGGAGCTGGGAGGAGAGGACAGTGGTGTGAACTATAGGTAGTGGTGTGGTTGCCCATAGACAGAGGAATGACCAGCCTGGGGCTTGTTAGTAAGAGCCTCCACCAAAGCCCCTGTTGCCCTCCTTGGCTGACCCCTAGAGCTGATATTCACCCCAGTACTGTCAGGCAGGAGTAGAGAGAACCAGTGGGGCTTCCTAAGTGCAGTCGAATGTACCCTATTCCTCCTTCTGGGAGCCCAGGCTTTGGCTCCTCACTGGGCAGTGACAAGAGCTGTCTGACTGATCTGTGGTCTCCTGGAAATGCCACAGGACCAGCCCAGAGCCTGGTCTTCTGACATCCAGACCAGGCCCTTCCTAGGGACCATTGGGTTGTATCGGATTTCTGAATCCTTACTGTGCATGTCTTACTCATGATGGTCCAAGTGAAACCTATGGGGGTTATAATAACACTAAATTATATGCTGAGGACCTAAAGGCAGCTTTGGTCATCCTGGCTTGTACAGACTGGTTTTATCTGGAACTTGCTTTTAACAGCCCTGGAGGCTATTAAGCTTTCCAGCCGCCAGTCAGGGAAATCTGTCTTCCTCTTAGCAAAGGAGTTTTGTGCAATCAATCCTCAGTCCTATGAGTAATATGTTGTTACTGGCTATTATCTTAAGTCAGAGGAGGGCCAACATGATTTTAGATTTTTTTTTAAAGAGAAAGAGAGAGAGAGAGAGAGAGAGAGAGAGAGAGAGAGAGAGAATTTTTAATATTTATTTCTTAGTTTTCGGCGGACACAACATCTTTGTTTGTATGTGGTGCTGAGGATCGAACCCAGGCCGCACTCATGCTAGGCAAGCGCACTACCGCTTGAGCCATATCCCCAGCCCTTAGATTTTTTTAAACAAGTTGAGAATTAGCATTTAGGTTCAGTCTGTAGAATTAACCCCGTAATCTCCATGTTCCCACCATTCACATCTACCTGTTCCCTTTCATAAGGATGTGCAAATTTTATTGAACACCTGTTACATGGGAGTTTTGAAGGATCCATGTTGCTTCTATGACATTTATGGGAGAAGGGGAAGCAGGGAAATGGGGCTGTGAGAGGGCCTTTTGAGGATGCTGTTGCTCCACTCTAGGGTGGGACACCTAGGGTTAGGGCTTTTAGGCAACTTGTCAAATGTTACTCAGTGGATCTGTGGCAGAGCTGGAATGGGTGGTCTGACACAGACCTGTGGCTCCATGTACTCACCTCTTTGTTTTGTCTCTGGTTTGGCCCCAGTGGAAAAACAGGGGCTCAGGGAAGGCTTTGTGAGGAGGGATTTGAGCCAGGCCTGGAATATACAGAAATAGCCACAGGCCAGGGCTGGGGATGTGGCTCAAGTGGTAGCGCGCTTGCCTAGCGTGTATGAGGCACTGGGTTTGATTCTCAGCACCACATCAATGTGAAATAAAGATACTGTGTCCACCTAAAAACTAAAGAAATAAATATTAAAAAAAAATTATAAAAGAAAAAAAATAGCCACAGGCCGGGAGGAGGAGGGCCTGGAGTGGCCAAGGCTGAGCTCCACAGAAGAGCCAGGATGCTGATGGCTGTAGGTGTGGACTGAGGTTGATCTCAAAGCCTTGAATGTTGGTAAAGGGCAGGAACCAAGGGAGTGTGTGGCTTGGAGCCCAGCAGACCCTCCCCCGGGCATCTGGCTTGGGTTGGCTTCACCCACGCTATGTTGAGGAAGCGGCAGAATGGTGTCCAGGAGGCGGTCAGGGTTGGAGGGCCTCACAGAGGTCTGCTGCACTCCAAACCCTGCTCCCTCAACCCCCCATCCTAGATGTGGGGTTTGCCCGAGGAGGGCTTTCCTCACATTGAGTGGGGCATACCTCATGTGGCACCAACATGGGCCCGACAGCTCCAGCACATGCTCTTCTCACTGGGCTGCTGCTGCTTCTTTTTTCCCCCCGACATTGACTTCATTTTATTTTAATTTTTTTTATTTGTTCTTTCTAGTTATACACGACAGAGTGTATTCTGACATATCATACATACATGGAGTATAACTTCCCATTTTTGTGGTTGTACATGATGTGAAGTTTTACTGGTCGTGTATTCATATATGGATATAGGAAAGTTATGTCCATTTCCCTCCAGTCCTCCCTGTCCAATCTGGTGAACCTCCACTCCTCCTTCCCTTGCACCTATTGTGAGTCAGCATCTGCATATCAGAGAGAACATATCAGAGAGAACATCTGGCCTTTGTTTTTTTTTTGGGGGGGGGGATTGGCTTATTTCAGTTTAGCATGATAGTCTCCAGTTCCATCCATTTATTGGCAAATGCCGTGTGATTTCATTCTTCTTTATGGCCAAGTAATATTCTATTGCTCTCACTGGGCTTCTTGGGCCACTTCAGTTTGTCCTTATATGACTCTCCTATGGGGTGATACCTGGGCCTGGCGGTTAGTGACTGTAACGTGGTTCCTTAGCTCCTCTTTCCTGCAGGCCTCCAGGACCATGGCCATAAGAAAAACAAAAGGAGACAGAAGCAAAATGCAGAGGCAAAGTAAAAGCTGCGCACCCGAGCTGTCAGCTTTATATCAATTGGTTACATTGGGTCATCGACATCATTAGTACATGTTGATCATTGTATAAAGTTACTGTTATGTGGGCAGGTTTAGGTGCAGTGACACATTGGTGTTGTCTAAGAGAGTCTTTATTCTAGAAGCTGAGTGCATGAGATCAAGGTTGAGGCTGATAAGACTCTAGCATAGAGCCTCCTCAAGAAGGCCATTGCCATAGCAGCTAGGCATTGAGCAGGTATTAGTCATCTTACTAGTTCCTGGGAGAAACTGCAGAATGTTCCAACTGTGGGAAACAGGGTGCCTGTTAACCCTTGGGCGTTTGCTCGCCAGAGGAACGCTGCCTTGTACATTTCCACAGCCAGAATCCATACACATGGCCGCTCTCACTGGACAAAGAACTTGGTCAGCTCATACTGTGGCCAACTTAAACCTCTGAGAATTTCTTGAGGCTTCTAGTTTCCTAGAACTTCATATGAAATCACCACAAATTTGTCTTAAAACAACAGACAAATTGCCTCACACAGTTCTTCTGGTGGCTAGAAGTCTGCTGGGCTGTGCTCCCTCCAAAGGCTCGAGGGAAGAGCACATTCCTTGCCTCTTCCTGCTCTGGGGGCTCCAGGTGTTTCTTGCCTTGTGCTGTGTAACTCCAGTCTCCAATGTCCCCTCAGCTCCTTTTCTATCTCCTTTCTGGGAGTCCACCCTATGGCTGGGCCAGGTTCTGGGATGTCATCCCACTCGCCCCTCCTTCACGCTCATCATGAGCCAAGCGCTGCCAATCTCACTGCCAGGTCCCTCTCCATCCTGCCTACTAAACCTTTGTCCTGGGTCATTAATGAAAGCAAACCTGACCTTGTCACCCTACTAAAAACCACAGTCTCTCCACCACCAACCAGGTGAAGTCCAGTCTCCCTGACCTGGCATTTAAGGCTCTCATCTCCCCCACCCCCCAGGTGTTCTATCCTCCAAAATGGCCTGTACCTGTCCTTCCTCACCTCAGCCTTGCCTGGCTGGTACTTGCTTTAAAACTCAGGTGCTGTCCACTTCAGGAAGCCCTCTCTGAAAAGTCTTGCCCCAGCCAGAGTCCTTGTAGCGGGAAAGGTCGTGAGTCTGGGACTTACACTGTGCCCCATTAGGCAGGGTCACTGGCCTGAAACCCCCTCTGCAGTCCTCACTTCCACTCTAGGACTACAGGGATGCCCACTTGTCTGTCACTCCTCTTTTTCTCCCTCCTTTTAGGTCCCATGGCACCCCCTACCCTAAATTCTCTTCCTCAGAACTCTACCAAGAAGGTCAGGGGCCTCATATACTCTGCCCATTCCCAGTGTCAAATCTGCTCTTCTGGGATCTGAAGTTCCCTCACAGGCACAAAGGCCTGGTGGAGGTGCTAGTTGGCTCAGAGGAATGGCAGGGATATCCTGGTACATTGAATAGATGGGAGGCTTTGGGGGCATGGGAATCTCACTGAAGTCCCCGAAATCTGTCTCAGGAGCATTGTTGACTCTGTTTCTGGCCAGGGCTAACCAGAGCCTCTGATGCTGCAGCCTTTCTCCTGCCCAACACTTTCCCTGGGTCCCAGGAAGCTGAGTTCACTGGACTCAGGTTGCACAGAATAGGAGGCAACAGAGAGAAATGAATCAAGAAGGCTGAGATGGGCACAGGTTTTGGTGGGTAGGCCTTGGTGCAGTCTCTGGGTCTGTTTTCTCTTTTTTATAAAAGTTTGCTGGTTGGCTTTTCATGGCCTATCCCTTCCCAGATCAAACTTTTAATGTTTCCAATGAACTTTATATGATTAGAGTTTAGAAAACTCTTTCATGTTCCTTGGCTGAACGGATTTTCCTCAACATTCCTGGAAGTGAAAAGTACCACCCTAGTTTACAGATGAGAGAACTGAGGCTCAGAGCAGGCAGTCTCACAGCAACAGATCCAGTCTGGAGCAGGTAAACTGAGTCCTCCTATCTCCTGTGTCCATCCTGGTTGCTGGCAAGCTGGAGGGACTCTCAGTCCTGGGAATGCTGGGGAAGATTCCTCTTTCCACGTCAGGTAACTCTGGGACCTACCTGGCCAGGCCCCTCTCCTCTTGTCCAAAGTACAACCTCATCCTGATATCCCAGTCCTACTGTGTCCACTCTTGAAACAGGCAGATCCCCTGACCTCTCCAGCCTTAGCAACTCCTCTGGGGAAGGGACTGAGGAAATCTTCCATGCAACAGGTAAGCAGACCCCCTGCACAAGTGAGGGGTTTCTCTTTCTTGTTGGAACAGCTTTCAAATCTTATCCCATACAGGGAGGGGCAAATGCCTCCAGACAGGCTTGGGGAGCTCAGTGCTGCCTGGGTTACAGGAACCTGACCACAGGTCTTTCAGTGAGAGGTGAATGGGGCTGAGCTGGCCCTTGGCTTGACTGTACTCTCCTGCACCAGTCACCTCCTCCTTCGTAATAGATCCACCAGTGGGTCCATTCTTAGATCCCCACAGGAAGACATATCAGGGCCTTGAGGCAGAGAAGGCACTGACTGCCTGATTCTGAAGGGCCTGCTCTGATTTGCCTGAGCCAGGGGTCTGCTATTGAGAAGTTCTGGCATTGGAGTCTGTTATCAGTTGTGGTTGGAGGGCTTCAGGGGCACTCAATCGCTAAGCCACATCCCCACTCCTAATTTTTATTTTATTTAGAGACAGGGTTTCACTGAGTTGCTTAGTGCCTCGCTTTTGCAGAGGCTGGCTTTGAACTCAGGATTCTCCTGCCTCAGCCTCCTGTGTGCCACCAACCCCGGCTGAGGTTTCCTTCTTAAGGGACAGAGGATGCTTACTGGGCCTGAAAGTCTAGAGGTCTGTGTGCTGGTCCCACCTTCCAGGACCTTGGTCTGTGATCTTGAGCAGGGGCCACGTTCATAAAGAAGAGGTAGACACTATTCATTCAGATGATCCTTTGGGCTGATAGAGCCAAGACCTGAGGCTGTGGGCAGTGGGAAGTGTAGAAGTGGCGTGATGTGCCTCCTGTGTGGGAAGTGCTGTGGGGAGGCCATCTGGGGTTGACACTCCAGAAAGTCAGGAAGCTTCAGGTTTCTGTTGGATGCAGAAGCAACCCCAGCTGCATAATTTCAGCTCTTCCCAGCTCATAAGAAAGTTGGGGGTTTTTGATCTCTGAATAAAACTCCTGGGACATCCTGTCCTTCTCTATCCATGTCTGGGCTGGTGTGTGTGGGGGGGTGTCTCACTCAGGATCTGTGAAATGGTAGGCCTCTCCTAGCTGTCAGAGTGGCCTTCTTCAGCAGCCTGAGGCCTCTTGGCTTGACCTGGTGTAGCCTTTACATCCCAGAGTAGCCACAAGGTGGCACCCAAGCACTACACTCTACTGGGCTGCCTATCTCCTGCACTGGAGGGACTGTGGCTGGGGGAAGTGGCTGTGCCTGGCAGGATTAGTTAGTCAGGATGTCATCATCCTGACATCCCTGGTGCCCCCCACTGCCCCCTGACCCAGGACTGTCTGTTACACCATGTTTGTGTTAGGGACTAGGGCAGGGGACCTGGGATCTAGTTCTGGTTCGGTGAGCTTCTGGAAGTTGCTTATTCTCTTTGAGTCTGAGTGTTCTTCTGGATAATGGGCAGGATAACAGTATCCTTATTTCTTTCCTCCCTTTCTTCCTTCTACCATGTCAAATGAGTTCCTACTAGGCTAAGTGAGTGTGTAACTATGAATAAATAAAGCCTCACAGGGGTGCTCTGAGGATCAAATAAGATAATGTCTACAAGTTATTTAGCATAGTTACTCTCACACAGTGTGAACTCTGTAAATATTAGATAAGACTCTATCTCTAATACTTACAACAACTGTATGTGTGGGTCCTATTGTTATGCCTAATTTACGGAGGAGGAATAGGGAAAGGCATTTGCCCAAGGCCACAGAGCCAGAAATTAACAGATCTGGGCTGTGTGACTCTAAACCCCACTAATGTTGGTTTCCATATTTATCTTTGGGCTGGGTGGCCCTTTTAAACTCCCTCCAGTCTTCCCCAGGGATTATGGACCAGCTTTCGACACTTTCCCACACTTTTCCCATCCAGATCCTTAGCTCTCTACCTTTCCCAGAGACCCCTGCAGGTTGGGCCTGTCAGGGACTGGCCAGTCATCCAGGGGCCACTGATGAATCAGGAATTCTGAGAAGGTCCCAGGCTCAGCTCTCTTCTACTAGCACCAGGGGTTCAGGCTGCCAGGGAATGGAGGCCAGAACCCTCTGGGCCTAGTCCAGGCTCCATCAAGAACACCCATTACACCAGTGGGACTATCGAGCTCAGCCCTCCCTGAGTGTCTTTGAAGGGCCCTTCTGAGAGCACCTGCGAAGTTCTCCTCCAGCAAGGTTGTCAGGCCCCTGTCAGATTGGAGGGGGGTTATGGGAAACATCTGAAACCTATGTTTTATAGCAAGTTCTCTGCTTCTGCTTAGGTTTTGGGCTTATTTGGCGGTGACAGAAGCTGCATAGGGCTCACAGGTTATACCTCTGAGTAGGACAAAGCAGGGGAGGGAGTCTGTCAAACCCCTGTCTGTCCCTAGGATCTGTATTTCTCTGTGTGTGTGTATTTTGAGTATCTCCTGCGTGGCTCACTGACATCCATGAGTGGGAACAGTTCTGGCTCCTGCTTGGACTGCAGGGTAAATGAGTGAGTCAGAAGGGGTAAATAAAGGCTGCCTGCACCCTCAGAGTCGCTCAAGCATTCTCTGGGCAGAAAAAGCCCTGGAACTCACTCTGGGTTTGGCTACCCACCATCTGGGTACCTTGGGCCATAGCTGCAGGTTTCTGAACCTCACTTTCCTCCTCTGTGAACTGGTATGGGATATTTCTATATGGTTCTAGAATTCTGAATTTGGTTCTTACAATAACCTCAAGAGGCAGGTACCATTTTTACATATGATAAAGCTGAGCTCAGAGAGGTTAAGTGATAGGCTGCTGCCTGACCCACCCACCCCACCCTGACTATGCTGCACTTGCTTCCTTGTCTCACCTTCCTGCCAGACCCCAGGCTCAGGGAGGGCAGGGAGTACATCTAGCTGACTCAAAACCCCAGGGTCCGAGACAGAACCTGATGTGGATCAAGGGAACAAAACTAATTTTAACATTGCTGGCTTCAATTTCTGTGCTTTTTTTTCATTCCACCAAGATAACACACAGTATTAACCAGAGTCATTTAGCAAACATTTACTCTGGGTCAGGTCTATGACGGTCGTTTTATAGGCACTGTTTCTTTAACCTCACAATATTGCGAAATAGATGTGATTAATAGCTCTGATCTACAGAGGAGGAAACAAAGACTCAGGGAAGTTAAATAAATAACTTGATAAGTTTGCACAGTTGGCTGAGTGTCAGAGCTGGGATTTGAACCTAGACTTGTCTTTTTTTTTTTTTAATATTTATTTTTCAGTTTTTGGCGGACACAACATCTCTGTTTGTATGTGGTGCTGAGGATCGAACCCGGGCCGCACGCATGCCAGGCGAGCGTGCTACCGCTTGAGACACATCCCCAGCCCGACTTGTCTTTCTTTAAAGCCAAACTACTCTACAGGGAACGGTTGTCTGAGATAGGCAAGCTGGAGGTCTCTGAGTCTCAGTTTATTTGTCTATGAAATGGGATAAAAACGACCACCTCATGGTACTTCCCTAAAGGGTAAATAGACTGATGCATATAAGACATTTAGTTCTGAAATTGTAGCTGTTTATCACTATCATCATCTTTACATCACTCTTCCTCTCCTGTGGCTGGTATGAGGAAGACATGGGCTCAGGTGGATGGGTGGCCTCTGTGACCTGCTCCAGGGATGGGGGAGCTCATCATCAGAAGTCTTTGCCCCTTAAGGGATGTAGTGCACCTCCCTAGGTATGTCCACATCTCACCAAGCATTCTGAATAGGATGGGGGATGAAGCCAGGGCACCCCCTCGCCAGGTTGAAAACATCTTTGAGGCTCTGGGGAGCCAGCTGTGTCTCAGACCATCGGCCACAACTGTAATACCAGCCTTCTATGGTACACCTGGGCCTGGGCAATCTGGAGAAATCTGTACACCAGCAGGGACCTCTGTGTCTCCCAAGGCTCAGAAAAGTTTGGGCTACTGTGGAGAGAGTTGTAGGCCGCTTGGGAGAAAGTTGTGGCTGCTCAAACTTTTCTCACTCTGATCTCATTGCTCTCTGTCCCTGAGGCTTGCCAAGTGATTTGCCTCCAATTAGGCCATAATGAGCCGGACCTTGGTGGCCTGTGAGGCTCTCAAGGGGATGCAGGCTCAGCAGGACACCTGGGGCCCAATTACAGTAGCCTGGGCCTGACTAGGTCCAGATGAGGCCTGAGTCCCAAGGAGATCTTTCTGCCCCAGGTGCCTACTTTGCTCGCCTGTCCAAACTTTTAATGAATGAAATGGCTACTTCTCCCACTTGCTAGCCGATTGCCCAGGCATGCCATCTGGGTCCTGCCCCTCCCTCCTTAAAGAGCCAGAACAATTTCTAGAATATGACTTGCTACAGTTTAAATGAATCAGTCAACCAAGAGGCAGGTCAAGTGGGGTCCAGACACTGACCTATTGTGTGACTGTGCAGCAAGCCCAGACCTCCCAGGTCCTAAATTTTAGTAATAATAATAATCACTGATAAACATAAGGCCAAGATGAGCTAAAAAAACTGCAAAGTGGTGGTTACTTTTTAACAGTATTATTGTCCTTATCCTGGCCAAGACCTTGACTGTGACTCCCACTCCTAACCAGCTCTGACCTGAGTGCTCACAGAGGCACCCCTGTGCCCCTCCCTGTTCTGCTGGCTACTGGCCTGACCTGTGCTCCAGGCTGGGCCAATCTATGGATCATTTAATTTCTCAGTCCCATTTCCCCTCCTCACTCTCCTGCTCTGTTCCCTGGGCCTACAGACAGCACTGTGGAGAGAGCAAGGGCCCTGGTATTACCAAGTCCACCCTTAATGAGCAGATGGAAAATACAGGCCAAGCCTAAATGGGTACTCCTTCCTTTTCTGGGGCTAATTTCATTGAAACACATAGGTAGCACTGCAGTTCTGGCCTTCTCAGCAGTCTGGTATAGGCAATCATCTGCCCACTCGTTTACTGTGGCTAATCTTGCAGACTCCAGAGTCAGACTGATTGGGTGCAATCTCTTGATGTGCGCCTTCATGTCTCCTGTCTCCACTATTTACTAGGCACATCTCTGTGCCTCTGTTTCCTCAAATGGAAATACTCTAGCATGTACCTCATATGGTTGTTGTATTAAATGAGTTAGAATCCAGGTAAATTATTTGACTGGACCTAGGACACAGCAGGCTCTCAATAACTAATGTTCTCACTTAATATGATTCAGTCACTGAGTCATCATGTATTGGGTTCCTACTATGTGCTAAGGTCGGTGGTGCTGATCCTGGGGATATAGCAGTGAGCAAGGCTATCCTTGGCACTCAATTTTGTGGCAGAGATAGACACATAGGGCCATAATTTGAAGAACAAAGGTGTGGGCTGAGGTGGGGATAAACCTTGGAACACAGCAGAGGGGTCTTGTGACCCAGAACAAGTCACTTCATCTCTGTGTCTCAGTTTCCTCAGTAATATGGGGACAACGACAATAGCAAACATCACTTGTGTAGTATTTCTAAGGCCCCCCAGCCACTGTAGATTTTACATCTGTTACTCATTTAATCCTCAGGTTTTGGATCTTTTTTTTTCTTTTTTCCTCCAAGTAGGGACAATACCGGGATAGTTTTAAGAATTAAATTAGGTAATATATGCAAAGCACTTAGAACAGTTCTTGGCATATGGGAAATGCTCAAGAAATGTTAGTTATTGTTATTATTCAGCACCACAGAGTGAAATCCCAGAAGGCCAAGGACAGAATTCCTGAAGATAATGAAGAACATTTTGAGAGGCAACTGTGTCACAAAGTGTGTTTCATCAAACAGCTCCACTGAGTGCTAAGAAGAATATCTTCTCAAAAAGGGCTCTGTTCACATAAGCTTGGAATACACTGTATTAGACCAAGTTAAACAGTTTTCTTCTCTGAGAGACTCACTAAAATGGTCAGCCTCACCAAAGTTGAGGGAGATAGTGTGCACTGTTTCCCCCGTAATCACTGGGTTGTGTAATCTCTTGTCCTGAGGCACATCTGTGTGGGTGCAGCCTCTGGAAGACATTCAGGACAGTACGGGGCAAAGAGCTTTGGCTTTGTTTCAGCCAATCGCTTCCGGTGGGACTTCATGTCAAGCCAGGGATCTAGGCCTTGGTTTTCCTTTCTGTAAAATGGCAGCAACCCTACACAGGAGAGGGGCCCGGCGTAGTGTTTTTGTAAGGAGTAGATGAGGTAATTGGGTAAGGCACACAGCACTAATTCTTGGCAAATGGACAACAAACATTAACTTTTTATCTCTATAAGTCCCCTATGGACGGATGCATCATCACTGCACCTGGAGTGAGCTCTCCCAGAGGCCAGCTGGTGGCTCCCCCGTCCCTTGGATTTTGGGTTGAGCACCCGCCCATCCCAGGGTGAGCGGCTGCCGGTGGCTCGCGGCTTTCCCCTCGCCCTTTGCCTCTGGTGGCTGAGGACGTCATGGTCCCAGGCAGGGACGAGCACAGCAGGCTCCTGCTGGCCCGCCGTGCACCGAGAGCGGCCGCAGCCCGGCGCTCGCTGCGGGACAGTGTGGGATGGCGCCCGCGGAGAGCTCGCGCGGGGCCTGGGCTGCCCAGCCGGGCGGGGGGTCGGGGGTGGGGGTGGAGAGCGGCCGCGGCGGCTCGGGCAGGCCTGTCGGGTGCGGCGCGCGGTGCATGGCCAGGCCACACGCCGC
>NW_026000174.1:16473188-16548265 GCF_001458135.2 Marmota marmota marmota
CAAAGGAAAAATTAAAACCAACCTGGAATGCCAAAACACCACCTTAAAGTGTACTTGCACTTGTTAGCTCCATCAGGGAGAGGTGCCCACCGTCTGGGCGTGGGCATTGACCTCAGAATAGTCTCACTGGAGATTAGAAACTTCAAGATCAAGGTGTTGGATCAGTGTCTGGAGAGATAGTAACCTTCACCTCCACTCTGGAGTGAGCTTAGGGTCATAATAGACTAGGGATAACTGCTGTTGTGGCCCCTCTTCCACTTACCTTTCTGACTCTTCAAAATACTCTATCTTATGGGTGTTTTCTATTTCCTTTTCAAATGTGCAGGCCAACTAAAAGTGTGGGTTGCTTGGGTTACAGAGGGACTTGGAACCTCCCACCCCCACTTATTTTTAGTATCCCTCTCATCATCTAAAATGTCCAGGTTGGATGCTTCGAGGACCTCTTCTGAGTCTGTGACTAGGATGATATCTCTGAAGAGGAGTATTCTTAGAAAAGGCCTGGCACTGGGAATTTGCTACTCCTTTAGAAACTAGGGAATGAAGTATGTTAGAATGGATGGTGGCACTTTTGTGACTCCACAACAGAGATTTTTATAGGAGGATGGAGAGGCAATTTCATAGGAGAAGGGGGAGTTAGGCTCCCATCTGTGCTACTGGGGAAAATGGACCAGATGGGAGTCAGATATGGGCTCTACATCTTTATTCAGTCTCTAATTCACCGAGGGAGGCCATGGGCAAGTCAGTTCTCCACCCTTTTTGTAATCTTGGGGCAAATAATCCTTCAGGTAACTTTTAACTCTTGAATGCCTTTCTTCCACAACCAGGCTGAGCGAGGCAGGAAGGAAGGTGCAGGTTGTGTAGCATCCCTCCTGGCATGGCCTGCAGGAAGGCCTTGCTTAAGAAAGGCTGAGCAATACCTAGGGTGGGACAGAACAGATGGTGATTTGGGGGCAGGAAGATGACCAGATGATTCTCAGGTTCTCTTAAGACTTGAAGGAGGCAAGAGTCATAAGCAGGCCATTGGTGAGTTGGCTGCAGTGCCCCATTTTGGTACCAGATTCAGCTCTTAGGAGACTCATGTGAACTTGTGGCCATGAACATATAAGGCAGGGTAGAAGTACAAAGGAGGGAGAGCCACTTGGCCACTGTGGTGGTAATGCTTGGGGCTGTGGAAACAAGTCACAGGGGGTTGTATGGCTCCTACTACAGTCCTTTGCCCCGGGAGACCCTAATGTGGGAGAGAGGTGGCTAAACAGATCAGCAGAGCTCATGATAGACAAGGGCAGGCTTGATACTTAATTAGGTTGTGTGCCAGGCATGGTGGGACAGTTCCTAAATATTGAAACAGGAGGTTCTATTTGGAAATGGCTGAGGCCCCAAGTTCTGTGAGAATCCCCAGCCACTGTAGTCTTGGTGGGCCCTCTCAGAGGATGGGGCCCTGTTGTTCACTGGCTCATACATTGTCAGACAATTGCAGCCCTAGGACCTGACCCCTGTTTCTAGGTATCCTTTTGACCAGGGTGTGCTCCTGGAGCTTGGAGGGAAGAACTTCCCCAGGAATAGTTCTGGAGTTTCCATATGCCCTCTGGCCCCTAAGGCTACATCTGCCTGTTGGAGCTTCCCTAGAACCACTCTCTGGTGGTGGCTGTGGAAACTACTGCATCCACTGTGAACTGTATCTATCTATCTATCTATCTATCTATCTGGCTAGCTAGCTACATTCTAAGAAATTCATAGGTCATTTCATTGTTGTGTGAATATCACAGAGTGTATTTACACAAACCTAGATGGCATAGCCTACTACACACATAGACCACATGGAATGTGTGTATACAGTATAGCCTTCTTCCTTGTAGGGCTGAGACAAGGGAAAAGGACAGGTAACTATTTATCAAAGAAAAGAAAATGGGTAGATACCACCCCCTATCACTTGGTTGCTAACAACCTCTTGGGGAGGGGAAGGATCACATCATTTTGCAACAGAAGCAATCAGCCCTGATTATGTAGGTGGAATGGGAGAAGGGGGCATGAGAAGACAGGATATCTGAAATCTATAAAGGGGCAGGACACCCCCACTCCCTTGCGGCACCAGCTCTGAACTCCTTTCTCTTCAGAGGAGTCTCTCTCTCTCTCTCTCTCCTATCCCTTAAATCCTTAAATAAAACTTCGGGTGTTTAATCACCAAGGGAATGGGACCTGTTCCTAATTTTCAAGGCTGGTTTCGGGGCCATGAAGAACAAAACAACATGAGATTAAATCAAACACAGAGAAAATGATGTAATCCAGAGACACAGTCAGCTTTACTTTGCTGTGACCATCAGATCTGACAAGAAAAATTCAGAGGGAGGAAAGTTTATTTTGGCTCATGGTTTCAGAGGCTTAGTCCGTGATTGGCTGACTTGATAGCTCTGGGCCCAAGATGAGGCAGAAGATCATATTGGAAGAGTGTGGTGGAGGAAGGCAGCTCAGGACTTGACAACCAGGAAGGAGAGAGATGGGGTGGGGGAGTTCTGCTCACCAAGGACAAATTATAAAACCCAAAGTCCCAGTCCCAGTGACCTACTTCCTCTAGCCACACCCTACCTGCTTATAGTTACTACCCAGTTAGTCCATATCAGTGGATCAATGCACAGATTAGGTTGAGGTTCTCATAACCCAATCATTTCACCTCTGAAGTTTCTTGCATTGTCCCACACATGAGCTTTTAGGGGATACCTCATATCTAAACCATGATACATGGAGAAGGACATGATATATGAGGCTCCTCTTGTTATAACACTGAATGGTGCTTAAGTTATCTTTTATAAGTAGGAGTGCACTCTAAACAATAATAATTTAGTGAATACATAATCCAGTAACATAGTTGTTTATTATGACCATCAAGTATTATTTTCTGTACATGGTTGTGTGTGCTGTACTGTTATGTGACTGGCAGCTCAGTTTGTTTACCCCAGCATCACCTCCTACATGTAATATGTTGTGCTATGACACTTTGATGTCACTAGGTGACAGGAGGTTTTTAGCTCCATTATAAGCTTAAACCATTGCACATGTGGTCTGTCATCAATTGAAATGTTATATGGTTTGCATCTTGTAACTGTGGAATGTAACTGCAGGATAAGCAGCCTCACTGACACTCCAAGCAATACTGCAGTTATGGTACTAGTGACCNTTTGTTAAGTGATTTAATATCTTATATGGAAACTGTCAAACATAGCAACCTCTTAATAAAAGGGAGTTAATGCATTGTGTTGTTCTTGCAAGCTTTATTTTTCTTTTTGTGTCATGCTCAAATGCTACATGCATTTGTAAAAATTTTCAGAGAAGATAAATTGGGAAGGGTGTTGAAATTTGTATAGGGGACAGTTGAGAGGTGGTCCAAGAGAACTTTATTTTGACCAATAAATTTTATAATGTTTGCAAGGAAAATATATTTATATGTTAATTAGAAAAAAAACCAAGAAATTTTATCAAGTAAGTAAAAGCTTCCCTTATATCACCCCACAAATAATTTCTCCACCAACTTGGGGATTTTGTTAGTCAGTTTTTCATCACTGTGATCAAAATACCTGACAAGAACAATTTAGAGGAAAAAAAGTTTATTTGGGTCTCACAGTTTTAGAGATTCAGTCCATAATCAGCTGACTTCATTGCTCTAGACCTGAAGTGAGGCAGAACATCATGGTAGAAGGGTGTGACAGAAGAAAACTGCTTAGCTTGATGGCAGCCCTGAAGGAGAGAGAGAGAGAGAGAGAGAGAGAGAGAGAGAGAGAGAGAAGGGGGGTTTGGGGTTGACTGTTGGGGCTATAAGAAAGGGCTGGTTCCCCAGCATCACCAGGTATGTGGAGACGTTCTAGCCATAGGGCACAGGAGGCTACCTGATGATGGGGAGTCCCCTAGAAAGAAATTTGAGCCCATGGGATGGGGCTAAAGGGAGCCAACTAATCTGTATAATACCTTGAGTGTCAAAACTTGGGGAGAAATGCTGTTTCCCCAAAGCGGAGGCAAAGTGAGTTTATAAGAGCTGGAAAACAAGCCATTCCTTCTTGATAGTTTAGAGGAGTCTGCCACCAGGTCATTTCAACAAGACTCAGTGACAATTTGGGGAACACCTCAGCAACCTCACTGTGGCCTGCCTGTTCTGTCAGTGATTCTTCCTGGTCCCAGGGCTGCGGAGGGTTTCATGGTCTGGTCCTTTTTTGCCTGGACTCTAGTGTGCCCTTTGTGCCCTTTGGCTTTGGCCCTGTCCTTCCATTAGGCCTCCTCAGGATGGGACTGGGGCCAGTGGAGCTATTTCTGGACTTTGGAAGTCTGGGGTAGGTTTGGAGTAAGCATGCCCCATGACTGCAGGGCCACTTCAGGGAGATGGCCTCTCTTCCCCTCTGTCACTGCAGCTTCTGTTATGCCAGATTGGTGGGACCCCAGTAGACCTCCAGGAGCCGAATCCAATGTAATCACACAAGAGTCTTTACTGCAAGCTCGAGCCTGGACTCACAACCGTTCCCAATGCAGCGGTCCCAGGGAGTGAGTCCCGGTCCTTTGTTCAGTGAGATTTTATAGGTTTTGGGGGGATACTCTATGCATCACAACATCACACAGCAAATCATTCCATACCGCGGGAAAATCAAACAACAACTCTTTTTTTTTTTTTTTTAATATTCATTTTTTTTTTAGTTTTCGGCGGACACAACATCTTTGTTTGTATGTGGTGCTGAGGATCGAACCCGGGCGGCATGCATGCCAGGCGAGCGTGCTACCTCTTGAGCCACATCCCCAGCCCCAAACAACTCTTAACATTGACTAGCACATTCACTGGTGGGAACAAGTTGGGTAGGGGTGATTGGTTAGTACAAGAGGGGGATTCCTTTGAACTGATTGGTTTGGGCCACGAGGGGTGTTCTTGCTAAACTACATGGTTTCCCAACATGTTATCAACCACCATAAATTACTTGGGGGTCATCTGGCATTCCAGGTATTTTCCCTGTCTCATGCTGATTGGAGGTTGCTAGGGGGGTTGCTATGGTCTTCACCTAGCCTGAGTCAGGGACACCTGGTGACCTCTCCTGTTATTTACAGACAAACAACTCAGCAGGGTGGGTATGTGTTTAGGAGTGCTCTGTGGGTTTTTCCAAGGACAAGGGTCACGCCCCCTTCCTTAGGACAGGCCTTGAAGTAGAAACTGCAGATATTTATTTATTTTTAAAAATGGAGTTACATCAGTTTCTCATTTCTACCTCAGGATTCCTGGGTTCCTTTAAGCAGGTAACTTGGGAAGAATTTCTTTTGGATCAACTGATATTGCCGTGCAAGAGAGGCTAATACCATCCTGTGGCCTGAGGTTAACTGCAGAGAAACTGATGGCTGTGGCCCAGGCAGGTGCTGGTGTTCCAGCTGAGGAAGACTCCTGTCCAGAGGACCTTCATGAAGGTGACTGTGAGCACAAAGTAGGGTGCCAGCTCAAGAAGGAAGACAGGTTTGTCAGGATGTAGTTCTTTGCTAGAGGTGAGCCCAAGAGTGAGAGATGGTTGGTGCCTCTCCTTGGGCAGAATTCACCTCCTTACCGGGGGGAACCCTGAAAACCCACCTTGCTGACCCTGAGTGGCCTCTTTCTTCCATGGTGAGGCAGCCTCAGGCTTCCTTTGTTCAGTCTCAGAGTGTTCCTTCTTCCAGACTGGTCCTCATGCTGCAGTCCCTGCTGTCCCACAGCCACTGTGGCTTGTCCTTCAGTGACAGACCTGTACCCATCTCTCCCTTCTGTGTGCGTGTGTACACTCCGGTGTGTGTGGGCATGGGATAAGCATACCCCATGACTGGGGGAGCCATGAGGCAGTTGTGTTCACCCTGGTATGTGCCACATTCTGTTTATAATACAGTACCAGCAGGCTCTGCATTCCTGTTTCTACTGCAGCTAAACAAAGAAATGAAAAATTTCAGGTCAGGTCCATGGTTTGAGGGATCTTATAGGTGTGTATAGGAGGTGATTTGCTGTTCAGATGTTTGAAGAAACCCGTCCCTTTCTTCACCCCCACAACCAACTTCCAGAAAGACATGGGCAGAGCAGTCCTGGCCTGCAGGTGTCCAGCAGCTTCTGTGCTGTGAGTTATGCCAGGTGTTAGGAAGATGGGCCTGCCCAGCTGCTCTGAGTTGGGAGTCTTTCAGAACTTCCTGATGGCTTCAAAGTCTTCCTGTTTATCTCAGTTCCTGGGATTATTATCTTATTTTTCCCTTCAATGCTGACATCCCCAGTCTGAATCTAGGGCTGTCTCCTACCCCTGCCATCCTGGGGCAGAGAAGGCGGGTGTGTTCCTGCTGTACTCCTAAATAGCTCAATACATACTTATTTGCAGAAGCATTACTACCAATAATGGGAAAAGGAGGAGGACAATTTTTTTTAAAGTGTCACATTTGATTAGCTGGGACCCTATCTGCACCTGCCTTCTACCCAGGTCTTATTTCTGAGTCTGAGGAGGACCCCCTATCCCGGTCCCTCTGCTGCCTGTCTTGAAGTTCTCACCTCCTGGAAGCTGGCCCCTTCCTGATCCTTGCTAGGTCAGGTAGCAGGAGGGAAATGGGACAATGGCCCACTTTAATTAAGTCCTCCTGCCTCTGTTTGTTCTGGACCCTTGATCAGGACTCACATCAGAGCCAGTTTCCTAGGTTACTCAAAGGGATAAACTCCTGGGTCCTAAGGATAAGCGGTAAGAGGCTGGTGAGAACTGGAGAGTGTCCTCTCACAAACCAAACTGTGGCTGCTGCTGACAGCTTCTTCAGGTTGGCCCCAGAGCTGTCCTCCTATCCAGAGTTCAAGAAAGTCTTGGGCTAGTGCTTTTTTCCTCTTCTTTGGATGATATCATAATTTATTCCATCCTTTAGTGGTTTTCCACATTTCTTTGACTTATTTAACCATAATATTAATCTTTATTCCTTTTTCCTGGATCATGTAAGGAATTTGGGTCATTTTAGCTTCCTTTTACTTCTCTCCTGCCTTACATGCTTTTCTTTTAAAAACTATTTTATTTACATTTTTAAAGAAAATTCGTAAAAAAATTAGCACTGTATATGGCTTTTCTACATCCTTCTCTTAATTCCGTATTTACATTAATATGTCACTTCATATGCCTTATACTTCTATCTTCCACATCATAACTTTTTTGGAATATCTGAGGGGAAGTTGTAAACATCATGCTATGTTATCTTTAAATATTTTTCTTTTTCTTTGTATTTCCTAAAAAACAGGGACACTCACATAATCAGTACATAATTATCAAAAGCAGGAAATTAACGTGATACACCATTATAATCTACAAACCTTATTCAAATTTTGCCAAGTACACTTATATAAAATGTTTCTATTTGGCTCAGGATGCAATCCAGCATGAGGTGTTGCATTTAGCTATCATGTTTCTGGTTTTCTTTAAGCTGATCTTTTGTTTTTCTCTTTTTCAGTTCAGCCCAATTATTCTAGAGCACAACCTTACTTGAGTTTGATGTTTCGGTTTTGTTGGTCTATAATCACACCCACGCCAACACGGGGATTAGCATGCCTTGTCATCAGGAAGAGCTCCAGCAGGAGCAAGTGGTGTCAAATTTTTGTCTGACTAGAAATCCCTGGATTACTGGTAAAGGTGGATTTTCCTTCATATGTCCTTGACAGAAGCCAGGTTAGGCAATTTGAGGTGCTGCTTACTGAAGAGGCCTGGAGATCCTGGTCCTGTGCTAGACAGATGGGGCTCTGTGTTGGGGAGCCTGAAGGAGCTTGCTCACTCTCATCTTCTGCTCCGCCATGCCTCACACAGAGGTCACAGGTCAGGAAGAAGGAGGAGCTTCTGGGGAAAGTGAATGAAAAGTGGCTGCAGAAAGAAAAGGAAATGAGGGAGTTGCTGGCAGCAAGCATAGTGACTCAAGGGACACGGTTTCAGAGAATCAGGAAACTGTTAACTAGAAGGTGAGGTGGGGAAGGTGTCCTGGGAGAAATAGACAGGAAGACACTTGGGAATTGCACAGGGAGAGAGACTGAGGGGCAGATATAGAGACCAGAGCAGGACAGTGGCTGGCACAGAGGCAGCAGGGAGGAGAGAAACAGCTGCTCCTGCCCACTGAGCTCTGGCAGCCCAAGTCCTGAGATGAGGAGAGGGACCCCACTTACTCAAGGGGCAGAGTTTTTCCAGATTTTCTCTGAACTTTTCTTTCCTTCTTAATATGATGACCCTGCTCATCCCACATCCTCTGTCTCAATTGCAGAAGTATCTGTCACAGTGAGGTTAGGAGAGATCAGATGTCCTAGCCTCTGAGGGATGACACTCCTTTGAGCTGTGAAAAAAAGCGGTTAAGAGGAAAATGTCCTCATTCTAAGGTTTCACTGTCTCCTAGAAAGGTCTAGCACATAGTATTATCCTCAGTGGATGAAGGGCATGAGCCTGTGGTCCCACTTCCCTGCTCTCCAGGCAGCGGGCCCCATGTTCCAGTCTTAGTCTGGTCATTGACCATTTTAGTGCTTTAGGATTAAGAGTATTCTTCCTACTGCCCTGAGCTCTGTGTTCCCCACAGAGACTCCCATTTCTCTGTGACTGACAATTTTGGTGCAGAAATTTTAGTAAAATAACTGGATCTGGGGAATGTGAAGGAGTCAACAAAGGCCCTGCAAGGTCAGCATTGACTTTGGGAGTTGTTGGAGGTGGATGTTTTCAAAGAACCAGTCTGCTGGTGGGATAAAGAAGACAACAGGTTTCCTAGGTAGTCAGGACAGTCTTGGGGGGACTGAACCCCCTTCCTGTAAGGCTAGCAGCTTGTGTGTAGACAAGGCCTTTATGTGAGTGGAGCAAAATTGAGGGGCACTTCCAATAACTTCTTAACTTCCATTTCTGCTTCCCACCACTCCAATCCCACAGCTAATCTACGGGACAGGGAAAGAGGGCTCCTTTCTTTAAATTGGGAGTTTTTAACTGTGAACCAATATTTTGGGCTGGGTAATTCTTTGTTGTGAAGGTTGCCCTTTGTACTGTAGGATGGTTAGAAGTACCCCTGACTTCTACCCACCAGATGCCATTAGTCTCTGTGAGTTGGTAAGAAATACACATTTCCTGTCTGCCTTCTCCCCAACTGCCTGGAACACAGCTCCTAAAAGCCTTAAAGTCACCAAAGTGATACATACTAATAAGATGGCCAGTAGTTGGGGGCTCCTGGATAGCAACAGGATGAAGTTTGTCACCAGGGGGACCCATCATTTGAACCTGGGGACCCACCATTTGTGAATGGCATCTGAAACTGGGGACAGTCTTGTGGAACCAACCTACTGGTTAGAGGATTGGAACTTTCATCCCCACCTTCAGGCCTGTGGGGATGGGAGAGGGGCTGAGGGTTGAGTTGACCACCAATGACAGATGCTTTAACCAGTCCTGCCTACAGAGTAAAGACTCCAGAAAACCCTAACAGGACAGGGTTTGAGGAGCTTCCAGGGTGGTGAACATATGGGATGGTGGCTCCCTAAAGAGGTCACAGAAGTTCTGCACCCCATCCCCTGAAACCCTGCCCCATGAATCTCTTATATCTGTGGTTTCCAAGTTATATTCTTTTATAATAAGCCAGTAAATGTCAGTAAGTTGTTTGAGTTCTGTTAGCCATTCTAACAAATGATCAAGCAAGACTATGGAGGGTGTGTGTGTGGGAACCTCTGATTTGTTGGACAAACACCAAATGGAACCTGGGGACCCATCATTTGTGAATGGCTTCTGAAATTGGGGGCAGTTTTGTGGGACTGAACCCCCTTATGCTAGCTCTGTGCAGTTAGTATTAGAACTGAGTTAAACTATAGGACACCTGGTTGGTGTTTGATGGAGAAGTGAACTGAATTGTGTGGGAAAACACCCATCCATTTTCTTGGTGAATAGAATAGTGGAGGAAATAAAGTTTTTCCTTAAACATCCTTTCCTCCAGTTTTGACAGCCCCAAATATCTCCATACCTTGCAAATATACTCCTGGTTGAGACCCTCTGCTTTGTGCCATTTGAAGGATGGAAAACCAGTGATAAAATTCACATAGTAAGGAGATCAATGCTAGAGTGCCAGGGTCTGGGATACAGTGGGGGCACCATACAGGTGCAATGTATATCAGGCTGCTGGAGGTACTGGAATAATCCAAAATTCTAATATTTCAACTTGATGGAAGGAGTTATGTCAAAATATATGATTGTCAACCACTTACTGTGTGAGAGACTTTAGTTAATTAAACTCTTTGCCCCTCAGTTTGAGCACTATTTACAGTTAGCTGTTATTATAATTGCTATCGCCACTGAAGGTTGAAATTATGTATGAATTGCTATTCTATTTCTGGAACAGTCAAAATATTTGTGAAAACTTTATTTAATGATTTTTTCCCCCTATTTCTTCCCAGGAACCTGCCCCTGCACTTGGAGCAAGTGTGGGACAGAGAAAATGTGCCTCGATTTCTTGTGTATTTCCTGATTGCACAGAGGTAGAGGCTTCCCCTGTGTATCTGGAGGATGAAAGAAGAGGGTGAAGAAGGGATAGGGGCTATGAACTGTGCTACAAAGCCTCACAATATACATACCTATTGATACTGTCTTTCTCTGGGTCTCCAGGGAGGCCCAGGCCAGAATCTGCTTGTGAGGGTGAGGGTCCTTCCCTTGTGCACTGACTGCCAAATCCTAATATGGCCATCTAAAACACTGTGGGTAAAGCAAAAAGGGAAGCTCTATGGTGGAAAATGTATATTCAGTAGACAGAATTTTTCTGGGAAATATCATTCAAATATGCCCTCAATTACACCTGCACGCTCAGACTGAACGCTTCTTTTCTCTCTTCCAGGAAAATCCACCAGGCAGATCCCTCCTGCACTCTGAATAAACTGGTCCCAGATTGAGGGTTAGAGGGTTAGAGAAGGGGGGGAGGGGGAGGGAGGGAGAGAGAGAGAGAGAGAGAGAGAGAGAAACCAGTAACACAGAGAAAACATGGAACAGTGGTACAACCTAAGCTCTGGGCAAGTCACTATGATCCTTCAATAAGGAGAATGTCAGAGCTTGGTCTTACTTCCTGAAAGTGGCAAGGACTTTGCACATTATTCTAAACTTTAGTGTCCTTGGGAGGGATAGAGAGGAGGGATTTCTAGTGGTGGAGGTGGCAGGGTAAGGGAGACTTACGAAGCTATCGAAGTCACATGACTGAGCAGCCAGATTTTCTAGTTTGAGGTGACCAGAGGTCACATAGTCCCCTGCCCTGGGACTGTTTCTCATCACCATCTAACACTGCGCAGCTCTTTGCTTTCCAATTCCTCCACCAAACCCAGGTGTTCCCTTGACAGAAGTGGCAGTCCCTTCCTTCAGTTTTACTGGGATCCATGGATGGTGTCCAGAGGCCTCACACAGATGCTTCACTCCATTTTCTCTGAGGTGATACAGCTCAGACTCAAATCCTCCAGTTGCTGAAGGGTCTTCTGTGTAATGCAAAGATTCTGACAGGCATCTTACATTTTCAAACTGTAAGAGAGTCAGGAAATGGAAAATATTTTTGCACATCCCTGTTTTTTGTAGATGAGGAAATCTTTACATTTAGGTTGAAATAAAAAATAAATAAATCTTTGCGTGTACTGTTAGCAAATGATTCTGGAAGGATACCTTCAACATTGGTAGAGGTGGGTTCTACTGTGAAGGGGAGTGGGACTGACTGACGTGGATCAAGGGGGACTTTCATGTTTCATTTTGTATATTTGGTAACATTGATTTATTGAAAAATAGGTATATGTTTATATAGTACTTTTTTATTTTGGGTACTGGGGATTGAACCCAGGGGTGCTTTACCACTGAGCTACATTTCCAGTCCTTTTTATTTATTTATTTAAAAATTTTGAGGGGGCTGGGGATATGGCTCAAGTGGTAGTGTGCTCGCCTAGCATGCGCGGGGCGCTGGGTTTTATCCTCAGCACCACATAAAAATAAAATAAAGATGTTGCGTCCACCGAAAACTAAAAAATAAATATTAAAAAATTCTCTCTCTCTCTCTAAAAAACAAAAAAATTTTTTTGAGACAGATTCTCTTTAAATTGTTGAGAATCTTGTTAAATTTGCTGAGGCTGGCCTTAGATTTGTGACCCTCCTATCTCAGCCTCCTGAGTCATTGGGATTATAGGCATGTACCACTGTGTCTAGATACATATTATTTAAAAATTAAAAAAAAATGTTTTTATTACTGTGTTTTGGTTATACATAATAGTGCACTGTTAGCAAATGATTCTGGATGGATACCATCAACATTTATTTAAAAAATTTTTAAAAATGTTTTTATTAGTGTGTTCTAGTTATACATAATAGTGGGGTTCATTTTGACATATTCATAGATGCATATAATATAGTTTCAGTATTTCCCTGGATCTCCTTCCTCTATTGTTCTTCCTTCAATTTATTTATTTTTAATTGGTGCATTATAAGTTATATATAAAAGTGGAATGTATTGTGATACATATTACTTTTTGATGACTAATCTATATACAACATGAAATATACAAATATTAGAAGGCCTGTTACACAGCTGTTCAAGAAGTTTACATGGGTATGTAAATGAAAACCCATGATGACTGAATCAGATGACTTTTATGTTTCACTCAGATTCTCTTGCCTCATTGATCTCTTTTTCTAGTTGCTGCTGTGACCAACATCTCTGACCAGCTTCATGCAGGGCAGCCTGACAGCGTCTCTCTTCCAGCCTATACTGTAGACCCTTAGCCTCCCAGTCTGGGCCTTTCCTGTAGTGGCTGTTGCTGGACTGCTTTTGGTATTTTTACATCAGTAAGCTGTGAGTGTAGAGGATTTGTGATATACAGTATGAACATTTGACCAATGAGAGTTAGATCCTGTGGTCACATTCCTTACTATGTCACCTCCATGGATGGTCCTGAAAGTATACTGTATCTGGCTCACTAGAGGTTGTTTCTGTGAGACCAAGCACTCAGGGAGAGACCCAGTGTGTGATATCATCCATGTTGGCTCTCTGCTTACCTGCTTTTTAATTAATTTATTTTTTGAGATGGGGAATCACTGTTTTGTCCAGGCGGGCCTTGAACTGGGATTAAGAGATCCTCCTGACTCAGCCTCCCAAGTAGCTGGTAGTCCAGGCAGCACTACGGTACCCAGCTCTGCTTCCTTGCTTTATTCCTCTTGTCACCTTACTTACTCCCTGGGATTTTGCTCCCTGATGAGGAAGAGCACTCTGCTGCAGGCTTTGCTTTCTGAAGAGCCTAGTCTAAGAGGTAGACCTTAGTTCATTTTGTAAACTGAACTTAAAAATATGAGAAATAATGAGTTTTTTTTTGTATGCTTTATTACCGACTCAACTGTTGACTTTAAAAAGGGCAAGCAACTGCACTGCCGAGCTGTCTGTAAGAACTTCAAACACTGCACATGAACAAATACAGCTTTAAAAACTTCACTTTTTGCAGGGTGTGGTGGCTCATGCCACCTGTAATCCCAACAAATCAGGAGGCTGAGGGAGGAGGATTGTAAGTTCAAAGCTAGCCTCATCAACTTAGCAAGGCCCTAAGCAACTTAGTGAGAACCTGTCTCAAAATAAAACATAAAAAGAGCTGGGGATGTGGCTCAGGGGTTAAGCATACTTTGGTTCAATCCCTGGTACTGGGGAAAAAAAAAGAGTTCACTTTTTAAAGAACATTCCTGATGTGCCAAATCCATTAGGTTTCTGAAGTAGTTGGGTGAAATAAATAACGCCTTGAGATTAGTTACAGAAATGCGAGACCCAGTGATAAAACTAAACATTCAAGATTAGCTCAAAAATGAAAAATTAGAAATGGTGAGGAGTTGGCAGTTTATATAAATCATGCCTGCTTTTTAGGTGTTCCCTATAAGCACTGTGGACATTGGGGAGGCCTATGGAATGAGCTATCTCCACTTTCCCTAGCTCTTAGTGCTCCATCTGTCACATGGTGCTGGCATAGACCTTCCTGAGGCCCAGGGATAAATGAAGGGAAACACAGCATCATAGCAACTGGAAACACTGGCTTTTAAAGTATAATGATGTGAGACCCTGTCTATAATGATGTTTACTATCTGATGACAAGAAGTCCTGTCCAATATGAGATATGGCTCTGAAAGAATTCTTGGCCCATCTCGTTCTTACCTCTAGAGGAGGGTGGCATATTTAAAACAATCATTTAATTATAAGAGCTATCTCCTCATCTACCCTACCAGACTTATTGTCAATAACCCAGAACTTCTTAAATGGTAAGGGACTGACCTTCTGTGTCTCCAGAACTCAGAATGGTATCCTTGGATGCCTCCTACCTCCTGCTGTGGGGCTCCCACAGTCAGTGGCCATGCCACCTGGATACATATCATCTGGAGAGGATGGGTCCTCTTGTAGTCAGGCAAAGGATCATTTGTCACTTATTATTATATTATTATTAAATTGTTTTTAGTTGTAGATGGACAATTTATTTATTTTTATGTGGTGCTGAGGATTGAACCCAGTTGCCTCACATGTGGGAGGCAAGTGCTACACCACTCAACTACAGCCCCAGCCCATCCTTTATTATTTAAGCAGCATAGCAAATTGGAACCTTTTCTAGAAAACAGTGAGCAGGGGACTGAGATAGGGAAGCAGTGCTGCAGTCTAAACTCAGAATTCTGTAAGACATCCTGCTTCCAGCCCTCCTCAGAACTCCACTACAGATTCCCCAGATTATGTGCACATCTTCTTGGCCCCTCTCAGCTTCATTGTTGTGATACCAGTGGGTCACTGATGTGGGACATGGTCCCTGAACTCTGGTCTTGAGGTGATGGTGGTCATGTTTTTGGGGGTCAACAAACTTTTGCTTGCTTCCAAGGCAAGTTCATTAAACATGGGAAAATGTCAGATTTCTTATTTTCCTGGGTGGGACTAGGACATTGAACCTTTGAGACAGGAAAGTGGAAAGGGTGGAGTGGGTGGTAGTCAGGGACACAGGAGGGCAAGCAATGGTGAGCAAACTGTAGAAGGGAAGCAAAGGTGTGAGGAATCTATAGAAGGGGGTCTAAAGACCCTAATTCTTTAGGGTCTAATTTCACTTTCCATTAACCACTTAAGAACAGACCTTTCTTTCTCTTCCTGTCTGAACTATCCACAGCCTACTTTCCTATGTCCCTGAAAATATTCCTTCTTCTTCCTACTTAGACTTTGGGCTGCATGTTAGGCATCACCTCCTTCAGAAAGTCTTCTCTGACCCTCTGAGATTAGGATGGCTTCTCCTCATAAGTTCTCACTAACATGATAAAATGACCCCTAGAGTAGTATTCACCACATGGAGTTAGATTGCAAACAACTTGAGGGCCCAGAGTGTTCTTACTGCTGTATGCCCAGCACTCAGAATAGTATGGAATACACATTAAAGGGCTCAAAGCTCAAAAAGTGTTGTTGAATGGATGAACCATTAATGAAGTGTCTTGTATATCTCCATCCCACTGCTTCCTTTCCTTTAGCATCATCTTCACCAATTATGTTGTATTTCCTCCCCAAAAGCTCAGGTGTGAGACAATGTAGGGAGGTTTAGAGGAGAAATGATTGGGTTATGAGAACCTTCACCCAGTCAGTGAATTAATCCCCTGATAGGGATTAACTGAGTAGAAACTGAAGGGTGTGGCTAGAGGAGGTGGGTCATTGTGGGTGTGACTTTGCAGTATATATTTTGAATCTGGTAAGTGGAGTCTCTCTCTGTTTCCTGATTGTCATGTGAACTGGTTCCCTCCACCATACTCTTCTGCCATGATGCTCTGCCTCACCTTGAGCCCCAGGGAATGGAATCAGCTGTCTATGGACTGAGAACTCTGAAACTGAGCCCAAATAAATTTTTCCTCCTCTAAAATTGTTCTTGTTAGGTCTTTTAATCACAGCAGCAAAAAAGCTGACTAAAACAATGAGAGGCTTGCAGTAGTTGTCTTGGCCTCTGTCAATGGCAGCATTCATTCACTGTGGAACCATCAGGGCCAACTCCAGATTTCTATCAGTCTGTGTGGTACCAACCTTGCTCAGGACCCACAGTTTAATTGATCCAATCACATTGATTGGTCTCATGATTAGATTAGGCTCTAAGACCATAATCCATGATCTCTACTGAATCAATCAATAAAGAAGTCTTCACTTTTTTTGTGATGAAAATATAAATGTGTTTCCTGTGTTTTGACAGTTTGCTTGCTGGGAAAACCTGGATGTAGGTGTTCATCTCCAAGTCTGTAGAGTCCCTGTAGCCACTGAGTCATCTGTCTCATTGGAGTTCTCATAGCTACCTTCATGTCCTCATCCCCACTCAGGGTGGCTGTGGTATGTATGAGTAGCATCAACAGGAGCATGCAAGCCCACAGCATCCTTGAGGAAAAAAAAGGGCTCAGTGTCAGGTCTTTGGGGATGAGTTCTCATGTGAGGCTCCCAGGACCACCACTTCCAGTGGTTTATGATTTTTCAACAAAATATAAACAGATGCACAGTGACCTTCTAAGGAAAGATAGAGAAAGCTATACCTGGGATGAAATTTTGCACATCTTGGGAAGAAATAAGAGAATCAAGCCCCAAACAGAAAGATTTCAGGAGTATACTGATTCCTTTGGTATCATCGTCACCTGTGAGGAGAGTGTATATGAGAGGGTGGGTGAAAAATTTGTGTTCCAGAGAACAGGAGACACTCCAGCCTGTGCACATGATCAATGTAGACATTGAGGATGTCCTGGAAGACACTACCCTTGGAGCTATCCTCATCTGTGAGCTCTGCCAGAGACTAAGGCAGGTGGATGACGTGGAAGACAGAGTGGATGAGCTGCTCTGGCCATGGAGGAGAAAACAGGAAGACTTTTCTTCACACAGTGTGCTTCTACTGAAGATCTTGGATGGTTTTGTCTCTTTCTTTAATAAGAACTTGTGTTCCTTGAGTTTTCGACTAGTCTATGTTTCCTCTAAGAAGCACATTTAAGCATGAAGAGAGAACCCACAGAATGGGAGAATATCTTTGCTACCTGCTCCTCAGGGGATTAATATACAGAATAAACAAAGAGCTCAAAAAACTTAATACCAAAAAATTAATAAATGGGCAAAAGAACTAAACAGCTACTTCTCAAAAGAAGAAATATAAATGGCTAACAAATATATGAAAAAAATGTTCAACATCTCTAGAAATCAGGGGAAGGCAAATCAAAACTACACTGAAATTTCATCTCACTCCAGTCAGAGTGGCACTTATCAAGAATACAAATAAGTGTTCACGAGGATATGGAGTAAAAGGTACTCTAATACATTATTGGTGAGACTGCAAATTAGTGTAACCACTCTGGAAAGCAGTATGGAGATTCCTCAAAAAACCAGAAATAAAACCAACATCTGACCCTATTTCTACCCTATTCTTCAGTATTTGTTTTATTTTTTCTTTCATGAGAGGATTTTGCATATTTGCAAATATTGCATATTTGAACTTATGTTTTCACATACAGATTATAATGTTTTTTTAACTGATGTTAACTTCAATAGATAAAATCCAAGTGGCTAATGGATTGCATATATTGATAAAATTTTGGAATACTATTTTAAATAATGCTCACCAAATAAAATTAAATAAAATAAAAAATTTACTTTGAATAAATGATATATTTTTAAAATTTATGCTTGGAGGATGAATTTCATACTACTAAACCCCATGCTTTTAAAATAAGCCTTATGAATTACACTGAGAAAAGCATACTTTCATAATGAGAATTTTATTAAACTGCAACTATTTATTGGTTTGAACATTGGAAAAATCAGGTAATAAATCTAATGATGTTTTCAAGAGGAAACAAGTAAACACTTCACAAATTCTTGGTGAAAGCACAAAACTGTTTACTAATAGGAGAAAAATTGATCAGAAGTAGTCGTTCATAGTTGAGTTAATTTGAATGCTATATATTGAATTATATCTATTTTAAAATTATCTCTTTTGCAGAGGTGGAACTTGGGGTAGAAAAGTGTCTGTCAAAATGCAGAGGAATGGACAGAAGGAAGAGAAATGTTAGAGCTGAAATGAGAGGACTTGGTGGAAGGAGAGGAAGGTTAGAGTCACTCAGATTTCTAACTTTAACCACAAGGTGGCTTCAAGCACCACATATAGGTGAAAGGTTTGATGATAGAGCAGTGAGATGCTTCCTGATAGGTTTTCTTTATTCATATCAATTTGGTTTATGATAAGGCCACCATCTGAAAATGGACATTTGGATCCAGATTGAGGAAAAGCTGGAAATATTTGGTATGAAAAATTATTTCAAGTTATATGGATGCAAATTTGAATGTAGACTTTTAGTAGTATAGAGGGGTCTTCTGAAGACAAATGAAAATGTCCAGGAGGTATTATTTTGCCAGCTAATCCATTTGGAAGAATGCTTGACAAGGAGATTAAATGAGATCCTCTCTTTTTGGGCATGTACAAAGCAAATATAATAAAAGGGCAGAAATGCAAAAATGCTGAGGATGCTTGAAAGAATGTAACGGAGCATGAAATCCAAGCTGGACCAGAAAAGTAAAGTAAAGTAAAGAGGAGATTGGCTGGAATCAATGAGTTGTGGAACAATGCATACTCAAAGAGTCCTTATGATTTAAGCAAATAAACAAAAGTTAATGGAAGGATGTAGTTTTCGGATTAGAGAATGGGCTGTTTCTGATTTTCATTTAGTGGAGGGTTTCTTGATGTCTAGGGCAGTGGGTGTCTCTTGTAGGTGTGGACAAAGGCAGTTGGGGAAGAGATCAGAACACTAAACAGAAAGAGTGTTGGCTGGAGGGTGTTGGAGTTGCTAAGAATCATGGCATTATCTGGGTGTGATGGAGTCTGAAAGTGCAAAAATCATCATTAAAAATCAGGGTGTATACTAGGCATGGTTGAGCATATCTATAATACTAGCAACTTGGGAGACTTAAGCAGGGGGATTGCAAGTTTGAGGCTAGCCTTGGCAACTTAGTGAGATCCTATCTCAGAATAAAGCATACAAAATAAAAAAATGGTATAGCACTTGCCTAGCATGTGTGAAGCACTGGGTTTGATTATCAGCTCCACATATAAATAAATGAATAAAATAAAGGTTCATTAACATCTAAAAAAACTACTTATATATAAAAAAAGAGCTATAAATATAGCTCAGGGGTAGAGTGTCCCAGGTTTCATCCCCAGTAACACACACACACACATACACACACACACACACTAGGGTGTAGAGGGTATGTGGTGTGATAATGTGTTGGGTAGATATGATGAGAGAATAATTTCCAGGTAGGATGAATGTCACTCATTTTTTTTTTTTGGTAGTAGGAGAGGAAGTTACAATTGGACGATGTAATGGCAACTCCAACATCTAGCTGTCTACTATGAGGAAGGGAAAATAACAATTAGATTTGCTATACTGATGAAGATGAAAAATGATATTGTTTGGATGCAAACTACAGAAGATTTGCATATCGATGTTAACCACACAAGTTAGTTAGAGCAGAAAGAAGGGCACTGCGACTGGGACTGGGCAAATGAATGTTGCTTTGGGTGTGTCTAATAAGCTTTTATTTCTTGGCTAGGTGATGCATGCTACGTAATTATTTAGTAAGCCATTCCTTTGTTTTATTTGATTTTCTTTATTTGTGTGTTTTCTTCTTTTCTCTCCTCTTTTCTTTACGCCACAATAAGATGACAAATAAAACACTCAGAAAAAATGAGGGAAATATTTCTTTTTCCAACATGCAGTCAGAACATCCTTCAAGGGCTCTCATGAAAGAGGATAAACAGTCCAACTGCCCAGTTCCCAACAACCTGAATTTCATTACAAATCTCAGGCCTTCTCTTAAAGACTGTCTAGAGCTGGTGGGTGAATTAGACATCTGCAAGTGGGGCAAGTTCCAGAGTCAAGGTAAGGAAGGTCTGGGTTAGTGTTTTGTTTTCATACAGGCAGAGGTGACAAGGGCTCTTAGAGGCTGTTGATACACGTTGGGTGAAGAATGTGTTCCCCTCAAAGTTCATGTGTTGGAAAGTTAATCCTGCTGAGAGCCATAGCCAAGTAGGAATGAGGCATGGCAATTTCCTTGTCAGCCTACCCAATGTTGCTTAGAGGGAGGACTCTCCATTGTGGAAATGGGCTTGCCTTGGACCCAGGTCATTTACAGTGACATTGCATGAATGTTTGAGAAAGGTGACCCTGCTCAAGGACCAGGGTGGATCCGGGTTTAGGGTGGATCCTGCTGGGAATAGGGCAGGCACCCGCTCCTTGAGTTCCCGTTGAGTTCTCGCGGGATTCTGAGGGTATTTGGGACGCAGAGCCCGGTGGAGGGGGATTTTTTCCCAGAACGTGCGTGTAGAGTGCCGGTGAGAGTTCGGGAATAAAGAATTGCTGTTTGAATCTACAAGGCAGTGTGGTGGCCCGGTTATTTTGTGCCCAGCCAGACTGCGGCATAATCCCTGAATTCATATGTTTGTGGAGCTGAGGTCTTTGGGAAGTATTTAGGGTTAGATGAGGTCATGAGGCCTCCGTGATGGGGTTCATGACTTTATAAGAAGAGAAAACTGAGTTGACAGACTCCCTTGCTCTTGCCTAGGGATGCCCTCTGCCATGCTCTGATGTAGCAGGAAGGCCCTCATGGAAGCTGATGATTTTTGCACATTCAGACTCCATCACACCCAAACACTGCCATGATTCTTAGCAACTCCAACACCCTTCACCCAACACCCTTTCTGTTTAGTGTTCTGATCTCTTCCCCAACTGCCTTTGTCCACACCTACAAGAGACACCCACTGCCCTAGACACCAGACAGCTGGTGTCATGCTTTTGGACATTCCAGCCTCCAGAAATGTGAGTCAGATGAGTCTCTGTATTTATAAACTATATGTTGTATTCTGGTATAGTAGCAGAAAACAGACTACAGCAAATAGCAAAGACCAGAGGCCCAAATTTGGTTAGTGATAGCAAATGTGAAAAGGTGAGGTCTGGGAAAGGAGCTGAGGACCTGTCATCTTGCTGAGGTTAATGGAGTTTAGGAAACAGAGATGCCTCCAAAGAATAAGGGACACACTAAGAGTTAGACTGAAATGAAAGGAAAAAACTGAAAACACACTGACAGATTATCACACTGCAGATCATCTTGGCAAATATAAGAGCCCTGAGAATGACCAGGATCTGTGCTATGGTGTGGGAAGTGGCTTTGAGGAGGCAGCCAGATCATCTCAGGCAGAAGTGAGAACATATGGGACAAGCATTCAAGGGGGATTTTTAGGATGAACATGTGCTAGATTAAAGTCATTCCATGGGGAGATCATCTCATAGGCAGATTGCCACTCCCTGAGCTCCCTGGCTTCTTTCTCTGGCTCTAGTCAATGAAATTTCTTCTGCTTACTCCCTCTCCCCAAACACAGAACTTCATTGGCTTCTGTAATCTGCCCTCCTCTCAAGTCCCGACTTTGTTGAATGTGTCTTTATGTTCTATAGAAATTCCCTGGACCAAGACTCCTTGGGGTCAGTGACTCTAATGGAAGAATGACTTCTCACAGCAATGGGAACTGATTTTATTCTGCAGAAGTGAAAATCAGAGGCACCAAGAGTGGCAACAGGAGTGCAAAAAATAATAGCAACGAGCACAGGATATAATTTAGCTATCAAGTTTGATCTTTTAAGATATCACTTCATTAGAAGGACCAAATATTTATCTCCTATTCATCAAAGTCATCTGTTAATAAATTTGCTTCACTCTCAAATCAGAAGCCATGACACTCAGGTAAATCCCCACCTACTTTTCTATATTTCCTTGTTATGGTTTAAATATGAGTTGTTCCCCAAATGCTCATATGTGAGACAATGCAGGAATTTTCAGAGGTGAGTAGATTAGATTATGAGGAATATAACCTAATCAGTGCATAAATTCTGCCGCAGTCCGGCTGCAGCAAAATAACCGGGGGGTGACGAATAACTTGTGTACGTTGATACAGCAGGAGTAGGAGCCCTTTATTGTAGGACAGGAGCAGTATTTATACATTCCTCACAGCTTATCTAATTAGCATAAACTAGATACATCAGTCAACCAATCAGGAATCTCTACACTTAATGGCTCGCTTTTGTTACTTCTCAAACCACTCCCTCTGGCATTTTGCCAGGCACCATCCAGACTTGTTTACGAACTTTAACATTCCCCTGACAAAATGCCAGGTGTTATTTTGACTTATTTACAGACTCTAACAAAATTCACTGATATGCATTAACTGGGCAGTAACTGTCAGGAAGTAGGGTGTGGCTGGAGGAGGTGGTCACTGGGGGGTTGTGCCCTTGGAGTTTATATTTTGTCTTTGGTGAGTGGAACTTTCTCTCTCTTTCCTGGTTGTCATGTCCTGAGCTGCGGTGGAGTTGGCTCACTATGGACTGAACCTCTGAAACCATGAGCCAAATAACCTTTTTCTCTTCTAAGTTTTTCTTGTCAGGTCTTTTGGTTATAGTGATGAAAAAGCTGACTAAAATGCTCTGGTGTATAAAATGTTACCTGTAAAATAATTACTGCTTAAAATACCCTTGCTGAATGACTGAGGTAATGAATAAAGGAAAGCACCTCAAGTACATGATAATTTTCCACTTTCAGAAAAATCAAACATCAAGCCATCCTTCCTCCTGAAAATAAAGCCTTTTTTTCCCCCCTAATTTCAGTCATTTCTAAACTCAGTTTTCTAAGGTGTGAGCACCAGGAAGGTTTCACCTCAGATACGCAGCTCCTATCAATGTTTCCACTTAAAGTTCTCCTGGTATTTTTATTAAGTGGTCACACTATTTTTAGTAAAGTCAGAGATTTCAAATCTCATTTCCACCGGAGATAGATTTGTGACATTTGGTAAGTGGTTCACATTCTGAGTCTCACTTAGTTTATTTGTGAAATGTGAACAATATCCAGATTCTAGAGTAGATATTCAATACATCAGTGTAAAAACGTGCTAAGTGCCAAATGGCATAAAGCAATGCATAATAAATATTAATTTAACAGCGACTGGGTTATATTCATTCCATTCCTGGAACACAACTGGCTCTTCAGAATCAGGTCTCTTCAGTTAATTATTATTCCAATAAATCTCCACAGATAATCTTTCTAGGGTAATCATTCTAAACCCCTGTCTTCAACACATTTGATGGCTGCTTCATGCATAGAGGAAGGAATTAGAGGTAAATTGTGATCCAAAGCCTTGGCAATCAGGACAATCCTGCCTGACTGTCCCTTGCTCTTGCCAGAACTCCTCATGTACCACCCTGGCCTGATAATTTTTTGAGAATAAGAGCCTTTTCTGGAGACTATCATGCTGAGTGAAATAAGCCAATCCGAAAGAACCAAAGGCCAAATGTTTTCTCTGATATGTGGATGATAATTCATAATAAGGGGGTGGGGCTAAGGAAGAATAGAGGTACTTTGGATTAGACAGATGGGAGTGAAGGGAGGGGAGTGGGAGGGGTGTGGGAAGGAGAGTGGAAGGAAATGGACATTATTACCCTAAGTGCATATATGATTACATGACTGGTGTAACTCTACATCATGTACAACCAGAAGAATGAGAAGTTATATTTCATTTATGTATGACGTGTCAAAGTGCATTCTACTGTTGTGTAGAACTAATTAGAACAATTTTTTAATTCTCCGGTCAGCTTTTGTGAATGGTAGTTCTTATGTACTGTGTTACATACACTAGTTCAGATTAAAGATTTTCTAATCAATCAATTCTGACACAAAAATTGCTTCCTTTCATAGTATCCAAAGTCCCACTCCCAGGTGAGAGAAGACTGGGCCCTGAGTTTCTTGGAGAAAATCAATAAGTTGACATGTTCTCTCTTTACAAAGAGATGGTGCAGGGAGAGCTAGTTCTAGCCCCAAAGAAAGAGGATTAATAGGCAACAAACATGCTGTTCCATTCTTCTCAAAAAGGAACTACATCCTCAACACATGCCGCAGCCCGGCTGGCTGGGCAAAATAACTGGGGGGGTGACGAATAACTTGTGTACGTTGATACAGCAAGAGTGGAAGCCGTTTATTGCAGGACAGGAGTAGTATTTATACATTCCACACAGCTTATCTAATTAGCATAAACTAGATACATCAGTCAACCAATAAGGAATCTCCACACTTAATGGCTCGCTTTCGTTACTTCTCAAACCACTCCCTCTGGCATTTTGCCAGGCACCATCCAGACTTGTTTACAACTCTAACATTCCCCTGGCAAAATGCCAGGTGTTATTTTGACTTGTTTACAGACTCTAACAAACACATAGGTACTTTTCAACATAACAGTGGCTCCCAGAGGCCTGGGTTCCACTGGGAACCTTTCCTCTCCCTCTCCCACCCATGGTAGTGGGCCAGGGCTTGGTTTGTCTCAGTCATCTTGTGCATGTCATGCTTCTTCTTGATCAAGGGACCCTGGTTGTGAAAGGCTTGCAAAAGCTTCTGTGGTAGCTTCTCTGGGTGCTTATTTTTTTTGCATTCACTGATCATCCATTTCTTGGCTAGGAAGCGGTGACAATGGTCAGCTAGGGGCACAGGGACCTGGTAGAAATGGCCACCCTTGAGGATGGGTACCAGCCCAATGACAGGGCTACAGCTTTTCAGTGCTTTGTGAAAGATGGTGTAGGGGTTGCATTTGATGGTTGCCTGTTCATCTCCAGAAGCAGCATGGCACTTCTCAAACTGCTTTCTGTTAGGTTGGTTTGAGGTGGCTAAGGGAACAAAGCACCAGGCAACCCAGGCATGTGAAAGAACAACCAATGAGGAACCGACAGACAAGCAGTGGTAACCACCTGTCAATCAGTGGAATCTCCTGACTGATCCTGGAAGGACATGGAGCTCAGCAAGATCCCCTGACCAACCCCAGGAAGACAAGGGACCCTAAAAATCTCTCTTTCCTGTTCCAAGCCCTCTCTTCCTGCCCTAAGCCTGATAGAATTCCAGTGAGCCTGGGCGCAACTCCTCCAGACGGCTCTGTTGGACTGGAGGGTCTCGCCTGAGAGAGAATGTCAATAAAGCCTTGTTCAGCAGCTTTTAATCTGCCTCCTTTTGGTCCCTGGTGCCTGACCTTACACTTTCTTTTCACAGATTCCAGAGTCTGGTTCATGAGAGATCTGGCCAGTCCTTTGTTTCCTCCTTTCATCATCATGTTGGTGAATTTACTCATCACTGGGTCTGCAAACATGGAGCTAATTTTCGTGGCTGGGGCAGCTTTGATGAGCTGAGTTTTCTGGAGCTCCTGGTCATATTTCTCCTCCTCAGTGAGCTCAGCCCAGGCTTTCGGTAATGCTCCTTGTCAGTTAGGGGATCTCTGAATTCAGGACCATAGTGGCTCCACCTCACCGGGGTTTGCTCTAGAAGTGGACAAACAGCATGCAGCATGCCCGGTGCCAAGCCTGACCAGCCTCGCAGAACCTTCAGTGCGGGGCTAGCCATTTTGGCTGGCTACGAGAGGATCCCCTAGAACAATTTTTGAAGAGGACTACAAGTAACATTGGATGTTGAAAAAAAAAAAAAAAAGAATAAGAGTTTATAAAATGCTGCTTTCTAGGTGGGATATAACTCAGTGATAGAGCACTGACCTAGCTTGCTCAAGGCCTTGGGTTCAATCCCAGCAACACACACAAAATTTTTCTTTTTCTTTTTTTGTTTTTGGACAGGTTTTTAAACAATTAATTAATGCATTATAGTTATACACAATAGTTGGGTTCATTTTGATAAAATCATACATACTTAGAATTTATTTTACTTCATTTCAGTTCCCAGTACCCCACCTTTTCCTCTTCCTATTACTCTTCTTCTACTCTACTGGTCTACCTTGCACTCATTTATATGTTTTTAATTTTTGCTTTATAGATATACCCAAAGGTGGAATTCACTGCGGTATATTTACACACACGTGCACACAGCATAATTTGCAAATTTGTTTTGCATTTACTCCCCATTCTCAACTTTCTTTCCTTCCCCTCAATCTCCTACTATACTCATCTTCTGTCTTTATGATATCCAACCCACCCCTTTACCCTTACTTTGCCTTAGGTTCTGCATATGAGAAAGAACATTCAACCCTTGATTTCCTGAGTCTGGCTTATTTCACTTAGCATGATTTTCTCCTTCAATTACCAGAAAATGCCATATTTCATTTCTCTTTATGGCTAAGTAAAACTTCACTGTGTATATAACCACATTTTCTTAATCCATTCATATATTGATGGGCACCTGAGCTGGTTCCACATCTTGGCTATTGTGAGTTGCATGGCTGTAAACAATGATGTGACTGTATCACTATGATATGCTGATTTTTCTTTTGGATAAACACCAAGGAGAGGGATAGCTGAGTTATATGGTAGTTCCAGTACTAGTTTTATGAGGAATCCCCACACTGCTTTCCACAGTGATTGCACTAATTTGCAGTCCCTTCAATAATGTATGAGTGTACCCATTTTCCCACATATTTGCCAAAATTTATTGTTTCTTGTATTCTGGATAATTGCCATTCTGACTGAAGTGAGCTGAAATCTCAATGTAATTTTGATTTGTATGTCCCTGATTGCTAGAGATGTTGAACATTTTTTTCATATATTTATTGATTGTTTGTATTTCTTCTTTTGAGAAGTGTCTGTTTAGTTCTTTTGCCCATTTATTTATTTGTTTTTTTGATGTTAGGTGTTTTGAATTCTTTCCATATTCTGGATATTAATTCCTGAGGAGCAGGTGGCAAAGATTTTCTCCCATTCTGTAGGCTCTCTTCACACTCTCGTTTCCTTTGCTGTGCAGGAGCTTTTTAATTTGATGTCATCCCACTTACTGATTCTTGGTTTTATTTCTTGCATGTTAGGAAACTTCTTAAGGAAGTTGATGCCTGTACCAACATGTTGGAGTGTTGGGCTTACATTTTCTTCTAGCAGTTAAAATATTTCTGGTCTAATTCCTTGGTCTTTGATCCATCTTGAGTTGGCATTTGTGCCCCATGAGGGAGGGGGTCAAATTTCATGCTTCTACCTAAGGATATCCAGTTTTCTCAGTACTATTCATAAAAAAGGCTATCTTTTTTTGGATTTTTTTTTGCATTACAATTCATATTACACATATAGAGCACAATTTTTGATATCTCTGGTTGTATATAAAATATGTTCCCACCAATTCGTGTCTTCATACATGTACTTTGGATAATGATGTTCATCTTTTTAGGTATATTTTTGGCACCTTTATTGAGTATCAGACAACTGATACTCAACAAAGTATGGATGTTTGCCTCTGTGTCTTAGGTCATGTGTCTCTAGAAATTTGTTAATATCTTCAAGAATTTCTAGCTTATTGGAGTATAAATTTTCAAAATAGTTTCTGACGATCTTCTTTGGATTTCAGTAATGTCTGTGGTGATATTTTTTCATCTATAATTTTATTAATTTGGGTCTTCTCTTTCTGTTAGTTTGGTTAAGTGTTTATCAATCTTGTTTATTCTTGCAAAGAATCAACCCTTTGTTTCATTGATCCTGTGTATTTTTTAAAATTTTCAATTTCATCAATTTTGGCTCTCAATTTAATTATTTCCTATCATCTACTGATTTTGGTGTTAGTTTCTTCTTCTTTTTTTTCTAGGGCCTTGAGGTGTAATTGTTAGATTTTTTTTGTTATCTATTTTTTTAATGTAGAGACTCAGTTCTATAAACTTTTCTCTTAGAACAGCTGTTACTGTCCCAGAGATTTTGATATGTTCTCATTTGTTTCTAAGAATTTTTTTATTTCTGCCCTGATTTCTTCTGCTTTCTATTTATCATTCAAAAGAGTATTATTTAATTTCCAGGTGTTAGAGTGTTTTCTTTTTAAAATTTTTTCAGTGATTTCTAATTCAATTTCATTCTGATTTGATAGGATTCAAGGAGTTATCTCTATTTTTTGTATGTGGTATGAAATTTCAGAAGGAAGTAGGGGTTATGGGATTATAGGTTCTACAGTAGATGCTGGCTCTCTGCCATCTCGCTCCACGTGGTCTCTTGTTTATTTGTCTACCATAAGCTATTTAAATGGCTGATGTCCTCCAAGAGGGTCAAATGGAAGTTGTAAGAACTCTTAAAGAATATGCCTTTGAATTCATACACATTATTGTCAGTTATTTTTGCATATGCTCAACCACACTTGAAAACATTGACAAAACATTCTACCGACATTGTTTTAAGGTAAAAGATATGTGTTATTGGTGTTAATGAAAAATTATACAATTTCTATGGAGGGAATCTTTATTGGTACATTATAATTATACACAAGATAATTATGTATAATTATATTATATATCTTATTATACATAATTCATACATAATGGGATTCATTGTTAAATATTTGTACATGCACACACTATAACAATATAATTTTTTCTATTTCCTTCTTTAATAAATAAAAAAATCTACAAATGCACTTATCCTTTGACCAAGATAATCCTACTTCTAGTAATTAACCATAAGATTTATTAATGGAATTATCCAACTGAAGAAGTGTGCAAAAGAACAGAAAAATAAAATAAGAGAACCTCAGGTACTTGTGGAACAAAGTTAAAAGATCTAATGGACGTGAAGTTGGGGCCTGAAAAAGAAAGAACAGAAAAAATGGGATAGAAAAAAATTGAGAAATAATTACTGAAAAATACCAAATTCGGTAAAATTATAAATTTACATATTCAAAAAGCTCAGTAAATCTCAAAGAGAATAAAAACAAAGAATGTTATGCCTAGGTGCATCACAATCAAATTGAAAATTAAGATGAAGTAAAAATCAAACGTGATTAAAGGAGTCAGGCATGAAATACAAATGTGTCCAAAATAATCATGGCTCACATGTCTTCTGAGCATATGCATTTATGTACTTTAGGCCACAGTTAAGCCTCATTATTCATGATGGTGAAAGAGAGACTTATGAAAATCTTGGGGATGAATATAATGTCAACATAATCCTTTTCAAGAAGAACAGAACTTTACAAATCATTGATACATACTGCCACCTCTTATATTTGTGTTAAAAACGGGCTTTAAATCTGTTTAAACAGGCATGCTGTAAGGCTAGATTAGGTGGAAAGGCTTTTGTATCAGAGCATCTTGAGCAAAGCAAGACAAGTAAGAATCAGAAGGAACAGAAAGGAGAAAAATAGCTTCAGAGACTTTTTCCATTTGGGAAAAAGTTGATTGTGCTGATGCAGCTCTCTCCCAGGAGAACCTGGTCTAAGTGCTTCCCTCAAGGAGGAGAATAAACATCCCAACTCCTGGCTCCCAATACACTGAATTTTATTACAGAGCTCATAGTTCCTCAAGTCTCCATCTGAGGCTGGTGATCAAATTCAATATCTGTGGGTGGGGCTGGCTTCAGAATTAAGGTAAGAACTAGGCTGGTGTTGTGTCATGCAGAGCAGAGGTGACAGCAGTCTAGACTATTGAAATATGTGGTCAAAAAACCATGAAGACCAGAGGTGCAAATCTTCTTGGTTCTAGCAGACGTGGAAGATGAGGTCTGGGAAGTGAGGGTGAAAATACACTGAATGGGTTAAGGGAGTTAGCTAAGGGTAAAAAGAAGCAAGCAACGCGATACATGGTAGGGGTCCTAATGACTAGGCTAGAGATGAGGAAACATAAGGAATACTAACATAGACTACAGACTCTTTTGGAAAGATGTGAAAGGAATCCTGAGAATGGCCTGTCCCAAGCCTGACACTGGAGAGGCTTTGTAGAGGTAGCCAGGGCATCTTGGCAGAGGTGAGAGAAAAACTAAGGAGCTGATTTTCCTCCCTAGAAAGAAAAGTCAGGGGCTCTAAGAGGAGGAACTGGAATGGAAAAAAAATGTTAATGAGGATAAGATATATCTTTAGCAACTGAGCTTTTAATTTCTATTAAAAATACCCTTTGATTTAATATTCTCGGAAACCCATGAAGAGGGTATTTTATTATTTGCTTTCATTTCTTCATGGTCTTCATCCCATGAAAGTGGGATGGATATGGCCCTCTTCTCAGAAGGTGCTCTCTGAGCCCATTCCCCTGGGACATTTGCTAAATCTAGTTGCTTACATGTCCACCATTCTTTCAAGCCGTAAGCCCAGAGAGGACTCAAGGACACAGCAGGATGCCTGAAAAAAAAATAGTCATTGTTCAAAATATTCTTGCTAATGAAGAAAGAAATGTATGATAGGAAGTAAATAATGAAGTTACATGCTAATTTCCACCAGTAGAAGATTTTTCTAAATATCAAGAGCTGTAACCCACCCTTCCTCCAGCAACAATCTCTTTTTAAATTTTCAGTTATTCCAAAGCTTAGTTCCCAAGGCATAAGCACAAGGAACACCTTATCTCAGGTACACAGTTCTGGCCACTATTACCTCTTTAAGATCTCTTGACCTTCTTCATAGGTGAGCAATCTCTGGTGAAGTCAGAGAGATTTCAGATCTCATTTCTATCACTTACTGGCTTGTGACAGTTAGAAAATGATTCATGTGGTGTGAGTCTCATTTTCTTTAAGTATGAAATGGGGATAATATCCAGTTTCTAGCATGCATATCTACTATATCTACTCCTTGCATGAAGAATATATGAAATACACTGTGCGTAATATAGTCCCTGGCATAAAGCAATGCTTAATAAATATTAGTTTAATTTTCCTGACTGTATTACATCCAGATCCTTTTTAGTCCTGGAATACCACTGACTATTTAGTCTCCAGTGCCCATAGTCAATTAATGTTCCAATAAACATGCACAGGTAATTCTTCTAATTTAGAGTAATCATTTTAAACTATGGCTTTGAGATATCTGATAGTTGCCCCCTGTGTGAAAGATGGGGTCTGAGGGTTAAGCTGTGATAAAGACCCTTAACTGTTAGTGAATTCAAAGAATTGGATGGTGTTTAATGGCACAAAGGATTTTCAGGCAAATACAATACAGGGTAGGTATGGGTCATAAACGAACGGAAATGGTACCTGGAAGACTAGAAGAGACTCAAGGGCCCAGGTACAACTTTCCTTGAGGGAAGGGATTAAATTTTGTTCTTCCAATTGGTCAGCTAGGAACTTTTGCATAGTAGGCACATTAAAAAGCTGACTTAAAAGTCTCTTGATTTCAGACACCTTGCTAAAATGTCCCATTACATCCTGAGTCCCAGGATCCAATGGGCATTCAATAAAATATGGGCAGTGATGGCAATCAACTGTTGGGAGTTGAGTCATGTCTTCACAAACTGTGCCTCCAGAACCTCAGAATGTGACCTATTTGGAAACAAGGTCTTTGCAGATGTAATTAACTAAAATGAGGTTATACTGATTTAGGGTAGACCCTAAATCCATGATTAGTATCCTTATAAGGAGAGGAAGGATGGTCAGAGATGCACAGAAAAGGCTATGTTAAAATAGGCAGGGACTAGTATGATGCTTTCATACTAGTCCCTGCCTAGTCCCAGCAGCACCAAGGTCACCAACAGCTACCAGAAGTTGGAAGTGAGAAGGAAGGATCCTCCCCCAGAGCCCTCAGAACAAAGGTGATCCTGCCGAATACCTTGATTTTAGACCTATAGCTTCCAGGAGCATGAAAGAAGAAATTTGTTGTTTTAGATCCCTTATAAACAGGAAATATATCCCTTGTACAACCACCTTCCCTGCTCTCTCCAACAGTTCCTATGCACCTGCAACTTGGCTTGAAATATTTCAGGAGCATGTTGTGCATTGCTGTGTATGTTCACCTTTTCATATACTGCTTCTCTTTTTTTTCCCCCCATTCACTTTACAATAAACTACTAAATTTCAAGGTCAAGTTCAAGTTTCATCTTTTAATAGTTTTCCTGGACATAAGTAATAATTTCCCCTGTGTATTAATAATCTTCTGTTTGTAAGTGGAATTTATAGAATAATGTTTCTTACTTTGATTAGTTGGAGATCATTCTCCAACTAATCCTTTAATGAGTGGCTATCACTCATTAAAGCATAGATCATCTTTCATTTTTGCAGATTTCCTCTTATTTATGGATTCAAAGAAGATGAGGGCATGGACTATACCTAAATCTCCTAGTGACATCACAAAAATATTAAAGGAAATATGTATTTTCATGTGCCTCTGTGAATAGAAGTGGAAGTGTCTCTTAGTCTTTCCAGGTATGACCACCTTAAACCACACTGGCATTAGCCACACAGTCTTCCACTTGTTGGGCATCCCTGGCCTAGAGGATCAGCACATGTGGATTTCCATTCCCTTCTTCATTTCCTATGTCATTGCCCTGCTTGGGAACAGCCTGCTCATCTTCATTATCCTCACAAAGCGTAGTCTCCATGAACCCATGTACCTCTTTCTTTGCATGCTGGCTGGAACAGATATTGTCCTCTCCACAATCACAGTACCTCAGGCCTTGGCCATCTTCTGGTTCCATGCTGGAGAGATTTCCCTGGATTGCTGCATCACTCAGGTCTTCTTCGTCCATTCCACCTTTGTCTGTGAGTCAGGGATCTTGCTGGTGATGGCATTTGATCGCTATATTGCCATTTGCTACCCACTGAGATATACCACTATTCTTACAAATTCTAGGATTAGAAAAATTGGAGTGGCTCTCTTTCTGAGAAGTTATGGTACCATATTCCCTATAATATTTCTTCTGAGAAGATTGACTTTCTGCAAACATAATATTATTCCACACACCTGTTGTGAACACATTGGCTTGGCCAAATATGCTTGTAATGACATTCGAGTAAACCTTTGGTATGGTTTTTTCATCCTAATGGCAACAGTGGTCTTAGATGTTGTGCTAATTTTTGTTTCCTATGTGCTGATTCTTTGTGCTATCTTCCGAATGCCTTCTCAAAATGCTCGCCACAAAGCCCTCAACACATGTGGCTCCCACATTTGTGTCATCATCCTGTTTTATGGGCCTGGAATCTTCACAACCCTTACTCAGCAGTTCGGACGCCACATTCCACCTCATATCCATATCTTGCTGGCTAATGTCTGTATTCTGGCTCCACCTATGCTGAACCCCATCATTTATGGGATAAAGACCAAACAAATCCAGGAGCAGGTTGTTCATATGTTTATAAGGCAGAAGTAAATTTGGTTTTAAAACTGAGTTTTTAAAGTCTATAGCCATTTATTAAGTTTGTCTGTGGAAATGGAAATCCACTGGAATGGATTAACTGGGTATAACTGTAGACAGGTAGAGTATGGCTAGAGGAGGTGGGTTGCAGGGGGCATGCCTTTGGGGTATATATTTTGTCCCTGGTGAATCTAGTTTAGTCTTTTTTTACTTCCCTATTGTCATGTCCTGAGCTGGTTTCCCCCTCTATACCCTTCTGCCATGATATTCTGCCTCCAGTTTAGAGCAATGGAGTGGGCCATCTATGGACTGAGACCTCTGAAACCAGGAGCCCCAAATAAACTTTTCCTCTTCTTGTTCTTGTCAGGTCTTTTGGTCATGGTGGTGAAAAAGCTGACTAAAACACAGTCTTTGGAAATAGATGAAGTGACAGCAGTGCTCTGGCCTTGGAACTTGTTTAGCTACTCTGAACTCAGTTTCTCAAGCTCTGAGACATTTTATGACACCACTATACAATACCACAAAATTCTATTCATTTATGTCCTTTATTCTAGCTAAGTAACATTCTTAGAACTCTGGATTTCTAGGCTTGGCAGTTACTTCTTTTACAAATTTATATCTTCTGAACATGAATTTATGTAATAAGGGAATGTAAAAGGTTGCAGCACAACCCTTGAGGAACCTGTCTGGTCATTTTTGCATTAGGAAAAGTCTAATGTGGTTCCTGAAGGGTATGATGGGAGAATGTTAAGGAAGGGTAACTTCTCCAATATCAATGTCTGTCCATAAGGGCATTCAAGGTGTCTAGTCACCTAATTCATACGGCACAGCCTTCTCCTAATGAAGTATTCTAGAGTCATCTAGATTGAGACCCCCTTGTATGCATGGCATCCACAGCCTTTGTATTAATTCTCTCTGCTTTTGCTGTAGCACTGAATGTCTCTGAGTGGGACCTGAGAGCCCACACTTAGAAAATGAAGTGATGTCATTTGCTGGCAAATAGATGGAACTGGAGAACATTTTTTTGAAGTGAAATAAGCCAAACTCAGAAAATCAGAGGTTGAATGTCTTCTTTCATATGCAGACGTGAGAGAGAAAAAAAGGATTAAAAATGAATCTCATGAAAATAGAAGGGAGAGCAGGAGAGAAGGGAGATGGAGGGGAGGGAGAGAGAAGGTACTGGAGAATAACTTTTACCAAATTATGCTATGTGCACAGATGAATATATCACAATGAATCCCACTTTTATGTCTAATTTTAATGTACCAGTTAAAAAATAGAAGGGAAATCTCACTGTCATGTACATTCACAAGAAATTAAAAAAAATAAATAAGAATCATGTAGGGTGCCGCCCCCACAAGTCTTTACAGATCTATGATGTTTATAAGCTGGCAGCTCTTTCTGTAATAAACATTGATACAAAACAAGACCATGTTAGACTCTTCAAACAACCAGAAGGGAAAATTATGATCCAATGTCCTTCATGAACATAGATGCAAATTATATTAAAAATATAAGCAGATAAAACTCAATTATAAATAAAAATAGTTAAAACATCATTATTAAGTAGGTGTTATTCTAAGAATACTAAGTTGATTTAAAAATCTAAATTTAATAGCATAATGTACCACATCATCAGATTATGTAATCAACTCAATGGATGCAAAAAAAGTATTTAATAAAATTAAATACCCATTCATAATAAAAAGGGAATAGTAGAGAATGTCCTCAAGAGTATCAACAACAGCAACAACAACAACAACAACAAAAGGTCTGTGAATAATGGCACTTTTGTTTTTTCTTTCTCTATTCTTAAACTTTCCTCTTATCTTATTTCATTGGCTCACCTTCTAGTGCAATGATGAATAAAAATAGTAGGGGGTGATTTTATTTTATTTCTAATCTGGGCAGGGAAAGCTCAGAATTTCTCCATTAAATGATAATGTTTGTTCTATTTAAGTCAATGATGGACCATACATATGATCTTGCTCCTGTGTGATTAGATGAGTTTGTGCCCATTTTAGTTCATGAAGTATACTCTATGATGTTTGCACATGATGAAATTATTTAATGATACATTTTTCAATGTGTATCCCCATCATTAAGGGACACATGACTGTAAAAAATTTGTATGGTCTTCATACAGCAACATGTGAATGGTTATAGCTATGAAAATACTATTCCCTTTGGCTGATGAGGTCTGCAATAAGTCACCTGATGTTAAATGTAAAATAAACCATCATCAAGTTTGATAATTTTATGTTCCACTTTCCTTTTCTTTTCTTCCTTCATATCCTGATTATAGATGTTTGACTATAGAAATAACACATAAACATTATGGAAGGAAAGATAACAAGTAATTAAAAAATGGCATACAAAATGAAGTGAAAAATCTCATCTTCCATAAATAACCATTACATAACTTTGTGCTTAAATCCTTCTTAATACATATAATTCTGGAAGACATTACAAGACTATTAACACATTTTTATTTGTTCATATTTATAAAACAATTAATTTTAGCTTTCTCGTAATCATACATACATATACCTTTAGCTAAAGACTCCAAATTACAAATTTTTTAGCAGCACCTGGATAAATTAAATTTCAAATTTTATCTTAATTACAAGGAAATATTTTCTAAAAATAGATACCTATGCAAATAAAATGTAAGGGCTGGGTGTAGCTCAGTAGTAGAGTGCTTGCCTAGCATATATGATGCCTTGGGCTTCTTCTTCAGTACTTGAAGAAAAATAAGAGAAAGTGCACATGGATTTGTTTTGTTTTTTCCATACATTTAAAAAAATTGGTTCTTTTTTAGTTACACATGACAGTAGAATCCATTTTAAAATAATTATAAAAGCATAGAATATAATTTGTCCTAATTCATTCCATAGAACTCCCCCTTCCTTTTCCTTCCCCCACCCCTTGCTCCCTTTCTTCTACTGATCTTTCTGCCATTTACCCATAGTTATTTTTTTTAATTAAATTTTTGTGGATACACACGATGATGAGATTAACTGTGGTATATTCATATATGTACATAGGAATGTTATATCAGATTCATTCCAGTATCTTATAAAGACTAGAAAAAATGAATACATTAACAGTGGTTTAGTGGTTTTGATTTGATTTTTCCTATTATTTGAACGTTTCTACAGAGCTTATTATTTATATAAAGAGAGAAAAGAAACATCCTTGTCTTTTGAAGTAGTAGAAAGTTTGTAGTCAAACTTGACATGCTCTGGCAGAGAAAATGTCAAGATGTAGCACTCTACTTTACCTTGGTGGCAATCAGTTCAAATTTCAGGAGCAGACTCAAAAGGCTTGGTAGCTTGGATTTTTGAAATTTGAATAACATTGAATTTTTGACTGTTTAATTTTCTAAATTAATTTTAATTTTTATTTTTTTTAAATATTTTTTTTAGAGAGAGAGAGAGAGAGAGAGAGAGAGAATTTTAATATTTATTTTTTTTAGCTTTCGGCGGACACAACGTTTTTGTTTGTATGTGATGCTGAGGATCGAACCTAGGCCGCACGCATGCCAGGCAAGCGCGCTACCGCTTGAGCCACATCCCCAGCCCTCTAAATTAATTTTTAAAACCCTACTGTTTTTACTATTGGGAGTAGTTCATAAAAGAAAAAGTATCCTGAGGTCCTGAAAGTAGAAAGTAAATAATCTTTTTTAAAATAAATTTATTTTATTTTTATGTGGTGCTGAGGATTGAACCAAGTGCCTTCCACATGCAAGGCGTGCACACTACCACTGAGTTACAACCCCAGCCCGAAAGTACATAATCTTAAAGGACAATCCTTTAAATACATTTAAGTTTATGAATAACACTTTGGTCTTTCTAATTTTTATGTTGTTTTGGGCTGGTGGAAACATTATTTGGAAGATTCTGATTCAAAGAAAGAAAAAAAAAACAATATTAAAATGTAAAATTATACAGGGATAGCAAATGGCATATACATTCTTAATCAGTAGGAAAGCACCTAGATTTCCCAATAAAATCATCTTTGAAATAGAGAGTAATGGAACTTCTAGAACCATGATCAAGTTTGGCTTCTCTCTACTGCAATGTTTCTTCAAGTTGAGGTGTTTATTAAATAATCAGTATTTAAAGCCCCAACCCAGAGAGTATTGAGTCTCTGGGAATGAGTGCACATGGATTTTAACTAATGGAGTATAGATTTAAGTAGGTCTAACTCTTCTTAAAAGACGCATAGGGAAAGATTATTTTGTTGGGAGTAAGAACCTCTAGGATGGAAAGCCACCCATTTGTACATATAAAATTTGAGGATGGAGATAAAATAACCAGGGAGGTACTAGAGAACAAGTGTCAGGAGAAAAATGTGGTAGGAAGCAGACATAATGACTTGGCCCGTATGGGCTGTGGGTAAATTGGTAGAGTCTGAACCCCAGGGAACTGATGCCCTGGAATAAAAGTGACCTCCCGAGAACTCTTGAAGATAATCACTCTGCAAAATCTGATCTTCAACTAAGCTTCCCACACTCACTGATTCCATTTCTGCTTTAAAAGACTTGGTCCGAGTCTGATGACTGATTTGGTCATCTATAAGGTGAGATTCTAGGAACAGGGGCAAGCAGGGCTAGAAATTGGTACTCCTCCCAGGCCCAGGGCAAGGAAACACATTTAGAATCCTGGGAGCACCAGGATTTTTGCTGGAGTCCTATGAACAGATGGTAGAAGAGAACAATGACCAAAATTTGGGTTAATTGTTCATAATAGAAGGTATTTATCAGAGGATTTTAAAAATCTTATGCCAACTTCAATGCCAACTTTCCTAGACACTCCTCTAAAAAGAGAGGAGTCAATTCAGTTAAACCACCCTATGTTCTCCAAGGGGAAAATCCAGTGGCCAAGGCAAGAAGTGACTGTTTCCAAAAATTAAAATGAGGGAGAGAGAAAAGAGAACTTATAGTTATGGCTCACATCTTTGTTTTAGGAGAAGAGATAAGCACTTCACTAAGAAATTTTATTTTTGTGAATATAATGCATAAGCATATTTAAAAAAATTCTAGACATTTTATAAGGCTTACCCTACCCCATTCCACCTCCAATTTTTGCTCCTTAGAAATAACCATTTTAACGCTTACGGGTTTTTCTTTAGTATTTACTTCCATGGGGAAAATAGTATGTTTTTACTGTTATTTTTTGATTTATATATGTTTGTAATCATTTTTGTATGTCATTCACCAACTTTCTTATATGGAACTCAAAAATGTAGCTTTCTTACCCATACCACAGCTTTCTCATCACACATACACATTTAGACACACAGTAACTTTAATTTTCTGATTTATTAGTAAAGTTACATCAAGACTTTTATAGATGGGTATTTATGTTTACATTAATTGATTCTTTATTTACTTAGTCAATTCTCATTCATTTGCTTTCAAAATGGTGCTGCCATTTCTTCTGCTCTCTATATTCATGAATGTGTTGTTCTTTTACTGACACTTTAATGGGGTATTATGAGGAGATGGTGTTAGTGGAGGCATTCAACTTGATATCTTTAACTAGAAAACTCCAAAATTACTTACCATCTGTGTTTTTGTCTTTCTTAGGTTAAAATCCAGATAGAGTCCACATCAGCCTGCCTCAGGAATGGCTGGCTTCAACCATACTGGTGTCAACCATGCAGTCTTCTATCTGCTGGGCATTCCAGGCAGAGAAGACCTACATATGTGGTTTTCTATTCCCCTGTGCATCTCCTATGTCTTTGCTCTCCTTGGAAATGGTCTGCTCATCTTCATTATTCTGACAAAGAGCAACCTCCATGAACCTATGTATCTTTTCCTCTGTATGCTGGCTGGAATTGACATTGCCTTTGCTACTACCACAGAACCTAAAGCATTGGCCATTTTCTGGTATAATAATAGGGAAATTTCTCTTAATGGATGCATTGTCCAGCTGTACTTCCAGCATACTTTCTTCATTTCTGAGTCAGGCATCTTGTTGATGATGGCATTTGACCGCTACATTGCAATATGTTACCCTTTGAGATACACTATGATACTCTACTCACTCCCTAATTGGAAAAATTGGTGTGGCTGTTTTCTTGAGAGCACATTGTACAATCTTCCCCATAGTATTTCTTCTAAAAAGGCTAACTTTTTGCAGAAATAACATCCTCCCACATACATTCTGTGAACACATTGGCTTGGCCAAATATGCTTGTAATGACATTCGAGTAAACATCTGGTATGGCTTTTTTGTCTTAATGTCAACAGTGATCCTAGATATGATCCTTATTCTTATATCCTATGTTCTGATCCTCTTTGCTGTCTTCCATGTCCCTTCTCAAGATGCTCGCCACAAAGCTCTCAACACATGTGGCTCCCATGTCTGTGTCATTGTCCTTTTTTATGGGCCTGGGATCTTCTCAGTTCTCACTCAGCGCTTTGGACACCACATTCCACTACATATCCATATTCTGCTAGCCAGTGTCAGCATGCTTGCTCCACCTATGCTGAATCCCATCATTTATGGGGTCAAGACAAAACAGATATGAGATCAAGTGGTTTATGTGTTGTTTCCAAATCAGAAATGACTTTGAGGATGGGAGAGATTAATTTCTCAGAATAGCTTTCTATGAGATATATTTTGGTAGGAGTAAATAAAAGACTAAGAAATGACTCACTGGGAAAAACAATTCATTGGGTTTTGGGTCTTTGAAGCAACTTACAGGGACTCTGAGACTTGTCTTTGTCATCAGTCTGAAAATAGTGCCTATGGGTTTACTGGATACCGATGACTCATTGTTTGGGGATGGGGGGTTGCTTTCTAGTAGTCATGCCTAACCCTGAAATGTTCAGCTCAAATTTGGGAATGGATTATGTAATATTATGTATATTATGTAATATTAAAAGTCTTGTTTAGATAAACAATAAGTTTTTCATCTAGAGCTTTGTCAAGTGCTGAGACATCTCAGTACATTCCTAGCACTCACCTAAAATCTTTATTTTTTTCATATGCATTCTCTTTTTATTTTCCCCTGCACTAGTAGGACTGAACTTTATCACTGAGGTATATCCTGCCCCGTACCCCTTTTAAAATTTAAAATATTGGGTCAGGGCCTCAGTTGCCAAGGCTGGCCTTGAACTTGTGATGCTCTGGTCAGTCTCCCAGTGGCTATAATAGCAGGTGTGTGCCACACATTTATTTGATCATATTTATTTGAACTGTGTAAAGCCTGTTACATGCCTTATGTATTTTTTGGGGGGTACCTGGGATTGAACCCAGGGGCGCTTAACCACTGCGCCACATCCCCAGTCCTTTTATTTGTATTTTATTTAGAGACAGGGTCTCTCTGAGTTGCTAAGTGCCTCAGCTGAGGCTGGCTTTGAACTCACAATCCTCTATCCTCTGCCTGTTGGGATTACAGGCGTGTGCCACCATGTCCAGCTGTAATTTTAATCTTTATATTAGACTCATTGTTTCTATTACAGTATTCTCATTTTATAGACATAAAATCTGAGGCTCAGAAAGGATATATAACTTCAAGAAATAGTAATATCTTTGGGAAGTTATTTTCTTGGGTTGTTTAAATTTTAATTTTTCTTTCTTTCTTTTTTATTTTTTTGGTTTTACTTGGTTGTTGGTTTTTGTTTAACCTAAAGAAATAAATGTTTTCAAATCCATTTTCCTCTGGGTTTTATTGTTTTAATCTTAGAATATATTCTTCAATCTAAAATTTGATTCTAACAGATTTTCTTATAGCTTTTTATGGCATACTTTTTATATTTAATCTTTCAAGACAAAATGTTGATAAACATAAGCAATGTAAGGAAAACATAAAAGTCATTACAGCTCAAGCTACCATGATTTTCCTTGGTTACTGGTTCTGTGTTCAAGGTGTAAAGATTTAGTCATGTCACTCAGAGTGGACATGTCACTCATGAGTTTGTTAGAAGAAACAGCAAAAAAGGGGAAAGGAGAAAACCTTCAAAGGAGAGAATGGGTCCTCTCAGGAGAGGGACAGCACTCTCTCCTGCCCTCCTGCATTTTTGAGGGTCCTAGGGAAGTTTACAGGAAATCCCACCTGGGATCACCGCTTGACTTCTGACTGACAGCAGGATTGCAACAGAAATCCCCACTGCACATGGTCTCACTCCATGGAGGGGAGGTTTTAATGACATGCCAAAGATCCAAGATAACTCTGGATCACCTTGGTCCATACTGACCGGTTCTAGTTGGAATATGCTTTTATAGATATTATGGTTAGGGGGCTTGCTTCTCATTATCATATCTCCCTGAGTTCTGGAATCTGGTCTGTGTAAGGGAGTTCCCCACCCCCACCACCAATATCAGCATTATCTATTCTTGTGGGCAGTAAAGAACCCATCTGTGCCTGCCTTTCTCCTGAAGATAACATGTTGTTTGTTGAGGAATGTAAAATGTAACATGTCCTATTGACTTCAGTCAGACAGGGCTGCAGGCAAATTGTATTTTAAAATAAAGTATATGGCAGGGGTGGGGGTCAGCATAGTAGACTCAATTTGTAGATTTGTCCCCTTAACTCCATGTTCCATTGCTCATGTCTGTCTGTTACCTGTCAGAATGACCAATAATTAGACAACTGAGACATAATTTTGAAATTGATTATACTGCCCAATTTTTTAGAACTTTCATATGATTGCATCTTTCTGCATAGATGATATAAACTTTTTTCTAACATATGTCATGCAATTAAAAACGTCATGCAATTAAAAACATTTCCTCTTGTAGTATGAATTCAGAAATAAGCATAACAAGCTTATTAGTTATACTCTTCAAATTTTCCATATAAATACTAATCATTCAGCAATGATAGGAAGAAGGGTTAAAATTTGTCATAGTAATTAATATTTGTCAGTTTGTTGTAATTCTTGTAATTTTTTGCTCTGGAGAAGCTAAACACCGCACTTTTGACATGTTTTATACTGTTTAGTTGAATAGGAATGTGACTGTGTATGTTTCTATTGGTTAGTGCTTTAAAACTGATTTTTTTTAACCAAATCTGATAATCTCTGAATTTTTTCCCTGTTTTTATTGGTGCATTATAGTTGTGCATATTGAGGGGATTTGTTGTTACATGTTTGTACATACCTACAATATAACAATATAATTTGGTCATTATCACTCCCCAGCACATAATCTCTGAATTTCTTTCACTTAGCAGTATGCATTTAAAATTTCTCCATGCCTTTTCATGCTTGAGTATTCACTTCTTATTATTGTCGAATAATATTCCATTGTATTCAGGTTCTAGAGTTTCATCCATTAATCTGTTGAAACACATCTTCAATCATGAATAAAGCTTATCTAAATATCTGTGTGCAGTTTTCTGTGCCGACATAAGTTTTCAATTCATTTTGGTAAATACAGTACTGAGGAACATAATTGCCTGATCCTATAGTAAGATTATATTTAATTTTGTAAGGAACTGCAAATTGTGTTCCTACATGACTGTTTTATTCAACATTCCCACCAGCAACCGATTTCTGTTGCTTCACATTCTCATCAGCATTCGTGGCTGTCAGTGTTTTGGATTTCAATTGTTCTAATGGGTATATAATGGTATCTCATTTGCTATTCTTTAATTGCTGTACTGTTGAGCATCACTCAGATGTTTATTTGCCATTTCAATGTTCTCTCACCAGAACAATTATAGGTAAATTTGGTAGACACTGCAATTTTTTGCTCTTTTTTCTTCTTATTTCCCCAATAAGGAAGAAGGAGGAATGAGTGAGAGCAGATGAGAGTATGTTTTTAAATTTAGTGACATGAATCTGTGTGAGTTTCTAACCAGTCAATTCTGATTTAATATATAACATTTTTTGCTAAAAGTAAACAAGTAGGTGCTGGAATCAGAGTCAGAAGTTTGAAGAGGAGGAATATTTGAATTTTTAACGAGGTGGGAGAGTGAGCTGATGTTAGCAGACGTGTAAGCTTGCCGCGCTCTGTTGATAGTCTAGGTTGGCAATCATTTTGATCTCCATGTGACTACACAAATGTGGAGGTTGATTTGGTTCAGGATAACATTGGGTTGACCAGAGACAATAGAAGATTTAGAGAATGTTAACACACTTTAAAAGAAAATAATTATAATTAAGAGTGTGGAGTCTAAACTTGAGAACGTAAAACACAGAGTGAACTGGTGGTTTAGATTTGTAGATTAATAATCTTAGTGAGATTAAAAAATAGGGATAGTAAGCATGTACTTGGGCAAGTAAGTGTGACTAAACAGCAACATATTTGAATTAGTGAATTTGGAAGTAGAGAAAAGATGTGGAGTGAAGGGAAATGCATTTGGAACTAAGGAGGAAATGGAAGCAAGAGCACCGGGTGAAGATGAATGGAAAGAAAATATGATTGACACAGATTCTGAAAATGTGATATCCTTTTATTGTTTCCCTAATAAAAAAGGAAGAATAGGTGAGAACAGATACGAGTATGTTTAAAAGTTTATTGTCACAAATCTGTGTGAGTTTCTAACCAATCAGTTCTGATTAATATACACACACAGACACACACAAGAAAGTATTATTCAGTCTGATATTTGCAAAAACATGGATGAGGGCTGGGGATGTGGCTCAAGCGGTAGCGCACTCGCCTGGTGTGCGTGCTGCCAGGGTTCGATCCTCAGCACCACATACAAACAAAGATGTTGTGTCCGCTGAAAACTGAAAAATAAATATTAAAATTCTCTCTCTCTCTCTCTTAAAAAAAATGGATGAACCTGGAGGACATCACACTAAGTAAAAGAAGCCAGATGAAGGAAGAAAAATACTCTATGACACATATTTATAAATGGGATCTAAAATAGTCAATTTCATAAAAGCAGAGAGTAGAATGGTGGTTGCCAGAGGTAGAGTGAGGGGGAGAAGGGGCAGATGTTGTCTATTGGTTACAAAGTTTCAGTTAAGCAAGATGAATAAATTCTGGAGATCTAATCTACAGCAAAATGACTGTAGTTAAAGTACTATTGCATATTGGAAATTTGCTAAGGAAGTAAAGGTAATTATGTTAAGATGCTGGATATTTTAATTAGCTTATGGGAATTATTTTATAACACACACACATCAAAACATCCAGTTGTACATTTCAAATATATATAATTTTTTTGTCAATTATAACTCAGTAAGTCTGGGGAAAAAAGTACAAAGTGAAAAATAAGTTTTCTACATGGACACTGACGTGTTTATGTATCAGAGCCAAAGTCTTGTATAAGTCTGAGGGAATTTAGAAGGACTGCAGCCAGCATTGAGGAGTAGAAGAAGATAGATAATATGAGTCTCAAAAGAGCAATTCCTTCTACAGAAAATTGAGCAAGCATTAGTTTGGAACAAAGCCTAGGAAATATTCCACAATGATTTAATATATTTAAAACATATCAAGAACTTTCATGGGTTGTGAATTGCATCACAATATTAATGGACAAAAATATTCAACCAGAGGATTTTGCTTTTCATTTTTCTTGACTTTCTTTTTCTTACCAGATCATAAATTCCACAAAGGTACTAGCCTTCTTTACTTGAAAAGTGCCTGGCACAGAATGTGTTTTTAATAGAAAACATTAAATTGCTTGCAAAAAAGATCTATAAATAATTATCAAAATATGAAAAAAATTTCCATTGGCAACAAAATATGCCACATGGAAACATTGCTATAATAATTCAGAGTTCATATAAAAGTTTGTATGTAAACATATTCATAACATTTTTTTAAAAAATGTTTTTAGATGTAGTTGGACACAATGCCTTTATTTTATTTATTTATTTTTATGTAGTGCTAAGGATCGAACCCAGGACCTTGCATATGCTAGGTGGGCACTGCTAAGCCACAACCCCAGCCCCCAGAATATTTTTAATAGAGAAAAATGGAAGCTATAAAAATGTGCAACACTAGGGGAGTAGTAGTGGTATGTCTCCAATGCAGAATGTGTAGTCGTACATTTTTTCAAGAAATATTTGTAAATTACTAACTCCATGTGTCATACACATTGTGTTAAACTGGAGTTGTATTAAAGGAGCTGTATTAAAGGTAGCAGAATTGTACACAGAATTTCTCCTAAATAAGGAGATTTTAACTGCTCTTGCCACAAAAATGAAAAAAGGATAACTGTGTGAGATGATGGATGTGTTAATTTGCTTCACTATGGTAACCATTTTACTACCTGTCTGTATCCCATAACATCAGATTGTACACACAATTAAATATATTTAAAAAATAAATATGATTTCCTAAAAGTTTTTAGGAAATTTAAAGGAGCAATGTGGTTACAGAACATTCGTTAAAATGGGAACTTAGAGCATGCCAGATGTACAGAATGATCTCAATTATGTAAATTCCCCAAAACAGGGAATAAAGAAGCTTGGTGGGATTATCAATGAAAATATCTCATTACTATTCACTGGATGAAATATTAATTCCATAGATAAAACAATATGTATATACACACATATGCACATATTTTAAATGGACTTGACTTTGTTCAACATTTTATTAAGGTACTGTCAATGGAGTTAGCACTTAGTCTATGTTGGTTGAATGTGTGGCAAATGAACAAATAAGTGTTTAAAAAACCTATAGGACCCCAGCTCTCTCCCAACAAATTTCTCCCAAACTCTTGGATGCCCTTCAAGCATTTTTTAAAAAAATTTTGGGCTCCCAGTAACCATGCCTTGAAAGAGTTAATGGACTTTTAGTTAAGTCGTGGGAAGTAGGGGAGATCCTAGGGGAGAAGAAAATCACATGGATAGGTCCATGGTCCCTAGGATGCTCAGAGAAAAAATGATTTCTCCTGCAGTTCCTTCGCCGGCTTGGTTTGTTACACATAGCCTTTGGCTGTGGGGACTTCCTGGGATGAAGTCAGGGGCACAGCTCCAGGTGGTGGTTATGGAAGGCTGTGTGTGATGAACACTTTGGAGTGAGGAGAGATGCATGTTGACCAAGATAGCTTTGTGCCTCTGTGGGTCCTTCTGTCCCTGGGCATGGACTGTGGGGTCTGACTGTGTATGGGGATAAAGAAGGTAAGGTAGGGGAAATACTGATGAGAGACATGGGGAACAATGATGGAATGCCTTCCTTTTTGGTCACTGTATAGAGGGTATATTTAGAATTCTCTGTCCTTCAAGAACAGAGTTGCAGAAGATAGACCAAAATGTTCCTATGGAAGCTTGGTGCTTCTACTGCTTCTAGACTTCTGCTTCTAGACTTCTTTAACTGCTTTCTTCTGTGACCCTGGGAAATTGCCTTCCCTTTCAACACCCTTATAAATAATAATTACATGGTTATTCTAATTCAGAGGTCAGGAAATTTGTAAAGGCCCAGAGTAATATTTAAGGCTTCAAATGTGGTTTATTCAATCACTTCCTACAAAAGGAGACATAGGTGATATGCAAATAAATGAAAGTGGCTATGTTTCAACAAAACTTTATTTATCACAGCAGGTGGTGAGCATGATTTCCTTCCCAGGCTTCAGTCTGATGATCCCAGGAATAAAGTCTTAACCAGCATTCATGTATCATATCTCCGACTCAAACTTGGGCAATTCAACGTGGAACTGATGAAGTAGTTGTGCTGTCCTATGAATTACACGTTTGTGGGAGTCCCCTCTAGCACAGGTGAGGGGACTGTAATGCTGGAGGCAGGCTACCAGGGGAATGGACTCTTGAGGTGCCACTTCTCCGAGGAAACCAACTTCTTGAGAGGAAAGTGGTAATGTTGAATGAAGACAGGCAAATATATGACTTTTGTTAAGTCACACAGTATCTCGGTGAGAGTGAGTTTGATAAGAAAATTAGTGACTGTGAATTTGTGTGGGTACAAACGTGGGAAAGGTTAAATGTGTTTGTGTGTAAAGTTTCATGGTAAACGTCTATTCATGTGAACTGTGAAAATGTGTGTCAGTGGATAAATCCTCGTCGCAATTTGTGTATGAGTATTTGTGTGACGGTAACCATACCATGAGTGATATGTGTAGCTGGCAGAGCTGGAATTGAACCCAGGTCTGATTCTAAAGCTCACATCATTTTTCCTAGGCTACAGTGTCTTAGATTTTCAGAAGTTATAGCATAAAAAGTAGAACTGGAAGGGGTTGAGGTAAAAATCAAAAACCAAGACCCAAAGAACAAAAACCAAAACAAAACAACAACAACAACAAATGTATTTTAGGGTAATCAGAATAACAAAAGGAAGATTTTAAAAACAAATGGAAGATTTGGCCTGGAGAATCTTAGATTCAGATATCAGCCTGGCTATCAATAAGTTGTTTGGAGAAATTATATATGTTAGTTTCTTCACTTGTAAGCTAGTAATAATTTCAGTTTCATAATTTGACATGAGGATTAGAAATAAGAAATATGTCTAATACTCAGGTATGTAATGGTTGCTATTATAAAATTTAGAAGTTATAACAGAAATTGGAGATTACAAATAATAAGATGAAAAGTGATGTTAGATTTGGTAATTGTGGTGTAATAAATGATTTTAGAGAAGGAAGTTTTAGTAGTATGTTGGGGGTTTTAAGTATAATGGCAATGTGTGAATATTAAGAGGGAGGGAAGAAGATGGATGAAGAAAGCAGATTCCTCCTTTTATAAAACTGAGGTGAAGGGGAACTGGACACTTAAATATATTTACAGGCAAGGATCAGGAGTCACCAGAGAGGGAGAAGTTGAAATTACTAGAGAGTGATGGATTAATGGGGAGAGGTAAGTAAAGAGAAGACAGGGCTGGGGTTCAGTGTACAGATGGGTTTAGCCTTAAACAGGAGGAAGAGGGGAAAGATAATTTTCATGACAGTAGAATGCATTTGGACACAAACATAAACAGAGTATAACTTCCCATTTGTCTGGTTGTACATGATGTAGAATTACACAGGTCGTGTAATCTCTGTTGTATGCCAACTTTAAGTCCTTTTGGTATAAACCTAGGAGTAGAATAACTGGGTCAAATTGTGGTTCCATTCCAAGTTTTCTGAGGAATATCCATACTGCTTTCCATAATGGTTGCACCAATTTGCAGTCCCACCAGCAATGTATGCGTGTGCCTTTCCCCCCACATCCTTGCCAACTTTTATTGTTGCTTGTATTCTTGATGATTGCCATTCTGACTGGAGTGAGATGGAATCTGTGTGGTGCTAGGAATTGAACCAAGGGTCTTGGGCATGTGAGGCAAGCACTCTAGTTACTGAGTTATATCCCCAGCCCTTCAGTGTAGTTTTGATTTGCATTTATCTAGTTACTAGAGATGTTGAACATTTGGAAAAGATGATATGAATATAAATAGATTTGTAGTGGCAGAACAAGCAGTACGAGGAAATTAACAACAAATGACTTTATTTTTCTTCTTGAAAACCAGGAGTCAGGGAGCTACAACCACCTGATTAGTAGGAGCAGGGAGAAGTAGGGCAGAGAGGAATTGATTCAAGTTTGCTCTGGGGATCCAAATTCCAGGCCCATTATTTGTCAAGTCGGGTGACCTTGGGTGGGGGTACTTCTTAAGTTCTCTCAGTTCTGCTTGTTCTCCTATCAGTAAAATAGGAAAATGACTACAGTTATCTCAGGCTGTGGTGACAGAGATAATGCACCTAAAGCATAGTGTCTCTACTTAATGAAGTCCTCCCTTCCCCATCCACTTCACACCATACTGCAAGAGAGCTACCAGAAACCAAACTTCCTCATGCCATTCCCTCACTCTTGTCAATCAAGTTAAACTCAGAAACTGTAAAAACAAAAGAACTTTGTTTGGGGTCTTAGGAATTGCAATTTGGGAAGTACAGATTCAGATAGCTCTCAATTAGTATTCGAAGAAGGCAGGGAAAGTGGGAGTTCTAGGGGCAAGCAGTGCTGATTATAAAGATGCAAAACTCATTCTGCTTTCATTTATTAAAAAAAATCAATAAAAAAGATGCAAAACTTCCTTTGTAGGAAACGTCTATGGAAATGTGGAGAAAGAACAGGGACTAGTGACCAGTGGAAAATAAGAAGATGTACAATGGGAATGTCCAGAAAACAAGAGTCTGAAAATCTTTTTGTGTGCATGACAATGTAATAACCTAGTTCTTCCAGTTGCCTACAGTTAAAAGGTGAAGGTGACCAAAGTCACATTCCAGGTGGCAGCTTCAGATGTATGTAAGTCCTGCTTCCTCAATGGCCTTGATTTCATTTTGAAAAAATTTCAATGTTTTCATAATTTTCCTTTTATTTTAACACTACAAATCCTTCAGTCTCTCTTATCACTTTATCATAAATTCTAAAGCCATGAGAGAAGTACTCAAAGTCCTCAATGATTTGGTTTCTACTTCACTCTCCAGAGTCATTTTCTACCATGTCTGCTTTGCTGTTATCTTTGAGCCATTATAATTTTCCTCCAAATCCCATGCCCTTTCACATGTCTATGATTTTATTCAAGTTATTCCCTCATCACCTCTCTTAGCAAACTTTTACTTATTCTTCAAGGTGAAACTCAGGGAGCACCTTTAGAAAGCCTTTTCTGGACTCCTGAACTTACCATAGCTTCCCGAGTTTAGCTTTTCCCCTACATTGTAAAATTATGTAGATAGGTATTTTGCTTAATTTCTGTCTCCCTCTAAGTATGCCCCCAAGCAGCCATGCCTGGCACACAGTAGGTGCTCAGTGGGGCTTGTTAAACTGATAGGCAACTCAGTTACCATTTTCCTTTTAAGAAACATCAAACTCTGGAAATCAAAGTGAAAATTACCGTGCTCATTTTTCATAGCTCTTAACTGTTTATAAAAATTTGAGACTAAGATCTGTGGCATTTCTGAGCAGAGTGACCTGTCTTAAAGTTGATCTACTTCATCCTCTCCTGACTGTAGTTAAGGTGATATAAGAGAGACCCACAGCTCAGAAGTGATTTATCGAGATACATAGCTAGCAAATAGAATGGCAAGGAATTTTCTTCCACATCTCTGCAATCCCTGACCAGCAGGCTTTTCACTGCTTTTCCCAATGAAAAATGATCTGTTCTCTCCTCCCCTACTTCCATCCCATTCAGCTTTTTGGGAAGAGAGAAGAGTAACTACCAAATCCTACACACCAACACACTGGTGACCTGCTGTAGGTATGGCAACCTTCAACTACACTGATACCAGCCACTCACTCTTCATTCTGCTGGGCATCCCTGGCCTGGAAGACCAACACACATGGATCTCTCTCCCCTTCTTTCTTTCCTACCTTGTTTCCCTACTTGGGAATAGCCTCCTCATCCTCGTCGTCATGACGGAACACAGCCTCCATGAACCTATGTACCTTTTCCTCTGCATGTTGGCTACAGCTGACCTCGTCCTCTCCACGACCACTGTGCCCAAGGCCCTGGCCATATTCTGGTTTCATGCTGGGGACATCTCCCTTGATGGTTGTGTCACCCAAATCTTCTTCATCCATGCAACTTTCATTGCTGAATCAGGCATTTTGTTGGCAATGGCATTTGATCGCTATGTGGCCATCTGTGACCCCCTGCACTATAGCACAGTGCTCAGCCGTGCAGTAATCACAAGAATTGGCCTGGCTGTGGCCTTGAGAAGCTTCTGCGTGATACTCCCGGATGTGTTCCTGGTGAAGCGACTGCCTTTCTGCCGTAGCAATCGGTTGCCGCATACCTACTGTGAGCACATGGCTGTGGCCAAGTTTGCATGTGCTGATATCCGTGTCAATGTTTGGTACGGCTTGTCTGTCCTCCTCTCCACTGTGGTGCTAGATGCCTTGCTCATCTTAGTTTCCTACAGCCTCATCCTTTATGCAGTCTTCCACCTTCCTTCCAGAAGAGCTTGGCAAAAGGCTCTAGGCACATGTGGTTCCCACCTTGGGGTCATTTCCATGTTTTACTTGCCTGGCATTTTTACCATAATTACCCAGAGGTTTGGGCATCATGTTCCTCTCCATACCCACATTCTTCTGGCCAATGTCTGCATGTTGGCCCCTCCCATGATGAATCCCATTATTTATGGGATCAAGACCAGGCAGATTCGAGAGCGTGTGCTCAGTACTTTGTCATTACAGTGGAAATGATGCCGAGTTTGATTGGGTGGTATATTTACTAATGTTAGACCCTCTCTTTTTTTGTGCCTACTCTGTAGAAGATTATGACTTGGGAGTTCCACTAACAGCAAAGTGACTCAAAGTGAGTCAGATTGCCATGTGAACTGGAGAAGGGTATTGTTCAGGAAAGAACATGAGCTTTTGGATCAGACTTGGTTTGAATTCTGACTTCACTGGTGATAATGAAATGTTTGACCTTGGGAAAATTACTTATTCTCTTAAAGTCTTAGCATGTGCTTAGCGGCAACAGAAAAAGAGGCAAATCAAAACCAAACCAAATTAAAAAAAACTATCTGTAATTCACTTATCCAAGGGCATCACACACACACACACACACAAAACCCATCTAGACAGAACCTATATTAATCATATACATGCATTTAATATCACTTAAAATACATTTATTTGAATTTGATATGGGGGTTGCCATAATCCCCAAATGTCTTGATTATGTCCTGATTGTAGCTTTATCATAAGGGTGTGAGAGAACTAAGTATAAATAGGATCCTGACTCTACATAACACAGGGTAAATTGTGGATACATTTAAAACTTTTCTTCTGTTCTGCTTTTAGTCCCCAAGGGGTGGAAAGTTGATTCGTGAGTTTATCTCCCACTTCTATTATCATTCATGAATTAAAAGTCTCCTTCACTGTTCAATCCATCTTATTGGTTCCACAATTCTGAAAGGTAAAATGGGCCCAATCTTTGGGGACAGAATGGGTTACAACAGGACTGAGGGGTTGGAATTCCAAGGGAGAGGGGTGAGGCGAGTGGGATGGGGCAGAATCATCTAAGTCATCTTGAATCTGGAGGAAAGGAAGAGGTGAGAACAGGCAGAATAGTCTCTTCTATCAGAGAGGAAACAGATGATGAAGGATGCTCTGTGTTTGAGAAAGCAAGGAGAAGGAAAAGGAGGAAGTTGTCACAACATACTTATGATACTCTAGACAGAGTCTGTGTCCCACCTCCTACTTCTGAACTCAGAAACCACACTACCCTCCTGGATCTCTTTCTGCTGAGGCTGTCAGATGCTATGCCCTCTCCACAGAAATGCAATGTTGGTCACTGCAATTGTGCCTATTCTGTCCTCCCATAGGGAGATTCCTGCTCCAGACACACAAGCCTGAGGTGCACATATTTGAGAGAGCTTGTTAGTGGCCGAATCCATGGTTTGGATTTCTTTTTTATGCCCTTTCACACACTGCTTTCCACCATCAAACCATTCAAGCTGGAGATGTGCGCTGGGGGCAGGACTTTGAGATGAGGTAAGCTGGTCACAACAGGAAGGAGATGAAACTCATTTCACCATCACTATTTGCATGGAGGGGAAAATAAAAGCAAATTCTCTCCTCACCTTGGATGATGGGATACTTCATCCTCAGAAGTATCTTTTTAGGAGAATCTGGAAGACAAACTTGTTCTTTCTTCTTGGTTCTGTGTGTCACCTGCTGACCTGGAATGCATGCTGACAGACATATTTCTCCAGGCTCAAAACCACTTCCTCATAATTGGAGATGTGGCCACAGCCACCCTTCTCTGCTATGTCTTAGAAACACTTATTCTATGTAAACCAGAAATACTTGCCTAAAGAAAGGGGAATTTGAAAGTGGGGTGATAAAACTGGATGTTCTAGGGAGAGTAGGAGTTTGCCATTTTTCTGGGAAGAACAATGAAATCAGGGGGCATGTTCATCAGCTTTTTATTCCTGTGACAAAAATACCTGACAAGAACAACTTAGAGGAGGAAACGTTTATTTGGGTTCAGTTTCAGAAGTTCAATCCATGGCTGATTAACTCCATTTCTTTGGGCCTAAAGTGAGGCAGAACATCATGGTAGAAGGGTGGGGTAGAGGAAAGCAGCTCATCATATGGTAGTGGCAACCATAAAAAAAAACAAAACACAACAAAACAAAAAAAACACAACCCAGATAAAGCAAAGAGCCAGGGTGAAGAGATAATCTCCAAGGGCTTACTGTGACCTATTGCCTCCAGCCACATCCCACCTGCCTGTAGTTACATCTAGTACAGCAATCCTTTCAAACTGTTAATACATTTAATGAATCAGTCACTGATTGGGTCATAGCTCTCATAATCATTTTACCCCTGAACATGGCTGCATTGGATGACATGAACTTTTGGGGGAATACCCCCTATCCAAATCATAATAGGGGGTTGTTCCAGGCTGGACTATATGAACAGTATTCCAGGAACTTTGATGTTATCACTAGTAAAAATATGAGAACATGGACAGAAGGTGTTTTTGCTGAAAGCTCAGTTCTTGTCCCCCATGGCAATTCAATAACAAGGACAAAGTTTTGAGCAAAGGAGATACACAGGGGACTCCTGTCCCAAAGGCAGTGATTCTGCCCATCAGCAGGAACAAGGGGGCTTTTAAAGAGGTGATTCAGAGACCACATTCCCCGTGTTCTGTCAGAGTTGCAACTCACTTATTTGGGAGACAGTCATTTCTGATTTTGTGGTACCATCCCCAAAGTTTGGGTTACTTTGTTCCTAAGGTGGGTGTGTACTCAAGGACAGATAAATCTGGTTACAATGGGGAAGAAAGGTAATCCTGCTTCCCCAAGACTAGGGAGGAGCAGGGAGAGAAGAGAAAGAAAGGTCCATTTAAAAAATAAGTTGCAATGGCAGAGCAGCAAGGGCTGTATTAAAAAACAAAAACAAAAACAAACAAACAAAAACCCCACAAACCTTGTACAATGCTAAAAAAAACCCCGAAACCCACCAACATTAATTATGTTTAGAACTGTTCAAGTATTTGGGGTTTAAGTCTGTGGATTGTGGCTCAGTGGTAGAGTGCTTGCCTAGCATGCATTAGGTCCCAGGTTCAATCCCCAGCACAGTAGGGAACCTCAATATTTGGGGTTTAAGGAACAATGAGTAAATTGGAGACTGAAAGCACAATGTATTTAGGAAGCCCTTTTCCAAACCATGAAAAAGACAGGCCAAAGGTAATAGCCTGGAGATAGATATTGTTATACAAGTCACATAAAGGAGACAGAAACACGGTTTTTGGTCGAGTTTTGAGTCAGATATGAGGAATTGCCTTCACTTGAGGGCATCCTAAAGGAATCTAGGGCAGAGATATTGATATTGAAGGTCATCTGGCTTTCAGTGATCTCCCTGCTAAAGCCTGCTTGCCGAGACCCTGCCACCTATGCAGAGACAAGATAGTTCAGAGTTCATGGGATAAAGGCAGGGTTCATGGATGAGAAGGGACACCCGATTTTGACCATCCCGTTTTCAGTGGACAGAGGGCCAGAGGGCCTGCATTTCCTCCTCCATCATTGAAACCAGGGTTGAAGAAGGGCCGCAGGGGTTCCGTGAAGGCACATTCAGAGAAGGTGTAGATGAGGGAGCCATGATCAGTGATGTTATAGAAGGAGACGATGCCATCCTCATAATTCAAAAAAATCCCAACTTGGCACGGAGGCACCTGAAGATGGAGGGGAGTCTGGGGACAAGTGCCAGCCTCATACTTTTCTTTGTTCCACAACCAAATTGTCCAGAAACCATTCTCAGTATTGACCAAAAATTGCCCCTTCCTCCGTACAGAGTTTTTGCAGACCCCCAGGTCCCAGGCCTCCTTTCCTGTCACATTTACCTCCCAGTAGTGTTTTCCAGAGTTGAAGCTCTGGGCACCGAGGACTATAGGATAATTATCAAATCTCTCTTCATTTTCTGGTACATCCTGTCGGGTGTTTCCAAGTCGCACTCGTCTCCTATCCTCTGAAAGGATGAGCCATGGATTGGCTGTGTCTTGATCCAGAGTGATGTATACTACAGAAAGAGGACATAGGTCTTGTGTGTTATAGGGGCAGTGTCAGTAATCCTGTGCTCCTCATGGGGAGACACTCCCCATTGAGGGGGTGACCCTGAACATCATATGATGAAATGACACCCAGCCAACTCCAGCCTTATCCTGACATCTGAAGGAACCTTCTCTAACTATTCCCCATGTACTCTGACCTGCCACCTCTCCTTCTTGACCCCGAGATCCTCTGCCCTCCCATTATTCCCTTTTGCTCTAACCTAGCAACTCCTAGAGGTCACCTCACCTCCATAGGTCCTCAGCATTTTCTTTAGTCCTGGCACATGACAGATACTTCTTAGGTCTGGGGAGTCAATGTCCAGCTTCTTCAGGTTCCAGGACTCACTCCTGGGGGAAAGAATTCGAGATCTGTCTCCCACTTCTATCCTACATCCTAATGAAACTTATAAACACCTCATGTTCTAGTGTCCAGGTGAGAGAAAAAAAAAAAAAGAAAGAATATGGTGTTTAATTTCTATCAAAGAGTTCCTGGGTCCATGAACCTCTGCAGACTGTGGGTATTCTACAGTTCTTCTCAAGCCCAGGGTCAACACACAAGTGTGTTCTGTTTCATTTTACAGGCAAGGCATGTGATATAGGCTGAATCACTTCTCTAATGAACCTTGAGGAATCTTGCCCATGCTGTGGATCTTACTCATGGCTCATTCTGAGAGGTTTGCAACTGGTTAGGTCACATCTAGAAAATAAGTCCCAGCAGGCTGTGGATTCAGAACTTCCCAGAACATCCTTGTTTGTTGGAGCTTTACTGTATGACAATGCGATAGTCTGATTACTTTGGACAATTTACCAATTGAGGTGCCCATTTATTAGCTTTATGAGACCAGAAAATATTTTATAGAGGGTCAGGTCTTTGAGATTTGGGAGGCATATGTAGAAAGGCATGCCCTGAAATTTTTCCCATCAATCAATAGATATGCGCTTCCTGCCACCCATTCTTTTGGGGAGAAAATTTCTCCTTACCTTTCCAGGACAACTTTCACCTCCTGAGGAGAAAAGAGAGAGTGTAAGTTTTGGAGTTTCAGACTCAAATGTAGAGTTTAGTGTTGTGGTAAGGTGGTATCACCCTCTGATCCCTGGGGATCCGCTTTGCCCTGGTCCTCTGGTCCAAGGCCCAAATGATGATTCTGACCAGCTTGTAGCAGAAAGAATGTGGGGATGCTTGTGGGGTAACCAGAAACCCAGCATAGGTGTATCCTACAGCCAGGGAAGGATCCTCAGTTTAAGGGACTCCGACTCAGAAAACAAATTGGAAAGATCAGATTCTTAGAGGGGGTTGGGGGAGGAAGGAAGGTGGAAGAGGGAAAATAGCACAGCCTGAGAAAAGCCCAGAGACAGTCACGGGGAAAGAGGCTCAGGTAGGATGCCCAGAAACAGCACCCTTTTACTTGTGGGCTGAGTTGTTTGGAGAAGGTTTAGTTAATGCTGTGTCCTGTGCTGTGGGTAATGTTGTCCAATCAACTGAGCATATTAGATTGCAGGGCTGGAGGCCCTCACATGGGAACTGGCTCACTCCTAGGCCCAATCAAAAGGGCATCAGGAAGTCCAGTTCAGTGTTGGGCAGAAGACAGCCTGCCAAGTCAAGCCAATATAAATCAGACAGTGGCTCTGTCTTTAAAACAAGAACAACAACAAAAAACAGGACTATTTTCATGACCACATCTGACTGGAAAGGTGTGGGAAAAGAACCATAGAACATTAGAGCAGAGGGACTTCTGATACCACTTTTTTTTCCAAAGTGAGGACAACATAACCCATTGGTGGATGCAAGATGATTTTAAGCAGGACATACATACATAAAAAAAAAAAAAAAGCAACGTTAATCTTTACTTTTACTACTTCAGTGAACTTCGTTAAATCATTTGATTTAGTCTGATTAACATCTCTTAACAACTATTTCTTAGTTGTCTTATTTATGAAATGGAAAGTAGTATCACCCACAAAGTTTGGCAAGTCATATGTACTGTAAGAATTTGTAGTTATTAAGAAATACATGAAAATTGGCTACTATTGTTCTAGAAAAAATCTTTTAAAACTAAATGTATTCAGGAAAAAGTGAGGCAATTTAAAGAAAAATAACATTAAGATCATTTAGTCCGTAGAAATAGCAGAGTGTACAGATGATGTGCTTATGAGTAACAGTAGGAGAACTATCGTTATTTAGTTCACTGGTATCAAAAATAGAGACGACAGGTCTAGAAAAGAAAAGGGGCTTAAGCTAGAGTTGTGGAGAGAATTGGTGGCAGAGCAGGAGCCACTGTCTCTTAAGTTTCACTTCATATTTTTTAGTTGTATTTATTAAAAACCTCCTCATGGTTAGATATTTATCTCAATTTTTTCCCTCAATCACTCCTAGAACCCTTCTTCCCAACTCACCTGCAGGAGCTCCAGTGCTGAGCCCCGACTCTTCCACTCCAGCTCCGAGATCAGCTCTTGCAGGGCCTGGCTTTGCCGGGCCAGTTCAGCTTCCGTCTCCCCCAGGATTCTAAGTTGTTCCATCTCATCCTTCTCCAGCTTCTGCATCTGCCTCTGTTCTTCTTCATCCAGAAAGATTTTCTGCTGCATAAACTCTGCATGAATCCTTGATTTGTGTGTCTCAACCTGCCTCTTTATGTGAGGAGAAAGAGATGGTTTCTATGAAAATTTCCCAAGCTTTGGGGATGGAGGTGTTGTTGCCTATTTCTGTCTCTTGAAGACTCAACAGTCTGGTTATGTCTGAGAACTCACACACACACAATTTTCTGGGGACTCTGGTAGGCAAGTGTATGAAGCTTCTGGAACTAGCATTGGTAGTGGTTGGGGCACATTGTAGCTATCCTATAATCACAGCCACATCAACATATAGCATCAGCAGATACTTCTCAACCTTTCTTGCAAAATGCAGTTGAAAGTCCATTTGTCCTTTGCATCTCAAGGAGTTACAGAGAGTAAAACCTGCTCTCACTCATGACAACTTCACAAAGACAGGATCACAATACCATTCCTAAATTCCAGGGAAAGGGTGGCTTTGGGATATTCTTGGATTGCCCTCTCCTGCTAGAGACTAGAGGGTCAACCAATAACATAGAATATACTCTTTTACCACTGTCAGGGTATAAGTGGCAAAAGGGTATATGTACTGAGATCCTTCCATAGCCCTCTGATCCTGGACACTCCCTACCTCTTCTAGAAAAATCACCATTTTGGAATAGGCTTTAGTTCTCCATTATACTTTGGGCCAGAGACCTGGACACGGTCAAGCAACTATCTGGTCAGACTGTTTTTTCCTGCCTCTGACACCTTGATGGATTCCTTCAGTCTGTCTTCATAGCCCCTGCCATTTACTAATATGGCCTCACAGTTGGTTTCTTTCTTAGGATAACTCTGTCACAGACGCTGAAATGCTGATGCTGTAATCCCCTGAAACTAGGCTCAGAATAGCTCAGTTTGAGCCTTTCAGTACCTTCTCCAGTGATGCTCAATCTTTGTGCCTGTTAAAAAGCCCCCATTCTTTTTATTCCTCTCTATACAGAGACCTAGGAGGTAGACCATTCATAGAGTGAGATATACCAATTCCATTCCTCCTCAAAAGGTATAGCTAGTTAAGATTCCCCAAGTTCAAGAACCTGGGCCCTTCCCAGACTTTAACTCTTGCCTTCCAGTCTGCTCTCTTCATTGCAAGATCCACTTCCAACTTCTCGGTCAACTCCTGCTTTTTTCTCAGTTTCTCTAACGCCTTTTGGAGCTTCTCCTGTGGAGAAGGATAGCAGGTTAATCCCTCACCAGACCAAAAAGTAGGATGAGGGGTGTGGATTGGGGCAAGATCATATTGGTTCTTAGAAAAAGACCAAGAACAAAGAAGGAGGGAGGACTAGAGACTGACTGCCACAGGAATTCCCATCTACAGAATTCCTACTCCAAAATTTTACTTTGGCAAAAGCCTAATACGTCTTATGAAACAGAGCTCTTCTAATGGGGTGGCAGGATGGGGGTATTACTCATTTCTAATTAACCAGGAGGCCAAGAGGAAACATGATATTTGAAGTATTTTCCCATAGCAGATCCCCTACCCTTGGGAGGAGAAGGTTGTAACCTGCAATTTCCCCTTAGACAGGGAAGGAAAGAAGTATTCCTCCTTTTCCCCCAACTTCAACTCCAGAGGTAGCTCTTTTCTTTCTGCTGCTCTAGGGAACAGACACTCATCAGGGCCCATCTTCTCCGGGGATTCCAGTGTTTGTGCTAATGTCTCACCTGATATTCCTGAGCAGCCTCCTCAATAGGGACCATGGTGTGGTCACGGTGTTTCTTGGATTGGGCACACACCCAGCAAAGGGCCTGCCCATCTTTCTCACAGAACAGGTGAAGCTTCTCTCCATGCACAGCACAGCGCGCTCCCTGTGTGTCTTTCTTGGCATCCTGGCCTATTCGTCGAAGGTTTTCCACCATGTTGGCTAGCTGCCGGTTGGGCCTGAGGTGCCTGAGCATAAAGTGCCGCCGGCACACAGGACAGACACTGCCTCCGTCTTTCCCAACCCGAGAGATGCATTCTTGGCAGAAGCTGTGGCCACATTCGATGTTCACAGGATCCACCATGGGATCGAGGCAGATAGCGCATGTGACCTCTTCCCACATCATTTCCAGGGGTATTGCTGAGGCCATAGTGGTGATGTCCCTCTGAAGCAGAACTGAAGATTTTGGGGAGGCTTATGGGTAGAGAATAAGGGAAAAGAGAAGATGAGGTTTGTATGAGAAAAACTATCTATAACTAGTCTATAAGAGGAAGATATGAGAATGAACTGGAGGAGTGAAAATAAGAATTTATCAAACTGACCACCAAGGACCTCTCTGTAGTCTGGCCCTATGATCCAGTCAGAGGAGGAAATCAAGTCTCCAGAGGAAGTAGAGAAGATTGGTGGGAACCTTAGAGGTACAGCTGTTGAATTATACATGATGAGTGATACTTTCATCATGCCTATCCCTGCTTAAATCCTCAGTGCCCAGTCTTTTCCCATCTGCATTCTCCCATCTCATGCCACCAAGCCATCATGTCAATAATAAGCTAATTATAATAGTGACCATTTACCATGTACCTTCCACACTCCACAGAGGTGATTCATGTTTTACACCTGGTCTTCATTAATCTATAAAATAATGGCAGGAGTTGGGTGACATACAGTCATGCGCCACATGACATACTGGTCAGTGATGGACTGCACGATGGTACAACAATAGTTTATATCATATAACCCAGGTGTGTAATAGGCTACATTATCTAGGTTTGTGTAAGTACACTCTGATGCTTGCATAACAGTGAAATCAGTTAATAGTACATCATTAAGGGATGTATGATTGCTTATGTCAAAATAAATGTAAATGTATATTATACACACAGATGTTTTGAATATATGTATGTGCATTCAAGGATACATATGCGTACAGACAGACACATACACAGCACTCCCTGGGATCTCTCAGCTGTTCCAAACTTAGAACCTGACTCCACTTCCTCTAGGTGAACATTCTAAACGGGCTGCCCCTCAACCCCCAGAAGGGGGACTTCGGCAGGGGGAGGGGGGTCGTCTCTTGTAGGTTCCCCTGGACCACCCTCTGGGCTCAGTTATAATGCTAATTCCTCCCAGCTTCACCAATCCCCTTGTCCCAGCTGAGATACCTGCATCCAGGGCAGCGGGAGCCCCTGCCAGGCGACTCTGAAGTCACTCAGAGCGCAGCTTCCTCCCAGACAGGCCAGCATGGGATGAACCCCTGGGCATGGGGGAGCCAGCACTACTGTCCAGAAGGCGCTAGGACAAAGTGCTCTAGGGTGGTCACTGGTTGGAAGGGGCTCTTCAAATCCTGGCATGGGGGAGAGGTCCCCTCGGCAGGACTGGGGTGCCTTGGTCTAGCCGGCCCCACTTACCTGATCAGTTGGCCGTGGCTCCCTATTTCACTTTCAGTTTCCTCTCAGAGGCAAGCCTGAGAGGAAATGGGAGGAGCAGTGGGAGGAGCAGTGGGAGGAGCGGAGAACTGAAGGGCGTGGGGAGGAGAGAGACGACTAGTTAGAGAGGAGAGAGGGGATGTGGGCGGGAGAAAGCAAAGCGGAGGCGGGCGGTGTCAGCTGCCTCTGGCTTTTGGGAAGCTGGGACCAGGGAAAGCACAGAGCAGTCAGCCGAGGGCACGCCCCCTGCCAGGTGTCTGCTTTGACTAAAATGTTTCTCTACAAATGGAAGTGTGGCTGCTTTGACACTGATCCTCACCCCACACCTAGGTGCTGTGTCCACGTCTGGGAGCTGCTCTTGAGGAGGTCTGGATGCAGAGGCAAGGCAGGGCGCTATCTTGCTTGCCATAATGTGCCGTCTTCCAGAAATGAATTCTTTTTCACATAACGGATATTCTTTTAAAATCCAGGGGTGAGAGATTTGTTCCACGAAGCCTAAGGCAGATGTCATTCCAATGAGTGCAATGGACTTGGCATTTATTGAAAAAACAAACAAACAAACAACTGTATTCTTGTCACTGAACTAGGGATAGTCTCAGGTCATTATTGTGATAAGATACATAGAACATAAAAATTACCATCCTAATCATTTACATGATTGAGTACACTCATTGTTGGGTAACCACCATCGTCCACCTGCAGATCTTTTTCATCAGCCTAACCTGAAATTCTCTACCCCTTAAACATTAAATGTACCCATTTATATGCCTCCTCCAGTCCTTGACAGCCACCCCTTCACTTACTGCCTCTGTAAATTTGACTAATGTAGATGACTCATGTAAGTGGAATCAAAGTATTTGTCTCATGGCTACTTCACTTACCATGATGTCCTCCAGGTTCATCCATTATTGTCACATGTGCCAATATTCTTCCTTTTTAAGACTGAATAATATATGCATTTAGTTTATCCGTTCATATGTTGAGGGACACTGGGCTTGTTTCCACCTTTGGGCTATCGTGTATAATACTGATGTGTCTGGTTATGTTTTTTAAGCTATACAACAATTTGGTGATTTAGGGGTTTTTACAGTCACATTGCAGGAGACACACTGAGGCTGAACATAGTGAAGCTACTTGCTTGAGGTGACATAGTAGACATAAGAGCACTAGAGCTGAAGGTATAGGAAAGAGCCTCATTTTGGCAACATCCCTGAGAGAGTAGAAGTTTCAAGGCAGCTAGCAATGAGTGGACATAAACTGTAGAGGAGAAAAGGGTGGCGAGACTGGAATTCTCAGTTCCTTTCAACATAAACTTATTAAGTTATAAGGGACCAAGAAATGTCTAAACAAATATAAAGGAAAGTTCAAGATATAGAAAACCTAAAAATACTTCATGCTTTGAAATTTCCAGGTCTATTTAAAAGTTTTTCTTTCTCCGTGAAAGACTATCAGGTGACAATTCCAGATTGTACTCAATTTCAGGAACATAAGTATTCCCAGAAAGCAGAACAGATACAGATCACTTCTTCCTTGATTTTTTTTTTTAAAACTGAGTTTGTAGACAGTCAAATTGACTGCTTTAAACACGGCAGACCCTTTGTTGTTTCCAGCAGATGAGTAAGCCATCACTGAGGGTTAGGTCTCATAATAAAGCAGACGTGGATTCAGCACCGATTCTGCTAGGTGCCTACTTATCTACTAACTAAATAAAGTTAAGTAGTTTACTCATCTACTTAATAAAGATTAATACACATTCCACAGGATAGTTTTGGCATGTCCAATAATGTGCACACAGATCGATTAACACATGCATGGATGCTACATTTTCCACCTTGGTAATTTAGAATGAGTGGCAACTTTGGTCTTGAAGTCCTCTCATCCACTCACAGTACTGTGGTACTTCAGTGTTCTTTTCCTAGTTAAGTATTCCACATCTTTACTTCTGAAGGATCAGTGTCCTTAATGTCCCTGCCCAGAACATTGCTTTTATTATTAAATAGAATGAGAATCTCTCTAGTGTATACCTTGGGTTTTAGACTTTGTCATCCTTGCCCCATTATCTGTTATTCTTGTAACAGGAATAAGTCATTCTGGCCAGTATAAGAAGTCTGACCTTGCCAATTTCTGTAGTGCCTTACGAAGACCAGAGACGAGATAATTACAGATTTCAGTTTGTTAGAACCTGGTTGCTATCTCTGGTGGAAGGGCTTTCCCTTCTTCACTAGGATTTCCAAACTGGTTTAAACTCATGTTCCATAAGCGAGTTATTAGTTTGAAATAAATCTTATACTCTAATAAAGAAGATAGTGAAGGCATTGATAAATTTCTTAAGTCATATAATTTGCCCATATAGAGTCTGGAAGATATACACGACTTAAACAGACCAATATCAAAGTGAGGAAATAGAAGAAGCCAACCAAGAAAAGCCCAGGACTGGACGGATATACAGCCGAGTTTTACAAGACCTTTAAAGAAGAACTAATTCCAATACTCCACAGTTTCAGGAAATAGAAAAAGAGGGAGTACTTCCAAATTCATTCTGCGAGGCCACTATCACCCTGATTCCTAAACCAGAAAAAGAGATCTCAAAGAAAGAAAATTTCAAACCAATATCTCTAGTAAATATATGTGCAAAAATACTCAATAAAATTCTGGCAAATCGGATACAAAAACATATAAAAAAGATTGTGAACCATGATCAAGTGGGATTCATCCCCGGGATGCAAGGTTGGTTCAACATATGGAAATCAATAAACATAATTCATCACATCAATAGACTTAAAGAGAACCATATGATCATCTCGATAGATGCAGAAAAAGCATTTGACAAAATATAGCACCCCTTTATGTTCAAAACACTAGAAAAACTAGGGATAACAGGAACGTAACTCAATATTGTAAAAGCTATCTACGCTAAGCCTCAGGCCAGCATATTCTAAAGAGAATAACTGAAGGCATTCCCTCTAAAATTTGGAACAAGACAGGGATGCCCTCTCTTACCACTTCTATTCAATAGTTCTTGAAACACTATCCAGAGCAATTAGATGAAAGAAATTAAAGGAATAACTATAGGAAAAGAAGAACTTAAACTAGCATATTTGCTGATGATATGATTCTATATCTAGAAGACCCAAAAAACTCTTCCAAGAGATTTCTAGAACTAGTAAATGAATTCAGCAAAGTGGCAGGATATAAAATCAACACCCATAAATCAAAGGCATTCCTGTTTATCAGTGACAAATTCTCTGAAAAGGAAGTGAAGAAAACTCCCCCATTTACAATATCCTAAAAAAATAAAATACTTGGGAATCAACCTAACAAAAGAGGTGAAAGATCTTTACAATGAAAACTATAGAACCCTAAAGAGAAATAGAAGACCTTAGAAGATGGAAAGAGCTACCTTGCTCATGGATAGGCAGAATTAATATTATTAAAATGACCATACTACCAAAAGCACTATACAGGTTCAATGCAATTCCAATCAAAATCCCAATGGCATTCCTCATAGAAATAGAAAAAGCTATCATGAAATTCATCTGGAAAAATAAGAGACCCAGAATAGCTAAAGCAATTCTAAGCAAGAAGAGTGAAATAGATGGTATTGCTATACCAGACCTTAAACTACACTGTAGAGCAATAGTAACAAAACCAGCATGGTACTGGCACCAAAACAGGCTAGTAGACCAATGGAATAGAATAGAGGACACAGAGACTAACCCACAAAATTACAACTATCTTATATTAGACAAAGGTGCCAAAACCATGCAATGGAGAAAGGATAGCATCTTCAACAAATGGTGCTGGGGAAACTGGAAATCCATATGCAACAAAATGAAATTGAATCCCTATCTCTCACCATGTACAAAAGTTAACTCAAAATGGATCAAGGATCTAGGGATTAAACCAGAGACTCTGCGTCTAATAGAAGAAAAAGTAGGCCCTAAACTCCATCACATGGGGCTAGGCCGCAACTCCCTTAATAAGATGCCTATAGCACAAGAATTAAAACCAAGAATCAACAAATGGAATGGATTCAAACTAAAAAGTTTTTTTCTCAGCAAAAGAAATAATATGTGAGGTGAATAGGGAGCCTACATCCTGGGAACAAATTTTTACCCCTCACATATCAGAAGAGGATATACAATCAACAAATATACAAAAAATGCTCATCTCTAGCAATCAGAAATGCAAATTAAAACTATTCTAAGATACCATATCACTCCAGTAGAATGGCAGCCATTATGAAGTCAAACAACAGGTGCTGGCGAGGATGCGGGGAAAAAGGTACACTCATACACTGCTGGTGGGACTGAAAATTGGTGCAGCCAATTTGGAAAGCAGTATGGAGATTCCTTGGAAAACTGGGAATGGAACCACCATTTGACCCAGCTATTCCTTTTCTCAGACTATACCCAAAGGACCTAAAAACAACATATTATAGGGACACAGCCACATGTTTATAGCAGCACAATTCACAATAGCTAAACTGTGGAGCCAACCTAGATGTCCTTCAGTGGATGAATGGATTAAAAAAAATGTGACATTTATACACAATGGAATATTACTCAGCAATAAAAAGAATAAGATCATGGCATTTGCAGGGAAATGGATGTCATTAGAGAAAGTTATGCTAAGTGAAGTTAGCCACCCCCCCCCCCAAATGCCGAATGTCTTCTGATATAAGAGGGGTGACTCAAAATGGGGTTGGGAGGGAGGGCAAGGGAAGAAGATTACCTCTGGATAGGGAATAGGGGTGGGAGGGAAAGGGAGGGAGAAGGGGAATAGCATGGATGGTGAAAGGAGACCCTCATCACTATACAAAATACATGTATGAAGATGTGAGTTTGGTGTCAACATACCTTATATACAATCAGAGATGATAAATTATGATATAATGGTGTATTAAGAATTGTAATGCAAAAAACAAATATTTTTTTTTTAAAAAGAAATGAGTAGGAAGATGAAGTGGCCCCCAAGTCTCTAAAGAGTGTTTATTTTAGATAGAAAAAAAATGTCATCACATAAAGGTTGGTGATTTCTCAATTTTAGAGCATGTTATATAGAATAGTGGATTTTTCATGTGCACATACGCAATAGCATATTTTTATTATTTCCACCCCTGTAAGGGTAAGTTGCTTGTTTTAACCATGTATTAGAATTTATCAGACAGCCATCCAATCTGATAGGAATATTGCCTATTTTGTGGGGGCAGATTTCTCTTGTTTTAAAGTAACATGGTACTAGAAGACTGTTTAGACCCTGCTAGGAATAGTAAAAAGAATCAGGGTCAGAGTTGGTATTTTGTGTACAAGTGCCTATAATAACAGGGATAGAAGCTGCCTGAGCTCCATAGCCTGGATTCCTCCTGAGGAATATCTGTTCACCACTGCTGACAAGGACACTTATCCATGAGCCCACTGAACAAGCAGCCAGTGACGGGGACAGAGTCTGATCAACATCCACAAGATGGGTCATTTTCTCTCATCGTTGAGCACCTCCTCTGTATTAGATGTCTTCTGGTGGGCTTTTACAGACAAAATATTTCCACACTCTTTATAAAGGGTTTCAAAACACACCATGCCCATAACACTTCTCATCAATATTTTAATCTTGTTATTTCTTTTAGCAGTTTCTGACTCACAGACCAATCCATTTAATAGAGTTAAGGTGGCAGTTTATATACACTCATATGTAAACTCAGTTTTTCTTCTAATCACAGGGGATAATCATTTGCTTAAAGCTGTCCACGGGGAAGATCTTCATCATTGTCTTTCAGGGTGACTGTATGAACACTAATCTTGTGCACCATCTCAGATTTTCTTCAATCCTTTCATTCTATTAGCACCCTAATAGTGCTGGGCCACTACTTTATACACACTTTTAGATTTGGATAAAACATTGTGGGGCAAGGGATCCAAATTTTTAAGCAACCATTATGGGTCAGTTGACAGACAAAGTGCGAGAGTGTGATGATTAATTTTGGTTGTCAATTTGACTGGATTGAGGGATGCCTGGAGAATTGGTAAAGCATGTGCTTGTGAGGGTGTGTCCAGAGAAGGTTGAGAAGTGGCTTAAAGCGAGTGCGGAAGGCACACTCTGAATGTGAATGGCACCATCCCAACAGGCTGGGGGCCTGGATGGAATGAAAAACGGAAGTGGGAGACTAGCTCTTGCTCCTCTTTCCTTGCCTGTTTAGTTTGAAAGAAACAAGTGGGAACATGATACTTTAGCAGATTTTTTTTTTTTTTTTTTTTGCTGCTGCTGCCACCCGAGTATACAGAAACTACAATGCTTGAAACTTTTCTGTGAATCTAAAATTATTCCAAAATAAATTTTATTAAAAATTCAGATAAGAACAGTGGAATGAATCTGACCTAAGTTTCCTATGTACATATATGAATATACCACAGTGGATCAACATTCTACATGTCTACAAGACACTAATAAAACCTCTAATAGAAAGATAAGTAGAGTGAAGGGAATGGGGGAGGGAGGAGGGGAGATAAAGGTGAAGTTCTGGGAACTGAATTGGAGCAAATTATATTCCATGCCTTTATAATTTTACTAATGTTGTAAGTAACTAAGAAGAACCAATAAAAAAGAATAAACTATATCATTGAAAAAGAAACTCCCTACAACCTGTGCCTATGAATGGTAGGGGGAAGGTTAATGTGACATGTTGGATATAGAGGAGTCTAGATAGATTAAAAGTTGGTTTTGGTAACTATTGGAAAGTAAAAGCAGTATGTGTAAAGCTACTGTAAGCCCTATTCTAAGTGCTTTCATGTATTTTAATAGAATTTTAACAATGATCTCATGAAGTAACCATTAGCTCTGGTTTACAAATAAAGACTAAGGCTCAAGGAAGTAATTTGCTCATTGCCACATAGTTGACAAGTGAAGATCTAGATATAGATCTCAGCTTTTCCATTACATCATGCTTGATGGATAGTCTCCAAGGGTATTTCTGGGAGAGAAAGATTCCTTTATTTTCAACCATCGTCATCCCTCAGGTCAAACCCTAAAGTTAGATAGGAATTCCCTTTCTCCCAAGATGCTTCCCGTGTCTAAAGCACTCATGCACATCTCTTTGCTTATACTGCCTGTTCTCTTACACTGTGGAATTTTGCAAGAGTCTGCTCTCATTCTTTCTGGAAGCAGAAATTCCTTGTGGTCTGTTGCCCCACGAGGACAGAGTGTGTTCCACTCTAACTACTCTTTTGTCCCCAACCTGTCTCCATTTAGCATGCAATTCATAGGGCTGGCTCTGAGGGAAGTGCAGGGATTCAGTATGGTGTGTCTTAGTGTCCTCCCAGTGCCCCCTAAGAAAACTCATCCATGCTAAATCAGGATGCACTACTTGATGCTTCCCCCAAAGTCCCAGAGCTGCCTGGCCCAGAACTCAGGGGGCTCAGGAAGTTCAACTATGTAAATCTCTCGGATTTGCACCAGCATCCCAGCAGACCTGTTATTTCCCTACCTACACTAGAAAGATTATGAAGTACTGGCTTTTAATGACACAGCAAGAAATGTTTTTCGCAAACAGAAGGACAGATGAAAGGAGACACAAGCTCTGGAGCTGTGGTGAGTGCAGGGACGAGGGCATCTAAACCTGGTCTATGCTGAGGGCACGTGGCCTTGCACCTCCAGCCCCCATCAGCATTTCTGCCTTGAGCAGCACTGAATGGTATCAGGGTAGGGAACTTCCTTCCAGGACATTTCAAAGGCTGAGGGTGAGAGTTACCTTAAGGTTTTTGCCAATTCTGCTTGAGTTGGCATCTGTGAGGAGGTCTTGTCACATCATAGCTCTTTTTGAGCTCGATGGTCTGAACCAAGGAACATGGTCATCTTATGATGAAAGGAGACACTATCCCTCCTCAATCTGGGAGAAATCAATGGATAGTTGTCCAAGATCATTGGCAATGAGTGCTCCTAACACAGGCAGAATCTGCCAGGTATCCTGAAACCTACTGTGGGACTTAAAAAAAATAACTACAGGGAAAAGATAAATTTCTTGTGCATTTACATGATGGTGAGATTCATGTATGTACATAGGAGAATCAGATTCATTCAACTGTCTTTTTTCCTATCCCCCTCCCTTTTCTTTGTCTACTGTGGGACTTTTGATTATGGGGTGAAGATAGCAAGAATAAGGACACTTCCTAAACCTGCAGCCTGGTTGCTAGACTAAACCTCCTCCATGATGGCATATTCTGACTAGTTTGAGCAGGGGCAGTGGGGAAATCCATCTTCATCTTATAATAGCCTTCTAGGTCTGTGTTAGCTTATGTAACAGCTGATCATAACACTAAGGCTTAGGCTTTCTTGAACTATTGGTCCCCACCAATAGTTAAAGTACTCTTATTCTTTTATACGTGAGAATGTTCAGGACATAAGTGGGGCATGTTTTTTTTTTTTTTTATTTTTTTTTGTGGGGCATGTTTCTTAAACCTCTAATAGAAATAGTAAAGCCAGGATTCAAACCCAGAACAGCAGATCTAGAGCACACTTTTATTTTTTGGGGTACCAGGGATTGAATTCAGAGACACTTAAATGACTGGGGCTGTAGTTCAGTGATTAATTTTTATTTCCAGACAGGGTCTTGCTGAATTGCTTAGGGCCTCGCTAAGTTGCTGAGACTGGCTTTGAACTTAAGATCCTCTTGCCTCAGCCTCCCAAACTGTTGGGATTACAAGCATGTACCACTGCACATGGCTTTTTAAAATTGATCAGAGAGAATTTATTCAGGAGATTTTTAATAAAAGTATCACTTTCAATTTTTTTTTTTAACAAAATGAATATTGAGATGTGGTATAGCACGGTACCATGTATGAAAAAAAAAACCCAAGATCTGATTATCGGAAAGTATTTCTCACTATTCAGCTCTTCAACTGAAGTCTCCTACAGAGGACAGAAAGTTGCCCCTTTATTTCATAAGAATGTCATAGCAGAAGATACTCAAACTTCCTCACACATTCTGCAGTCATCTCTGCCATATAATGAAAACTTTAAACAGCTAGTAAACAATTGGAGGTGAGGAAAGCCCAAGTCATTTTGGGGGGAGCTGGGGACTCTGCAGTCTGACTTTTGGTTATAGGTGTCTGACCCAGATAGGCTGAAGCTAAACTTATTTTGGATAGGATGGGTGTTAGACCCAGTTTTGGCTAACACCAATATGGGCTTGGGAAAAAAGTTGGGTTTCTGGTTCCTGCCCCGCAGCAGTGCCAGGACTTACACTCCCCTCTTAGGCCCAGGACTCAGCTGGCAAAGCCAGAGGCTTAGAGCCTCCCATTCCCTTGAGTGCTGGAGACTGATGCTTGGTTGCTATAGAAACCTTCTTGAAGGCAGAGGGTCTCCAGCCTTCTTTAAGCTGGGTCATTTCCTTTGAGGACTCATAGCTTGGCTTTTGGGAATAGATTTCCGATTAAAAAAAAAAAAAAAGAAAGTTCTTCCTCAGAAGAATCTACTCTGTATTGATTCTTTATCCATCCTTCTACCTACCCATCATCTACATAAGGTGGTGGGGGATGAGAAAGATTTACCAGATTGCTTGGTTGCCTTCTCAGGAGATTAGTACTTCTAGGAGAAAATTCTTCTTAAGCCACTAGCCTATAACTAAACTTACAATATGCAATATATGGTGGTCAATAAGCATATAGGCTCCTTACTGTTTTAGGACTTTTCTATGCAGAACCTCAAGGATTGATACATTTAAATGTTCAGGGAGGAAGTGGGGAAGATTATGAGGTGATCCTGAAAACATGCAATTCTATTTCATCCCCTTTGGGGATAGATATTTTCAGCATTGACAGTGTTGATAGTCATTTAGTTAATAATGCCGCAGCCTACCAGTGTTTAAGAATGTGGGCTCTGGAACCAGGCTGCCTGAATTTGTGCTCTGGCTCAGTCACATCTAACTTCATGACCTTAGGCAAGTTATTGAGCCACCTGGTGCCTCAGTTTTCCCATGTGCAACATGGGAATGATAATTATACCTACTTCACAAGGTAGTAAATCCTCAATAAGTAGTAACCATTTTAATGCTTATTATGTGCCAGGCATGGTTTTAAGTCCTATATTTTTCATTTAGTCTTTATAACCATCAGGAGACATATTTTAAAAAAATTTTAATAATGAGAATGAGGAGGAATAGATACACCAGCTTTGGAGTCATAGTCTTAGAGGGGAAAAAGAAACAACTAAGTTTTGAATTCAGGAGCACTTTGCCACTGAGCACTTTGCCACCTAGCCCTTTTGAGACAGGATCTAGCTAAGTTAGAGGTTGACTTAGAACCTGTGATCCTCCTGCCTCAGCCTCCCACATTGCCGGGTTTACAGCAGTTCTCCACCACACCCAGCCCCCTTACTCTAAATGTAGCTGTTGATAAGGATTCCTCACCTCTCAAACTTTCCTCATTGTAGAAAGAAGCCATGAAATACTAGCTGTGAAATTCTGGGGTAGTGTCTGATTGCAGGAGGACAGAAGAGGCTGGACACTTGAGGAATTTTCAGGAAGCAGGTTTATAGACTGCAGGATTCAGAGGTGGCTCTCACCTAAGAATTCTTCCTCTGAAGAATGAGTACAGAAATTCTTTGAACTATTTACCCATGTGGGGTGGATGGAGGCTAGGGGATTCATGACAAGCACATTTTATTCTATTCTCTATACAGATAGGGGTTTCAAAGTTTTTTTCCTCCAAACCTGGCACTTATAAACAAAGAGGAAGCTATAAACCACAATGCCTTCTGCAGATTTTTGTTGATGGCCGATATCAGAGAGGTTTTTGCGCAGGATAAGCACTTACATGCTCCAAGTCTGGTGGGGGTTTCTGATTAATTATGGTAAGGGTCTTCTGGGTGGGTGGGGGTCTCTGGCCTGCTTCATATTACTATTACATTTTAGTAAATGACAAATGTGTGTGTGTTGGCAGTGCTGTTTGTAGTCTTTCCCATGTCTAACCATTCTGAGGCCTTTTATTGTGTGAAAGGACTGATTGTGAACTCCTTTTTAATCCTGCAGCACTGGGGAAGGATGGGGAGGATGCAGCCTCCTTGTGTCAGAAATGGTGTGTTCTTGGGTGCAGTGGACTGGGGAATGTAACTTATGCTCTGCCTCCAGAGGATGAGCCAGTGTGCATAAAGGTGGGAAAAAACGTACAGGAAGCAGAGGGGCCTGGCTGAATTAGTATGAAGACTATTCCTTTTTGCGGGTCATATTGCTCCCGTTTCAAATGACTGCATTTGCTTTAAAGGGAAATGGAGTTAGAGGGACAGAAAAATGGGCCTTTAAATTATTCTGTGGACAAAGAATCAGTTCACAATAAAGTGCCAAGATTTAACTGACTTGGATTTAAATTCTGGATTGGCACCTAGCTTCATTAACTCAGAAAAGGTACTCAGCCTCTCAGTCCCAATTTTCTCATCAGAAAATAGAAAAATATCCCACAAGACTACGAGGTTATACATGTACAAGACTAAGACAAACCCATCACACTCAATGCCTCTTTCCACCATTGTCATGTCTTCTGTGTTGTATCACTGTGGGAAGTCACCAATGCAGTTTCTGGATCATGGCCAGTGCCACTCACTGAGAGCAGAGACCGAGAGCCACAACTCCAGGAAGATGTATATGGGTACACCTTCCTGTCCACGTTGGCAGCATCTGATCTGGGCCTCTGTGCTTCCACTCACATGGACTGAAATGTATGGCATCCCTTGCGGTTGAACAGAACGTGGCCCTGACCTCCATAGTTGCTTGGGTTATGAATAGCATGTGGTGACGTGTGTGACAGAGGCAGGTACAAAGCCTGGCAATACTGGCATATGAGAGAGCTCTTCCTTTCCAGCCTACACTTAATAACCAAATGAATGAATGCTTCTTACTCCTAGGGTGACCAACTCCCTCCTGGAGTCACTATGTCCTCCTGCAACAACAGCACGTCGGCTCACTCTACCTTCCTTCTCACTGGCTTTCCAGGCCTAGAAGCCTCTCAGCATTGGGTTTCCATCCCCATCAACCTCGTCTGTGTGACTTCCATCGTGGGTAACGGTATCATCCTCTTCCTGATCCGCACAGATCCAGCCTTACACGAACCCATGTACATCTTCCTGTCCATGTTGGCAGCATCTGATCTGGGCCTCTGTGCATCCACCTTCCCCACCACGGTGCGGCTCTTCTGGCTGGGTGCTCGAGAGCTGCCCTTTGACCTTTGTGCAGCACAGATGTTTTTCATTCATGCCTTCACCTATGTGGAATCTGGTGTGCTGCTAGCCATGGCCTTTGATCGCTTTATTGCCATCCGGGACCCTCTGCACTACGCCACAATCCTTCCCCACTCAGCCATGGCCAAAGTGGGGGCTGCCATTCTCGCAAGGGCTGTCTTGCTCAACCTCCCTGCGCCAGTTCTCCTGCGGCGACTGCTCTTTCCCCAGATGAGTGAACTCTCTCACTGCTACTGCCTACATTGTGACCTTGTGGGATTGGCCTGCTCAGACACCTGGGTCAACAGCTTTGTTGGCTTGATCTCCATCCTTCTCTCACTAGGGCTCGACTCGTCCCTCATCATGCTTTCATATGTCCTGATCCTTCGGACTGTGCTGGCCATTGCAGCACCTGGGGAGCGGCTCAAGGCGCTCAACACATGTGTGTCACACCTCTGTATTGTGTTCATCTTCTATTTGCCCAAACTGGGACTCTCTGTGTTGCACAGAATGGAGAAGCACAGCTACCCTGCTCTGGCAGTGCTTATGGCCAACTTGCACTTCCTGGTCCCACCCTTCATGAACCCCATTGTGTACTGCATCAAGTCTAAGCAGATCCGCCAGGGCCTCCTAAAGCGCTTCCAGCAGAAACGGGTTGATGTTTCTTAGAATGAAAGGACCCAGTTCTTATGACCTCCGAGTCTGGGCTTGGGTAAGCTGTAGGGGAAGAGTTAATTTAAGGTTTTTAAAGTGACTCATCTTTTACTGTTGATCCATTTGTGGGGCACTGTTAGTCTCCAAATTGCAGCTTTGAATACAGAACATAAAGTATCACTGGTAATCCTAGCTTTATTCTCATTAAAGACTCAGAGCTGAACTCTCAAACTTGTATATGTTGTGACATCTCATCCAAGGGATTAACTACCTGACAGGATGTTTGTGCACATCTATGTGAACAGGCACCTCTTCACTGAAATTTTCTTTCCCATTTGAATTATAAACCTAAGGAAGAACTACACTAAAGTGTATGAACCTTATTACTCGATGCCTTCTCCCAAATTTATTATTAACTAGATCCTATAACAAGAAATAGAAAAGGGATGCATGTGATGGGGAAACACACGAGAACACTGTACATGTTAGATTAATCTGGCACTTATTTGCAGCTTAGAGAGTGCTAGTTTCCTCTTGGTTCCCTTCATGTGTGATCTCTGCTTTGAGCTAGAAAGTTTGGTTACTGAACCCAAGGAAGCTGCTCGCTATGATTTTTGGATAGTGCTCGTTTCTCAGGTACCAATGGTAAGGGTGGAATGGCCACTCACTGTCCTGCTAGGTTGTAAACTCCACAAGGTCAGAGACTCAGAACTGCATTTAAAACAAACAAAAAAACTACTATATCCCCAGCACCAAGAACAGTGGCTACCATGTAGATAGAGCTCAATGCTTATTGTTGAGTAAATGACTAGGGAGAGGGAAGCAGGTGAAAGAAACACAGCTGATTCTTAGGAAGGGAGAGCACTTAGGAGATCTCAATGTCTGAGGCCTGTGAGGAAAACAAGCAGTTAATAAACTGGAATGGAACGCACCACATTTGAGACCTTGGGGGCTAGTTGCGATTCTCCTATACCATATAGTCAAGGAGGCTATTTCTAAGGGTGCAGCTTAGGAAGGGGTCAAGTATGTTGTTAGCTTGGAAGGAGAATTGGGAAAAGCTTTTCAGGAGACTGAAGGGTGTCTTACTCCATCACTATCATTTTCCTTGACCTATTCACTCTTAAAGTACCCGTACATTTTTCTTGAATTGAAATAAGGATATTCCTTTGGGGGGGGGACCACTCAAATTTAGTAGGAGCCATGATAGTCCTATTAAGAAGTATTTTGAAAGGTAGAGGGAACTGTGACCACCCACAGAGCAGGCCCAGCGGCCTGCTGAGGGGCAGAGCCGCCCCCCACCCCCCGCGCCTGCCAGGTAGGCGGAACGGTGACCACC
>NW_026000174.1:16552384-16558463 GCF_001458135.2 Marmota marmota marmota
GTCAGAGAAATGCAAATCAAAACCACCCTAAGATACCATCTCACTCCAGTAAGATTGGCAGCCATTATGAAGTCAAACAACAACAAGTGCTGGCGAGGATGTGGGGAAAAGGGTACACTTGTACATTGCTGGTGGGACTGCAAATTGGTGCAGCCAATTTGGAAAGCAGTATGGAGATTTCTTGGAAAGCTGGGAATGGAGCCACCATTTGACCCAGCTATTCCCCTTCTTGGTCTATTCCCTAAAGACCTAAAAAGAGCATGCTACAGGGACACTGCTACATCGATGTTCATAGCAGCACAGTTCACAATAGCAAGACTGTGGAACCAACCTAGATGCCCTTCAATAGATGAATGGATAAAAAAAATGTGGCATTTATACACAATGGAGTATTACTCTGCATTAAAAAATGACAAAATCATAGAATTTACAGGGAAATGGATGGCATTAGAGCAGATTATGCTAAGTGAAGCTAGCCAATCCCTAAAAAACAAATGCCAAATGTCTTCTTTGATATAAGGAGAGTAACTAAGAACAGAGTAGGGTCGAAGAGCAGGAGAAGAAGATTAACATTAAACAGAGATGAGAGGTGGGAGGGAAAGGGAGAGAGAAGGGAAATTGCATGGAAATGGAAGGAGACCCTCAGAGTTATACAAAAGTACATACAAGAGGAAGTGAGGGGAAAGGGAAAAATAATACAAGGGGGACAAATGAATGTCAGTAGAGGGGGCAGAGAGAGAAGAGGGGAGGGGAGGAGAGGGGGGATAGTAGAGGATAGGAAAGGCAGCAGAACACAACAGACACTAGTATGGCAATATGTAAATCAATGGATGTGTAACTGATGTGATTCTGCAATCTGTATATGGGGTAAAAATGGGAGCTCATAACCCACTTGAATCAAAGTGTGAAATATGATATATCAAGAACTATGTAATGTTTTGAACAGCCAACAATAAAAAATTAAAAAAAAAAAAAAGAAGAAGTATTTTGACCATATCCATGGCCATCTGGACAGTCAGGAGTTTATTGATTATCAAAATGCAGAGAAATGACTGTAAACTAAGAGAAGAGAGGAGGAGAAACAGACAAGAGGGCAAGCTAGAACAAGCGATTTCCTAATAGGCTCCGACTAAAGGAAAAATGATTTCCTAATAGGTCCTTATAAGGAAAAGGGCTGCTTTTGCCCTCTATGTAAAAAAGAGGAAGCCTAGAGGAGGAATTGACCTAATTAAAAAAAAAAAATCACTGTGAATTCACTCAATCATGTGAAGTTATGATGAATGCAAAATTATGTTGAAACGCTTTGTGAATTAAGAAGAAAAATGGTCTTCTGAGAAATGTCTTTCTCAATTCTACTTCCTCCCATGTACCCATGTAAAAATATAATTTGAAAAAGGTAGGAGAAATAGGTCAATTGCATATTTCACACAGGAAGGAGCATGGGAGAGTGAAAAAGATGCACACCTGAGTCTGCATGGCAGATTGTATGGCAGCCCTCCAGGGGGAATCGTCTTACTCTTTGCTTGGGATGAAGAAATGCCACACTAGGTGTGGTGGTGCACGCTTGTAATCTCAGCACTTTAGGAGGCCGAGGCAAGAGGATTGCAAGTTCAAGCTAGCCTCGGCAACTTAGTGGGGCCCCATCTCAAAACATAAGGGCTTTGGATGTGGCTCAGCGGTTAAGTGCCTCTAGGTTTAATCCCTGCTATATAAAACCCCCCAAAACCACCACCACCACCACCACCACCACGACGTTTCATTTTTAGGAACAAGAAATGCAGATGTCAGATTTTTAGGGATCTGAAATGTAGCCTATTTCGGGTTCCAATTCTACTTTCAACTACTCTAATGAGCCATTTCTTCATTTATCTCCAAGCTTTAATTTTCCCATCTCTAAAATGAAGTTAACCCTTGGCCCATAAAGTTGTTGAGAGGATTAGAGATTAAATGAACCTCCTGTTTGGAATACAAAGAAATACAAAGAAATACAATAAAATGTAACATGTTGGTATAATTTTTTTTTTTAAAAAAAAATTTAATGGGCACAATACCTTTTATTTTATTTGTTTATTTTTTATGTGGTGCCGAGGATTGAACCCAGTGCCTCACCCATGCTAGGCAAGCGCTCTACCACTGAGCCACCACCCCAGCCCCTGGTATAATTTTTAAAAAAAAATATATTTTAGTTGTCAATGCACCTTCAGTTGTTTATATGTGGTGCTCACACATGCTAAGTAAGTACTCTACCACTAAGCTATAACTCCAGCCTAATAACTTATTAATGAGATATCTGCAGGCCTCAAACATCTGAAGTGGTCACCTCTCCTAGTTTTCTAACCCTCCTCACACCTAGAAAAGATGCCCTAATTTAGTCATCCTTCAAAGCTGTAGAGACCCCAATAAATCCGTTCTTGAAGCTAGAAGAGGTCTAAGAGTCAAATTCCCCAGTATCCCAACTCCAAACATAATTTCACAATAGAAAGAAAATGTATACTGGCGCTCAAATTACGTTTCAAAGTATTTTATGAAAACACCATTTAATCAATACATACTATAGGAGGCTGGGACTATTGTTGTCTCTTTGTGGAGGGAGGAATAAAATCAAAAACAAATTACTATGCAGCAGAGGTGGGTGGGCTTGCTCTGACATGGCTATCCACACTCTTCCTGAAAGGCCTTCCTCAGCAGGCTCCTACTTTTCAGAGTTTACATAGGAAAAGGGGTACTAAATGACCATGGATGGAAAGTCCTATGTTGGCATAGCTCTTTGTGAAGGCATTTATAAATCTTCTTCAGGGTGGCTCTCTTTGATTTTAATTAGTATCAGCCTTGTGATCATTTGGAGAAGATGAACGCTATTGCTATCAATCTGATTGAATACTTAATATCCCAGAGGCTGAGTAGGTTTGTAAAACCCATTTTGTCTTTAGATAAAGGGCACTGCTTTAGTCAGGAGTGTCCATTAATGTAACAAACTCAGACTTGCAAAGTTGTACCTCCAAATGTTTTTATTATGGCTTGGATTGGGAGATTAGATTTCTTCACCTTATTAGGTTATGTAGTCATCCTTCTAAGCATGAGTTCTAACAGATCTAAAAGGCCAAGTGTAACAGGAAACAAAGAAGATCAGTCCCATTCTTTTGCTGTCAGGCAACAGCATAATTTTCAGCTCTTAAGGGTTAGGGTTTGACATATACAGCAACCCAGAAGGAGTCCTTGTTAGTCTTTTAGCTTTGCTCTTCCTTTTGCTAGTATTCCATTTTTATGTTCACTTTACAAAACTCAAGAATTACTCAAATCTGGGAATTTTGTCTTCCTCTGGTCATTGCCATCAATTATTCCCTTGATATTTCTTGCATTCATACCAAGTAAGCTTTTGGACCCATAACTCCATTGAAATGGAATTGGCAATGTAGTTTATTGGAACTTACACAAAAGCCAAGTGTTATCACTCCTGTCTGTCCCGGCTGCAGCCTTTCACATGACTCTTTTCACATTGTAAGACTTTATTTCACTTTCCTCCAAGATGCTACACTCTTGTTTACCCTGTCACCATGGGGGTCTTTCATTCTCAGACTCTTCAGCTATTTCCTCTCTATAGCCTATTCTGTTAACCTGCATCCAAACACTCGCCTCGATGGCAGCCTGAAGTCCCTGGGAGCTGCTTGTGCTGCTCTTGAGGTTGTGGAGCTCAAGATGCCCCTGGCTTTTGTTCTCCTGTAGTGACTGCTGCCAGTGTCTCACGTTGTCCCTCACCTACCCTAACACCACTGCACCTCAAGCCTGTGCCAGCATTGTTGTGCATCTGTATTCGTCACATGGGCTGCCATAACAGAATGCCACAGACACAGCAACTTGATAAGTTTATTCTCTCATGGTTCTAGAGGATAGAAGTCCAAGATCTAAATGGTTGGGTTCTAATTAGGGCTTTCTCTTTTCCTGGCTTGCAGAAGGCACCTTCCCACTTTCCTCACATGGTGGCGAATGAGCCAGCAAGGCCTTTGGTGTTTCTTCTGGTGAGAACACTGATCTCATCATGAGAGCCCTACAACTTTGCCTTCTCTAACTTCAGTCAGTTACTTTAGTTAAGTCTCTATACCCCAATATAGTCATATTGAGGGTTAGGACTTCAAGGTAGGATTTTTTTTTCTGTTATAATGTGGAAACTCAAACATTCAGTTAATAGCCTGAAGCTTCCCTATTGTTTCTGAAGAAGGGACTATCATGGCACCTGCTTAGTTACACATTTGTAACCTATGAGAGCATTAGTTCACCATAGGCACAGACTTTAACCATCTTCCTCCACATGATTTGTGTTGTAATGCAGAAGCTGCACAGAGCCCTTTGGAACATATCTAGCATGAGGAGCAATCAGTTCATGGCTCATTTGGTGGCAGCTCAGTAGTGCACCCTTGTCCAGCCTCACTCTTTCCTTCACTCCTAGAAGGGCATTATATTCTCCAATAAACTTTGGATCTGTGTTTTTGCCTTAGCTTAAGTTTGTATTATAGAGAAACTAAGAGAATGGTGTAAGAAATGGTCCTTGAAAGCAAACTTTCAGGGTAGGATCTTGTCATTTAATTCAGTACTAGTTTGGAAGTAACAGGATATGATTGCTAACTGTAAAAAAGAGGATAATACCTGTCATTCAGTTACATATACAGTCATTAAAGATTTCTCATTGTTAGTTGGGATGAGATAAAGGTGGAAAAAGGGGCAAGAATGCTTGTTTGGCTTGGAGACATGGAAGCTTTAAGAACTACATAGTGAGCCGATTTTGATGGCATTTGGTACTTTGCAAAATAAAGATCATAGGCTCATCCATTCACCTATGTAAGCTAACTTACGATGCAAAAGGCAGAGGTAGCTTCAATGGTAGCTTCAAAAGAGTACCATTTCCTCAGCCAGAAGACAGAATGCCAATAATTGGGCCCAGAATATGATTCTGAGCCTTTCAGAAATTGAAATAGACGATCTGTTGAATCTGTTCAGTCATCTTTCTAATTCCCTGATAGTTAAAGTTTGGGACTTTAAAAGCTGGAAGTGAGACATTCAGGTGAATGAGCCCCAAACTAGTTGACAACTTTCTGAACTCTCCAGGCTTGCACAGAAGCAGTTTTTCCTGTGCCAAAAGAACAATTTCTCTTTGCCTGGGAATCATGAAGCAGGCACCTTGCAAGAAGTTTTCTGCTCAAAGATCCACTCTATGTCATCCTTCATTGTGGAAATAGATCATTGGTCTAGAAGCAAAAGTCACAATTTGCTTTTTTGAAAAAAATGGATACAACTCCCTCCCTGAACACAGAAAAAGTACACATAACCAATATCAGAAACAAGAGTTGACAGGTCTTGACAGCATAAGGGAATATTACGAACAATTTTACACCTATATTGTTATTTTGACAATTGTTACTATTTTGGAAGAAATTTAGGTGAAAAGGATTGAGAATAGAAAATGAGTAGACCTATAGTCATTAAAAATTAAATATGAAATTAACTCCTCTTCAGATCCTCATTTCTTATGGAATTCTTACAAATATTTAAGGAATAAGCAAATGTTGTGGGGTGCCACCCTAGATGAACACACCTTTAAGACCTGATTGATGCCCCAGGGTCCTGAGCAATTACTGCGTTCACATTAACTTGGGCATTATCCCAGAAAAACAAGGCATGCCTCCAGTTATAGGCATCACTTGCTGGGGTTGAGTTACACTTACCTGTTCCTTTGTAATCCTATCCCTTCTGCTTTTTTGGATAGAATGATTTAAGAAACAGCATTTCCCCCAAATAAAAGCCCACTAAATGTGCTTGCTTTCTCTCTCGTCAGCCTCTCAAGACCTTCTCTTACTCTGCTTTGGGAATCCTGAGGCTAGGAGACCGGGAAAGTGCTCTAACGCTTGTATAAAAAGGTATTTTGGGGCTGGGGATGTGGCTCAAGCGGTAGCACGCTCGCCTGGCATGTGTGCAGCCCGGGTTCGCTCTTCAGCACCACATACAAAGATGTTGTGTCCGCCGATAACTAAAAAATAAATATTAAAAACTCTCCCTCACTTAAAAAAAAAAAAAAAAAAAAAAAAAA
>NW_026000174.1:16560381-16565663 GCF_001458135.2 Marmota marmota marmota
ACATACAAAGATGTTAGTGTCCGCCGAATAACTAAAAAATAAATATTAAAACTCTCCTCACTTCAAAAAAAAAAAAAAAAGTATTTTGTGTGTGGTATTTTTGTTTCACCCCAAATTCACGTAAGTGATTTTAGTTCAGCTGCCCACGCTGGATGGGGGCAGCAAAATGTTATAAATGTATTTAACAAATGTATTCAGAAAATACAGTAAGAGATTACTTTAATATTTTATGTAGCAAAATCCTGATATAAAAACCTAATAAGGAGATAAGAAAATTGAAAGAACAGTATCAGGAATGTAGATATAACTAATTTTAACAAAGTTTTAGCAAATTGAATTCAGCAATATATAAGTAGGACAATATTTCATGACCAAATGGTGTTTATTCCAGGAGTCTAAGTTAAACATTTAAAAATAAGTCAATATAGTACATCGCATCAACATAAAATAAAAATTAGATTACCTATATGAAAAGTAGTTTGAACAAATGTACCACCACCCTAGATGAAAATTTTCAGCTTTCAGTGAAAATGCATTCAATATGGTAAAGGGCATCTATTAAAAAAAAAAGTCTATACTTGTCATGCTTAATGATGAAAGACTGAATACTTTCTCCCTAAAAGAAACAAGGCCAGAGATGTATGTGCACACCCAAACTCAAACTGCACACAAATTTTTGCATACCAATATACCTCCATACACTTTTTAAAAAAGGTATAGCAGGCATTCTAGTGTAGATTCAATTGAACCCTCATCTACTTTTGGTGAGAATGTAAAATGGTGCAGCTGCTCTAGAAAAACTAGTTCCTCAGTTAAATAGTTACTATATAACCAGAAATTCCACTCCTAAGAGTATACCCACTAGAAATGAAGATATGTGTCCACATAAAGACATATGAATAATGTGGCTATGACGTGTGCATAATAGCCAAAGGTGGAAACACATACCTCTCAATTGATGGATAAAATGATTTATTCATATAACGCAATATTAAGCTATAAAAGATGTACATCATAGTTCTGATTCTACAAATATATTTTAAATTTTGTCCATTAATATAAAAGTTGAGAATGCAAAGAATGTAGAATAGTTAGGACCATTGTGGAAGTACAATATGGGGAGAATTTATACTACTTTGAGACTTAGTATACTGTATCATTATTAATACAGTGCAGTGTTAACGTAAGAACAAATAGGTTAATAGAAAAAAGTCTGTAAATATGTTCACAAAGAGTTGACTAATTTGACAAGGTAGCCAATGCAATTCAATCTGACAAAGTCTTTAATGCTAAAAGAACTGGATATCATGAAAAAATAAAAATACAAATCAATAAACAAAAGCCACTTTAAAAATGGACAAAAGATTTTTAAAAAGATTCATGAATAATAAACCCTTCAGAAGTTGCTCAATATTATTATTCTAGGTTTAGAAATACTGATAGCAACTTTATTCATACTAACTCAAGATTGGAAACAAATCAGGTGTCCAAAAGTACATAACCTGTATATTCACATAGTGGACTAAGTATTAGAAAATTAAGAAGGATGTATCTCCCTCCCCCATACATACAACATCCCATGGATGAGGGTTATTTCTTCATGTCAGCTAAGTAGCCATGTCTTCCTCATTTTATGAGGGTCCCTTGGGAGGTAGTAGAGATTGTCAGCTAGCAGCATGACATTTTCAGGGAGGCCATCAGTTTGGTAGCCATACTTTCCTTTTGACAAAGGCTTTCAGAGCTTTTCACACATATCTGCATCATAAATGAGGCATCTGATGGTTCTTCCACTGCCCGACTTGTCAATGCTCTCCTACTTTGATAGGGAAGTACGAGTGTGAGTTTTGGTTACCCCATCATTCTGGGAGGTGGGCCTAGTAATCATTGCACAAGGGCTAAGGGGAGAAAAGGACAGGGTCTCAGGGTGTGGTTGAAGCCCTTATGACTGAGCAGGGCTTTTCTTCAGCATTCGGAGGGCTCCATCCCGGATCTGCTTGGTCTTTATCCCATAGATGATGGGGTTGAGCATGGGTGGCACAACGAGGTAGAGGTCAGCCAGGAGGATGTGGATGTGTCTGGGCACATGCTGGCCATAACGCTGTGTATAGAATGAGAAGAGCCCTGGTGTATAGAAGAGAAGGATGACACCCAGGTGGGAGCCACACGTGCCAAAGGTCTTAGCCCGTGCCTCCTTGGAGGAAAGGCCTAACACAGCCCGGAGGATGAGTGCATAGGAGATGGCAATGCAGATGGAGTCCGTGCCAACCACCAATGTGGCAGCAGTGATGCCGTATATGTTGTTAGGCTGTGTGCCCCCACAAGCCAGCTTTACTACAGCCATGTGCTCACAGTAGGAGTGGGCCACCACTCGGCTACAGTAGCTCAGCCTTGCTAGTAAGCATGTGAGTGGGGTCATGAGCCCCAAGCCACGAAGCACTGCAGCAGCCCCCAGCTTGCCTACAGACTCTGGGGGAAGCAAGGATCCATAGTGTAGTGGCTGACAGATGGCCAAGTAGCGATCAAAGGCCATTGCTAGCAGGACACCAGATTCTACAGCTGAGAAACCATGGATAAAGAACATCTGGGCAGCACAGGCCCCAAAAGCAATCTCTGCAGCATTTGCCCAGAACAGTGCAAGGAGCTTGGGCACAGTGGAGGAGCAGAGCACCAGGTCAATGGCAGACAGCATGCATAAGAATAAGTACATGGGCTGGTGCAGTGCAGGATCCGAACGTACCACCAGCAGCACCGCCGTGTTGCCAAGCACTGCCACGGCATACATGGAACAGAAGGGAAATGCAATCCAAAAGTGGGATGCCTCCAGACCAGGAATTCCCACAAGCAGAAAGGAGGCTGGGTTCTGATGGCTGTGGTTTGTGTGTTGCATTGCCAGGCCACCGTCTTTCTTTAAGCCCTTGAAAAATCAGAGATTATGCATCCTTAGAGGGTAGTTGAATTGCAGCAGGAAATATTTGAGTTAAACTTCAAAAACATACAAGAGGATTGTAGGGTGTTGGGAAATGAAGCAAAGAAGGTGAGTTACCATCACCAAGGTTCAAAGTAGCACTTCTCATTCAGTGATGTCTAGGCTGTGGGATGAGGCTGGGTAGCATATGGCTGTAGACAGACCCCTTTCCATGGTAACAAGTGTATGGCATGGTAAAGGGGTGTGGCTAGAGATTCCTACAGCATTCTTTTCTCTGCTCATGAACCCCATCTTGCCAATTCTCTGGTATTGTTTTCTTCTGATCCATCTGTGTTACAACATGGAGGCAATATAGAAATGAAAGATCAAATTGGATGGGGAACTCGAACGTGGTTACTTTTCAAGACAGGAAGACCAGGATTGAAAGAAAAAGTAAGATCTTGGATGGATTTTCAAGTCATGGAGCCTATAATAACCCATAGTTGAGGCTCAAAACCTAGTGTTTTTTAAAAACAAACAAACAAAACCCCCCAAAAGACCACCACAGTACCCTTGTTTATTTTTTAATGTGGTGCTGAGGATCAAACCCAGTGCCCCATAAATGCCAGGCAAGTACTCTGCCACTGAGTCACAACCTCAACCCTCAAAACCTATGTTTTTGACCAGAAATATTCAAACACAGGTGAGGAGCTAAATCTCTTGTAGCCTGATTCAAGAGACATAAGATTGCCTGGGTCATGTTTAGTATTAGCATCCAGGGCTTGCTTCAGACATCCTGTGTGTTTGTGGAATCAGTTGAGATCATACAGAATCTGTGGTGGTAGATATTGGCTGATTTGACCACAACATATGATCTGATAAGGTCATTGAGAGGTAATTATGTACAAAGTGTAGTCTCATACAAGTTCAAGGTACATGAAAGAATGAGTGAATATTCATTATTATAAATACAATAATCTTCTATAATCAAATGTAGAGTAAGTTAAGTCAAATGACAGTATTGAGCTTTTACATCTCTACCTCATTTTTCTTTATTATATATACTCTTTCCTGATCTTTGGTGACCTACAGATGCCTTCTCATTATTCTTATATTCTAGCTAGTTAATGACTGCGAACTTGAGGGTGGGGGTTAAGCAAAAAAGGCAGGAAGGGAACAGTAGAGGAAGAGAGGATGAAAAGAACAAGAACCAGAATAGACATTCAGGAAAGATAAAGAGTGCCTTTTGAAAAAGAGCTTATAATGGTCTATGATTGTTCTGTTTGTTTCTAGTTACAGTTGAAAAAAATTAGACCTCTTTAGATAGTTTTAGGTTAGGAACACAAATGGGCTGATACTTTTTGCAATTCCCAGTATTAGTTACTCTACCCAGAGACCTAGAAAAGAAGCAGAAAGGAAAAGGGTAAGGTCTTCTAACTTGAGTTGTGTTTCAAGATGCTTCTTTATTTTAGTACCAGTTGTAGTTGTCACCGATATTTAAAAAAAAATCTTCTGCATTTCATTATTCTTCCCCATGTTTCTCATTTTACCTTGTGGGAAAGTTCCCTTCCTGGGTTTTTAATCCTCCATCTGCCCAAGCATCCTCAGAGAGCATCTTAGCCCCCCGTGAAGGAGGAAGGGTCAGAGCAGAGAGGAATCATGGGGGACTTTGTGAACCAGTGATGTGAAACTATTCCATATGAAGTGATGATACTTTGTTTGGCTAAACATGTGCTTATGTGTGTCTATGCATGTTTCGGTGTATAATATATGAGCAAGGTTGTGCTTTGAAGATAGGTTCACACACACTTTTACAGACGGCATTTTTGGAACATCCATGCTTTAGTACCCTTTCTCTGTTGTGGAGAGAGAGCTGAGAGCTGAATAATCTGGGTCTGAATGAGTAGCTCTACTTTCTCTCCCTCTTCTTCCACCTCAGCCTAGTAATAACCGTATCAGATTTACTCAGTCCCTGAGCTGCTATTCAAAGTATGGTTACTCTGATGAACCCAGCCTAATTCCATCATAAGATTGGGAGCCATCTCATCACAAAGTCATGAAAAGTTAATTTCTGTTTTACTATCAATTACTGCAATTTCTAAACTTGTTTGGAATTCCTGCCCATGCCTTGAACTCACCCATACCTGGCTCCCCCTGACCAGATTACAACCCTCTCTGAAACCACATCGGTGCCTCAAATTCTGATGTTGGGATCTGAATTTATTCCCTACCTTGAAATATCATGCCATGTAGATCATTAACTTACTATCTGCCTTTGTATAATGCTTGTCAGAATCCTGTTAGTTGTAATTTCAAGACACCCCCCTTTGCAATTTTGTGCTATAAATCTTTGTTCCTGGAAAGCTGGGGGGGGGGG
>NW_026000174.1:16565682-16602130 GCF_001458135.2 Marmota marmota marmota
TGTGTATAAGAGACAGGCATAGGAGATGGCAATGCAGATGGAGTCCGTGCCAACCACCAATGTGGCAGCAGTGATGCCGTATATGTTGTTAGGCTGTGTGCCCCCACAAGCCAGCTTTACTACAGCCATGTGCTCACAGTAGGAGTGGGCCACCACTCGGCTACAGTAGCTCAGCCTTGCTAGTAAGCATGTGAGTGGGGTCATGAGCCCCAAGCCACGAAGCACTGCAGCAGCCCCCAGCTTTCCAGGAACAAAGATTTATAGCACAAAATTGCAAAGGGGGGTGTCTTGAAATTACAACTAACAGGATTCTGACAAGCATTATACAAAGGCAGATAGTAAGTTAATGATCTACATGGCATGATATTTCAAGGTAGGGAATAAATTCAGATCCCAACATCAGAATTTGAGGCACCGATGTGGTTTCAGAGAGGGTTGTAATCTGGTCAGGGGGAGCCAGGTATGGGTGAGTTCAAGGCATGGGCAGGAATTCCAAACAAGTTTAGAAATTGCAGTAATTGATAGTAAAACAGAAATTAACTTTTCATGACTTTGTGATGAGATGGCTCCCAATCTTATGATGGAATTAGGCTGGGTTCATCAGAGTAACCATACTTTGAATAGCAGCTCAGGGACTGAGTAAATCTGATACGGTTATTACTAGGCTGAGGTGGAAGAAGAGGGAGAGAAAGTAGAGCTACTCATTCAGACCCAGATTATTCAGCTCTCAGCTCTCTGTGTGCACAAACCAAGCTTGCTTTGATTTGATTTAAAAATGGAGTTGGTGGTCTTTTCTTTGCATCGGGGTTCAACAACTCTACACTTTATCTGGGAACAACATGGCAGTGATTGCAAGATCCATCTTCTCTCAGCCCCACTTGCACAGATGGGCAAGTGAAATTGGAAGAATGTGTGTTGAGCACAATATGCCTAGATTCCAGGAAATAGGTCAAAGTTGAGGTATAGGCTTTGGGCTCCTTACTTCCTGTCTATAATCTTGAGTTAAACCTCATGAAAAACATTCAGGATGGGAAGATAGTCAGGCACTGGAAAATGGGCAAGGCAGGAGGTGAGTCACCATCACTAGCATTCAGAGGAGGCCTTTCTGCTTCTGTATGATTTAGTGATCTCTAAGCTGGGGCTGAGTGGCCTGGATGCAGAATTCTCTTCATAGTGAAGGTGGTGCTAGAGACTTGCAGCTTTCTCCTCTATTTGTGAGCATTCTGCTTATACTACAGTGTTATTTTCTTCTGGTTTATTTGCCTCTTGAGATCAAGAGAGACACCCCAGCCTCCTGCTCCAGATCACTCTCCTAGAATAACTACTTAATGCCCCTTATCTCTCTGCTTTGTTTGAATTATTTTAACATTTGATAAGAAAGGCCTTACCTAAAACATACAAGAATAGCAGATCAAGTATCAGGCACAAAACTCTCACAAGAAAGGAAAAAAACAAAAACAAACAACTATCATGGGTCAAATGCTCAGGGGCACCACTTTATCCCTGGTGGGCACTAGAGCATCTGAAAGCTACCTGCTAAGAATTCCTAAGTGAAAGACCAAAGGTGGCCCAATTCAAACTCTGGCTCTGCATCCCACCAGGTATGCGATCTCAGTCATGTCATCTAGATTGTCTGCTTCCTTGTCTGTGACCTAAAGAGGCCGATTCACAGACTACTGTGTGTATTCTGGGAGAAAGTTATCTCAAGACCCACTAATACATGGTACAGGTCAAAATTTATAGTCCTTTTGCAAGTGCAGAGGACCTCAAAGAAATGGTCTTAGTGGCCATCAGGTCTTCAGTTTGCTCATAGCATGCTTATTGCAGCATTGAATTCACAGACAGACTCACCATGTCTGGGCAGGGAGTGGTAGTGAAGTTGCAGGTCCAGCAGGGCTTAGGGTGTTAGGAGCAAAAGAGCTGGAGTATTTATCCTGTCATTAGGGCCCTAGCTGAAAATAGAGTTCCCTGGGGACAAGGACATGAAAAGGACCTCTGGGATGCTGGAAACAGGGAGCAAGTTGAAGCTAGGAAGTTTGGGTCTTGATGGGAAGAATGGGGCAACAGAAGAGTCTTAACCTGAGTGTTCAGTGTGGATAGGGTCATAGTCTTTTCTGCTATTTTAACTGACGACCACAAACTGGATAAGTTAATCAATAGAAGTATATTTGGTTCATACTTACTAAGGCTGGGAAGTCTAGACCAAGGGGCCCATTTGGTGAGGATCCCCTTGCTATATTATATGATGGGAGGGCAAGCAAGAATGAGAAAGGAAAAAACTGGCTGAACCTGTCCCTTTTAATCAGGAATCCACTCCTGTGATAACAGCATTAATCTATTAGTTGTCTCTTCAGGGTTATATTTCTACTCTGTTAAATATAGCAACTGCTATAATGGCAATTAAATTCAACAGGAGCTTTAGACCTCACAGCAGGTAGGTGGAGAGGCCTCTGAACACAAGTAATCATAATGTGCTTTAGGCATAGGACCATATTTTTATAATATCTTACTAATTTAGCCTTTTCTCCTTCCTGTTCCCCTGCCTTCATCCCAAATAGTTACTTCTCAGTGCTTCTTTTGGGCAAGCTGCTTAACTTTTTTGAATACTAGTTCATCTGTAAACTGAAGCCAGTGTAGATTCAATGAGACACATATACAAAATATTTATAAGTTGTCTGGTCTATGCTATGGTAAATCCAATAGATTATTATAATAATTCCCTTATGATCTTTCATGTTTCTATATGGGTTATATGAAGGCAAGAGATCAGAGCAAATTCATCTCTGATAGTATTTAAATGATGTTAGGTACTGGGGGAAGGCTGTTAAATAAGTGGCTAGGGTTTTAATCAAATGTAGATTAGGTAGACAGAAAACCTGACGACAATCAGTAATTCAATATACACTGATGGCTTAATATTTATCTGGTATTGTCCTGGAGATAAAGCTCCTTAGAAGACTGATACTTCAAGAATAAGAAGTTTGAAACTTGGAATTTCTCTCCCATTTAGTTTTTTTCTCCCCCCAGAAAAACAATGGATTCCAGTGTGGCACTGCACATAAGTGAGATGACTCAAACTTTCTGCCAGCCCCCAAGTGCTCAGAATCAAGGCTCAAATCTTTCCCATCTCAGGGTCTTCCAGACAGTCATGGATGCTCAGTGTTAGCACGGGATACTGTTAGGCAGATATTAATAAACAACATTTAGGATACAGAATATCAGAGCATCTATTGTGTGTCAATATTCCTCTAGTTATTGGGAATGCAGTACTGCAAAGATGAAATTCCTGTTCTCATGGAACTTCTATGCCATTAGAAGACACTTTCATTTTAAAAAGATCCATAACAGATAGCTTTTGAAAAAGAATGGCTGTTATCCAAAACATTAAAATATTGGAGAGGATGGAGGAAAGGGTTTCTACAGAATGGGTTGTAAAAAGACAAGAGATCAGAGTGCATTCATCTCTGATAGTATCTAACATCTTTTAAATACTTTCCATGAATGGCTGGACTAATTTACATTCCTGCTAATGGCATGCAAGAGTAAGTTCCTCAAAAAATTAAGAATAGAATTACGATATGATCCAGCAATTCCACCACCGGGCATATATCCAAAGGAGAGCAGTATGTGAAAAAGATATCTGCATTCTACTGCTGCAGAATTATTTACAACAGGCAAGATGTGAACTCAACCTACGTGTCCATCAACAAAGGAACAGGTAAAGAAAATGTTATGTATGAACACCTGAATACTATTCAGCCTTAAAAAGGGAAATCCTGTTTGCCATACCAAGAATGAACTTGGAGATTACATCATGTGAAATAAGCCAGGCACAGAAAGAAATACCATAGGATCTCATGTGTGGAATTTGAAAAAGTTGAAATTAGAGAGAATGGTGGTAACCAGGATGGCTGAGTGGTAAGTAGGGGATAGTGAGGTGGGGGCTGGAGAGATTAAAATACAATATTTCAGTTATGAGGAATAAGTTCAGGAGAGCACTTGAACTTATTTCAGCATGGTCACTAGATGATCAACAATGTATGATATTCCTGAAAAAAAAAAATCACTGACATTAAGTATTCTCACCATACAAAAGAAAAGTATGTGAGGTATCGTGTATGGTAGCTTAATTTAGTAACTCCACAAATACATATTTCAAAAAATGTTGTACATGATAAGTGCATACAATTTTAATTTTAGTTGGAAAAGTTAAGAAGTGGTACTATGGGAAAAAAGTATAAGAAAATGTCAGGAAGTGATAATTTAGAATGGGGTAGTCATGATTGGCTTTTTGGAGGAGGTGAGATTTGAGTGGGGCTCATGATGCCATGAGAGAAGGAGGCATGCAGCTGTGTTAAAAATATGTTCCAGGCAGAAGGAGCTGCAGCTGGACAGGCCTTCACTTCTGAAAGGTAATCCCCTTGAGAGGCAGTTTAGGCCAGATGCTACAGTGCAGTGAGGAGGAAGTGATAGATGAATCTGGAGAAGTAGCCAAGATCCAGGGACACAGGGTGTCTAAACCATGGTGAACGCTGGATTTTGTTTGAACTGTGCTGGAAAGCTATGGGAGATTTTTGGAAGACAGGGTTTTGTCATACTGTAACTTAAACTTTAAAAGATCGACTTTGGGTTCTATGTTGGGAGGTGGGGGTAGAAGAGGAAAGCTTGTTCCAAAGTTATTAATAGCCAGTGCCTGAAATGGAGGCAGAGAGAATTACACTTGTGATACACTTTTAAAGTACAATAGATAGGATTTGTTGAACTGATTGAAGCTGGGGTTATGAGAACATGATCGGCCTTCAAAGAAAGCTCCAACCTGAGGAATAGTGGGAATGGAAAAGCTTTAGTGTGATAGGAAACAGAAAAGTTCAGAGAGCTGAAGGAAGAGAATAGTCAGTTCTGCTTTAGTCATAAGCTCAGAAATGTATATTGGGCACTCAAGGACAGATATTAGGATTGGCTCCAGGACCCCTTCTCCCCGTGATACCAAGAATTTATAGACGTTCAAGATTCTTGTATAAAATGACATAGTATTTGCATATAAAATTTATAGAAGGATTTGTATAGTTTAAGTAATCTTTAGAGTATTTATAATAACTAATACAATGTAAATGCTATGTAAATATGTTATACTATATTGATTAGTGAGTAATGTTTAGTACAGAAATATTTAAAATATTTTCAGTCTATGGTTCGTTGAATCTAAATGTGGAATGTATGAATATGGAGGTCTGACTATTTACCAATTTGAAGTTCAGATCAATTGAATGTGTATATGCAAGAGTTAATAATTAAAGCTGTGAAAGATGGTGAAATCACCTGAGGAATGAGTAGAGAAAACTCCAAGGCAGGGCAGAGAAGAACTAGTTGGCTGCAGACATTGAGGAGGTAGAAAGAAAACCTGCAGAGAGTATTCAGGAACTAGAGCGCTGAACTGCTGAGTGTTGCCTTTAGGTTGGAACAGTTGGGGCTTAAGAACTAGTTATTTGTGTTTAACAAAAAAGTAGGAAGTTGAATTTTTACCATATGTAAAAATCACATCAAATGTATCAAATCTGAATGTAAGATCTAAAAAATTTCAAAATTCTTTGAAGAATTTCGTAAATTTGAATTTGGCAATAATTTGTTAGATCCAACTCAAAATAGATAAATTGAGCTTCAAAGTTTTTTTTTAAAAAATGGTGTTTTTGGAACAGTAGACATGCACCTTACAGAATGGGAGAAAATATGTTCAAATTATACATCTAATGAGCTATAACTATTCAGAAAATACAGATAACTCCCACAACTTTACTTCCCCCAAATAATCCAGTTCAAAAGTGGGCAAAGGGGCCAGCTGTGGTGGGTGCTTGCCTGTAATCCCAGAAATGCAGGAGGCTAAGGCAGGACAATTGCAAATTTGAAGCTAGCCTCAGTAACTTAGAGACCTCTCTCAAAAAGGAGGCGGATCTGGGGATGACAGCTTTCCCACACCTTGGTATATGTCCAAAGGTTTTAAAAATCAGCATACTACAGTGATGTAGCCAATGTTTATAGCAGCTCAATTGACAATGGCTAAGCTATGAAGCCAACCCAGGTGTCCTTCCACAAACAAATGGATAAAGAAAATGTGGTATATGTACAATGGATTATTACTCAGCCATTAAGAATGATTTTATGACATTTGCCAGTAAATGGATGGATCTGGAGACTATCATGCTAAGTGAAATAAACCAATCTCAACACAAAGGTTAAATGTTTTTTGCCGATATGTGGGAACTAACCCATGATAAGGGAGGAGAGGGTAAGAATATACTTCCAATATATTAGACAAATGGGGTGAAGGGAAGGGAGAGGGGAAATAGAAAAGACAGTGGAATGAATCTGACATAATTTTCTTATGGTACCAGGAATTGAACTCGGGGGCACCCAACCACATCCTGAGTGCCACATCCCCAGCCCTATTTTGTATTTTATTTAGATATAGGTTCTCATTAAGTTGAGGTGCTAAATGGATGGGGAAAATTGCAATCCTGTATTGCAATCCTGTGGAAATGCAAGAGTGTAGTTTCTGTGGAAATGGTATCAGGGTTCCTAGAACAATTAAACAGAATTATCACAATCTTTACCTAACCCAACCAGGGTATCTTCCACATTGCTCCCAATACCACCTTGTGAACCTCAAGTTAGGATCACTGCCTTTACATAGTTAACTAATTATACAAGTAGTGTATGTCTACAAGACCTAGCTCAGACTAACAATGCAAGCCCTCTGCAGGACTCTTACTTTCCACCTATTCTGGAGACTACAGGTGAGAGGGTGACTGAGGGATAAGAATTAGAGCATCTAATGGAAGATCTGCATCTCGCTGTAGGAAGAGGGGATGCGAGTAGGATATAGTCTCAGTAAGAGCTGTTGGGGTGTCTTCTATGAAAGTCAACTTTCCTCCTCAGAGCCATGACAGTATAGCAGGCCCTAAGAATTTACTAATACTTTCATATGAAAGGGTAAAGTTTATTGTACAGATAATTTTTTCCTACAATTATCCATTGGATCCCCCTTCAAATCATGTGAGATAGGAAGAACTGGGATTATTGTCCTCATAATAAGGAAATAATCAAGGGATAGATGCCAAGTGGCTTGTCAAGATCACAAGCTGAGAGTCAAACCTAGATCTCCCAAACTAATTTTATGGTAAGGTCCAGGGGAAAAAAAAAAGTACCAAACTCCAGACATAGATATCCTTGATGTAGTTGGAACTGAACACCTCTTAAGTCATAATCAGAAGCCATGCACAGCAGGCAGCTGTGTGTACATTGAAGCAGCTCTAGTTTTCAGAGGGCAGGGAAGAAAGCCAAGGGTGGAGAGAGGCATGGTGATTACTGAAGTCAGACTGCATTCTGCCTCAAGGGGGCACAATTGAATGCCACAGCAAGATGAGGGAGGAGGGTCCCGGGAGGCCAGAGGAAGGAACCCCTAGAGACTGAAGATTAGGCAGAAAGTCTCCAGAGGCATCCCCAGAGAAGAGACTAGGCCCATCTTAGGATCCTTTCAAAACGTTCCTTAGAGACTGAGCCTGCTGTTTCCTTTTATCTTTTGGGAAAAGATTAGCTGATTAAAGATATAGCCAGATCCTCCCTTTTCAATTCATCTTTTCCATCCTCCTCTTAAGAGGTACCAGCTTTTCCTATAGCCTGCAGAAAATGCACTGAGCCTCACGCTGAAGGGTGAGAGCATGTTGGACTGCAGTGGTAGAGGAAGACCAGGAACACAAGGGAGAGCAAGGCATTTGATGCAGATGGGATGAGGGCATGGACCAGGGAGAGGGGCTTATGCTGGGATCAGCTGGCTCCCAGGGAGGTTGGAACAGGGTACCTGGAGTACAGGTCAAGTGAAAAGAGGCCAGGGCATGTGAGCTGGGGTTCAGAGAAAACTAGGATAGAATGATAGTTAGACTGAACCACTAAAGGGAAAACTCGGAAGCCAAGTGGAGAAGAATATTTGATGCTTGAGGAGGAATGGGTTTTGGCGAGGGGCTGGGGAACGGAGTAACAGGAGAGTCCAATTCTTTGTGCCTCTCATGCCCAGACAGACAACTTATCCCCATCTGAGGTATTACTTTACCTCCTGGCTTTCCATTCCTTTCTACCCTTTTAAAAATATTCCTACAAGTTTCAGGTGCTCCCATCCTACCGTTAGTTAGAAGAAATCCTTTTCTGTCCCTCCGGTCTGTGCTGTGTTGTGCTGTGTGTTAGGGTCCACCTCTACCAAATCCTAAATAGCCCAGATCATGCTTGTCACTTCCCTTTTCTCGTCATTGCTACTCATGTTCCTCCTACCCCACATTCTGGCCCTGCCTCAGTTGTAACTGCTGTGACAGTCCCGGGGGTGGGGGGGAGTCTGAAATAAGGAGGTAGAATAGAAAGGTCAGGCAGACTTGCTTCTTAAAGATCTCAGTAACTATTAGCCAGAATCTGGGAATTGTGGAGTAGGAGTCAAAAAATTTGGAACTGTACCAATCTTGGCAACCAGCAGTTCCAGATCTGCTTACTTTCTCCATGATTTGGTTATTCAGTTTTCCAAATCCATCATTCTAAAGTTTCTCAGGATAAGTGTGCATCCCATAAGAGAGCAGGTTGGATTCAGTGGCATATACCTGTAATCTCAGCAGCTTGGGAGGCTGAGGGAGGAGGATCACATATTCAAAGCCAGCCTCAGTGACTTAGGGTTTCTTTAAGTTGCTTAGGGTGCCTCTGTCTCAAAAAAAAAAAAAAAAGCTGGGAATGAGGTTCAGTGGTTAAGCGCCCTTGGGTTCAATCCCTGGTTCCAAAAATAAAAACAAAATAGAGAGTGGTACTAATTGAGTAATCTAATTTATGGACCCTCAATGCACTTTTGGGTCCAAAGAAATAACAGGTTTACTTTTGGTGTTTACTCACACCTTGGCTATGGAGATAGGGAAAATACAGGACAATGACATAAGAATTGGATAAAGCATTCAAGCTAGTTCAGGCTTGTTCGCCAGGAAGAACCTGGAAAAGTAGTTGGATTGTGAATGTTATGTTGTGAACATAAAAGTAGGTATCTTAGTTGGAGATGACAGGTTGGTGGACTTCTATACATTTTAGACAAATTAGCAAGCATCAAGATTGAGCTGTGAGGACAAATAAACCAGAGGGCCCATGGAGGCCAGGACCATACAGGGAGTAGGGAAGACAAGGCCATTCAGCTTAAGAGGGGGGTCCTGCTGGCTTAGCAGAAACACATTCACTTAGGACAAGAGCAACAGCATAAATAAGAGGATGCTCCTTCATTCATTCAAGAATTATTTAGCAAGTGCCCCTATGGGTGTCATGGACATAGTGGAAATAAATATAAAAACACATAGCCCTGTTATCATAGGGCTTCTACGCTATTCATCCTATAGCCAAGTTCTGGAGAAAATACACAGGTACACATTGTCCTGGGAGGTGAGGTTTCTAATAGGAAGATGGCTTTTATACTGACCTAGGTAACAAACTGGTGGGAGAATCCAGACTTTCTGTGGAGGCAAGTCCAATTTTTAGGTAAGATTTAGACAGGAATCCACTTTTTTTTTTTTTTTTAAAGACTAGGTTTTTTTAAAAAAATATTTATTTTTGTAATTGTAGCTGAACACAATAACTATATGTAGTGATGAGGATTGAACCCAGGACCTTGCAGGTGTGAGGCGAGCACTCTACTGCTGAGCCATAACCCCAGCCTCAGGAATCCACCCTTTTCTAAAGCCGTCTTTGACCACGTATATCCTAGAAAGCTCTTTTTTGCACTCCATTTCACATTTGGGGCTGCTTTTATATTAGCCACATTGGTATTTAGTATCCTAACAAATTTTATAAGCATCAAGAGAGAAAGGATCATGAGAAGTGTTTCATGATATATGTTATGATCATTTTCAAATTTCTTCTAAGGTCCAGAAATGGGAACAAGGGCTAATTCTCCTACATACATGAGCAGAGTTTGAACTTGAACACTGCGATTCTTCTAATATTGAATCCTCTCTAGAAGACTGGAATAGGTAAGGAGGAAGAATTCCCAGTGGACATGTCAGCCTACAATATCACCTCAACCCATCCAGCAGTCTTCTTGTTGATGGGAATCCCAGGCCTGGAGCATCTACACATGTGGATCTCCATCCCCTTTTGCTCAGCTTATACTCTGGCCCTGTTTGGCAACTGCACCCTTATTTTCATTATCAGGGCTGATGCAGCCCTGCATGAACCCATGTACCTCTTTCTGGCTATGTTGGCAGCCATTGACTTAGTCCTTTCTTCTACAACATTGCCCAAAATGCTTGCCATATTCTGGTTCAGGGATCAGGAGATCAACTTCTATGCCTGTCTGGTCCAGATGTTTTTTCTCCACTCCTTCGCCATCATGGAATCAGCAATGCTGCTGGCCATGGCCTTTGACCGCTATGTGGCCATCTGCAAGCCACTGCACTACACCACGATCCTGACCAGGCCCCTGATTGCCAAGATTGGCATGGCTGCTGTGACCCGGGCTGTGACACTAATGACTCCACTCCCCTTTCTGCTCCAAAGCTTCCACTACTGCCGGGGCCGGGTGATTGCCCACTGCTACTGCGAGCACATGGCCGTGGTAAGGCTGGCGTGTGGGGACACCCACTTCAACAACATCTACGGCATTGCTGTGGCCATGTTTATTGTGGTGCTGGACCTGCTGTTTGTTATCTTGTCTTACATCTTCATCCTCCGGGCAGTTCTGCAGCTTGCCTCTCAGGAGGCCCGCTACAAGGCATTTGGGACATGTGTGTCTCACATAGGTGCCATCCTGTCCTTCTACACACCTGTGGTCATCTCTTCAGTCATGCACCGAGTAGCTCGCCGGGCTGCCCCTCACGTCCACATACTCCTTGCCAATTTCTATCTGCTCTTCCCACCCGTGATAAATCCCATCATCTATGGTGTCAAGACCAAGCAGATCCGTGAGCGAGTCTTAGGACTATTCCTGAGAAAGGAAGCAAAAGGAGGGTGAGGGACAGCTCAAGAGGATGGGTGGTTGCCTGTTGGAATTGGGGAAAGTTTGACAGGAAGTAGAAGAACATCAGAACATTTGTTTGGTTCTTTCCTGGCATAATGAAAAAAATGCCCTGAAATTCAGAGTCACCAATCTGTTTAGGACTTGGGGGTCTGTATTCTCTGGGAGCCTACAGACTCAAACTGCTGGCTGTCGGCTTCTCACAGTGCTCCCTCCTCTTCACTAATTTGACAGTCTTGCTGCATTGGTCTTCTGGTGATTTTGAATAAAAAAGATTCAGTTCATTTGCATATAAATTCATTTGCTTATGAGAAGCCTTAGAGTTTGATTTTCAGTCAAGTCAATGGGAATTTGGTGATCTGTCTATATACTTGGTACCTGGGTGACGACCAACAGTACATCTGACATAGGAATCCTTCCTTAGTCACTCTAACAGATGGTGTTCAGCTTCTGAAGAAATCCAGGGTTGGGAAGTTTGCAACATTATCAGGCTGCAGCAGGTTCTAAGTGAGACAGCTCTACTTATTAGAAAGTTATTTCTTTAGCTTAGCCAGTCTTATTGTTTGACTTACCTTTCTCTCTTCATAGCCAAACCCTTTCATTAAACACTTCGAATAAGACATGTCTTGACTTTTCTGGATGTTGTACAATCCATTTTTTTGTATTCAAAAAGATTGAAAATTGCTCATTTAACTAATCCAGCCACATCTGTTCTAGCACCTGGGGACAGGTAGGGATGCCAAACTTATGTTTATGTCCTTGGAAGAGAAAATTACAGGTTTTGTCCTCTGAATTCCCTATCCAAGGATCAGAATATGGAAAAAAAAAAGTGAGCAAGGCAAAGCAGATTAGTGGAACTAATATCTTCTGTATCATGAAAGCTTAATAATTCCCTTACTATTAATGCTGACAACACAACGGGGCTTCTCATAGAAGCTACCATACACTGTCTTCTACAAATGTATTGTTTTACTTTTTGGAATCCCCCCTTTTCCCCCTCAGAGACTATTATTTAGGAATTACATATTCTTATCTATATTTGCCTTTATTTACCTTTGAAAGAGACTAAGTCTGTGCCAGGTAGCGTATGAATGGTTGAAAGCTATCTGTGAGTGAGGAGTAAAGTAAAAACCTATAGTCTTTCTTTTTCCTAACTCTGTTCACAGAATTCGACACAAAAAACATTACGTTTAATTCCAATGGAGTCAACATCTCTTTATGGTCTCTTCTGTTGGGGCAGGTGGCAACCTTTAAAGTAGGACTAAAGTAGCACTAAATACTAACAGTGTTAGGAATTAGAAGTTATTTTTAACAAGAGATCTGCTTATCCTCTTGTTGACTTTTATTTGTTTTTTTAATTGCTTTTATTTTTTAATAGAGCAGTAGTACCAAAACCAGCATAGTATTGCACCAAAACAGACTGGTAGATCAATGGTACAGAATAGAAGACAGACTAACCCACAAAACTACAATTATATTAGACAAAGGTGCAGATGTATCACAATTATTATGTAGAACACAATTTTTTCGTCTCTGTATATGAAGTATGCTCACATCAATTCATGTCTTCCTATATGTACTTGGATAATGATGTCCATCACATTCCACCATCATTGCTAATAACCTCCTGGCCCCCTCCCACCCTCTACCCAGAGTTCATCTAATCCTCATATGCTCCCTCTTCCTACCCCACTATGAGTCAGTCACCTTATCAGAAAACATTTGCCATTTGTTTTTTTGGGATTGGCCAACTTCACTTGGCATTATCTTCTCCAATGACATACATTTACCTGCAAATGCCATGATTTTATTCCCTTTTATTGCTGAGTAATATTCCACTGTGTATATATGCTACATTCTTTAATTTATTCATCTTCTGAAGGGCATTTAGGTTGGCTTCATAGTTAACCTATTGTGAATTGTGCTGCTATAAACATTGATGTGACTGTGTCCCTGTAGTATGCCATTTTTAAGTCCTTTGGGTATAGACCAAAGCAATCCTTATCAGGGAGAGTACAGCAGGTGGTATCACTATACCAGACCTTAAACTATACTACAGAGCAATAGTACCAAAAACAGCATGGTATTGGCACCAAAACAGACTGGTGGACCAATGGTACAGAATAGACACAGACTAACTCACAAAACTACAATTATCTTATATTAGACAAAGGTGCCAAGAACATGCATGGGAGAAAAGAGCCTCTTCAACAAATGGTGCTGGGAAAACTGGAAATCCATATGTAACAAAATGAAATTAAACCCTCATCCCTCATCATGCACAAAACTCCTGTTGACTTTCACAAGGAATAATACATATCCCTTGAGTCCTTTCCATTCCCTATGAAGAGCAAGAAGTTGTTTCCTGCAGAAGTTTAGTAATGTAAGAATCCCAGAGCCATGCAACCCATCTGTCATCAGCACAGGATTGGTCGTGAACAGTGAAATGAAACAACTTTTGGATTAGCTCACTTGGCACACAAATTTGAGCAACCTATAGGTACATATATTTTTATCCTCATACAAAGAATATGAGATTAGTATAAAGAAAACTGTGTAGTAGTCTTGGCTTGGTTACAATATTCCCAGTCACCAGAACATTCCAGTATCTCAAACTAGGACACATACCTACATATCATCCATGATGTAATAGGAATTATGCTTAAGTGTAGGATCTTGTTTTACTTAGTGACTCCACCCAACCTTTCTTCCTTCTTATTTACTTATTAAAGAAGTTTTATTGCTTTGCTAGCAAAGGAGAAACATAGGGGACTCCCATACCAGAGGTGTGATTCTGCCTGTCCAGAGGAACAGGGGGATTTGTTTTTTGGGAGAGGGAGAGGGAGAGGGAGAGGGAGAGGGAGAGGGAGAGGGAGAGGGAGAGGGAGAGGGAGAGGGAGAGGGAGAGGGAGGAGAGAATTTTAATATTTATTTTTTAGTTTTCAGCGGACACAACATCTTTGTATGTGGTGCCGAGGATCGAACCCGGGCTGCACGCATGCCAGGCGAGCGCGCTACCACTTGAGCCACATCCCCAGCCCCCCTTTCTTCCTTCTTAAGACACAGTATTGGTGACATCTTGGAATTTCTTCTCACATCACTCTTTCATAGATCCATTGGCACTTTTTCAAGTATACACAAAATCTGATAATGTCTCATATTCTTAAACAAGAATTGTTTTCCCTTTTGCCCCTGACACCAAATTTTGCTACATAAGATTTTAGCAAGATGATTTTTTTTTTCAGGTAGGCTATATCCCCTTGGCATAGTTGTGCATGGCTAATTTAGGTTGCAACTTTAAAGGCACTGTGTAGCAATTTATTTCATCCCTGCTTCTGAGGACAGACTTATGTGACAGGCCCAAGTCCATACTTTGAGGGCCAGCAGTTATGCAACCTCAAGTCCAGAATTCCTCTGTGGGAAGGGTGTCAAGTGTAACATATATAAAGTCTTAAGATTATTTTTCAAAAATATGAGGAGGCATTATATCAGGCAAAGTCCACAGGGAACACTGGTAATAAGCAGCCTCCTTCTCAGGTCTTCGCAAAATAGCAAATGTTAAGGTCAGTTGTCGAATTCACCCTTTATTGTTGTTTATGAATGTAATAATTATCAACCATTTATATAGTTAGAGCCTCCCAGCAACCCTATAAGTTAGGAAAAGTTGTATTATCTTTACCTTAGTGACTAGGAAACGGATCAAGAATAGAGAAGTGACATACTTCGGTTACAAGCTAGATGTCAATGCATAGTTCAGGTCAATGAGTTATATAAATTCGAAATAAGACATAACCGATGACTTTGGCTTGAATTCCTGACCTTTAAAGACACAATTAGATAGGAGTTGGTTGTAGTGTATAAATTTGAATGAGGGCATCTTTCTCAGGAGACACTTCAATGAACATAGTATAAGGAGACAAAGACCAAGGCATAAGCAGGCTCCACCTGAGGTACTCACAGCGTCTGGCAAGTAAGGCAAGACCCCTGGGAAGCCTGACTTAGTGCCACTAAGTGGCAAGAGGGCGTGGGCTGCATGGAGTCCTTGGGGTATGAGGCCTGGATCAGGAGAGTTTCTGTGTCAACCCCAGAGAAAAGGCCAGAGCCTTCTATGAATCCGTGAGGACTCAAGGGCAGTAATTTCTGCTTCCATGTTCTTTTGGGAGAAATGCTGAGGTTTGTGAGGATAAATTCAGCTGCTCCCTCCCTCTTTCCTTGACCCACCCCTACCCCTAACTGGAAGAGGAAGGCTGCACTGGAATTGCACAAAGCTAATAGAAAGCTTCCAGAGCTGCATTTCACACTGAGGCCTGAGGACAGAGCTGTAACTAGGGAGCAGGAAACAGGTGGTACAGTTGTGGTGAGTGGGAAGTAATGAGGGACACTGCCAGTTTCTTCCCACATCCTGTCCTGGTCTTGGGCATCAGCTCTTTTTGCTTTCTCCTGGCGATAAAATCTCTACTTTGGCTTTAAAAAAGGAAGACAAGTCTCCACAGCCCCATCCAAATGCTTCATCTATACACTCCCAACATTCTTCCTACCACATAGCATTTGGCATAGAAAGGAGGCAGGAATCCTATGAGTCATCTCTGGGAAAAAGCTCGTTATTCCATCTTGGATCCTATCACTACTTTCTTTACACCCATCAGGACCCCTCCTCACAATTAGGAGGTCTCTGCCTTAGTCAAAAGGGAGAAAATGAGGCTTGAACTAGTAAGGTGGCAGGCAGTACTAAGAAACATTTGAGGTTCTACTACAGCCATATCCTTTAAGGACTTTGTGATTATCTTACTATCATTGAGTTTTAATCTTTCAAATCCATCATTATCCTATTCTGTTAAAGCATAGGGTGCCAATTAGTCATCATCTGATTATTTTCTGGGCACACAGTCCCACTTTAAAGCATTTGAGACAATGACATAAGTCCTGTGGTTCAGTGTGGACATTTTGGCTCTTGAAACAGTGTAGGTTGGATACAACAGCCACTTCAGAGTTTTGGATTATGGATACGAGGTGAAGACGGGCTCCATTCAATTTCCTACTTAAATTGAAATTCTGCCTGGGGAAGATTTTTGGATGAGATTCTGATAAAATAAGAAAGGGCCATGGATTTTTGGACACCATGTGTTTGGGAGAAGACATTAGATGAGATGCTGTTTTCTTTGCATAGGATGGCGGGCAGGTCACAGGGTGGTTGGTGATAAAGTACACAGGGATGGCAGGGGGAATATGGAAACTCAGGTAAGATTAAGTTTGTTTGAATTTGTGGAAAAAATGTTTATGAAAAATAAAGATCCCACATGCCTGTTGCCAACTTTATCAGTTATAGTGTCTCATATTCAAGAAAAGTGCCTGGTATATGTCTATTGAAAATAGTTTGTTGGCATAGAGCTTGTTGGCTACAAAGACAAGTGTTACTGAGTAAGATATACAAGTATTACTAAGGCATAGTAAAAATCTTGTGATAAGATTTTTATTCTGTTATAGGTAAATCAATGCTGGTGGAGATTTCTTAGAACTTCTAACATGGGATTATTTACATTAGAAGATAAACATTCTGAGCTGAGATCAGGTGGGTGGGGAGTCATGTAGAAAAAGTCAGAAGATATCTCAATGGTCTGGGAGTCATGCTTCATTTGGTAAAATGTTCAACACTGTTAAAGGCTGGAGTTGCTGGAACAATTCCTCAACTCCAGTCCTTTACTTCATAATATGGTAGAAGTTTGTGGTAGGGGTAGATATGGGAGAACTAAAGTAGAACTTTGGCAATTGTTAGGATTCTTTTGTAGAAACAGCTGAGAGATGATAGTGACTTGAATAAGGGTGGTGATGATTAAAATATACAACTATTATTTTACTATGAAGGATAATCAGGTGATACTTGCCAATGAATTCCATGTGGTATAAGGATATAAGTTGGATGTCTAGTCTGGAAACTAGAAAGAAGGCGAGATATGTCAACTTCTCTAAAATCTCAAAGGCAATGAAAATCCATGGTGAACAAGTAGAGTACTTAGGAAGAGGGCAATGCTATAGGATGTTTCTGAAGATATGTTACCTTCATTTATATTAATTCTCTTCAGCTTTAAAAAGATACTGTAAACACCCCCCACTTTTAGGTCAATATGTTTTTAGATATTTCAGTGTATTTTGACATTATACATACATGGAGTAAAACCCATTCCAATTAGGATCTCATTCTTGAGGTTGTACATAAGGGAGGGTTACATGCCACATTAAGGGATGACTTCTCCTTGACTCCTTCCCACTGCAGACAATGTCTCATTTACATGCTGGCCCCTGCAGCAAGAGTCCTTGCAGGAAGGATCTTGGATAGACTTTTCCACTCAGTTAAAACAGACTTCACTTTCACTTTCTGCTATTCTATGAAAATTGCTCTACCCTCTGTTTCCAAACAAAGCCAACTATGTTTTCATATAACTCATCAGTAGCATTCCATAGAAATAACTTTTAAAATACTATGTGTTTAGCAGCCTAACAAGGCAGCACATTATCCTGGTTATCTCCTATCTTGATAGTTGTCTACTCGGTCTCCTTTGTCGACTTCTCAATATGCCCCCAACTCCTCCCATGTACCGATTCTAAGTGTTCAGATTCATTTTGACTTGGAATCATTGGAAAAATAAAGTAGATTTAAAGCACAAACTGTCACTATCATCTCTAGTGACTATCATCTCAACTGTTCCTATAAAAGAATCCTAACAATTGCCAAAGCTCTACTTTAGTTCAATATTCTTTGTTCTCAGTTTTGTGCTTTAAATCCATTTTTCCAATGATTCCAAGTTTGTACCTGCAACCCAAATCTCTCCCTCAAACACCAGACTTATCCAAATAGGTCACGTTTTTACTTGGATTTCTGATGCACATCTCAGACTTCCACATCCAAAATTGAAATCTTGATCCTCTTCAAAAAGCTTCCTCATCTCAGTTGAGGGGAACTCTTTCATTTTGGTTGCTCGTGACAAGAATCTTAGGCTTCCTTTTCCATAACCTATATGCAATCTGTCAAACCTGGGGCAGTTTTCAAAATATATATAGAATTCAGCTACTTTGTACCACATATACTACTACTACCTTATTTTTCCAGATTCCTCCCTTCCCTGGGTTGCTGAAATAGCCTCTGGATTCTATCCCGTTTTTACCCTTAACTCTTTGTATTGTTAGATTCAGAAAGTTTAGTGACTATGCATACTTTTTTCTGCTGAGCCCTGTGTGATCTTTCCTCCTCTTGATCTTTATAATTCTCCCACTCACTCACCTCACTGTAGCTACATTAGTTATCTAGCTGATCTTTGAATATTGAACATTTATATCATGAGGCATTGTATCTGGCTGTTCCTTTTCAGCATTTTCTCCAGAGAAAACTATATTCTTTACATATTTACATATTGGTGTGACAACCATTTGAGTGCAGATATAGCCTTAACTAGCTTCATCTTGCCCCAGAGTTTCCCTAGTCACTGAGGCATGCTATTCTGGTGTATGTGTGAACTTGTAAGTATGAGGAAATCTACAAGTTTTGGATCAGTCCTTCATCGCAGGCTTGGGGCGGTACGTGGAAGCCAGTAGATAAATCTTCACCTTTTCCATGTCCAGAGTGGACAGTCTCAAGATTCCTTCTTCATGAATCTTCATGTTATTGGATATAGTTGACAGTATAGTTCAGTTCAGAGGTGCACCTTTGGATTTGTTTTCCCTGCCTTTGTTTTATTCTTTCATCCCATTTTTGTTCACTGGCGTATCCCCCCCTCCCATCTAAGCCACCCTCATGGAATCCTGGGTTCTGCCTTTTAATGGAACTAAAGTACTTTTCTCACCTCTATTTTAGCTCAAATTCCTTTCACTTTTGGTGAGGCCCACTTTGATCTTTCTTTCAGATTGTTATCTCCCCTCTCCACCTACTTTAAAATTCCCTATTTCCTTTTTTAAAGCTAACTCCACATCATACTATGTGATTTAGTCATGTTTTTATTAACTTTAAGAATTCTTACTAAGGGATATTTTCATAGGCTTCCTTAACCAGTTAATGAATCACTTATTTAATTAAGTTTATTCAATTTACTAAATATATTCAGTAAAGTTGAACAGAGGTTAAGCTTGAGACCTGACTACATTCAATATTGAAAACTACACTAGGAGACCAAAATGAGAAACTGGAGGAGGGGCTAAAAATATCATGGGATCCAAGAGAAGAGTGGATGTTTGAAAAAAAAAAATCTGTTTTAGTTGTAGATGGACTTTTTTTTTTTGTGGTGCTGAGGATCAAACCCAGTGCCTCACGAGAGGGGCAAGTGCTCCATCACTGAGCTACAACCCTGGCTCCAGAAGAGTGGATTAAGAGGGAGAGAATGGTTAATTCAGATAGAAGTTCCTGAGAGGCACAGTTGCAAGAAGGCAGGTAAGAAGCCATGGCACCCTCATTAGGGAAATTATGGGTCCTCCCATTGAAGCAATTTAAGAGAATGGGTAAGGAGTCCAGATTAGAATGTTTCAAATTCAAATAATATTTGAGACAGGTGAGATTGAGACCAATTATAGACATTTCTAGGTGAATGTGAGCTAAATCAATAGGAACCTAACAATTTTAGTGGAGAACAAAAATTATTTTCAAGCTGGAGTCAGGACTGTATTCAGATTTGTGGGTATAAAAAGGAGAGACCCACTCTAGAACATTCAGATCCCAACAAAAATGTTCTTCCAATATGGAAATATTCTGCATGGTTCAATATGGTAACCACTATCCATAAGTGGCTATTTGGATTTCATTTATGTACCTAAGTTTAAGGTTTTATGACAGAAAATTTGCTTCTGTGTTCAGGAGTTTAGCACGTACAATCGTATCTTCCACTGAAGCTAAAGACATGAACTGATTTAAATATTTTCTAAAAGGTAGTTATTCTTGATATCAAGAACACTATTCTCCATCCCTTTATGAAATTTGTCTTATCTGTTCTATGTATATTCAGTATCATAGTCACTTAAGATTCAATGTTTCTTGGCAGTAGGAAATATCGATTGTACTTCTCCATGTCTGAGGCCTACTAGTTTATTTTGTTTAAAATACAGCAATGGTAATAAGATTAGTCCTCCAATGGAATATCACATCTTGAAACTCTATAATGTATACTGTAGAAAATATGCATGGAAGGTGAAGGAGCCTTGTCAAAAAGCAAGGGATTTCCAGGAGTCATGTCAACTTTCAATATAACCACAACCCATCCAGTGGCCTTCTTGTTGGTGGGAATTCCTGGTTTGGAGCACCTACACATGTGGATCTCCATTCCCTTCTGTTTTGCCTATACTCTGGCCCTGCTTGGCAACTGTACCCTTATTTTTATTATCAGGGCTGATGCAGCCCTGCATGAACCCATGTACCTCTTTCTGGCTATGTTGGCAGCCATTGACTTAGTTCTTTCTTCTACAACATTGCCCAAAATGCTTGCCATATTCTGGTTCAGGGATCAAGAGATCAACTTCTATGCCTGTCTGGTCCAGATGTTTTTTCTCCACTCCTTCTCCATTATGGAATCAGCAGTTCTGCTGGCCATGGCCTTTGACCGCTATGTAGCCATCTGCAAGCCACTGCACTACACCACGATCCTGACCAGGCCCCTGATTGCCAAGATTGGCATGGCTGCTGTGACCCGGGCTGTGACACTAATGACTCCACTCCCCTTTCTGCTCCAAAGCTTCCACTACTGCCGGGGCCCGATGATTGCCCACTGCTACTGTGAGCACATGGCCGTGGTAAGGCTGGCGTGTGGGGACACCCACTTCAACAACATCTACGGCATTGCTGTGGCCATGTTTATTGTGGTGCTGGACCTGCTGTTTGTTATCTTGTCTTACATCTTCATCCTCCGGGCAGTTCTGCAGCTTGCTTCTCAGGAGGCCCGCTACAAGGCATTTGGGACATGTGTGTCTCACATAGGTGCCATCCTGTCCACCTATACACCTGTGGTCATCTCTTCAGTCATGCACCGAGTAGCTCGCCAGGCTGCCCCTCATATCCACATACTCCTTGCCAATTTCTATCTGCTCTTCCCACCCATGATAAATCCCATCATCTATGGTGTCAAGACCAAGCAGATTCGTGACCACATACTCAGTCTATTCCGGAGAAAGGATGTCTAGGTGAACAGTTTTCTGGGGGAAAAAACAAAAACAAAAAACCAAAAAACAAAAAACCCCCCAAAACCAAAAACAACCCCCCCCCCAAAACACCAGCCAAGTACTGGATAGGAGTGGAGAGGAAAAGTCTTAACAGCAATCTGTTTGGTAAATTTCCAGTGTGACAAGGAGGATGAGATCCCATTCCTTGCAGATCCAGACTAGATTAGGTTAATTAAGGTCTTGGGTAGAGTTTTGACTACCTTACTTTCATACATTTATCACATGGGTAAGGAAGACAAAGCACCTTTTGGAAAAAGTAGCACTGTTCCCTTTTTTTTTTTTTTTTAAAGACTTCTGAAGATAGTTGCAATATGTAGTTGTGATGAACTGAATAGTTGTTCAGGGGCTGGGGATGTGGCTCAAGTGGTAGCGTACTCGCCTGGCATGCGTGCGGCCCGGGTTCGATCCTCAGCACCACATACAAAGATGTTGTGTATGCCAAAAACTGAAAAATATTGAAATTCTCTCTCCCTCTCTCAAAAAAAAAGATTTATAAAATAGTTGTTCAGATATTTATACCCCCTGTCCTGGTACTGGAGGTATATTTCACACTACTGATGTTAAACATGCTTGTCAATGTATTTTGAGTAGTTTAAAATGTGCCTCAAGAATTAAACTTTCAATATGCTTGTGTATCTTGGCTTAGTCTCTTTCTTTGCCACAAGAGTGAGCATATCCTGACCTGGGGATTTTCTGTGCTTAGATTCATCAAGGTGAGGATACAAATAGATGTGAATGGGACTGAGAGCTGACCCATAATGTTCATATAATAAAAATATTATAATTTGTTCTAAAAACAATGATTTGGAAATCATTTCACAGCATACTCAAGGAAAGTTAATTGCTACAGTTGTGCACCCTATCTTACATTTCAATTCTCAGCAGCTTAAGATTGCATTTAATATCCTAGAAACTGCATTTCACAAGTCTTTCTGTGTTTCTTGGTCTGGGTGTACAAACTGATACTTGAATACTCCAGTTTTTAAAAAGATGTTTTCATACATACCTTTTCAGGAAGACCTACTTATACTGTTGTATTACTTTGTGACCCTTTTATTTCCTTAATAATAGCACTTATTTCAATTCTAAGAAAATAACGAAGAAGGGCTGGGGATGTGGCTCAAGTGGTAGCACGCTTGCCTGGCATGCGTGCGGCCTGGGTTCGATCCTCAGCACCACATACAAAGATGTTGTGTCCGCCGAAAACTAAAAAAATATTAAAAAATTCTCTTTCTCTTAAAAAAAAAAAAAAAGAAAATAACGAAGAAAACTTGCAAGACTCTGATAATGCACTTCAAGACCCATGCTGTTGTGTCAATGCTTACTTCAGACAACAGAAGATAATTAAAATGGGTCTTTAGTCAGTTCTCAGGTGCCCCAGTCCTCCAGAAATTGGATAGTAAGAAAGGAAGAGCCATGAACCTCGGGCCTCTGACTGTTCTGAGGTTCTCTAAATTCTCATTTGGTTTACTCAGAGATGGGCCATTCTGTATCATGGATTAGATTATTTAAAACATTTGCTTTCCCAGAGTATATTTCCTCACGCATTGACTATGGGTTTCTGCCGCAGTCTGGCTGGGCACAAAATCACGAGCCACCACACAGCTTGTAGATTCAAACAGCAACTCTTTATTCCCGAACTCACACCGGCACTCTACAATCACGTTCTGGGGAAATCCACGTTCTCTGCCCAAATCAACGTTCTCTGCCCAAATCCACCTCCACTGGGCATCTATCTCCAAAATATACTGTCTGAATCCCGTGAGAACTCAAGGGGAACTCAGGCAGCAGGATACGCCCTATTCCCAGCAGGAATAATCTTAAACCTTAAACCTGGAACCTAAACCGGGAACGCCCTAATCCGCCTTGGTCCTTGAACAAGGTCACCTGCATTCAATGTCACTGCAACATGGGGTACGCTGGCAAGGAAATTGTCATACCTACTTGGCTAATGGCTCCCAGCAGGTTTCAACATATACACCACTTTAATCCATGGGATATCAGCAGACATCTGGCAATACTCATCCGGTAAAAGCAGAAACTTGAGATTTTCTTGCTCAGTGGGGCTTACCGTCTTCTCATGGTGTGGCAGAGTCAGACTGCCTTGGTTATCTCCTTAGTTCAAGGATAAGATGGAAATGGAATAAAGCTGCTTGGCCAATATGTATTTGCAGTACAGTTTCATAGCCACGTTCAGCACGGATAAACTCATGGCCCCCAGTCTTGCAGTTGCATAAGCAAACCCAGCTCAGACATTGTCAATCTTCAGTTAATTGAGAAATTCTTTATTGTTTTATGACAAATTTTGGGGGAACTTATTCTATAATTAGCATTCAGAATATACATTAGTTATTATCTGTCATCACAATAAAATATGTAGAATGGACTAAAAAATTATAGGCTGCAAGATCTAATTTGTTCTCATATTTGGAAAAAGAATTCTTGCCCCTCAGGTGATACTCACATAGCAATCTGTCCCAGATGGAGCACATTTACTGTTAGACTTCTATTACATAGAAGACAGTAAAAGGAGCTATTTCCTACCTTATAAATAAGGTATGCTTTTATCATAGAACCATGAAAATAATACATGCTTACTAGTTTTAAACAACTCAAAATTTTACTGTTATTTTTTTCCTTGTCAAACCAGAACCTAGAGTCACCTCAAATGTGGGAGGTAGGGGAATTTCCACAAAGGATTGCCTTCAACCATCCCAAAATGGAGTTAGGTAGAATTCCAGAGAAATATTAAAAGCCATAGTGATCATCCCAAAGCATCTATTTAGGGAACTTATGTACAGAGTGCTGCAGCAGTCCTCATGATGGACAAGAGATTCTACCTTAGTATGTCTGCAAGTAGTGGGTCCAGTAATAAAGTTTGAAAGTTTAAGGAATTTGGCTCAGGGATCTGACTAGTTTCTATGTTAAGCAATGTTTGATTTTTTAAGTATTTTGAACAACAGCTTCAACACCTTTATTAGTGATTAGGAATGTTCAATATTCTAGTTTGGGAATCAAACGAGCAGGGGAAAAGATATAGCTGACCAAGTCAGACTGGTCAAGGCACTTTTTCCAACATGCCAAAGAAACAAGGTAGGGTAAATTGGTGGTGGTGGTGGTGGTGTGGAACAATACCTCAACATGGATTGACCGACAGACATTTTATCTGAGGTAGTTTAGAATACAAATTAACAAAGCAAGGATGGTAACCTTCAGTCTGTTTTTAACATTTAAGTTGTTAAAATTATATTTAATTTATAGTTTTACTTAAGGTGATTCTGCATCACTATTGTCCCCTCCTTAGAAGCATACTATTGCCTGTGTTTAATGACTAAAAATTGTGATTAAATTGGTCAAATTTGTACATGCTGAATTTTAGCGTCATCAGCATCTTCAAAAATTCCACTATATACACGTTTGTAAACAATGGCCATCTAGAGCTTTGTTACAAAAAGTGTGATCAAGGTAATGAGCAGTTTTTTTCACTCCATCTTGAATTAAAAAAATATGAGAAGTTTGATTATCCATTTTTGGATTTTTAGTGTCCATCATTCATCATCATTGCTAACCCCCTGACCCCTCCCAACTTCTGCCCTATCTAGAGTTCATCTATTCCTCCAATGCTCCCCCTCTCTACCCCACTATGAGTCAGTCACCTTATATCAGAAAACATTTAGCATTTGATTTTTGGGATTGGCTAACTTCACTTAGCATTATCTTCTCCAACTCCATCCATTTACCTGCAAATGCCATTTTATTTGAATGCCGAGTAGTATTCCATTGTGTACATATGCCACTTTTTCAATCCATTCATCTACTGAAGGGCATCTAGGTTGGTTCCACAGTTTAGCTATTGTGAATTGTGCTGCTATAAACACTGATGTGGCTGTGTCCCTTTAATATGCTGTTTTTAAGTCCTTTGGGTATAGACCAAGGAGAAGGATAGCTGGGTCAAATGGTGGTTTCATTCCCTGATTTCCAAGAAATCTCCATACTATTTTCTGTATTGGCTGCACCAATTTGCAGTCCCACCAGCAATGTGTGAGTGTACCTTTTCCCCCACATCCTCTCCAGCACTTCTTGTCTTCATAATAGCTGCCATTCTGACTGGAGTGAGATGATATCTTAGAGAAATGCAAAACAAAATTACTCTCATTGCTAGAGATGAATATTTTTTCATATTTTGTTGATGGACTGTATACTTTTCTGTTCGGTGTCTGTTCAGGTCCTTGGCCCATTTATTGATTGGGTTGTTTTGGTGTTTATCTTTTTGAGTTCTTTATATACCTTAGAGATTAGGGCTCTGATGTGTGAGGAGTAAAGATTTGCTCCCATGATGTAGGCCCTCTATTCACCTCAGATTGTTTCTTTTGCTGAGAAACTTTTTAGCTCGATTCCATCCCATTTATTGATTCTTGATTTTAATTCTTGTGCCACAGGAGTCTTATTAAGGAAGTTGGGGCCTAATTCCACATGGAGATTAAGGCCTACTTTTTCTTCTATTAGACAGTCTGATTTAAGTCCTAGGTCCCCAATTCACTTTGAGTTTTGTGCATGGTGAGAGATAGGAGTTTAATTTCATTGTTGCATATGCATTTCCAGTTTTCCCAGCACCATTTGAAGAGACTATCTTTTCTCCAGTGCATGTTCTTGGCACCTTTGTCTAATATAAGATAATTGTAGTTTTGTTGGTTAGTCTCTGTGTCCTCTATTTTGTACCATTGGTCTACCAGTCTGTGCCAATACCATGCTCTTTGTGTTACTGTTGCTCTGTAGTATAGTTTGAGGTCTGGTATAGTGATGCCACCTGCTTCACTCTTCCTGCTAAGGATTGCTTTAGCTAATCTGGGTCTCTTATTTTTCCAGGTGAATTTCATGATTGCCTTTTCTATTTCTATGAGGAATGTCATTGGAATTTTGATCTGAACTGCATTAAATCTGTATAGTGCTTTTGGAAGTATGGTCATTTTGATAATATTAATTCTGCCTATCCAAGAGCAAGGCAGATCTTTTCATCTTCTAAAGTCTTCTTTCTTTAGGGTTCTGTAGTTTTTATTGTATAGATATTTTACCTTTTTTCATTGATTCAGTATTTTTTTTGAGGCTATTGAAAAATGGGACAGTTTTCTTCATTTCCCTTTCTGAGGATTTGTCACTGATACAGAAATGCCTTTAGCTTATGGGTGTTGATTTTATATTCTGTTACTTTGCTGAATTCATTTACTAGTTCTAGAAGTTTTCTGGTGGAGATTTTTTGGGTCTTCTAGTTATAGAATCGTCAGCAAGTAGTGCCAATTTGAGTTCTTTTCCTATATGTATTCCTTTAATTTCTTTTATCTAATTGCTTTGGCCCATGTTTCAAGAACAGTGTTAAAAAGTGGTGAAAGAAGGCATGCCTGTCTTGTTCTAGGTTTTAGAGGGAATGCTTTCAATTTTTCTCCATTTAGAATGATGTTGGCCTGGGGCTTATCACAGAGCCTTTATGTTGAGGTATGTTCCTGTTATCCCTAGTTTTTCTAGTGTTTTGAGCATGAAGGATGATGTATTTTGTCAAATGCTTTTTCTGTGTCTATTGAGATGGTCATATAATTCTTATCTTTGATCCTATTTATGTGTTGAATGTCATTTATTGATTTCCATATGTTGAACCAACCTTGCATCCCTGGGATGAATTCCACTTGATCATGGTGCATGATCTTTGATATGTTTTTGTATTTGATTTGCCAGGATTGAGAATTTTTGCATCTAGTTTATTAGAGATATTGGTCTGAAGTTTTTTTTTTTTGATATGGCTTTGCCTGGTTTTGGGATCAGGGTGATATTGGCCTCAAAAAAAGAGGCAGCACTTCCAAACTCACTCTATTCCTGAAATAAATTGAAGAGTATTAATATCAGTTCTTCTTTAAAGTTCTTGTAGAACTCGGCTGTGTATCCATCATGGTCTTGGGCTTTTCTTGGTAGACTTCTGAGGGTGTCTTCTATTTCATTACTTGATATTAGTCTGTTTAAATTGTGTATATCTTCCTGACTCAATCTGGGCAAACCGTATGACTTAAGAAACTTGCTGATTCTTGAATTATAGGTTTTCAAAATAATTTCTAACTATCCCGTCTTCAGTGTCTGTTGTGATATTACCAGCATATGTGATGAAAAAGGTAATTTGAGTTCTCTCCTCTTTGTTAGCATAGCTAAGAGTCTTTTTTTTTTTTGAAAAATTAACAAACAAAAAAACAACTTTGTTTCGATTTCATTGATTTCAACTCTGATTTTAATTATTTCTTGCCTTCTACTGCTTTTGGTGTTGATTTGTTCTTTTTCTAGGGATTTGAGATGTAGTGTGAGGTTATTTGACTTTTTCTTAAGTAATGAACTCCATGCAATGAACTTTCCTGTTACTACTGCTTTCATAGTGTCCCAGAGATAGAGGTAAATTAGAACATAGACACAACATCTAGGAATTTTAAAATTTCCTCCTTGATGTCTTCTGCAACCCATTGTTCATTCAGTAACATTGTTTAGTCCTCAGGTGTTGGAGTATTTTTTATTTTGTTGATTTCCAATTTCATTCCATTATGATCTGATAAGATGTATGGTAGTATCTCTACTATGTTGTATTTGCTAAGAGTTGCTTTGTGGCATAGTATATGGTCTATTTTAGAGAAGGATCCATGTGCTGCTAAGAATATCTGCTTGATATGGATTGAAATATTCTATGTCATTTAAGTCCAAGTTATTGATTTTATTGAGGTCTATAGTTTTATTCAACTTTTGTTTGGAACATCTATCCAGTGGTGAGAGGTGCTAAAGTCACCAAGATTAGTGTATTGTGGTCAATTTGACTTGAACTTGTTTGATGAAAATAATTGCTTCAAACAATAGAGCAGCTGTTATTGTTATATCTTGTTGATGTATTGTTACATTTAGTATGTAGTGTCCATCTTTATCCCTTTTGATGGACTTTGACTTGAAGTTGACTTTATTTGATAAACAGGGATTTCCATCCTTTTGCTTCCGTAGTTCATGCGAGTGATATGATTTTTCCCAACCTTTCACCTTAAGTCTGTATGTCTTTTCCTATCAGATGAGTCTCCTGGAGGCAAGCATATTGTTGGGTTTATTCTAAATAGGCTAGCAGACCCTTTTTTTTTTTTTTTTTAAAGGAGAGAGAATTTTTTAATATTTATTTTTCAGTGTCGGTGGACACAACATCTTTATTTTTATGTGGTGCTGAGGATCAAAACCAGCGCCCCACGCATGTCAGGCGAGCACACTACCGCTTGAGCCACATCCCCAGCCCAAGCCTATGTCTTTAGATTGGCGAGTTTAAGGCATTAATGTTCAGGGTTATTGTTGAAATATGGTTTGTATTTCCAGCCATATTTGTTCATTTTTGTTGTTTAACTTGGCTTGATTTTCTTTGCTTAGTTTTTCCTTTAGTGTATACCTCCCTCTGTTGATTTTCATTGTTATTTTTTGTTTCCTTTTCATGGACTACTTTTCCAAGGATGATTTGTAGTGCCAGTTTTCTAGCTGTAGATTCTTTTAAATAAAAACCTTCCAAGATAAATAAGTTATCAAATATAAATCTTAATTTTGCTGGATACAAGATTCTTGGTTGGCATACGTTTTCTTTCAGATCTTGATATATTGTTCTAGGATCTTCTAGCTTTCAGGGTCTTTGTTAAAAAAATCTGCCGTTATCCTAATTGGTTTTCCCCTATATGTAATTGATTCCTTTCTCATGGTTTTAAAATTCTCTCCTTATTCTGTATGTTGGGCATTTTTATTATAGAGTTCCTTGCTGTGGATCTGTTGTTATATTGTACTTTTGGCATCCTGTACACTTCTTGAATTTATATTTCCAGTTTACTCATGTTAAGTTCTGACATCTCATTGAATAGATCGTTCATTCCTTTGGTTTGGACCTCTATGCCTTCCTCTAACCCAATAACTTAAGTTTGGTCTTTTATGCTATCCCATATTTCTTGAATGTTCTGTTCATTGTTTCTTGCCATTTTCAATATGTGGTCTATGTTCTTTAAGATTACATATTTTGTCTTCCTTGTCCGATATCTTATTTTCCAAGTAGTCTACTCTGTTGGTGATGCTTTCATTTGAGCTTTTAATTTGGCTTATTGTTTTTCATTAAAAAAAATCTTAAAGAACCTCTGTTTCCCTGTTGAGGTGATCTCTTGCTTCCTGTATTTGTTTATGTAGCTCCTTGAAGTGATCTTTCACTGCCTGTATCTGCTCTTATATCTTCCTGAGTTCATAGAACATCGACCATGTACATCCCAAACTCCTGTCATTTCTTCTGCTGTGACTGCCAATGATTCTAATAATGTGGTGTCTTGATTTGAGGCACTTTCTTCCCTTGTCTTTGCATGTTGCTTGTGTGTCTTACTTTCCAGCTCTGTGTGTCCGGGTTATTATTGTTTTTACCCTATGTTTATAATGTTCCTGTCGGGTTCCAAGATCTCTCCTTTGTGGGAAGGACAATGTTTACAGATCCCAGTATCAACAATATACCACCTATAAACAATTTGTTAAGATGTTTACAGTTTAGTCTCAATGTACAGAATTGAGATTGGATTGTTGGATTCAGTTATCTAAAATATGATCAGTAGTTTTGTAGAAGGGTTTACAGTTTGACGGTGAACAGTGAACTGGGGGATGGGGCATAAGACGATATACTGAGGAGACAGGATGTGAGGATATAGAGTTAATATCTTAGGAAGCGTGAATGAGAAATCTAAAGGTTAGTAGCAAGAGAACAGACAGGAAGTAATTTAGGGAAGACATGTACATGGGAAGACAGAGTACATAAAACAAACACATGTATTTAGAAAAATATAGGATGTTAAGATAGTAAATTTTAGTGGGGGGAAAGAAAGGATTTTGAGTATGGGGTCATCTAATAATAGAGGTATTGTATATGCCCCTATTATTTCACACAAGGTTCACATATGTTGTGATGTGAGGGCAGGAGGGTAGGTGGGTAGAAGAAAAAAGAATGTTCGAAGGAAGAAACCATGATTGTTGCTAGTTTTAGAGATCCGTATCTTTCCTGCTTCTCTTCTCATTCTATAGGTGGGGTTGTCTGTTGTAAGCTGATGTCTCTGCCCTCAGGATGGTGAGGGTAACCAGGGAGGGAAGGCTGATCCTGGAAGCAGGGAGTGGCACCCACCAGTCTGTGCAGGGAGACTGCACCCTGAAAGAACGAACAAGGCTTGTCGTTGGAGCAAATGCCTGTTTATTGAGGAACAGCTCTGCATATTTATAGAGCCAGGGGTGGTTTGACAGTTGGCATGGGGTGCTTTTTGATTGGAGGGTAAGGATCAGGTGAGCCAGCAGGGCTAGTCTGATTGGTGGGTGGGATCCTGTGAGCCAGCAGGTCTCTGATTGGTGGTTATGGATCATGTGAGCCAGCAGGGCTCACCATTGGACGGCTCTTCTTGGGGGATGGGGAAGTTAGTCTTTGGAGCCCGGGTGACTCCCAACATTTCCCCCTCTTTGTTATTAAATGAGAATGGGCTTCGACTCATTCTGGCTGCTTCCTGCTGAAATTGGGTGGTGTGGGAGAAAGAGGAGGGAAGTAAGGATCCCCCACACAGGAGGGCAGAGAAGACCGGTATCAACAAAGGTTCCTTGCCACCACAGATCCATGACGACGTCAGTCCATTCGGCATAGGTCTCGACTGGAGGTATCATCAGTAGCCAGGAGTTGGTAATTCCTGAGAAGCTGGTTAAAAGCTTGATTAGAAATTTTACCCACCCGAGTCTGAATGAACTTTATGATGGGGGAAGGAACAGGCACAGGGAGTTTTTATAGCCCAAATCTAATGGGGTCTCTGGGTCTGCAAGCTGCCTTGTTGGCCCAAGGGGGGGTTAAGTGTTCAATCCTGAGTGGGGGGTTGAGTGTTCATCCTTGAGCGGGGGCTTGGGTGTTTGGGCTTGAAACAAACAGGTGATATAGAAGCAAACAGAGGGTTTGAGAGGCCAGGTCATTCTGCGGCTAACTTTGTTTGGCATGCCCTGCAGGCCCTGCAGACCAGCCTGTCCTGCACCCAACACCCTCAATTCCACTTTTCATTCCTAGTCCAATCTAGCTCCCTCCCCTCTCTATTAAGGCTGCTCTTCAAACTTTCTCCTACCCGAGTGTACCAGCTACCATATTTCCCTTTGAGAGCAGTCAGATCTCTCCAGGTTTTATGTGAAACACCTCAACTTTAAATACTGATACTTGAATTCTTATGAAACTGGGAGGCCCTCCGGAGCCCTGTGTAAACTTGAAGGTGGACACACTAAGTGCATGCTATCACACTTGGCATAGATGCTCCAGCTAACCACTGGTCTGAGCAGCGAGTCTCAGTGGTACTTACGTTCACTCCAGCTGCCATCAGAAGATGGTGACTTCTTCCCCTGGGAACTTAAAACTGAACTCAGACATGCACACACATACACATAGGAAAAGCAGAAACTATCAAAGCCTGTAACTAGCTCATGACACCAAAGCTTCTCACTCTTCTATCGGCAAATGGGCAGGACCCAAAGAAGCACCTTGGTTTTTCAGAAGCAGGGCTTGTGGATCACCATAACAGGGCAACCTCCACACAGGATGGAGAAGTTGAGGAAAGGAAGGATTTAGAGAGCACTTCAGACAGGGGAAGACGGTGACGATAGAGCAGGTGGGCTAGACCAGAGCACACCCAACACGTCACCCAAGGAGAGCTCAGGTTGCCTCCAGGACAGTCATGGACTCACTGAAGGTAACTCAGGTAGGGGTAGACGTAAGTAACAGGAAGAAACAACTTCACAAGGAACCCAGGCGTGGGAACGCTGTTGGAAATGCCCCGATGACAAGCCTTGTTCGTTCTTTCACACCCCACATGTCTTTTTGGGACCACTTGTACAACTTGACTGCCTGGGACTATCTCCCTATCTTGTCTGGAAATCTCCCAGTTTCTGGCCTGTTAGGCTCCAAACTTTAGCCCTGTCTCCCTCTCCCTTAGTGGTTCCCAGTTGAGGAACCTCTTACACCAGGGCTCCCATGGCCAGTGCCCTGGTCATACTGCACACCTGTGTTGGGCAGCTACTGTGTTGGGTTACGCCACTGGGGAGAGGAGGAAATTGGAAACCTCGTACCTGGCTGCTGGAGATCCGATGTGGAAGCTGCTTCTAAATATGGTGAGAATGTTGAGCCAAGATGGAGGCAGTCTGCTTCCAGCACTGGGGGTGTCTGGTGAGGTGTGGGGGGGAGCTGGATGATGGCATTGTGCTGTGGGTAGGTAGCAGTCGAGTGCCTGCGTGGGAGCGGAGTGAAGTCTGTTGAGATCTGCAGATGTGTTGATAGGTGATTCTGCCAAGGTGCTCATGAGCCCTGCCTTGGCTAGGGCTTCGGGTTTTGGGTGTCATGAGCCAGCAGTCTTGCTTGAACAGCAGGTGTCCTGCTCAAACTCTGAGGCCTGGAGTACTGTACGGGATCACAGCATTGGTTATTTCTGCAGAGAGCAGCTGTATAGGGGTCTTCTAACACTCAGATGCAGTATTTCAACTAGGTGGGATCTGGACCACAGAATACAGAATGCTGCCTCCCTCTGGCCCACCATCTTCCTCCTCCTCAGAATTGAATTTAAGGAGGCATACATGTAAATAGGAATAGCTAAGTTTACAAGCACTTATGATGCCAAGGACTTCTCTCCCTCTGGACTCTGCTGGGACCAGTTTCTATAAGAGGACCCTAGTTTAGTCAAAGGCATAGGTGGCCCCAGTTCCTGCAGATAAGTTGGGAGAGTACAAGGATGTTGGATACATGGCAAATGCCAGCCTGCCCACCAAGGCCATGTCCCCATAAAATAGCTTCTTTTCCATTGTTGCATCAACTACTCAGTTATCAGAGATGATTCACCTTCCATTTTCTTTACTCTAGTATGTTAGTTCAGGACTCAGAACTTGGGTTGGCAGTAGATACCATGGAAAAGAAGCTTGGACCTGAACATTAAGTAGTAAAAATGGGAAGCAGGATAGAGAAAGAAATCATCTCATCTTCTGTTTATTAATGCAAAACATGACCATCTGCTAGAGAAATGTTACTGAACTTTAGTAGGTATCAGAATCACCTAGGGGACTTGTTAATAAAGCATTGAAGTTCTGGGCTTTAGGGTTTCACTAGGTCTGGAAAAGACCTGAAAGTTTTTTTGTTGTACTGAGGCTGGAACATAGGGACACTGAGATATATCCCCAGCCATTTTATTTTTTTAGACAGTCTTGCTAAGTTGCCAAGGCTGACCTCCAACATGTGATCCTCCTGCCTTAGCACATGCCTAATCCGAGCAACTCAAGAGGCTATCACACTCAGAAATAACAAAAAACAAGAACTTTCCAACTAACAAGTTCTTAGGTGATGCCAACATTGCTGATTCAGGAATAATCGCTGCTAAAGAACATGGAGTACTCAATCAGGTTACTAACTTGTAGGTAGAGGTAGAGAATAGAAAGGTAAGCTTGGTATGATGAGAGAAATAATGTAAGTTTAACTGATCTTTAAAAACAAAGCCTGTGCTGCATGTTTGGAATAATTATCAAAATGATTTACTAACCTTCCTTAGCTGGTGAATTTTGGCTAAATTTGCTGGATAGTTCATAGGATTGGCCATAATTCTAAAATTTAGTTTCTTTTAACTGGAAGGCAATCCTTTAAAACTATGCCATTACTATTGATTGTATTAGTTACTGAAACATGGGTGGTGACCTCATTTGTGATTTGTTGGTTGGCATTTAAGTTTAAATCATTAATAGCCACTTGGTGACTGAGTTAGAAGTGAATCTTCCAAAATCCTAGGTTTCTCCACCTTAATTTCTGTCTATTTGTGCTATTAGGCAGCATACATGTTTATATTCACGAGCTAGCTACTCAGTTTAAATGGATTAAATGCTCCAAAGTAGTTATTGATAAAATTAACAATGACAGTAAGTGCTTGAGGTTGTTTATTCCTCTTGTTTTTGAGTATTCTTGTAGAGATAAGCTTTGATTTTTTTAAAAGTGGTAGATGAACACAATGCCTTTGTTTATTTTTTTTATATGGTGCTGAGGATGGAACCCAGTGCCTCACATGTGCCTGGTGAGTGCTCTACCACTGAGCCACAACCCAGCCCCAGTTTTTAATCTTTCACCTTTAGGTTTTTGCTTTAAGATTGACACCTTAAATTGATAATTTTGAGTATAGACAGTTTGCCTATACAAGTTCCCCAGCGCCCAATGTCACAGCTTACATCTGCAGTAGTCCGTTTTGTGCTGCTATAACAGAATACCTGAGATCAGGCAATTTATGAAGAATGGCAATTCTTTTGTCTCATGGTTCTGGAGGCTGTGGTTAAGATCAAGGGGCCTATCAATGAGGGCTGTACTATATCATGACAGAAATCATGTGGTAAGAGTATACATGCAATAGCAAGCAGAGGACCAAATTCACCTTTATAACACATCCAGTCCCATGATAGCAATGATAATGCTAACTTAAAAATTCCTACCTCAACATTGTTGCATTAGGAATTAAGTTACTAGCAGAATCTGGGAGACACCAGCCATAGCAACATTTTGTGTAGTGCATTTTTTAAACAAGTTACAATAGCTAATAGTCTTTAAACTTCCAACAAGAAAGCAATTTATACTATATTAGAATAATCATGTATTTTGTATTTGAGTATTTACTTTTGCCAGTGAGCTTTATACTTTAATATTACTAATTAGTAGCATTTTCCTTAAACTTGAAGAACTTTAGCATTTCTTACAGAGTGTGTTGGTAAACATCCTTAGCTTTTATCTGTAAAAAAAGCTTTATTTCTTCATTTGTGAAGGATACCTGGACTCTTGTTAGACACAATGTTTCACTGAGCCTAAACCTGCCCATGTAACAGTAACTTTATACAATGGGCTTTCTTGGGAGCTATACAAAGCTCCTAACATTGCACATTGCAATTTAGTATGTAACTGAGGAATAAGCTGCATAATTTTGCTAAGTCTGTAACCTGCCTAGTAATACAATGAACAATATGTACTAATAATGCCAATGACCTAAAGTAACCTATTGGTATAAATACAGCTTGGCCCCTCTGCCATCTTTCCTCTCTCTGCATCTTGTCTTTTATTTCCCTTATAGCTTTTATCTATTTCTTTGTGAAGGATACCTTGATAATATTGATTGGCAATTTGTTTCCTTCAGCTTTTGAATATGTTGTCTGGCCTATGATTTTTCTGATAAAAGGTAGTTCCAACATCTCTTACAGAATTTATGTGACTTGTTTTCCTTTTCTGCTTTCAGGACCCTCAGTTTTTAAATTACATAGCCTGATTATAGTGAGAATTGGTACAATCTTGGATTGAATCTGAATCTTCCATCTTCCTGTTCCTTGATATTTATACCTTTCCCTAGATTTGGGAATTTTCTATTACTTCTTAAAGTTTTTTAATCCTTCTCCTTGAATGCCTACAATTAAAAAAATGAGGTCTTGATGTTGTGTCATAGGCTGTGTCTTCTTTTTCCTATGACCGTTTTCAAAATAATGTCTTCAAGTTCAGATTCTTCTGCATGATCAGTTCTGCTGTCAGTACTATTACATTTTTTATTGCATCCTGTAACTCCAGAATTTGTATTATGTTTTATTTATTGCTTATTTTTGTTGAATTGCATCTCTTGAGACTTATTGAGCTTAACTATTTCTACCTCTGTCAGATAATTCCTACATTTTCATTTCTTCATTTGTGTTCTTTGGTGGTGATATATCTTTGGTTTTTCATGTTTATTATATTACATTGGTAACTGCTTTATCACATGCATAGACAACTCTTCTAGATTTTATGGACCGTTTTTGGTGGGAAAAGGACTTCCCATGTATGGAAGTACACTGAATGGGTGGGGTTCAAAAATTCCGGCATTAGTGATGGCACAGGAAGGCATTTCCATATAGCTGTCACCTGTGTTCAGGACTGATGAGAATTGCATGGAGCCTCAATGGCCAACTCTGGATGTGTGCAGAGGCAGTGTCGGGGTCCTCACTGGTGATGGCTAACATGGCTCAATTTCTTCAGGGAAGTTGAGGTGATAATTCTTGGAATTGGTTCTAACCTTGACTGTGGCAGTGGTGCCTGTGGATACATCAAGCATGGCATGCATGGAAGGACTCGGTCTAAATTGGTAATAACACTGGTGTCTGGGGTACAGACCCCCCCCCCCCCCC
>NW_026000174.1:16602155-16772188 GCF_001458135.2 Marmota marmota marmota
CCCCCCCCCCCGGTTGAGTTGGTCGTGTGTAAGGTATAAGTGCTTGTGAAGGAGCCAGGGATGGGAGCACAGCTGTACAAAGGGGTCCAGTGGCTCTGGGGTCTCTGACAGTTGGGCCAGAGACAGCATGTACATATGCAGAAAAACCCCTATATCTGGGTGCCATAATGACCTAGCTTCCACTTGAATAATCTCAGGGCTGGGACTAGAGTACAGGCTAGAAGCTGAGCTCATGTTTGATGTGCAGGTATACATAAAGAACTTGGCTCTGGGGTCCAGGGATCCAACCAGCTTGCTATAGCAATTGACTTAATGCCCTAGACATGGATGGACACAGTACAGTCAGAGAATCATGGGTACTTGGGTCTTGGGAGTTAGGGGCATGCTCAGTTGGGAGACGTGGGAGCTGTGGTCTCAGATTGGCACAATAGAAGTGTTTATTTAGGAGTGATATGTGTAAGCTTAATTTCCATCTCTGGATTTTCTAGCAGGAAAAACTGCTGTTTACCCAAGTGTCAAAAGATACTGGGGTCCTCTATAGAAGGCCACTGGAGAACACACTGGCCCCAGTCATGTGGCCAATACTGATGGCTTCCATCTTTGTTCCTAGCCATCTTCTGGCATTTCAGTTATACTTGACCTTTTAATCTCCTACTTGCTCCGATTAACCCTATTAGGATGTGTGGGATATTTTATAACACTCCTATCTACTTAAATTCCTCAGACCAGATCATTCCCCCATCTAACTCTTTTGGGCAATAACTTCTTATTCAAAGTTCCATTAAGATTTCTAGCATTCATGTTGCCTCCATCAAATGTTCTTGGGCAAGCTGAAAGTGCTGAAAAGTTTGCCAATACCATGTAAGTCTGAAAAAAATTGAACAGACTTTGTAAACCACCTTCAAGAAGGTATTAGAATTCTACATTCTTGAAGTTGTGTTTCATTATACTTCCCAGAGAAACTAGAAGTTTTGTATCCAAGAAGAACAGAAATGATTTCTTCTGCTCTGTATGCTTATGCTTATTACCTATTCAACTTCAGAAAATGAAGTACAATAACTATGCAAGAATTTATGCTCTGTCTTCTACTTTCAGAAGTTGAGTCTACACTGCATAGACAATACCAATTTTAGTGTTGGTTTTAGGCCCTTATATCCACAGTTTGGGCAAGGCCCAGGAATTTCATGGGAGTTCCCCAGTTAGACCCTCTTCCTGTTATCACAAAATATTTGTATGCCTCATAGAAGGCCATTCATCTGGGTCGAGTCTCTGCCTTAATAATGTGGAGAAGTCTCTTTCGGATCTGTTTGGTGCGGACAGCATAGACAACTGGGTTGAGGATGGGTGGGATGAGGAGGTATAAATTAGCTAAAAGAATATGGATATGGGGAGGCACATGATGGCCAAAACGGTGGGTGAGAGATGAAATAGCAATAGGGATATAGAAGACGAGGATGGCACAGATATGAGAACTACATGTACCTAAGGTTTTAAACCTGGCATCATGGGTAGCCAGTCCCAAAACAGCCTTAAAAATCATCACATATGAAGCAGTGATGGCTAGAGAATCCAGGATTAATACTAGGAAGCCAATTCCCATTCCATATAAGTTGTTGACCCTCGTGTCTCCACATGCCAAGGTGACCACAGCCATGTGCTCACAGTAGGAGTGGGCAATGATTCGGGTCCGGTAAAGTGGTAGCCTCAGGCGAATCAGTAGGGGCAGAGGTCCAATGTAGAGTATCCCCCGGAGGAGGGCAGCCATCCCCAAACGACCCACCACTGCATGGGTGAGCACCGAGGTATGGTGTAGTGGGTCACAGATAGCCACATAGCGATCATAAGCCATGGCAAGGAAGATGCCCGACTCCACAGTTGCAAAGCAGTGGATGAAGAACATCTGGGCCAAGCAGGAATCCAGACCAATGTTGCGGGCACCGAACCAGAAGATGGTCAACAGTTTGGGCATGGTAGAGGTTGAAAGGACCAAGTCAATGACAGCCAACATACACAGGAAGAAATACATGGGCTGGTGCAGGCTGCGCTCCATCTTGATCACTGCCAGGATAGTAATGTTTCCCACCAAAGCCAATAGGTACATGAAGCCAAAGGGGATGGAGAGCCGAATGTGCAGGGACTCCAACCCTGGGATACCAGTAAGCCAGAAAGAGGTGGGCACAGAGCAGGCATTATTAGAGGTATACATGTTTGGGTATAGGGTAGCAGGGGACAGGAGCACTGTTATACCACTACTGACAACTGTAGACTAGATCCTCATTTTCATCCTGGGCAATTAGTGGCACCTGCAGTAAAAAAAATTCCAAATTCCAACTTGAAAAATAATGTATTTTATGAGTTATCCATGACAGCACCCACCGTTAGATATAGAAACAGGCATGATCCTTTCCACTGCTAAGTTGCCCTACCATACTGCAGAAATTCCAATTATGCATACCTTTGAGTAGTTTTGGGAAAATTTCACCTAGAGGAAATAGAATATGGAAAAAGGTCTCTGTAATGATTAGATGTAAATCCATGTGTTAATCTCAGTGCCTGAATGTGCTTGTCACTGATCAATAGCAACATTAATATCAGCTAATATGAACTCTTTGCAATTTTTATGCCAATGAAAAGTGGAACCATGTGTTCAAAAATACATATGTACTACTTGATCCAGTTATATAAACAACATTCAGAACTTCCACAATTAGAGATGTGTAGGTGTGATAGCCAGTGGTACCAGCAATTCTAGAAGCTGAGGCTGGGAGATCATGAGCACAGGTGAACAAGTTCTAGTATGTCTGACGAGTTAGAATTATATAAGATCTCTTACAAGCATTAGCAATATAAGTTTCCTGGTATATTTATAATACAAGAGGGAATAGCAGGAAGCATTTTAAACTGTTTTTTGATTTCATTAGTTATAGAAACATGCCCTAGATAGAAAAGGGTCTGGAAAGATTTATGCCAAAATTGATTTTGGGTAGATGGGATTATGAGTGCTTTCACTTTTCCTCCTTTTGTACATTGTACATTGAAAATAAGCTTATGAACTAACCAAAGGCAGAATCTAAGCCCGATAACAATGTAAGGAAACATTTTAAAACCAAAGATATTAGTGAAATAGATTTAAAATAGGTCCTGTGCTTAATTTCTCAAAAAGCTCTCATTTAAGGTTGCCCAGGTTTCATGGTAAAACAGGAACAAAGAAAAAATTTAAGGGTTTACTATAAAGGACAGACTATTAAGTTTTCTTAACAAGGATATGGATATCACCTATATTTTGATATAAAGGCACAACTTTTTGTAAGTTTACTAGGCTTTCCTACCATCTGAAGACAGTGAGATCAAATTGTTATGTGCATATGACTGTCATAACTCCATTCTTACAATGTACTAATAACACTAAGTGAAATGTCATTTGCCGTTAACACAATAGTTTCCAGTTCTATCCATTCAAGTGAAAAACCAGATTGAGAAAAAAATCAAGGGTCAAACATTTCCCCCCTCAAGTATGAAATCTAGAGAAAAGGCATAAAAATCTCCTCAGGAAAACATAAGACCATCAGAGTAGAGGAAGGAGATTGAGAGGGAGAAGTAGCACAGATGGAGGCAATAGGGAATGAAACTGATTAAATTTTTGAGTAAACGAATCCTACTTTTATGTATAGTTATGATGCACTAATTAAAAGGGGAGACCAGTGAGAGAAAGGTGAACAGGAGGAGGGAAGACGGGAGGGAAAGGAGATACTGGGAGATGAGAATGATCAAATTTTGCACATGTATGAATGTCACAATGAATTCCACTATTATAATGCATTAGTTAAAAAAAATCCAGAGAATGCATAGGAATGGACTGAAGTAAACTAGTCAAAGATACTTTATTCGTATCATCCTTCTTGGTTTCTATTTGAGGATCCAGAGAGATCACTGAAGTACTGGCTATCGCTTCTAAAGTTCTTGTGTGCTGTGCCTTTTGCATATAAGGGGTCTCTGCTGAAAAATCCTATTGCTTCCCATCCTCTAAATTCAGAGCCGAGAGCATAGGACACGTTTGTGCCCTTTCCCATCTTAGGCTTGCCTGAGACCTTTGATTCCCAGATCAGCCAGTGACACCCATGTGTGCAGGCATTTTCTTCACACAGCCATGTTTTGGTTGAGGAAAAAACCCACAAGGAGGCAGTTAAACAAAAAACACCCCAAATACACCTAGGAAGACTTCCTTACTCTTCAATGCCCTTTTCAAATTACCTCTCATCTACAAACCTTCTGAGGCATCTCCAGCCTGTACCAGAATGAGTGGGTCAAGGGTGTGGAGAGACCATAGTCACTAAATTCTGAATTTAGGCCCAAGCAAACTTCAGATTGTCTAAAATAGGGATAATAATTATATTTCCATAGCAAATAAGCATAAAAGGAGACTCAAGGCTATACAAGGACTTAAAATGAACTGTGCTGGAACCTGAATTAAGTTTTTAGGAGTTTGCTTGCTTATTGGTCCGATATTGAACAGGTGGCAAGAAAAATAAGTTTTTGCAAACCTTAGTTAATTAAAAAAAAATCATGAACCATTCTATCAGATTCCTCAGTAACTGATTTGGATACTCAGACATGTAAATAGCTGTGGGGTTGCTTCCTCAGGGTTGAGGTGTAAGGCTGCCCTGGATCTCAGTTAAGAGGACAGGAAGGAGGCCCTATGAGGCAGCACCATGTTGCTGCTTAGGCATCAACTTGCCATCTCAAGCCAGGTTTCCCATTCCAGACCTTCAACTTACTGTTTGAGAAAGTTGTTAACACTGAAAGGGAGTCTTACCAAGAAGATAATCTTCACTACATACAGAATAAATGTAAAGCACTTGGCGCACAGCAGCAGCTGCCTTTCCCTGAAATTTCCACTGTTCCATGTGGGCAGGAGACCAAAGGTGTACATTCTACAGACTGAAATAACTTCCTTGCATTTCTATTACATGGTTCATCTTACAGGATGCCTCGGAAGTGCAGGAATTGATTAGATGGAACAGATTTAAGTACTAGTCAAACAATTCAAACACAGTGAGAATGTCTGAAATGTCCTCTGGAGGTATTAGCAACAGATCATCCTAGAACAGATAAAGGGCACAATTTCCTCAACATCAGGGTGGGTCAAGGTATTGGGAACCCATCCCAAAGAATCAGCCTCTGGGGATGGCTTGAAATCTAAATTCATACCTTTAATTTATGTCAGAATCAGTTCAGCCAAATGAAGTTGTAACCAGGGTTTAGATAAGAATCCTGTACATATAAAGGCATCCAAACTGACAATTGTCACCTTAGGTGCTACAGTCTACTTCAGACCCCAACACTTGTCACTTTACCTAGAGCATTTAAGATACTCTGTCAGTTCACATGAGATCCTTACCTGGTGACATGCCTGCCAGCCCCAAGAGAGGCATTCCAATGGTGGGTCTGAGGCTTCTGAAAGAGGTACTCCTTGCTTAGGTTCAAATACTAACTTTTTTGTTCTGTAGCTTTAGACAATGCCATCTCTTTGCTTTTCTGTTTCCCAATCTGGGAAACCAGAGGAATAGCAGTTACTTTAGAGTAATTTCATGTATTAAGTGAAGTGTGCACATGTGTGTGCCCACTAAAGGCCAAGTGTTAGGATGCCCGGCCTCTGAGTGGGCACTGGATTCACTTTTCCTATTCCTTCATCTGGTCTTTTCTCCCCTTCAACAGGGCAGTGCTATTTCTATGTGACCATGGCAACTCCCTGTCCTTCCAACTGTATGGCTAGTCTTTTTAATATGACTATAAATCAACTGAAGACTTGCTTATGGTGTCGGGGGAAAGGACTGCCCGACTGAAAGAGATGAGATGCCCAACCAGAATGAAATTTGTAGTCTTTTCTCCTGTTCTGAGGGAAAGCCCCAGAAATCAAGCCTCCCGTTTTGGGGTTTTCTCTTTTGACTCAACCTAAACTCTGTTGTACTCACCTTGTTACTTCTACTTTTGACTAGACCTGTGAGGAGAAGCTGTGTGTGGACCAAAAGTGTGGTTTCTGGAACTTGGAGTCTTCTTCCAATGACTTTGGTTGGGGTCCTTCTCTGGAATGTGCTTACCTATTGGCAGGCTGTCCAGAGCTCTAGGTTGTTACAGTGTTCACCTGTTGTCTAGATGGGAAAATTTAGCTGACTGTCAAGGAGAGGCCATGCCCCTGGTCTCTTTCTTCTGTATCCTTTTATCTAGGTTCTGAAAATAGCCAGTTACTCTCAAGGGTTACACAGGGAAACTTGTATGTTTCCCCTTGGGATTTGCTACTCTTAGGAGCAGTCTTCATTCTCCATCTCACTCCCCCTCCAAGGACTAGAACAGACTTATTCCTACCCCTTGGCTGGGCTCTTAGCTGGCCCAGGTTTGTGATTATCCTCCAGGGCCTGAGGTACTCAGGTTCCAGGGAGCATATTGAGAGTCAACAAAAGGGTTGGGAATAATCACTAGCTATTTGCCAAACTGGTATGGACTATTTTGGGTCCATAATACAGAAAATCTAGGCTATATAAATGCAAATAATTTTGCATCTATTTTAATTCCTTTGTTTGAAATGAATTAGGTTGAAGTTGTTGTATGTGGATACTTAAGCTTCCCAAAATAGTGGGAAGGCTTGTTTCAGTTTTACCACTTAAAGTGACAGATTTGTCAATGATCTTTTTCTGCCTAGGCTTAAGATAAAATTTTGGAAGTGAAATTACTGATTGAAGTTCATGAATCCTGTTCAAGTTGAATCCCCAAAGCATTCTTCCATTCTGTGTTTAACAATATCAAGTGAGTTTCTGAAAACTTGCCCTGAAGTAATTTAAAACAAACTTTGTAGGTAGGCTAACAAGATCATTCCCCCCCCCCCTTTATTTCTACAGTGTGAAAAATGTCAGTATTTGAACAGAAATCTTAGCCCATTTATTTGGGGAAAATTCCATTTTCATCCGATTCCTGGTATTCTTAAGTGGGGAGGATGACTTCAGAAATATTGGAAGGATTTAAGTATTTTCTACTGGAGTGTTTTCTATAGGAGGTTGACATGTGAGGAGATACTTTGATAGCCATGTTTCTTTCGGTGCTGGGAATTGAACCCAGGGTCTTGTGCTGGCTATGGGCATACTCTACCACTAAGCTATACCTCCAATTCTAAAATAACTTTTCACGACTCTCTACGATTATGAGTTTCCTCATATTTCCTAGTTCACATTTTTATTGTGTTGTCATCAGTCCCCAAAGTTACTTCCTCATAATTGGTCTTACTTTGGTGATGTGGTTAATAAGAGACCTTTAATAAGTCATAAGAGTCTACATGTGGGATTGATTTCTTGACTTTCTGGAGCATGTTTTATTTCCATGTTTATGAATTTTCTAATTTTGCTTCTGTTATTTCTAATTTCATATTATTGTGATTGGGAAAGATGTTTGACATGCCTGTCACCAGGGTTCATTGTGATGGGCTGTGAGCCTGTATCCGCAGGGATCTTTCTGAATCCTGGGCCCATGAGGCTCAGCATAATTGAGCTGTTCTTGAGCCAGGGCCCACTGGAGCCTAGGGTTGCAGGACTGGCCTCTAATGTCTGTCAATCTTCATTTTGTTCATTATTTTCCTGATATCAGCAAGTTGTTTCCTGGTGTTGTCTTTTAGCTCACCAAGCCTTTTAGAAAGTTGGGATTTATTTGTTTTTGGTACCAGAGATTGAACCCAGGGGTACTTGATCTTTGAGCCACATCCCCAGCTTTTTTTTTAACTTTTGAAACAGGGCCTTAAGTTGCCGAGACTAGCTTTAAACTTGTGATCCCCCTGTCCCAGCCTCCCAACCTGCTGGGATTACAGCCAAGCACCACCATGCCCAGCTTATTTTGGATTCTTTGTAAAGAATTTTTCTCTCTCCATTTTGGGAATTAGATACAATGAAATGTCATAGTTATCAAGTATCATTGCATGAGTAAGAAAAATGATTAGGATCTACTAAAACTTGAGATGCAGTCAAAGCAGTAAAAGTTAGTTGAAAAGTATCTACTGAATAGACCAAATAAACTTAAGCTAGAGAAATAAAGCCTGAAGTCAGCAGAAATATTTGCATAGAAGTAGAGAATACAAATTGAAAAAATGGTGTCCAAAGTACAACCTAAGATTGACAAACTGACTAAGAAAATTCAAATAAAACTAAGTGAAAGGAGAAATTGCAATACCACACATACAAAATATAAGATATTACTACAATTATATGCCAAAAAATTAGATGAGAAATACCTAGACACATAACATACTATGACCGAATCATGAGTAGAAATCTGAGCATAACATTAGAGAAGTTGAATCAGTAATAAAGAAACTGGCCAAAGATAAACCCAAGACCTCATGGCTTCCCAGTCAAATTTAACCAAATGTTTCAGGAAAGAGCACCACCCCTTCTCAAATTCTGAAAAAGGAGAAGTGTGATCATTTTAGGTGTCAAGCTCGACTGGATTAAGGGATTCCAAGAGACCTGGTTAAATATTGTTTCTGTGAGTGGTTTTGAAGAAATGACATCTACATCAGGAAGGCCTGCATTCGCCTGATGTGGTTGCATGCCTTCAGTGAGCCGAAGATCTGGGTAACAAGGCAGAGAAAGGATAGGATTTGCTTTCTCTTCTGAACCTGGGACATGTGGCCTTTGGATATCAGAACTTCAGGTTCTCCGACCTTTGGATTTTAGAACTTGAACCAGTGACCCTGTAGGTTCTAAGTTCTGATAATTATACCATAAGCTTTCCTGGTACTTAGACTGAACCATGATACAAGCTTCCTAGATTCTCCAGCTTACTAAGAACATAGGGGTCTTCTCTGCTTCCATAACGATGTGAACCTGTTCCCCTAGTACATTTCCCTTCATCTTCCATCCCTCTTGAGAGCCCGAGTTACACTGGAGGATAAATTCAAACCTTTTAAGATTTCACTTTACAAGGTTAGCATTGTTCTGATGCCAAAGCACAGAAATTACAACAAAAAGCTTAGTTGTAGGCTGTGTTAGTTTTTTAACTGCTGTGACAAAAATACCTGACAACAACTTGAAGGGGGAAAAGTTGCTTGGGTTCATGGTTTGAGGTTCAGTCCATGCTTTGTGACTATCATTCTGGGCCTGTGGTGAGGCAGAACATAATATCATGGCAGAGGACAGCTGCTTAGCTCACAGTGGCCAGGAAGCACAGAGGGAGAAGTATTGAGATTAAAATATAGTCCAAGGCCATACTTCCAGTGACCTACTTCCTTCAGCTACACCTTACCTACATATAGTTACCACATAGTAGTCCCTTCGAATTATTAATTCATCAAATGGACTAATCCACAGATGATATAAGAGGTAGATAATTGGAGTGTGAGACCACTGAACATTCCTGCATTGTTTAACACATGACCTTTGTGGGGAGTGTCCCTAGCTTATGGGATGAAAAAGGCAACATCACAACAGACACAGATATACAGATGATAATTAGAAACTATATTGAAACCCTATACTCTAATAAAATATAAGATAGTGAAGGCATCGGTAAATTCCTTAAGTCATATGATCTGCCCAGATTAAGTTGTGTATATCCTCCTAACTCAAACAGACCAATGTCAAGTGAGGAAATAGAAGAAGCCATCAAAAGATTACCAAGAAAAGCCCAGGACTGGACGGATATACAGCAGAGTTTTACAAGACCTTTAAAGAACTAATTCCAATACTCCAGTTTCAGGAAATAGAAAAAGAGGGAGTACTTCCAAATTCATTCTATGAGGCCAATATCACCCTGATTCCTAAACCAGACAAAGAGTCCTCAAAGAAAGAAAACTACAGACCAATATTCCTATTGAATTTAGATGCAAAAATCCTCAATACAATTCTGGCAAATCAGATACAAAAACATATCAAAAAGATCATGCACCGTGACCAAGTGGGATTCATCCCCAGGATGCAAGGCTGGTTCAATATACGGAAATCAATAAATGTTATTCACCACATCAATAGACTTAAAAATAAGACACATATGATCATCGATAGATGCAGAAAAGGCATTCAACAAAGTACAGCATCCCTTTATGTTCAAAACATTAGAAAAACTAGGGATAACAGGAACTTCAACATTGTAAAAGCTATATACACTAAGCCTAATGCCAGCATCATTCTAAATGGAGAATAATTGAAGGCATTCTCTCTAAAATCTGGAACAAGACAGGGATGCCCTCTCTCACCACTTCTATTCAACATAGTTCTTGAAACACTAGCCAGAACAATTAGAAGAAATTAAAGGCATAAATACAAGAACTTAAATTAGCACTATTTGCTGATGACAAGATCCTATACCTAGCAGATCCAAAAAGTTCTACCAAGAAACTTCTAGAACTAGTAAATGAATTCAGCAAAGTGGCAGGATATAAAATCAACACCCATAAATCAAAGGCATTCCTGTTTATCAGTGACAAATTCTCTGAAAAGGAAATGAGGAAAAACACCCCATTTACAATATCCTAAAAAAATAAAATACCTAGGAATTAACCTAACAAAAGAGGTGAAAGATCTATACAATGAAAACTACAGAACCCTAAAGAATGAAATAGAAGACCTTAGAAGATGGAAGGATATACCTTGCTCATGGATAGGCAGAATTAATATTATTAAAATGGTCATATTACCAAAAGCACTTTACAGATTCAATGCAATTCTGATCAAAATCCCAGTGGCATTCCTCGCAGAAATAGAAAAAGCTATCATGAAATTCATCTGGAAAAAGAAGAGACCCAGAATAGCTAAAGTAATTCTAAGCAGGAAGAGTGAAACTGGTGGTATCGTGATACCAGACTTTATACTACAGAGCAATAGTAACAAAAACAGCTGGTACTGGCACCAAAACAATAGACCAATGGTACAGAATAGAGGACACAGAGACCAATCCACAAAATTACAACTACCTTTTATTAGACAAAGGTGCTAAAACCATGCAATGGAGAAAGGATAGCATCTTCAACAAATGGTTCTGGGAGAACTGGAAATCCATATACAACAAAATGAAATTGAATCCCTTTCTCTTACCATGCACAAAGTTAACTCAAAAATGGATCAAGGAGCTAGGAATCAAACCAGAGACTCTGCATCTATGGAAGATAAAGTTGGCCCTAATCTCCATCTCATGGGGTCGGGCCCCAAATTCCTTAATAAGTCACTTGTAGCACAAGAGTTAAAACCAAGAATCAACAAATGGGACAAATTCAAACTAAAGTTTTTTTTCTCTGCAAGAGAAAAAATATGCGAGGTGAATAGGGAGCCTACATCCTGGGAACAAAGTTTTACCCCTCACACATCAGATAGAGCTCTAGAGTATACAAAGAACTCAAAAAGTTAAAACAAAAAACAATAAATAACCTAATCAAAAAATGGGCCAAGGACCTGAACAGACACTTCTCAGAAGAGGATATACAATCAATCACTCAACAAATACATGAAAAAATGCTCACCATCTCTAGCAATCAGAGAAATGAAAATTAGAACTACTGTAAGATACCATCTCATTCCATTAAGATTGGCAGCCATTATGAAGTCAATAAGTGCTGTCGAGGATGTGGGGAAAAAGGTACACTCATACATTGCTGGTGGGACTGCAAATTGGTGCAGCCAATTTGGAAAGCAGTATGGAGATTCTTTGGACAGCTGGGAATGGAACCACCATTTGACCCAGCTATTCCCATTCTCAGACTATACCCAAAAGACCTAAAAATAGCATACTACAGGGACACAGCCACATCAATGTTCATAGCAGCACAATTCACAATAGCTAGACTGTGGAACCAACCTAGATGCCCTTCAATAGATGAATGGATAAAAAAATGTGGCATTTATACACAATGGAATATTACTCAGCACTAAAAAATAACAAGATTATGGCATTTGCAGGCAAATGGATGGCATTAGAGCAGATTATGCTAAGTGAAGTTAGCCAATCCCTAAAAAACAAATGCCAAATGTCTTCTCTGATATAAGGGGGGGTGACTCAAAATGGGATAGGGAGGAAGAGCATGAGAAGATTACCACTAAATAGGGAAGAGGTGGGAGGGATAAGGAGGGAGAAGGGGAATTGCACAGAAGATGGAAGGAGACCCTCATTGTTATACAGAATACATGTATGATGTGAGAAAAAAGTGTCACATTAGATTGGGTAGAGAGAAGTGATGGGAGGGGAGGGGAAGGGGGGATAGGAAGGGCAGCAGTATAAAATAGTCACTTATATACATACAGCCATAATAATGTCTAAGACCAATGCGATTCTGCAACCTGTACAATCAGAAAAATGAGAAGTTATACCCCATTTGATCCAAATGTATGAAATGTCAAGATCATTGTACTGCCATGTGTAACTAGTTAAAAAAACAATTAGACAAATATGCCTGTGGTTCTAAGAGGAATCGCTTAATTTTCATACTTGGGAAAGACTCAACTTTTTCTTTTAAGGAATGAACTTCATGCAATAAACTTTCCTGTTAGTACTGCTTTCACAGTGTCCCAGAGATTGATATGTTGTTATCTATGTTCTCATTTACCTCTAAGAATTTTTTTAATCTCCTCGATGTCTTCTGTAACCCATTGTTCATTTCAATAGCATAGCATATTGTTTAGTCTCCAGGTGTTGGAGTAATTTTTATTTTTATGTTGTCATTGACTTCTAATTTCATTCCATTATGATCTGATAAGAGGCAGAGTAGTATCCGTTTTGTATTTGCCAAGAGTTGCTTTGTGGCATATTATATGGTCTATTTTAGAGAAAGATCCCTGTGCTGCTAAGAAAGTGTATTTTCTTGATGAAGGATAAAATATTCTATGTTAGTTAAGTCTAAGTTGTTGGTTGTATTGAGATCTACAGTTTTAGTTTGGAAAAAATCTAGTGGTGAAAGGTATGTTAAAAAAAGTCACCCAAGATTACTGAGCTGTGGTCAATTGGACTCTTGAACTTGAAGAGTTTGTTTGAACATAGATGCTCCATTGTTTGGAGCATATAAATTTATAATTGTTATGTCTTGTTGTATGGTTCCCTTGAGCAGTATGAAGTGTCCTTTATCCCTTTTAACTTTGGCTTGAAGTCTACTTTGAGGATAGAAATCCCTGCTTGCTTCTGCAGTCCATGTGAGTGGTATGATTTTCCCCAATCTTTCACCTTCAGTCTGGATGTCTTTTCCTATCAGATGAGTCTCCTGGAGGCAGCATATTGTTGAGTCTTTAAATTCAATCTGCTAGCCTATGTCTTTTGGTTGGTGAGTTTAGGCCATTAACATTCAGGGTATTGAGACATGGTTTGTATTCCTAGCCATTTTATTTTTGTTACTTGACTTGGTTTGTTCTTTGATTAGTTTTTCCTTTAGTGTACTGCCTCTTTGCTGATTATTCCATGAAGAGGAAACATTTTGTCAAGGATATTTTGTAGTGCCAGTTTTCTAGTTGTAAGTTGTTTAAACTTGTTAACATGGAATGTTTTTATTTCAAGTCTAAAAGCTTAGTTTTGTTGGATACAAGATTCTTGGTTGGCATCTATTTTCTTTCAGAGCTTGATATGTTGTTCCATGATCTAGCTTTCAGAATCTGTTGAAAAATCTGCTGTGATCCTAATTAATTTCTCCCCATTCTCTCTCATGGCTTTTAATATTCTCTCCTTATTCTGTATTTTGGGCATTTTCATTACAATGTGACTTGGTGTGGATCTGTTGCGATTTTGTACATTTGGCATCCTGTAGGCTTCTTGAATTTGGTTTTCCAATTCATTGGCTTTGGAAAGTTTTGATATTTCATTTCTTTGGTTTGGAACTGTCTTACTATAACCCCATAACTCTTAAATTTGGTCTTTTTATGCTATGCCATATTTCTTGAATGTTCTGCTCAAAGTTTCTTACCATGTTTACTATATGGTCTACATTCTTTGAGATTATATTTTGTCTTTATTGTTTGAGGTCCTATCTTCCAAGTGGTCTACTGATACACAATAAACCAAAGTAAAAGTTCAATTGAAAGTATTTCAAGGATTTCTATTTTTTTTGAAGAACCTCCATCACCTTACAAGAAGCAAAAGATTACTTCAGTATTTGTTTATGTAGCTCCTTGTCGAAATGATCTTTTGCTGCCTGTATTTGCTATCTTATCTTTCAAGTCAGAAAGTTTTAATCATGTACATCCTGAACACTTTCTGTAATTTCTTCTGCTGTGGTTTCCACAGATTCTAATAATGTGCTATCTTGATATATTTGGGGCATTTTCTTCCCTTGTCTTTTCATGTTGCTCGTGTGTGTTCCCTTCTAGCTCTGGTTCTGGGGCATTATTGTTTTTACCCTGTAGGTTTGTAGTGCTCCTGTATGGTTACAAAATCCTTTTTGTGGGGAAGGACAATGTTAACAGTTAAATAACAATATACCACCAATGAACAGTGTTGCCATTAAGACATTTACAGTTTGGTCACAATGTACAGAAATGTTGAATTCTATTATTATCTAATATAATCAGTAGGTTTGTAAAAGAGTTTAGTTTCTGGTGATTGACAATGAACTTGGAGTGAGGTATAGGATGATATGCTGAGGAGGTAGGATGTGAGAATATAGGGAATATATCTTAGGAAGTGTGAAAGAAATCTTATGAAAAGGTTTAGTAGCAAGAGAATAGACAGGAAGTACTTTTGGGTAGATAAGTATGTGGGAAGACAGTACATAAAACATGTATTTAGGAAAATAAATGTTGTTATATGTAGTACCAATAGTAAAGATAGGAGGGAGAAAGAATAAAAGGGCATATACAACACCTCTATATTATTCAGATGACCCAGTCCCTCAAAATCCTATTTCATGAAGCCTCGTCAAATGAGCTCATTTATCTATTAAGCTATGATTAGAAAGAGGGGGACTCCACAAGATTTAAAACAAAGCATGATTAAGGTTTTCAACTATGACTCTGAAGGTCACACTGCTGCTGAGATACATGTCTTCTATTGCAACAGGTCCCTAGGGCCCCATTTGGTGGAAAGAAAGATTTACAAGTAGGATAATGGAAAGGACCAGATCCAGTGGAAGTGTGAGGTAGAGGGCATGCTGTGTTTTCCCAGATGGTGCCTTTTATCCTATTTGGGTACTGGACATGCCATCAGACATGGAGGACTCAGAACCACTGAAGAATCTAATGCTACAAGCTGAAGGGATAGCTCAACAGAGCTAACATGGCCACAAACATTGTGGCTGGAGACTATTCTCTTTGAACTACCAGTTAAGTGGTGTCCAGGGAGGGTTGTGTTGGACGTATTTTCTAGATCCACCTTTACTACACCCAGCACTGTGGACTGGAGAATCCATCCCAGTATTTACTGATGATACTCATGATGGGTGGTTTTTTCAGATGCTTAGGTTATACCCATCCATGTGTCTGGATTTAATTATACTGATTACAGAAGAGAACTGCCTATGTTGGTCTCATAAGCATGCTGGCTGTCTAAGGGTATCTTTTGATAATAAGATAGCATATGGGGGGCCTAGACCAGCAAATTGTACTGGCCCCTGAGACTGTAAGCCATATGTCTTAACCATTAAAATGGTACTTTCATAAAAAGTCAATCATTTCTGCAGAACTTCTGCCAATACCTTACTGTCCTAATCATTCTGCAATAGAATTCAGCACCTTTCCTAAACAGACGGTGTTGGGGATGCAAATCAAGTCAAGATGGCGCCTGGCACTTTGCCAGGAGGAGTGGTTTGTGAAGCAACGCCAGCGAGCCATTAAGATGATGATTCCTTATTGGCTGACTGCTGTATCTGTTAATTAAGTTAAGCTGTGTGTAATTAGTTAAGCATATATACCTCTGCTGTTCGGCAGAGAAGCGGCTCCTGCTACCTTGGGTGCCTGTTACTTTGAGTTCTCAGTTCCCGCCGAGTTCACTCGCAATAAAGTAGTTCCCACTTCATCCTTCAAGTTGCTTGTCACCTCTCGGATATTTTGCCCAGCTGGACTACGGCAAGACGGAATGTTCAGATGTCTTGCCAGTACAAAGTTTCTAGAAATAGTGGATGTTTTAGACTGGTCTAAGAATTGACAAAGGACAATTATGTAAGGACGTCATGACCCCTGGAAGTTTTGTTGGTAATATTCTAACCTTCAGCAAAGGTGGTATCCAAAAAGATCTTTGGTGCTTAATTGCAGGCTCAGACTTTCTACAACATAGATTGCAAATCCTGCCTACAAAGTCAGGCATAGGGTTAAGAGGGTTCCTGCTATCTCCTTATGCTTTAATTACTGGAGATGTAAGAGTTAAGAAGGATAATATGTTATAGTCTGTAAAAAAGTTAAATCTAGTGATGCAATTGGATCACTTTAAGTGGAGAGAAAGGAACATTAGTCCTTCAATCCTCCTTTGTCTTACTACCAGCCAACATTTCAGAACCATGTTATGCTGGTGATCATGTTTTACAACAGATGCATGCTCAGTTAACCAGACCCAAGTGAGGTCCTTGGTCTCATTCTTGGAGTGGCTACTTTAATTCTCATTGCTTCTACTGTTGTAGCCCCAGGGACAATCTCAAAACATTCAACATGTAAACTTAATTTGGCTCAAAATACTTAAAGTCCTCCATAATCAGGTAAGTAGATGAAAGGATTGAAACTAAGTTGAATGCCTTAGAGGCTACTGTCAAACTTGAGAGTAGAAAGGTCATTACCAATATTTAAGGAAAGGCTTAAATGCCATGCTGTCCATTACTGCAGCCAAATGTAATGCTTCCCCATGGAATAGGAGGAAGGTTGAAAGTCATCTAGTGGGTATTTGGCATAGCAACAACAATAGCAGCCTGGATCTTATGGAGTTACATTGTCATATCCAGGATATTAAAAAAAAAATGGGAAGGAGGTGGATCTTCTGGATCCCCTCTAGCTGATCAAATACTTCAAGAATTGAATGGCTTTAATTCTGGAAACATGCTGAGACATTCTGCATGGTATGTTATTGGAATGATGTTTGCTACTTATTCTCTTTTGTATTGTGAGAATAGGTTGTCACACCCTTAGACCAAGAATCAGGGAACTTGAAATAATGGCTCGTCGAAGAGGGAGAATACACGAGGATCTTCTCTAAGCATGTAAGGCATGGAAGTCAGGGAGAGATAGGCCTGGCATTGGGAAATTTCTGTGGCTCTCCCATGGCAATGGATTGCCCAATGCACGTGATCTTCCTCTCCACTCTGCTAGAAAGGTTCCTCATAGTAGCACCAGAGATGGGCATAACCTGTTAGGAACTGAGCGGCCCACATTTAACCTTTTTTTGGTAAAGGACATTCTATAGAATCTAATGTCTCCCAATAAACAAAGCAGGCGCAGGCTCCATTTTGTGTAGAAGTTTATTCTGTCTGATCACCTTATCTGTCATGTCCCCACTTTGAAACTACTTTGTTCCATGGGATTTTTGTCATTTTATTTCTTAGCTTTGGTTTCTGAGCCAGCCCATCCCATTGGGGGGAACCCATGCGGGATGTGGACAAGATAAATGCAAAACCATGCTGGATCATTATAACCAAGTGATCCATTGCTGTACCAGATGGCGGTTTTGTTGTTTGAGTCAACATATCTAACAGGTACATGCTACATACAAGAATAAGTGTCCTTTTTCCACCCCTATACTTAAAAGGTCCACAGAAGCAGTTTGTTTTCATCTGATTAGACAGAAATACACCTTCACTATCCTACTGTAGGTGATATTAACTCTCCAACTCTGGAGAAACTTGGCAGGATCTTGTTTCCCTTCTACAAGGCCACACTAGTTCATTATGTAACACTGCCGATTGGACTTAGGGAGATATAGCAATTACTCCTAGACTCATTGGTAAGACATTTGTCAGATAGTGAGAAGTAAATCTGAAATTCAAGAGCTTGCAACTCTGAGGTTTCTAGGGGTCCAGGGACATGAGGCATATTTAGACAGCCTTGAAGTAAAAAAGGCAAGTTATTGAATTTGTTACCCTTACCATGAGAGGTGCAACATACCTAGTGTGCCTATTAGGATGTGTTGCTTCAAACCTTCATTTGGATGTACTATTTCATCTCATTTACCAGGAGACCAAAAAAATCGAGTTCTGCCAGAGGCTTTGGCTCTTGTACAAGCTGCTCTTTACTCATTTCGCATGATCCAGAAGATAAAAATGGTACTTGTACTGTGCCATCTGGACTTACATAACATCTTATTTACTGCCACGGTCTTCTACACTTAACATCAAGTAACCCACTTCATGGCAAATGAAGCACAATTGGTCTATGCATGAAATTCACTGTTCTTACCATATCTCCCCTCCGCAATCTGGAGTAGCCGACTTAGAACAAAATACCCTTTTGAAGGCTTAGCTACAACACCTAGGTGGTAATATCCTGAAGGGCAGGGGCAAGGTTCTACACGTATTGAGTCAGGATCTACCATATGGTGCCATTTCCGCCACAGCTAGGACTTATGAGTCCGTGAATCAAAGTGAAGGGGGACTGACCACCGCCAACTCTCATGATCCAAGTTTCACTATTAGTCTGTTAGCCTAGAGGATTTGGCTCCAAAGGGAAAAATGGAATTGCTCCTGCAAGGAGATATAACATCGAACTAAAAGTCAAGATGGCCACCTGGCTGCCAAGTTCATGTTTCCGATTCAATAGGCAAAGGAGGGAGTGATGAATGACTTAGTTTCCTCAAGTGTGTAAGTCACTGAGCTACTCTAATGGAGGTGAGGAAGGATATGTCTAGAACACATGAAATCCTTTTGGGCGTCAGTATAACCAGGCCCCAAGAGGGAGGTAAGCAGAAAATGATGCTGTTCAGGTAGGACTACCAGTGGCCCAGGCCCTTCGGGAATGCGGATTTGAGTCATTCTACCAGGAAAAGTTGTGACTAGCCAACATATTTGCTGAAGGCAAGGGTAATTCAGGAGAGGTAGATGTTTATGAGTACCTGCTTATAACTATGTGATCTAGAAGTGATGACTGTAGTTGTCATGAGTATTTTCTTATTTCTTATGAATGTTTAGGTATGTTAAGATTTACTTTCTGTATCTATGATAAAACATTAACATGATAGTGCTTAAGTACTTTACTTCACAATATTTAAGTTATGGAGTGTCAAAGACAATACTACTCAAAGGACTTCATCTCTTCAGAAGATGTCATACATTCATCTTTTGTCATACATGGAACAGTTGTATTAAGCAGAATGACTTGATTTCTAAATAAAGAATGGTTTTAAAAGATGTTTATGGGTAACAAGTTAATAAGGGGTAGATTTGTCATGATTAGTTTTGAGTCACCTTGACTGGGTCACAGGATGCTCAGATATGGTCAAACATTCAAGTTATTTCTATGGGATGCCATTTGAAATAAATTGATACCAAGTTGGTATATTGAGTAAAGCAGACAAGTTCTACCCACTTTATCAGGACTTCAACTGATCGCCTTTAGGAAAGGTGGATTTCCAAGACCCACGTGCATGTTTAACAGACTTTTTTTTGAATATAAGGGTATCAAAAGCATGGTATATCTTCACTTTAGTAACAGTCAAAATAAAGCTGGAGTAGCCACATTACTGTCAAAGCAGACTTCATAGCAAGAAGTTAGTCATATAGATATTGATGATGAATTCAAGTTTCTGAAAACAATTCTTAGTGTGTAAATTCCTTATGATAAAAATTTGTGCCCCAAACAAGACTGTATGGAGAAATGGGCGACTCCACTATTAGAAGGGCACTAGTCTCCACAATATCAGTAGATAATAGATCAAATAGGGAGGGAAAAAAATAAGGACAGTTGATTAAAGGTGGTAGTCTAATTGCCATCTATAGAACATCTAACAGAATACACATTTGAGATAATATTTATGTTAGACCACTGCTTGAGTCATGACATACCTGAATTTTTGGACATGCTTCATGATTCCTATTTGCCTAACAAAACAAAAAACCCAAAAAACAAAAACCAGAGGTGACAGATAATTGGGATAGCTATCAGAAGATCCAGAAGTTAGCCAGGGAGTTGAATGGCTTATCCACTAGTTAAAGACTTCTCCATTGATGCTAGGAACTTGGGTGAAGTACAAGATTTATTCAGGTTGAAAAACTTAAGAACCTATTGAGGCTTGTGGAAGAAAACCCTTAAGTAGAAAGGCACAATGAATATTACTTTAATTGCAGTTTATGCCATGTGATCATGCACTTTAAGGTACAATAATCCCTAAACATTGTAAAAAGTAATTCAAACGTACTTGGGTTATGAAATCAGCTAGTGTTGTCTTGTTAAGGGAAACTCGTTTTTACCTGGGTGTTTACCATTTTAGAAGTATTTATATAAGAATGAAAAACTTGGGTATACCATATACTTAGTGTAGGGAAGATGGAGAATTTGAACCTGGAGTGTATGAACACTTGCTTTTGTCCATTAAGTAAGTATTAGGCAATTTGCTTAGCCTCTCTGTGCTTTAGTTCTGATCTGGAAAGTGGGGGATTATGAAAGTATCTCATAGGGTTCTTTCTAATATAAGAGAAAGTTAGAGAGATGGTAACTAGACTAACAGCTTATGGCAGCAAAGGGATGAGAGCATGACAAAAGTTCTTAACTGGGGGAATGATTTCTTTAAGGTGTCAAAGGCTTAAGTATATTTTAAAAAAATCCTTTGAGGTAACATACACTTCCCTCAGTCATTCTGCCACCCATATTGACCAAGATACCTGTTATATAGCCAAATCTCAGTGCCTACGCAGATGAATATCTGAAGGGGATTCCCTCATCTACTTCTCCCAGTTGCTTCAGGCCCTTAACAAAACTCATGTTGGAAGGCACAGAAAATAAGACTATCAACAGCCTAGTGTATGGCTGGATACAGGCAGGCAGGCTATGGATTGGATGGATTGAGGATCAGAAGTTAAATTTATATGTGGGATAAAGGATGTTGGAGAACCTCACAAAAGGAGTGACACTCAGGAGTTGGTATCAGGGTGGAAGGAGTAGAAAAGATGACAAGAACACATTTGGAAAGTGTTGGTAGTGGAAATTGAGTGTAGCATAGACATCTATCCAGTCTCTTTGTATATAACTTCCCTCCTGGGAAAACAGCTGGTCAAGTCTGGCCCAGAACTTAAATTCTGGTTCTACCATCTAGGCACAGAATGTTATCTTCTAAACTTGTCTTAGCATCAGTATCTCACTTATGGATTAGGTAATTAGTCTTCAGCTATATGCACTAAAGTCATGTTTGTTTTAATATTCCAAATTAGCATCTGATAAGATCTTAAACCCCCCTCCCCCAAATTGTGTATAAACATTTCAGATAAACATTAAACCCACTGATAGTTAAAGCCAGAAGTCCAATATTCAATTTAGGTAGAACTGCTGTTAGTATCATTGTTGGCTTGAGCAACACATTTTTACCTTTGATGTATATTTGGGAAGTCAAATTGTTTGACAGTTGATTACGTAAAACCAAAGCTGAGGTAAAAAATCATTATACAAATGAAAGATGAAGATAATGTGTTCGGGAGCCTAGTCTGCCACAGGGTGCCCTCTCCTGGACAGTGTTAAAGTGTATGCTGACAGTGTTTCTGACTGGGGTCTGTTTCCAAGGCTCAATTCACCGAGTTATTTAAGATCCCACAGGGAAAAGGATGCTTTAATGCTTTCTTGCATATCTGATGCATCTCTCAAAGTAAAAATGTTGACAGTTGATAATGTGAAGATTAAGGAGTGAAACTTATACCAATTATTCACTCAATTTAAATAATAAAACATCTAGTCAAACTCCAAGTTTATGCAAAGCAGAGCTCATCTATTGGAGGTGGTAAATGCTGAACCAAGTCTTAGAATCTATATTGGAACAACCTACTAGTTTTTCCTTACACATTCGTTACTTGACAAAAGGCACAGCATATGAAGCAGGCAGGGAACTGAAGAACTATGTATGTTCCGGCAGGAGCAATTCTACACAGAATGTGTAGTTTAGGGTTGGGAAGTAGGTAGTTTCTCAGTTTTCCTGAGGGTCTTCTGTGGAAATAGCCTCTGAAAGAAACATGGAGAATATGAAACTTTCCTGTAATGATTTTAGTACATGAGCACCTTCGCCCATCATACTGGCTCCTTATCTGGAGAAAGGATGTATCTCCCAGGCTTATGAAAACTAACCCTTTCTGCAGATGCAGAAACAATGGCAGTGATGATTGTGCCGTTCAGACATCCGTGTTTGAGTAAATGTTGTGACTTAGACATGGTATAGACAAAGTAAATATTGTTCCCATTTTACACTTGAAGATGAAATAGTTTGAAGTCAGGCAGTGTGTAACTGGCCTGAGGTTTGGAGACTTGAGTCTGTGGCATCTTTAATACCATCTTGTCATATCCAGGGAATACGAGATGCTACCAACCCATGAGCATTCCATTATGTCAGCAGGAGAGACAGTTTGGCTTCCCTTTTGAAAGGAATGTTTGCTGCATGAAAGTGTGGGTTGAGAGGTGCATCTTTGTAAGTTCACAGAGTCCTTTTCTTGTGATATAAGTGGGAGGGAGTATTTTTTGGGGGGTGTTGCCATTGAGATGCCTTGGTGTTAATTCAGGACTACACTGTCAAATAAGGAGTAAAACATTTATAACCAGGTTGACCTCTAATCTTATATCCAAGTCAAAAAGACTCCTCTATCCCAGAAAGCCCTTTCCAAGTTCCACTTGATGTCCTCAGAATAGTTGCCAACTTCAGGGAGGAGCAAGAGCAGGATCTGGACCCAAGAGATTACAACTCAAGGTTTATCCTTCCATGTAGTCCCCCAGGACCAATCTTGACATGCTGGGGATAGCTGTGCTCACAGATTCTGTGCTTATCCTTCTGAGACAAGGTCAGCTATTATCCTTTAGCATTTGGACTTCTCTCAAATGGAATTAATTCCCTGAACTCCTGAGCAGAATGTTTATAAGTGCAAGGTCTCTGAGGCATTTAGAAACCCAGGCTCTTCTGACATGACCAGCCCAGGTAAGAATCCCATGAAGAGGGATCTAGAAAAGAAACAGGGTCTTCAGGAGGGCTCCCAACTTAAGGATGAATAGGCTTGGGATTCCTGGGCAGCCAGCTTTAGATCGTGTTCATGTTCCTATATAAAATATAAGGCCCAGAGGGAAGGAATTCTCTTGTAAAGGGACTTAACAGGAGGAGTCTACACAGAGCCAAAGATGTTGAAGAGGCTTCTAGTTTACTAGTGAACATATAAGACAGGAACCTCTCCAGGTGTGTGAAAGAGGCGTGGTATTTTTTTCTTATGCAACAGCCAAACACTATGCTTACTGTAGCAAGCGAGACAGAAAATAAGTAGCAAGCAAGGCAGAAAATAAGTACCAAAAGAGACATAAAATAAGTACCTATCTGGGGAAACGTGCACATCAGCGGGCCATTCACATAATTCTAATGTAGAAGCAGGTACCATACTAAGGGTTAAATCAGGCTTCCATAAGATTATCTGTGGCAAGATAGATGTGCAAAAATTTTCCAGGTGAAGATAGTGATAGTCCAGTAAAGAACATAGGTAATTTTTTGTTAAATGAAAATAGTTAACAATTAGGTAACACCCAGTCTTGTTGGAAGGTAGTAAGGGTGAGAAATGGTAAGAACTGCATTTGGTTTTGGTGAATGTATGGATAGGGAGTTCAGGGGGAGGGTGTCCTGCAGTGAATTTTTACACATTGGTGCACAGGAGCTGCTGCAGTCTCATAGTACATTTAGGTTACGAAGGCTGCTTCTGACTGGGGAGGCATAAGGACAGTGTTAGAGCTCAGGGAAAGATTATAAGCAGCTCAGTCCACCCTCAGAGGATGAGGTGCATCTTTCCCGACATGGGTACCCTTTCCAGTTTCTTGATGTGTTCAGAGATGGATAGAGATATGAAATGAAGGTGGAATATCCATGAGGAAAACAGCTGGGTGTTAGGTACAAAGGAAAATCGAGTACCTTTCTGGGTCTTTAGGTCAGTCTAGAGGACCGAGGACTTTCTTGTGCTTAGCTGTAACATGGTTTGAGATGGAGAGGTTGCTGGATTTCACAATCCCTTCCCTTCATTGTCCATAGTTCATTAGGTACACATTCTGCCTCATCTGTGACTTGGGTCTGTGATCCTATTGCACAATAGTTCCACCAGGGCAGTAGTGAAAGGACTCAAATGGCATTGGAGGATACCAGAACAATTTCATTAACACTAGTAACAGCCGTCTAGGGGAATTATGAGGACAGAAGAACTCACTTGGCAAGTCCCATTTTTTTTATTTAGGGACTCCCTTTTCTATTATCTTCCACATTATAGCTTTGCCTAATAACATGTTCAACATGTTCAAAAGTTACAAAAGTTATTTGATTATTATACACTCCTGTTTTGCCTCTACTTCTAAAGGGAGACTTTCTGTAAGTGTGGAGAAATTTATCTAGCCTTTCGTTTCCATAGGAATACGGTTCTTTAAGTTCTATGACTTGTCTAACTTTCGATTCTGTGTCCTGCTAAGGCAGCAACCTGCTTGGGGAGACAATACTGCATAAAAGATTGTGTACTGTTAGGATCTGGTCTATATCCACAGGAACTCGCGACAGGGTTATGGGGACAACTGAAGGGACCATCTGCAGAGGCACAGGTGGTACGGAGGAAACTGACAGGATGGTGGAGCACCAGGACTAGCAGTGTTACCTAACCCAGCCCAAACAGGTAAGGGAAGGTGTAGTTACCAGAACACAGGGAAGGTCACTTTTCAGGAGCTGGCACGTTTCGTAGAAGATGCTGCCAAACATGCCTGGTGAGAAGGGAATTGGGAAGTAAGTTAGAAGTCAGGCTTACACTTTTACCTCCTGCTGGTATCTCACATTCTCTGGGCTTACTTGGAAACAAGAGGACAGGGGAATCTGATATATCCCGTAAATGCCAACTTCTGGAGGTATCAATCGGGGATCAAGATGGGTCCTTGGCGGTACGTAGCTCGAAGTTCTTTGGTGTTTACTAGAGAGTCTTGGTTCTGTATGTGACCCCCAACTGAAGAACTGATGCTTAAATGACTGTCAGACACTGCATGCAGTCTTCAGGACAATGTCTGGGCCACAGCTTTTAAAGTTTGTTGTGTTTTATAATAGGATAGGATAGGTTAGTTGTGTTTTATAATAGGATAATATGCCCTGGGAACTTGAGTATATTATCCTGTTTTCCAAGGTGCCAGTTCCTTGGAAGATTCCCAAATCAGACTGAGTATTCTGTCAGTATGGCTTGGGAATTACATGGATTACTCTCTAGCCTCAAGATGTAGACAAAGCTTATGTGCTCCTTGTCTGTATTCCAGTCCCTTTAACATACAAGGCACAGGTAGTATTTTGATCCTTAACAAAAGGAGTGTAAAACTACAAACTTTTCCCTGTATAGTCCACTGTGGAGTCTATGTTGACCTGTATCTCAGTTTCAGTATGTTTAAGGAGCTGTCACTTTATAGCATATTAGATCCCAACAGCCCCCTCAGAGCATACCTACAGAGGTGAGTAAACAAATGGGTACATATTATCTTAGGTCAACTTATCGACACAAGATCATTCCTTGAGGGTCATGCTACAAAAATACACATTTCAAATATTTGTGTTAAATTCATTGTAGTGCAAAAGGCATTTGTGAGTGTAGGATACTTTGGTTTCTTATAAACTTACTATTTTGAGTTTTATCTAGATTTTTTTTGCTACATGACTTAAGAAAACTATCATCTTTTCCTTCCAGGGGAAAATGTCCTGCTGCATTTTAGGGCACAAGTGAGAAGGTTCGTTTATGAATAGCCATGCTCACCTTTCATAATGTCTGCTCAGCGCCCAGCTCCTTCCAGCTCCTGGGCATACCAGGTCTGGAGTCCCTGCAAATCTGGCTCTCGATCCCCTTTGGCTCCATGTACCTGGTGGCTGTGGTGGGGAACATCACCATCCTGGCCGTGGTAAGGGTGGAACGTAGCCTGCATCAGCCCATGTACTACTTCTTGTGCATGCTGGCTATTATTGACCTGGTTCTTTCCACTTCTACTATACCCAAGCTTCTGGGAATCTTCTGGTTTGGTGCTGGCAACATTGGCTTGGATGCCTGCTTGAGCCAGATGTTCCTTATTCACTGCTTTGCCACTGTTGAGTCAGGCATCTTCCTTGCCATGGCTTTTGATCGCTATGTAGCCATCTGCAACCCACTACGTCACACTACAGTGCTCACCCACTCAGTGGTGGGTCGTTTGGGGCTGGCTGCTCTCCTCCGAGGAGTTCTTTACATCGGACCTCTACCTTTGATAATCCGCCTGCGGCTGCCTCTTTACAAAACTCATATCATCTCCCACTCCTACTGTGAACACATGGCTGTGGTCACCTTGGCATGTGGTGACAGCAGAATCAACAATGTCTATGGACTGACCATTGGTTTTCTGGTATTGATCTTGGACTCTGTGGCTATTGCTGCTTCCTATGTGATGATTTTCAGGGCTGTGATGGGGCTGGCCACCCCCGAGGCCAGGCTTAAAACCCTGGGGACATGTGGTTCTCACATTAGTGCCATCCTGATCTTCTATGTTCCCATTGCCGTCTCCTCCCTCATTCACAGGTTTGGTCACCAAGTGCCTCCTCCAATCCACACCTTGCTGGCCAACTTTTATCTCCTCATTCCCCCAATCCTCAATCCTATTGTGTATTCTGTCCGGACTAAGCAGATCCGAGAGAGGATTTTTCAAATCCTAAAGATAGGAACTAAGATGAAATAATTACTACTTCTTTCCTCTCATACTCATGGAGGCATCATTTAAATATGGAGGACCACTTCCCGTTTGTGAAGCTCAAGTCAGATATTAGGCCCAACTTTTAGAGTTGTAAACTCAAATACTAAGAAGATGTTTGTCAGGATCAGAGGATAGTTGAACCACAAAGACAACGACACCAGTAATAAGCACGTTTTTCCAGCACTTCTAATGCATTTCTTCCAAGTATCCTGACATCAAGTATTATTGTTCATGTTTTATATATGTAAAACTGAGATAAGACCCTTGCTTTATAAACCACATACAAAGTTACTTAAGTCTTCAGACACTGAGCTAGGAGGCTTATGTTATTATATACTTTATATATATATATTTTTAAAAGTAAATCCTACAAACTGGGTCAAAGTCACCTTAACTACAAGATTGAATTAATGTTAGCAATTGGAATCCTGCCAAAACTGCTTATTCTAAAAAAAATTGTAGTGTACTGGAAGACTGATCTGCATTCCTACTAGGTATGGCGACACCACCCATGAGAGAATATGGCCTGGCAAGTTATTGACTCAATGAAGGGAAATGAAGGAAGTGACTGCCTTATGGGAAGCGTGGGGGGGCGGGGCGGGGAACTGTCCAAATGCTTTGGACTTTCCTTAGCAAAAGGGAACACTTTAGTGAGACAAAAAGTATCTTCTTCAGTAGTTGCTGTTGCTTTCATCTTCCTTCCTGGCTGCCAGCCTGATAAGCAGGGTTGAAGGAGCATACTTTTTGGAGATAAGGAGGGCTAATCGGTAAGTATATAATGGAATCAGTTTTAGAATTCATGAGCATGCTGGCAAGAGAAAAGAATCCTTAGGATTGGATTTTGAGGATCAGTCAAGGGGGCTAGATTGTTAAGACCAAGTAAAAAAATTAATTGAACTTTGGGAGGCACTTTCTCGGGACATGGGATTTATTACCCTGGCAAGGACCCTAGGAAATGGAACAAACTCACTGCTAGGGTATGAAAAAAAGTGGCAATAGCTAGCTAGTGGTTGGCAAGGCAAAAATGCTTAGGTTGTTCTATAAGAAGAAATGGAAGGGGCATATTGTAACATACATTATAACATGTTATGCAAGGACAGAAGATGCTTTGGAGAATTAAGTCACGAAAGTCTCAACTGCCTTCATGAATGATCTGCGGACATGGGTACCAACACCATTAAATAGTTCACTAGCAATTATAACTCATGGTAGCAGAGGCAGTCAGACATAGGTACATTGATAACTAGGGTATGATGGGGTCATAAGTGCTGTCTTTTGGGCACTGTCAAGTTCATGGATAACTTCTTGGGGTTAAGAACCGGCAAGGTCAAAAGGGAACATCAAGAAGGCTCAATCCAGGATTGTGGAATTAGTAAATGGAGTACTAAGCTGGGAAATGAACAATATAAAGATGGGTGGCCAGCAAGACTGCTTACCATTTATAACGATGCAAGAGAAGATTAGAAGGTGCAAGAATGTAACTTCATTGGCATGACCAATCTCTTGGTTTTCTGAATCTGTTCTTTTTGTATCTAGAACTCATTAAAGATTAAACTGAATCACTAGGTAGAAGGACCTTGAAAAGCCATGCCTATCATACCATAGTCATTACTCTAGTTCTCCAAAGTTACCCATGGTCATTTACCCAGGCCATTGTACTATGGGTGAAATGATTACCAAGACATTAAAAGATTGTTGAACAGTTTGAGTTGATATTGATATCATGAATATGGTATTTCTGCATAGTTCCACTGAAGTAAGGACTCTAGAGTACAGGTAGAATAGTGTTGGAGAACTCACTGTATTCTTATTCTACACCCCCATCCAGTGGTCATTTCTCTTATCAGCTAGTATTTAGTTAGAATTATTATACTGTGTCATTTTCATGAGATTTCTGGCCTGAAATGGCCCTCCCCACCAAAATAGTAAAACAGAAGCATCCCAAGTGGGATGACAACTATTTTTCTATGGGATATAAAAATTACTACTTGTTTCAGGAAAATTTTAACTATCCTGCCATGTACTATAGGTTAGTCCATAGAACAGTGATCTATCAATGGTATGTTGATGGCAGGGGTTCAGCAAGAGGCGATTTGTGTAGTGAAGGCCACAGTGAAGCATGCTACGGGTAGTGTGAGGCAAACCTCAAGAATTTTCAGGCACCTACTGCTTTAGTATTTTATAGGTCCAATGGTCAGGGTTATACCAGCATGTTTGCACTAAGAAAAAAAACCTTGTGTCTGTTAATAAGGCCTGGTGAGCCTTTGAATTCTGCAGGTAACAGTATTTGTGTAAGAATTCTGCTTTGGCCCATAAGCCAGAAGTCAGACTTCAAATTTTGCATGGATCCAGAGCAAGAAAAATTATTTTAGCAGGTCCAGGCTGTTATAAGTAGTAGTGATATTTAAGTCTTCATAACTGGCAGACTCGTGTGTTGGAGTTACTACTGGTGGGAAAAGATGAAGGATGGAGCTCATGGAACTACATTGGTCTTGAGAAATAACTCCTGGAATTTGGTTCATGGAGCACCAAGCAATTATGTATCTAGAACTATCCATTTATGAATTGGGTTCATCTTACTCATCACATCATAGTCAGATGGGTCCAGTAGTCTTAGGACTACAGTAATTTGTCTAGGATAAAAACAGGAGCAACAGGTTAAGTTACATGAGCAGGTATCCATGACTCAGGTCATCTAACATTTGCACCAGTCTTCCTTACACAGCCAGATGGAGGAAAAGGCCAGAACTGTGTACAGAAGTATTGGCAAGTCCTGGCCTAAGAAGAATGGCAGATGCATTCAGGAAAGTGAAGAATTTGAAAGAATTGGTTACTATACCTGTTTGTATATTTTCCATGAGGCACCCAAGATAAGAGTCAGTTGAAGTCTCTGGGCAGTGGCATCTTTTTGCTCTGGTCAGGGTCTCCAAGACTAGATTAGGAGGTCTGGGAGAGGGGCATAGAGGCAGATGGGAGTTGGGTCTGAATCATTTGTTGGAAGCCACCTGCCAGAAGAGGTACTGAAACAAAGTAGCCGAAGTAGTGCAACTAATAGAGCCACTAGTAAGCCTTCAGTGGTCACCTCAGGACTGGTATAATGGGTTATTGTATGGAGTGGCAAGACATTGAAGGAGACCATGTGTGGGCCCAATCAGTAACTGACTGACCAAACTTGACTGGCTACTGCTGCCACATTTCAGTGTCCAACCCATCAATGCTGAAACCCAGATACATTACTCTTCCAGGAGGCCGCTTGATGGCTAGTTGACTACAGCGGGCCTCTTAGAGCCAGTACTTCGTATTTGTTAGGTGTACTTTTCCCACGGTGTGAATTTGCCTTTATTGTCCAGATCCTTGGCCAGCACTCCTGTTGGGGGCCTCAAGAACATCTGATCTATGACAAGTTGGAACCCTTGCCTGTAGTATAAAGAAAGTAGGACGTCCTATATAAAATGATATGTAGAGATTACAACGTTGGAATTCACTGATGGCATTTCATTATCTCACCAACTGGAAGCAGCTGGCCTGTTTAACTTTCTAAACACAGATAAAGCAGCTCAGACATTTCACAAAAGGCTAGCACCATCTTTGATGCTGTAGTATGTGCATTTAGTTATGATGCTCAAAATGATGCTAAGGAATCCATTGGACAAATTTGAACTAGGAACAAAGGGGTTGAAAGAATCTCATTCTCAATGAGCCACTAGAAAACTTACTTCCTGCTCCTGAAGCCCTTGACTCAGATTTGGAGTTCCTGGTTTTCAAAGGTGGTTCACTCTGGTCAAGAGGACAAGGATCCCATTGAGCTACAAGTTAAACAGTAGTCCACAGTATCCTGACGACAGCTATGTCAGACCAACTGTTGAGTCATACTACCAGCACCAACTGGCCTTGATTAGTGGGGAAGATGAAAGGTGGCCTTTAATAGTCTTCCCTGTGTCTACTATATAAACATGTACCAAATCCAGGTCATATACTTGGACACTGTCTGGTACTCCACTGCCACTGTTATACATTATACTAACATTCTCAAAATGATTACCATGGGTTCATCCTGCTCAGATATGAAAGTTTGAGTCACTCCAGGTAAGCCAAAATTATTTGCAATGTAGACAACTGAGTGAAGGGAACTCCAAATAGTAGGAGAGAAGTAGTAATAGTTGTGGCTCAGATATTTAACAGACAAGATTTATAGTTAATTCCATTAATCTTCCTCTTCTAAATTTCCCCTTAGCAAGGAAGGACTATGGTAGTTTTTCCTGGATGGAATAACCCCTCACTGTCCTTGGCAATAAATCATGGGCATCCCCTCCCATCTCTGCCCAAGTTCCCATGGAGACTATGCAGGGCTCTGTTAGGCCAGCACTTCCTGGAAGTGACCAGCTCTTGGGTTTGTTCCACCTCATTCCCCCTTGTCCATGGTGAAAGAGTTTCAGTAAGTTTTCATCTAGTAGATCTCTCTAGAAGTTCCTTCTAGAATGGAATTACCTCTGCAATGGTATGTCTCAATTTTGTGATCTGGAAGTAGGGGATAAGCCGTGTTGATTTTTTTCCTAGAAAGGCTGGTCAGCTCTGGACTCAAAATGGATGTCACGTCTGGCATGTCCACAGTGTGTTAAATTGTTCGATTTCCTTCCGACTGCTCTGTCATGTTTTAGTTTGGTTTGCATTTCTTTCCAGCTGTTAAGGAAGTGAGCTTATGCGATTTTCCTCCCCTCTTGCCTCTCCCCCTGGTCCGGATTTGGAGGTGACTGTCCTTATTCTCCGCTTCAGGTCGCTAGCCAATGTCTGGACCTGAGGCGGTGGCTGCGCCGGCCTCGCTGGGTGAGGAGGCCCAACTGGTGCGAAGCTGCGGCCAGGAGCCCGAGCCTTGTGGGTGAGCGCTGAGCCGGCTGGGCCCTGGGTGGCCTGTGGCCTGGGCGGCGAGGCCTCCTCCCGGCTGGCGGGCTGCCGTGCCCTCGATGCAAGTATGGGCTCTGCAGAGCAGGACGGAGGCTGGGCCCAGGGCCGCGAGCGGGATAGGAGGCCAACAGGCCCGTTTGCCCGCGCAGGTGGCTGCTGGCGCGGTAGCGATGGACGCCCCAGAGGAAGAGCTTCGCGCTGTCCTTCTCTGCATCCGATGCAGAATTTGATGCTGTGGTTGAATATCTCGAGGACATTTCATGGATGACGAGTTCCAGTTGTCCATGAAGTTTCTCTGTAAAAAGTACTACCAGGAATTTGAAGATACGAGAGAATAAACCCATCTACACACCCATTTTTAATGAATATATTTCTGTGGTGGAAAAATATATTGAAGAACAGCTGCTGGAGCCGAGTCCTGATTTAACATGGCGACTTTCACAGCTACATTACAGCACCATAAAGATGAAGTGGCTGGTGACATATGCGCTGCTCACATTTACGGATTTTCTGGCTTTTAAAGAAGGACTAAAGAGCAGAAAAGGAAGGCCGGGGATTGGACTTAAGCAGTGGCTTAGTGGCGACTTCATTGTACAAATCATCCTCTATGCCAGCTTCCCAGAACAGTCTGCGGCACTAGGTCCCACGTCCAGGCAGTGAACAGGAACATTCTGGACATCAGTCTGATAGACTCAGACTACAGCTAATGACGACAGAAGTGTCCATCTCAGAAAGACTGTTCTGCAGCCCTTGGTTTGTGTTAAGTATTGACAGGTCAGAAACATGACCGGACCTTTGGACCCACTTCTCCTGACACGCCATCTTGTATTAGTGTACTTCTCCCCAACTAGTCACCTCAGGTGCTTGGGTCAGGCTCCTCTGATCAGGCCCAGGTCAGCCATTACACCTGGGGGCCCTTCCCCGCTACATGTTGGTGTGCATAACCACAACCATGAACCCTCCTCTTCCCAGCAGGCTTTGCCCGAGTCCTTTGTGCAGACTTTTTTTTTTTTTTTAAAATAACATGGGTCATAGTTTCAGTCCTTCAACCTCAATGGTGTTTTTGTTTGGGAGTATTTATCTAGGGAGCTACTGGAGCCAGCTGCCTGTTCTGCGATTTCTGTGTCTCCTCTGATCACAGCTTGTCTGGCTGTGGGGCCCACCAAGAGAGATGTCCTTTACCTAAAAAGGTACGTGTGAAAGTCAACTCCTAGTCTTAACACACACGGTCCTCATAACACTGTCTTCTGTTGGTCCTGATAGTCCTGTTTCTAGAAGTCTCTTTCAAGCATTTTTTAAAAAAAATATTTTTATTAGATGAATACTCAGGCAAACTTGCTGGATATGATCTTGTAACTTCCACGATTATCCACCTAAAGATCAAAGTATTATATGCTATGTGCTTTTTAGTCATTAGTGCTTTAAAAAGGTAAAAATGCTTTTCACATTGGTGCACCCGTTTCAGCAGCACCAGTGAATGTCTGCTGTGTGCTGTAATAGGCTAAAGTGACCCTGCGTCATGGCATGTCAGGTGCGTTTGTGCATGTTGGCTTAAAATCCTTTCTGTGTAAGCCAGTTGTTTGTGTTTATTAGGGTAGATAAAGACTGCCATTTCTTCCCGTCACAATCTCCTGCCAAGATGGTATTCACTGGTCTAGCTCAGCATGAGGCAGCGGCTGTGGACAGCTTTACTGGTTGTGTGTCAGCTGTGGTTTACTACATTGTTCAGTACTGACCGGAGAACTTATGTCACATCCCTGGAAAGGAAAAAACAGTTCAATTCCCCTGTGTACTTTATTTTTATTTTTTAAGTGAAAAGTCAGCAGACTCTTATTTTCACTTATCTTCTGGTTTTAAAGGACGAGCTATAAGCTGTGTGTTTCTGTACTAATGTGTCATTACTTTTTGTACCATGAGTAAAATTTGAGGTGCTTTGCAAGAAAAAACTGAACCTCACGTTCTCTTCAACTCAAGACTGTCCAGTATTTAATCTTGAGGCATTTACCTTCACCCACCTGTCCAGCCAGCTGTTCCTTTACTGCTTCTCTGGGCTTTGGGGGAGTTGAAGTCACTGCCTAACTCTACTCTGCCATCTTATACTCGTTATCTTAAAGCATTTCCTGTTTTCCTCCAAGTAGTTGAGGTTTTGTCTTAAAGGTATGTGATCCATTTTGAGTTGGTTTTTGTACCGGGCAAGATTCTGTTTCAGTAGTCTACAGGTAGAAGTAGAGTTTTCCCAGCACTAGGAGCTGAAGCGTGTCTTCTCCAATGTATGTTTCTGGTTCGTTCATTAACAAAAACAGATGGCTGTGGTTTATTCCCAGGTCCTCTATTCCTTTGGTCTAGATGTCTATTTTAGTGTGAAAAATCATGCTGTTACAATGGCTCTATAGTTTAACACCAGAGGCATCACAATACTTAGTCTTTTTGCCCAAGATTGCTTTGGCAATTCGGGTCTTTTATGCTTCGATGCATTTGAGTTCTGTAGAGAATGTCTGTTTTGTTGGGAATTGAAACAAACCCGGGTAAAAGGCACAGTTTTCCATCTTGTATTGTTTCCAGTTTCTTTACCACAATATTGGTGAGCATTGAGTGAAGATCTTTGACCTTCCTTAGTTATGTTTATTCTGAGGCTTAATTTTTGGGAATGAGACAGTAGCAAGAGACAGGTAGCCAATGTAGATAGTGAGTGATCTGGTAGAGAAGATGAGTGCTAATTCCAAGAGAAGGAAATTAAGTGCAAACACCTCCAGAGCACCTTCCCCTTCCTCAAGGTTACTGATACCTCTGGGGGAAAAAATCGCTCCTCTCAACACAGGAGTACCCCCAGGTAGCTTTTTTCCTGCCTTTTGGTCAGATTTCAGATACCTCTTTTCCTATAAAGGGGCAAACCCCTCCCACGGATACCAGCTCTGGGTTCCCTTCTCTGGGAGTGTATCAGGAGGCGCTATTATGAATGGGATCATATTCCTTTATTTCTCAGCAAGTTGTTGATATGTAAGAAAGCTCCTGATTACTACATGTTGATTTTTGTATCCTGCTATCTTTGCAGAATTGATCAGTTCAAAGACTTATGGTGGACTCCTCGGTTTTCTAGGTATGGAATCATCTGCAAAACAGATGATTCAACTTCATCCTTTCCTATCCATACTTTTACCTACTTGCTCCAGTACCATATCAAGTAGGATATGGTACTAGTCTTGCTCCCGATTTTAGAAAAAATTTTTTCTCCATTCGTACATTGAACAGTATGTTGGCTATAAGTTTATCATAGCCATTATGATGTTTAGGTATGTTTTTTATGTAGTTTATTTGTAATTTCTATCATGAAGGGATGGATTTTATCAAAGGGATGAATGCTATGAGATAACCATGTAATTTTTTCCCCCTCCCGATTCCATTTATGTGTCGTATTGATTTGGATGTTAAACCAAACTTGCATCCCTGGAATAACATCTTTATCATGGTGTATGGTTTTTTTGATGTTATTGAATTTGACTTCAAGTATTGAGTATTTTCTGCATCTGTTTGTCAAGGATATTTGTAGTTTGATTGATCCTTATTAGGTTTTAGGATCAGTATAATGCTGGTTTCATAGAAAGGGCAAGAACTCTTTCAAACTCATTCTCTTATAAATTAGCTCGAGGAGCATCCATATTAGACCTTTAAAAGCCTGATAAATTTGGCTGAGCATCCATCTAGTCTTGAGTGCTTTTTGTGGTTATGTGTGGTACTGAGGCTTAAACTCAGCTACCTTGCCTAGCACCCATGAGGCCCTGAGTGGTAGAGCACTTAGTCTTTTTGGCAAGAGCTTGTCTCAAGGTCAAAAAAAGTCTGGTCTTGACCATAATCCTCTTGGCTTATCCTCCCAGAATAGTCTCCCAAAGAAAAGTCAACAATTAAACTTTATTTGGGCCTCCTCAAAGTGGTTAGAGGCACCATCTTCAGAATAATCATAGCACATGAAATGCATCACTAAAGCTGCTCAAAAAAAAAAAAATCTGACCAGCTGAATCTTACTGCTTCAAGTACGCATTCACAACAACCAAAATAGTGATGTGCCTCCCAGGAATTTGTTAGCATTTGCCAGTCTTTGGACTGTTGCAAACCCTCCAACCCTTTCTCAGTCATGTGGAAGACCAGACTCAACTAAGTTTCTGACCTCCTGAGTATTTCTTGAATTCCTCTTTTCCCTCTTTGAGCGGGGACTCCTCCAGCAGCTGTGGCTAGATAGTGCTCACTACTTAAGAAGCAGAGGCCTCGCTGGGCTTAGAACTTCAGGGTAAGTCAGTGCAGTGAAGTCAGTAGTGAATATTCAGACCAGCTCCCTGCTGGGGAAAGAAACTTGAGGGTCAGATTTATCCATTTGATCAGTTGAATGAAGGATTCATTTTGGTAGAACTTGTTCTCCTTGGAGACCCTTCAGCGAGTTGTGATTTCAAAAGGAAGGTGGAAGGCAGGTATCCGAGGCTGCTGTGCTCTGGTACACATGCCAGCCTGTGTCCATTGAACTTGGACAAGGACAGTGCTATGGCACTGTGGCATCTGCCAATGCCTCCTGGAAATTCTGGGTAGTCTGTCTGGATCACTGCAAGTCCAAGCTTGTCAAAGAGCCAATCAGGCTTCTTTCTGGAATTCTACTTTTCCCTTCTGTCCCAAGAAGTTGTAGACATCCTCTGTGTGCCGAGACTGAAGACAAGAGTAGCAGAGAGAAGCTACAGAGCACACTTCCATTAACAGGAATTACAATACAGGCCTCCAAGTGTCCTTGGAGCAGTGTGCAGATTGATGAGCAGAGTGTAACCTCTGCCTTGAGTGCAGCATCTCAAACACAGGGGACTACTGTTGACAATGCTGCCAGATACACTGAGTACACAGACATTTGTTCAGTAAACACAAAATAACCAAACATTTGAAACATGGCCTTAAGGTTAACGTGAACAGGATGGTTGTTATTCCAAGTATCTTCAAGGAAAATAGGGCATAGGGTTCACAGACACATTATAGGTCATTCAAAGTCATTGTGTATAGACTACTTTGGATTCCACAAAACCAAAATTAATGTTGAACATTCACCTTGCAGCCTTGGATTTGTCTATATATGGACTGAGACAAAGTTTTCAAACTACAACTAGAGCAGAAATCCACAATATCACCAAGAATTATGTCAGATTAGTCCCAGTCCCCTTGCTTGGGAGCTTTTAAAAACACATCTGACCAAAGCAGGCGAGATATGACTTGAAAAGGGGAAGACAAGGTGGGGATGAGGAACGAGTCATGGAACCGACTTCTTAGCTCTCCTAAACACTTTTGGGGAGAGGCATCTGTACCCCAAACTACCTCAAGATGTAGGAAAAAAAAAAGCAGAAAAGTAGCTGTACTACTTTCTCTGAAAGTCAAAGTTTGTCTTGGATCTCCCTGACTGGTTGCTTTGCCAAGTCCCTAGGTGCAGGCAGAGCATAGTCTAGATGGGGGAGCTGTTTTTCTAGAAGTCTTGCTCATTGGTGGTGTTGAGCAGCACACATGTGGGGAGCTGTGGCAAATGAATGTGCCCAGGCTCTTGAGCCTGCTTTTCAGAGGAATGGCAGAGCACTTCTTCATTGCCAGGAGGCCTTACATGACAGCTGTCACAGAAGTCCAGCGGCCCATCCAGAGTATCAGTGAGCCTCAAACTCTGAGGTCATTGTCATGGTGGTCCGGGTTACACAATTGGGAAGTGTGCTGCATGCTCAAAGCATGAGTCTTATATTCTGAATTCTTGTCCATGAAGGATCCTAGGTCTAGATCCCCAGGCTGACTACCAAGCTCCATTCCAGGGGCTTTAATGGCTACTCAGTTGGCACAGAGTGCTTGGGATCAACAATTCTTAGGCGTCTTGTGCTGCTTCTACTGGGCCCAGACAAGGGGCTGCTCTGCCCCGAGATCCTCTGGTGGGATTGGCACCTGGTGGCCCACACTGAGGTGGCAGCTGTTGTTGCTGTACCTGGAAGGCACTGTATGGTGGGGGAGGAGTTGGAGGTCATTTTACCACTTCATAGTAGTAACCAATTTGGAAAAAACCTGAAGTAAAGTGGCAGTGCCCACCGATTGTGGGCTTCCTGGTAAATGATCAGGTTGATTTCATGTTGCCATGAAGGTGGCGATTGGCTTGGCGATGGTAGCAAATGCAGCAACAGCAAACTCAGAATGTTGGTTCACACCAGCTGGAACTCAATGTTCCTAGGAGACTCAAAAAGGCTGGCCAGCAGTAACCTAGACACTGGGATGCCAAGAGCCCAGTAGCAGTTGCAGTATTGAGACTGTCCATGGCAGTGACCTGTGAGATCTATGTAGCTTTGATTGTTGGTACTCATGAACTTGTCCTGTGGGGATTCAGCCCCGATTGACAGGGGGCCGAGCAGCACTTGGAGCAGGAGCAGCATACTCAGAAGCATTATCTCCATCCCCCTTCTGCTCCTCTGCCAGGGCGCTGCCACCTCTGTCCTCCCTCTTTCTTCCCTTTTCATGTTTAACTCTCCCCACTTTAGCTCTCTTGGGAGAAATTTAACTTAGGCTTTTTATATCTTGGTTCAATCTTGGTAGACCATGTTTCTAGAAGTTTGTCAGTTTCTAGAGTTTTGTTTAGGGGATGTTTTGAAAAATTTTAATATTGATCCTCTGGATTTCCTTAATGACCCTCAGTGGTATCTATTGTAATATCCTTTTTATTTCTACTTCTAATATTTAGCTAAAGGCTTTCTTCAATCTGAGCTAAGAGAAACAATAATTTATTGATCCTCTGGTTCTTTCAGTCTCTTATTTCTGATCTTTCCTACTAAGTCATGTATGGTTCACACTTTTGGGGTACTAGGTATTGAACTGAGGCACTCAGCCACGGAACCACATCCAAGTCCTGTTTTGTATTATATTTAGAGATAGGGTCTCACCAAGTTGCTTAAAGCCTCACCATTGCTCAGGCTGGCTTTGAGCTCATGATCCTCCTGCCTCAGCCTTTTGAGCTGCTGGGATTACAGGCATGTACCACTGATCTTGGCCTCATTTGTTTTACTAAATCCTTTTAGATGCATCCATAGAAAACCAGATCTCAACCTAACGAAGGTTTAGCTACGAGTTTCCCTTTTAACTGCTTCTATTATGTCCTGTAGAGTCTGAAAATGGAAACACCCCATCATCGATTCTGACTTCCGTGATCTACAGCTCATCTAGAGGTATATTCAATTTTTATATTATTTCTGCAGTTTCTTGCTGTTGACTTTCATTATGCTCTGATGAGATTTAAGAAATTTCAGTGAGTATTAAAAAACCAATCTCTCTGCTATATACCAATGATTTTATGTTCTGCTACTTTGACAAATTCCTTAGAAAAATATAAGCTTTTAGAGCTGATAAAGTACACATCATATCTGCAGACAGTGAGTTTGACTTTCATATTTGTATCCCTTTTATTTCCTTCTCTTGCCCAGTTATTCTGGCCAAGCTGTCAAGTACTATATTGACTAGGAATGGTGAGAGTGAACATTCTTGGCTTATTCCCAGATTAGAGGAAAGGCTTTGCTTTTCCCCCTTTAAGGGGATGTTGGATTTGAGTTTGTCACATGTTGTGTTTGTGGAAAAAAGTAAAAATTCCTTTCTCCATTAGTTTCTGCAGTTTTTAGTAAAAAACTTTATTAAAGCCTTTTCTGTGCCTATTGAGATCACAATTTGTTCTTAATTCTATTTGTTTTGTCTAAATTTAAAAACATGCTTCACAATTATGTTTATTGTATTAACATTCATAGTTTTACATTGTTCTGGTAGAAATTTTGCTCAAGTATTCAATGCAATGCAAATAGAGAATGAAAACTATAGTTACTTTACAATCCTAAGAAACTTTAGATAAGTGCTGATAAAATACAAGTTCAAGTAGTTGTCCAAAAGACTTGACTATTTAGTACTTTATTCAATTCTAAAAAGTACCTTACATATGAGTCAGTTTCCATTGGAACAGTCAGTGATCAGTCACGTTTCTCAAGTAGGAAACATGGGGCTGTAATAAGCAACATAGGAAACCAATGAATTAGGTTTTTACATTTTGGAAAAACTGTTAGTACTATAAAGGTTGAAAGTTATTCAGAAAAATATTAACAGTTGTTTACATGTATTTTAGTCATCTTTTTCACCCCATGACCAAAAAGACTTGTCAAGAACAATTAGAGGAAAAAAGGTTTATTCGGGGCTCACAATTTCAAAAGTCTCAAGCCATAGATGGGTGGCTCCACCCTTTGGAGTTTGAGGCAAGACTGATCATGGTGGAGGAAATGTGGAAGTGGCTTAAGACATCACACCAGGAAACAGACTAAGCTCAGCTCACAATATAAAATATCCCAAAAGCAGGCCCACAATGACCCACATCCTAGGGTCAGTTAATCTAATCGGTTGCACATGATTGGATTAGGGCTCTCAAACACATCATTTCACCTCTAAATCTGTGCATGTCTCACACATGAGCTTTTGGGGGAATGCCACATATCTAACCATAACAATGATCCTAGCAAATTGATTGCAATAAGTAACATGCCCAAGTAGAAAGCTTATTAAGGACCTAGTTGTAATACAAATGGAAACTGATATGTCTTTGAACACTGAAGCATAAGAGCTTTTCATATCAAAGTAACATTGTTATTTGAAAATCTTAATGGCAAAGATTAAGGGATTGTTAATATCCAGTTCTTATATTGTATCAGCCATAACCATGAGTATGATGGTAGTACTGCAAGTCCTTCTAGAGACTTGCAAGTCTGCAAGTGGTCTTGGACTTCTGAACATCCAGCTGCTATCAGTATAGCATAGTATGGACATACTAGTTGTCAGAGTATGATAGTCTTGTGGAATGCTCTAGTCACAATTTGTTAGGCAACTTTTCTACTGGGGAAAAATGACAATTTAATAGCTGGATTAGCACATTTGTTTAGCCCAGTTCAAATTTTTGCCAGATTCTTTGTTTCCTTGGAGAGTCTGGATAATTTTTGTGATGTGATAAGCACCTCTGAATAGAGAATCTAAAATCATTTACTAAGGCAATGTTTAGTCTTTGTTGTATCTTCAAGTTTATAATGCATGTTTTTATTGTGTGTCTGAGGTACTTAGTTTTCCTATAAAATGCTTTGAACTAAGTTTGACTCGATGGAAAGCAAGGACACTAAGTGAACTTAAAAATCAAAAAAGTTTTCCCTTTAATTGGCTTTAAGCATACAAGTATAAAGGTCCAAGTTTTACTAAGAAAGTACCAAGTAGAGGCAAAAAATTGGCTCTAATTTTTATTTTTTTCAGTTCTTTATTACACATGACAGTGATCTTGACATACACCCCATTTGATTCAAGTGCATAATTTCTCATTTTTCTGTGTACAGGTTGCAGAATCACATTGCTCATACAGTCATGTATATACATAGAGCAATACTAGTGTCTATCAAGTGCTTGATACTTCACTGGAAGTAGAGCCAGTGAGAAGGGGGAAACACTTAACATGGAGACTTAGGGTTCAGATAAAGATTTGTTAGAGTTTTGTAATTTACCTCAGTGTTTCCAAAGCCCTGTCATTTGACTATTAATGCTCAGGGTCCAACTCTTTATAGTTAAAGACCCTAAGGTCTGCAGGAAGCCATCCGTAAAATGAAAGAGGAACTTTTTTCAGCATTGGAGCCAGTGAGGGGGTAGGTCTAGTACTGGAACTTCCCGCGGCAGTCCCACTGGGTAAGATCACCCAAATACAAGTGAACTCCCCCTCAGCTCTGCTAATGGTCTCATGCAGCACTGGATATCTGCTAGGAACCCAGCAGCTTACCTGCCCCCACCTGTATCCTGGTGAAGAACTTTCCATAGAATTTCTTTGATGTGTTCTGGTATAAATAAGGCAAGCATGGGCTACCTTTTGTTTCAGAGCTGGGGGATGGGGCATCATCTATGTATTCTGTCTTTATTTCATGGTATCTCAGTTACCCCATCCCCATCCCTCTGTGTGTGTGGGGGGAACCCATTCCCTCACCTTGGTTAAGATTAGTCAGTTACCTGCTACAGATTTAAGCCTGGAAAAATCTAGGATTAGTGGGTAATATACCTCATCTTATAAAGAGAAGGCTCATGGAATGATAGCCTCAAAGATCTAGATTCCTATAGGGAATGCTGCTATAATATACTTAAATTTGTGAAAATTTTTACTTCAGAATCACATTGGAATTTCCTTGTACCTAGGATTACCATAGTTCAAGAACTGACAAATTGCTTTTGAGGCCCAAGCTATTTTTCAGTTAAGGCTGTCATTTTAAACACTTTCACATATAATTTTACTGACAATCTTTACTGATAATCATGGTTGATTAAATGATTATAGGGAAGTATAATATGAAGAGCAGGAGTCAAGAATTGTGATTAAGGACTAGAGGACAGTATGTGGCTTCATTTTTTCCACAGGTATACATGCAGCAGGTGAAGTTGTTAGCTGTGGGAGAGATCTTTAAAACAAACCCCATTGATTTAAGAGTCCACACTATTAGTGTTGTTTTGGAGAATGTTATCAGATACTTAAACATAATTCATGTTCCTCTTCAAGATTATCTCAATGGAAAAAGGACAGTCCGTTCTGAAAGCCTACTTCATGATAGTATCTACAGAAGACTTGAATGAAGCTATATAAGATCAGAGTAATGGGATTGTTCCATGATGAACATGCAGTGTGAAATACCCAGAGGTCCAAGATGCATACTATAAGAGACATTTCTATGTCTTCAGAAGTTTACATATTTCTTCAGGGACAATTTTCTCTTAGGAGATAGGACTCCAGGAGGGCAGTCCTCAAGGTAGATGCTTATCTTGAAGGGTGGCTATAAGCGAGTGTGTTGATGTGTGAAGGAGGGATAACTATGGAGATTCATTTGACAGGATGCTTCCATAGCTTTCCCTGTGACCACATCTCCAGTTCCTGAAGGATTCTTTCCTAAAGATGACACTGCCACTTGAATATACATCAGTCAGTATTAAATATCGAATAGCTTCAAATACACCTGGATTCTGCAATTGGATAATAGCTTTCCTAGCTCAACTCAATATTAGTCCATTTTAGACTAGTTGACATCCTTGTAACAGATTTAAATTTGACTGCATTTCAGGAGGGAAACATTTTGTATTTCTAATATCTGGCTGAGAAATTTTCGACCCAGAAGATGCGGATGGCCGATTCTCTGGCATGTTAATATAAGGACTCAACCTGAGGATTTACATATTGTCACGTTAGCTCACGAGGCAGATGTTTGCTTGCCAACATTTCCATTAAAGAAATCAAGTCAACAGGTTCAGGGTGCCTAGATAATAGGTAAGTCACAAGTATCAGCCGAGTCTTCAGGTAAATTAAGTAATCATGAGTAAAAATGTTAAAGAATCTTTAAGGAAAGCTAGCAGTAGGTCCAGGGAAGATTAAGACAGGTACTGAGTTTATTTTTCCAGAAGCTTCAGGTATGGTTAATGCTATCAATGGACACAAGATGATGTCTGTCAGACTGGCTAAGAAGAGCCTTGAGGTGATGGGGAGGTTTTTTTGGATTTTGAAAAAGCTCATCTTATCCCCATTCCTCTCACCTAACCCATGGTCCATATTGATAGTAGTGGGACAACCTGTCACATAGCCATTTCTTTGATCTGAGAAGATTGAGAGGAAGGGTAGGGAAGGAGGAACTATTTTATGGAGAATGAAATAAGGGGCTAACCACAGGCCAAGGAGATTCTTTTTGTGGTATTGGGGAATTGAACCCAGGGGCACTGTCACTGAGATGCTACCTAGTCCCCTTCTCCCTTTGAAGAATTGAGAGTCTCATCAAGTTGCCCAGTATGGCCTCAAACCAGCAATCCTGCCTCAGCCTTTTGGATAACTGGAATTAGGTCTTATCTGCAATAGGACAAGCATGCGAGTTTGCTGCAGTTCATATTAGGTTTTTTTTTTTTGAAGGACTTTGAACAGCCCCATACTAAGACCAGGAGCCAACCCACTGGCTTGAACGTTTACTTTTGACTTATAGGATCTTATGGAATCCTTTCCAACCAGGTATGGATTGCTTAATCAATGAGTTAGAGTTAGGATTCTGGAAGTGAGGCTTTTAAGTTGAAACTGGACAGGGGTCCAAGAAGTCAATCCAAATAGAAGATAAACATGAAGAGCCAGCCTGGGCTGAGTTGAGGTTACCTTGAAGAGAAATTTCAGGATGTGTCAGAAGGCACTGCACTAGAGAAAAGTTTAGCCTAAAGACAAGTGAGTGCACAAAAGGCAGAGTGTGGATACCCAAAGCAAGTGGGATGCATGTTAACTGAAAGTACAAGCATAGACTTATAAATTTAGTAAGAAAAAAAATGTGGGGCCCAACGTGGCCTAGTTGTACCAGAACTTTGTCTGGACAAAGACAATATTTCAGATTATTTTCCTTTCTATATGCACCAGTAGTTAAGTTACTTCTCTACAGGCACCTAGTAGTTGTCTTTAAAGGTTCATGTGTTTGAAGTTTAAAGTTCTGTGGTAAATAACCTATAAAGTCTTCCATTCACTTGTCAATTTTATAAATTTACATTTAAAACTTGGAATTGGCTAGACTCTAGAAACCCAGAAAGTGAAGTTCAAAATTAGCGATTTTTCACTGTTTCTTTACCAGGTGTAGTGATACTATTGTGTCAATTTGGACTTTGATGGACTTTTGCCCTAACTTAGGACAGGCTTCAGTTATTAGCTTCTTCAGTGATCATCTCAAGTTAAGGTCACATTCTAGAGAAGTCCATGGGTAATGGCTGATCAACATGGGATTAGAAAAACATGATTAATGTGAGCCAAGTCGGGGCAGTAGCTATTCAAAAACCGGAGCTCCTGGTACATTTGGCCAAGGCCATCACTGCTTGACTTTGCCTACTTTTGCTTCTTTCTACAGGATGTTCCTTAGTGATCATAATGCACAAGGGACTTAACATCCTGCACAACAGTAACTGAGAGCTTGGAGAGCACACATTAAGTTCTAACACCTTCTGACCATTTGATAAGAACCTCATCCCTGGTAGTAGAGAACCCCTAGTAGCAGTTCCATGTAAGCTTAGACATCACTTTTTTGTATTGGGATACGGTATTGAAGGAAATGATTGTGTTAGTATAATAGCCATTTGTAGAATACAAGCGATACAAACAATGTATAAATAGGTTAATGAAATTGCCAAGTGGTTTTTCCATTAAATATTCACAATCCTAGGTCCGGGTGTTCACACTTGGGACACATGAATGTATTTTGAGGAAGTACCTGGCAAAGCCTAGTGATGAAAGCCTGTTAATGATTCATCCAGTCTTTCCCAAGGATACCTATGGCCATTTGTTTTCTGGCATATAATTACCTGAACATTTGAGGAGTGTTTATTCTGAGCCTCAGATAGCATTGACATCCAGAAATCTAAAGATTCATTATGGCTTCCAGTGGGGGAAGAGAACCAGGTAGTTAGTGAATTTTAAGCTCATAGAGGGATATAGTGTATAGCCAGTTCATGATTGATCCTTTGGTGCCGAGATGCATCATGTCCACCTTCTGCTTCCCTGAATGTATGATCAGTAGATATACGACTACTCAGAATCTTGACCTATGGCTGAGGGGTAGTGCAGGAAGCCATCCAGATGCATGGGACCTTCTCTTGGCATGGAAGCCAGGGAAGAATAGGTCTGGCATTGGGAACTTTCTGTGGTCTCCCATGGCAGTAAATTGCCCAATGCATGCGACTTTTCTCACTGCTTTGCTAGGAAGGTTCCTCATAGTAACAGAGGAGCATAACCCATTAGGAACTGAACAGCCCACCTTTAACTTTTAGAAAGGGATGTTCTATACAATCTTTGATATAAAGCAGGAATGGGCTCCATTGTCAGAAGCTTAGTCTGGTAAGCTTTATCATGCCCCCGCATTTAGAAAAACTATTCTGTTTTCTCCTGCCACTCTGGTTTTCTCAGCTTTTATTTCCCAGCTCATTCCACTGAGGGGAACCCCATTCCCACTGCCCATGTGGGATGTGGGTGGTAGGGTGGGGAGGGAAGGCCAAGAGGAAGGCTGAAGTTTAACCAACCTGTCCTGGAAAGGGAAAGTTTTGAAGGGGATGAAGTTGGTGATACTTAAAATGACTTTGAGGATGCAGAGATGTTGTTCCCATCATGAACAATTCCTATGTGGAACCTGGAAAAGCTAGATGGATCTTGAGTTAAGGTTGAAACTACCAAGTTTGGCCAGTTAGCAGCCCCAATTAAGCCGTTTGCTCTGATGTCGATTAGAGCAAACAGCATCATGTGGTATGCATCTGTTTAGCAAGTGCTTTGTCTTCTATAGACTCAGAAGAGTGTCTACAAACCTTTTCCCTTCAGATGAGGTAAAGAGTTTTGCCCCAGGGAAAACACTTTGCAACAAGGTAGTATGAGTAGTACAGAGCAGAACACATCAGGAGATTAAGATGGCCAACAAGTGCCCACTAGACAACTGAGCATCGAAATGTAACAAGTTGATGTCATTGAGGCTCATACTCTAGAGCATGGGAATATACACTAGTGCCCAAGTTTGGTTGGAAGATGGATCTACTTGGGGTACAAGCAAGCACGAAGTGATATTAACTGCAGAACAACCCTGTTTAAGGATAAGCTTGAAAGACGTTTGGGTATTGATTCAGGTAGAGAATGTGGTTGTTAGTTGTGTGATGAAAACTCATTTGTTAGTATATATACTAACAGGCAGTGGAAAGTGGCTTGGCTGGTCAGTGGCCTGAAGTGGAAAAATTGATGACCTGTGACAAGTTGATGTGAAGTAGATGCACATGGATGGCTGTATGGAAGTAAACCACCATGGTACATGGTAACACTTATCTCCCAGGAAAGATGCACTAAACCAAGTAGATGCTATGTTAATATCCTGGCAGTGTTCAGCTGTTTGAAATAGCCCTCCCATTTCCCATCTTTAAATAGTCAAAAGAACAGTGTGGCCAGAATGATTAAGATGACTACCAGTTACTAAATGTGGATTTAAGTCTATCGATGTCCATGGTATTGCCGTTGTGCTCATAAAGGTTGAGGTACCGAGAAGTCTGTTGAAGACTCAGCTAGGAGCCATAGGTGCCAGGTATTCCCTATACATATGAAAAAGAGCCTAATATGTAGTAGCTATGTCTGAACACAAGACATTGGCCAGAGAACATGGTAGAATTTAAAATTTTTTATTGTTGGTTGTTCAAAACATTACATAGTTCTTGATATATCATATTTCACACTTTGATTCAAGTGGGTTATGAACTCCCATTTTTACCCCGTATACAGATTGCAGAATCACATCAGTTACACATCCATTGATTTACATATTGCCATACTAGTGTCTGTTGTATTCTGCTGCCTTTCCTATCCTCTACTATCCCCCCTCCCATCCCCTCCCCTCCCCTCTTCTCTCTACCCCCTCTACTGTCATTCATTTCTCCCCCTTGTATTATTTTTCCCTTTCCCCTCACTTCCTCTTGTACGTAATTTTGTATAACCCTGAGGGTCTCCTTCCATTTCCATGCAATTTCCCTTCTCTCCCTTTCCCTCCCACCTCTCGTCCCTGTTTAATGTTAGTCTTCTCATGCTCTTCGTCCCTACTCTGTTCTTATCAAATCTCTACCATGGGAGAGTAACTAAGTCAAGTAGAAGCTGGGATTGCGCTGCTCTCCAGATGAGCTCAGATTCAGGATGTAAATGGATTCCACTAGACATGTGCTAAGGATAGCAAGGACTTGGGGTACTAGAGCAGTGCTTAAACGAAGCTTTACAGCTTCAGGAAGTGGGACATGAAAAAAATGGTATAAAAACAAATCCAACTCACCATAACTTGGCTTCTTATCTTTGTATATTTGTTGAGTCTCTCAGGGACACCTAACCCTGTCATGGGACTCATTGGTACCTGAGGTACGAGATGCCTGCTAGAACCTATCCCCTCGTGTTCAGAAAGTCATTTTTACACGTTAAATCCTGTTGCACATAGGATACCATTTCACAACTATTGGGTAAAGACAACTAGTGGTGTCTGACATCTCCAGATTTATCTAGGAGCACCATTTTAGTATTCTGCTCTCTACCTGGGTCTAAAGAGTTGAGTGGAGCTCCATCTGGGAGTTATATACTGAAGCTGCCAAAGAGTATTGTCCTGAAGCTTTAGGTCAGTACTTCAAGATAACATGATATTCTCCAGTTCATCCATTACCAGCAAATGCCATCATATCACTCTTTATGATGCTAAGTAAAAATAAACAGGGCCCCCCCCCCCCCCCAAGAAGGTGAGATTCTTTCATGTGGTAAAGGGAGAAGAAAGTTTGCAGAGGGAGAAGAGAAGAGATTGTTCTTTGGTTTTAAACCTTCTGGCTTTTGGATTAGAGAGTGTACCTGGCTCCCCATCCTTCATACTTGGACAGGGACTACAACATGAGCTGTCCTGGCTCTTCAGCTCGATATCTGCAGTTCTGAGGTCTTAGCCTCCATAGTTATGGGAGCCATTTCCTTGTAATAGGTCTTTATATAGGCATCCCATTGTTTATCTGAAAAAACTGATAAAGAAACAGCATGTAACTCCTTTTACTGCATGTCCACAGAGTCCTGTTTTTCAAGTCCCTTTCCTAGATTTCTTAATCAAGGTTCTATAACCCAGAATTCCCTACCAATTTGTGGTCTTAGCAACTTGATTTCCTTTTCTTTCTTCAAAGAGACCACATGTTTGGTGGCAAGGGAAGGGAGAGACACGTTACTCAGTTTCTTAGAGAAAAGGTAACAGGCATGAGGTTTATGGCGTCTACATGCTATGGTCAGAACATCTGTATGTCAGGATATCCGTCCATTAAGTTCAGTAGTTTGAGCAGCTTGTTCTAGGTGGTGACACATTTGAGGTGATTGGCAGAGCCCTCATGACTGGTAGTAGTCACCTTGTAGAAGGTGCCCCAGAGAATCTTTCTCTAAGGAAGTCTCCTATGAACAAAAAGATGCTATCTAAGCCAGAAATTGGGCTCTCACAATATCATCTGCCTTGATCTTAGGTTTCCCATCCTCCAGAAGAAATAAGTTTGCCATTTATAAGCTATCCTGTTTGATTCCAGCAGTCTAAATGAAGTGACACATACCTGCTCTGGAAATATCATTCCCATGTAGTGTTTCCTCTCAAGTTTTCATTTCTCCCTTTGAGCCTGTGACTAGACTTAACCCCCCCCATTGAGTTCAAGTACCATAGTCTGAGTTTCCTGCCAAGGTGCTTTTGACATGGACTTCTTACAATTGGGACATTACTCATCAAGTAGTTCAACACAAGCCTGACAAGACATAGGGTCTCCAAAGTAGATATCTGTAGTGTTGAGAAATTCTTTAGGCCTGTTAAATGTAGAGCTTATTGAGGCAGAGAGCCCAGAGTTTTGCGGATCAGGCAGCTCTCAACGATACTAGGTTCTGAAGTCTCCAGCTAACAATATGATCAGTATTTATAGACTAAAAGTAATAGAAAACCTAGTTTGCTATAACTTAGTACACTGGTTATAAAGCTAGGTTACAGCTGAAGTCAGTTAACTGGCTACAGACTTTTCTGCTGTAATAGCAGAGTCGCTGATTAAGTTGTGGTTAAACTGTTGATTTGGTTTATTTGGCTTGGTGCAGTTCATGGCCTCCCAGGTTTAATAAGAGTTAGTGTTCCCACAACATCTTTAGACAAGTGAATGGATAAAACTGCAGCCGAATGGTAAAACACATGAGTGCAACACTATCTAGATGACTCCTAAATGCCTTTGCTCATAGCTGGGCTTTCTGGAAGAAGGGATTTAGAGATTGGTACACATCCTAAGGATACACATGTGTGACCATGTAATTCCAAATTGGAAGATAGCCCTGGTCTATAATTTGGGCTGATATCCTGGGGTCATCCCCCAAAGCTAGACATAGAATGTGATCATCAAGTATAGCATTATGATCATGACAAATTTTGAAGGGCTGTAGTTAAGGTATAACCAAGGGACCAGTTACTCTCCAACCTTTCAGGAGAAAGGATAATCTGGGAGAAGTCTGGCATCAGAAACCCTTCTAGGCCTTAGACTTGGTGGGAAGCCACATTTCCCCAGGGCTTTGAGGCCCATGTGGAAAAGAGTTTAGGAACTTCAGAGGCTTAAGAATTGACAGATGGCAGTAATTTTTTTGCCAACAGATCTTAGGTTGCGCCTTGGACTGGTTTAAGAGTATGTAGTAGAGACCTAAAGCCACCATCTGCTTATTTTCAATCCGAGGTGATACTGGACTAAGCAGATGTTAGCTAGCTTCATGGAAAAACATCACCCGCTTCCCCTCTGTAGGTTATGATCCTTTGGCCCCAGAATTAAAGATCCCTTTGTAGAAAAATATTGGGTTTTACCCTTTAATACAGAGGAATCAATATGCATCCCTTTAAGGGCAGTAAGATGAAGAATTGAAGCGTTTCTTCCCATACTGCTCTCTACAGGGGAGTAGACGTGTCCCTTCACAATAACAGGAAAATCATGAAGCATTTGTCAAGCAGTAGAAGCCAGCAGGAATAGAGCTCCCCTACTGTTTCTGGATTCAGAACTGGAGGGCAATAATCATGATTTCAGGTTCAAAAAAAGGGGTTTTAAAAAGGAACCCAATTCAATCCTAAAAATTTTTTGGGCCAAGATGAGGAAGCATTCTGAAACATTAGGCAGCCAATGACAGGGTGGGTGATTTTACAAGAGGTCCTTTGTTAGTGACATGTTTAAAGTTGTCAAGTCAGGTAGCGATTTAAAATGAACAGTTGGTCATCATTATAGACAAGATCATAAGATTTTCTGACTAAGAAAATAGTCTAAACCACACAGCATCTGGAAGACTAGTGGACAGCTTTCACAAGCCATCCACTGTTCCCCCACCCCGCCCCACTAACAGACCTATTGGATTTTACCATCTCCATAAAGAGCTTGGGATAAGGCAGCCAGTAGTAAGTCTGCTTAGAACAAGTACAAAGGGTAATATTCCTGTTTTAGTTCAGTGTAGCCCGAAACCAAGCATATTGGAAAGCAGGCTAGAAATTAATTCATTAGAGCTCGCACTGTAGTCGTTAGTCCGGACTATGGGAGTTATGTATCACCATGGATAAGCCTTCAGTATAGTAAGCATGTGCAGCAAGTCCAGACTTCCCCTATTCCTAGAAGGGACTGCTTCCACTCAGGAGGAGTGATTCTTGATTCTCAAGTCTCCAGGAATTAGTATGTTTTAGGATCTTCAGTGATAGAAGAGAACAGTGAGATCTAGAGTTAACTTGCCATGCTCTTAGGAGAGAGAGAGCCCCAACCTGGGCAACTTCTGCAAACCCAAATAGCACAAGTAGAGGTCTGCTTCCAAACATGCAGAACTCACCTTAGCTGAAAGGTGAGCCACTATAAAAGAACTTTGAAAGGGACCTTCACCCAATCTGAGTAATTAGCTGGAAAGAATCATTAAGGAATGCAGATCTGGCGAGTTACCAGCCTTCAGTTCCTCCGGGATAAACTATCCTAAAATAAGACCAAAGTAATGTCAATAAAAGAAGCTAGAAGACTTCCACTGGAATTTAGTGTCGCACATCAGCTGCTTGAAGTACTTTGAGACAGCTGTTCCTGTTTCTTAGCTAGATCCCCGAGGGGCATCCTTGTAGCTACAGACACCTGTGGCACTCCAGTGTAAGTTTCACTGAGCCTGGAAGGCCTTTCTTCGTTTTCCCTGCTGTCTTTCCTCAGCTTATGATCCAGGTTTTGACTACCTTTCCACAAAGGGTATGGTTGCTACTGCTTGTCACCACATGACCCAGTGCTACCAGTGAGTGGTTGATCAGGTATAACCTTCTCATCTAAGTTAAAGCCTGCGTTAAAAAACCCGATAAGGGCATCTTAGATTGTTTCCTCACAAGTTAACCTAAAAAGTCATCTCCACACTGGATCAAGATAAACTTGTCAAAAGTAGGCACAGGTGGAGCAGCTTCATTAGTGATGAGAAGCATCTGTGATCTTCTGAATTAACATAGCTCATCCCTTAATCAGGCAGAGGGAAGTAAGAAAAATTTGAAATCCTTAGATAGGAAAATTGTATGGGAAATGTACTTAGAGCTCACTCACCAAGTGTCTCAATACATTTTATAGCTTCTACTACCTGCATCATTCCTTAGTAGGAGTAGCACAGAGGATTTCTAAAGTTGGCATCAGCCTATTGGCTCAATTCCATCCCCTAGTCCATAGACACTTCAGGGATCTTGTTGCTTAGACGTTAGGAGGTTAACCAAGGACCTCTTAGCTGTAGGCTGAGGAATGTTAGTAGAAAACCTTGTTACAAGATGGGTAATGAAGTATATTCTTGAAGGCAATGTCTGCAGGTTGCACATAAATATGAAAAGGAACTTATGGGTCTAGGGTTCCACACGGAAACCGTTACTTGGTTTCAAAGCTAGGTTATAATGGTTGTATAGGATTTCAGAGACAGTAAAGGTCCCCCCAAACAAGCAACTGAGTCAGAAGAGTCTCAGGACTGGAAAGGTTAGGGGCTGAGAAAGTATAGGCTAAAGGGGTCATATAGGCATATTCTGAAAGAGAAAAACAACTGTTTGAAATGCAAAGGAGGGACAGGAATACAAGGGCATTAGGGATAATATGTTTCCATTCCCCAGTAACTTTCCTGGGGCCTGCCTCTGATGTTTAACTTGGGAAATTGAGAACAAAAGAGATAGCAGCCCACCATCCTCCCTTGCAAAAGGCATTCAGGATAGTTTTTAAAAGGGTAAGCCAGCTACACAAGGTTCTTTTGGATCCTTCCATTAGAAGGAATGATAAGAATTAGAAACACCCTTCCTAATGAGAGGAGAGTTAACCCGCCATCCCAGCCCTGTGGTGAGGCCACCTTTAAGTACTGAGGTTTCAAGTCTGGGTTTTCTAGCAGCCCCAAGAAAGAGTGGGGACAGAAGGAACGAGCTTCGCTTGACTTAAGTTATACCTTCCACGATTTCATCAGCCCAAAGTTTGTTTCCCCCCACTGCCCTGGTTTAGCACCAAGTTTCATCTTTGTTAGCCAAAGAATGTTGAGCCTGTTGCCCAAGTCTCTGAATTCTTAAGCACATCCTGTGATTGAGAGGGAGGAAAGAATACAAAGCTAATCCTAGGTGGTTATTTTCTTGCCTTTTTTCCAGCTAAACAGCAGGAAATTCGTTCTTTGAATGAATAGAAACAGAAAAGTGGAGAGGGTGCGGGCAAGAGCCCACAGAAACCAGAAACTTTGAGAAACCCCGACTGCCCGGCTCCAGGCCCCACCCAAAGTCCTCAGATCCAATCCTCCCTCAGCCACCAGCTTAAAGACTGGATGGGGGGCCTGAGGCTGACTTAAGTAGAAGGCGGGAGAATGCGATTGGTCAGAGTTGAAGTCCCAATTGGGTGGAGCCACTGAACCTCCTGAATCCAATCAAACCTGGAAAAGTCACAGCTGAGGGATGGTGCTGAAAGTTAAATTGAGAGACCTTGAGTGTGTCCACCTGTAACTTGTAGCGAGATATATTAATTCACTCTCCAACATTTAAAATCAGGATTCACCAGGAAAAAAAAAGTTGCAACTACCAGAAATGGGTTAGAATCTTAAATGACAGTAAAGAAAATAACTCTATAAGTTGTGAAATGTATATCACTCCATGTGAAAAATAAGCTCTTCCTCTATATTTTTAAAAGAAGGAAATGCTAAGTCATATCACTTTCCATGTGAACAGAAACCATTGACGGCTTCCTCTTTTTCAGGCTCTCTTTTACCAATCCCAATCCTCTCCTTCTAGAATCATGTCAGGGCAAAACAAGATAGTGGAACTAGAACTGTTTAGTTACTTCGTGTTCTCAAATGTTCCACTGGTTGGCCACACTTGATATCGATACCTGTTTGTCATGTCTTAGAATTTTTCTCAATCTATCCTTACTCTTGGCTTTGAGCTTAGAAAGAAAAGATGAAATCTCTAGTTGATACAATCATTGTTTTTCCCTTGGTGAAACTACCTTAGGAAAAGAATGCATATGCTGCCAGGAGAATATTCATGTTTATGAATCATCTTTCCAGCCTCTGTGCTGGCAGCATCATCTAAAATATGTTAGAAATGTAAATAATTATTAGGCTCCACTAAAGAACTTTTGAACCACAAACTCTTACGACAGGGTTCAGATTTAGCAATTTACCCATGATTTAGCAAGCCTTCAGGTGATTGTATTGCATGCTAAAGTTGGCACACTGTATTCCAATTAACTCAGAATATTTGGGGCTGTACTGTTTTTGTAGACATCAGATGTTGCTTTTGTAAAAGTCTCAATTCACAGCCAAGGTTGGGAACAACTCCCTTATTTAGTCACAGGTTCAGTTGTCATCTCTGCAAACTGAAGGTGATTCTCAAATCTTTACTACAGGCCTCTCTCATCACTCTCAGGCCACTATAGCCTACTAACTTTGGGAAACCTCACAGTCAGTATTTTTAGAGAACTAATTACAGCGATGGCAAAGGATCAACAATTTGACATCCTTGTGTGATCCCTCTGAGGTAGCTGTTTTTATAACCCTTCTATAGGCAAAGAACTGCGGATTTGCTCAAAATTAGGCACTAATAAGTGGCAAAGCCCAGATTCAGATCAATTTAGAAACTTCTAAAAACAACAGAAAGATAGGTTTCACACAAGGCACAGAAAATCTTGAAAGGAGGGTATCACAGAGCAGGGGAAAAATTCTATATTTGGGGGAACAAGGTAGAGATGCTTCTCTGATGTATCAAGAAAAGTCCTCTTCTGTGAACCTCCATTTCCCCAGTATATGATAAGGCTTTTAAACTCTATCAAACTTAAGTTTACTGCTACAAACATTCTTTTCTTTCTTTCAAGATTCTAGTGACAAAAGGAGCAGGCAAGCAATTCCAGCATTACTAGTTCAATGAATTATTTATTCAATAAATGATAAGTGGGCACTCAAGTATCTCTTGTGTATCAAAAATAGGTACAGACAAAAAGTTTATTGAGAATGAAGTCCTTGCTATAGAAAAATCCAGATGCTAGTGAAAAACAAGTATGGCTCGTGATGAGTAATTAATTACCCATCTGTAACCCCTCCACGCATACTTACCTTGTAGATCTGTGTTCTTGGTATCATTGCTATTCTGTCTACTCACCTGAGCCTTTTTTTTACCAAGTGTCTTCTCCCCAGCTGTGATGAGTCAGGGGTTAAAAAGGGAATGAGCTTTGGAAACCCTTTTCTCATTACTTTCTATAAGTGGTGCCTCCAGATGAGACTCCTGGGTTTTTCAGAATTCTGTTTCTGCAGTATAGATTTCCTCTTTGCATCGGTGCTGCTGTCTTCTTTGCCCTCTTTTTTTGGTTACATTTTAAAATTTGTTCTTTTTAGTTATACATGAAAGTCAAATGTATTTTGACATATTATACATAAACAGCTTCACCCTCTTCTCTGACACCCTCTCATGGGGTCTGAAGGTCGTGAAGCTGAGCCTAGTAGAAGTTCTTGCTTTAGTCTCTCAGACTGAGTTTTGGACCTAGAGAAAACCACAGAGGTGCAGGACTGGTGGACTGGTTGTCACAACTGCCCCCTCAGGGGTCTGTGACTCTTTCCCCATGATAGCTGCTGTTATTTGAATGTCTATGTTCCTACCCAAATTCACATGGAAACGTGATTCCCAGTGTGACAGTATTAAGAGGTAGGGTTGTAAGGAGGCTATGAGTTCGTGAAGACTCTGCCTCTGTGAATGGATTAAGCCAGTGTCAAAGGGCTGGAGGGCACTCTCGAGGCCCTATTTGCCCTTTTCTCCCTCTACCCTTTGAGGACACAGCATTCAAGGTGTGATCTTAGAAGCAGAGGCCAGGCCCTTGCCAGATACTGAACCTACTGGTCCTTTTATCTTGGACTTCTCAGACTTCCAAACTATAACAAATAAATTTCTGTCCTTAAAAATTGGGTGCAGTGGCACACACCCATAATCCTGGCAATTCAGGAGGCTGAGGCAAGAGGTTCACAAGTTCAAGGTCAGCTTCAGCAACTTAGTAAGATATTGTCTCAAAATTAAATAAAAAAGGACTAGGGATATAACTCAGTGGAAAGGCACCCCTGGGTTCAATCCCCATTACAAAAAAAAAAAAATTCTGTCATGTATAATTTTATCCTACTTTCAGGTATTTTATTATGGCAGCACAGGTGGACTAAGATAACAACTTAAAAGCTTCTTACTGCCTGAGCCACATTTGCACCCTATCTTTTTATCCTTAACCTATTGTTCTCGTCTTACCTTTCCCTGGGATTATTTTTACTAGTTTACACTCTGAGATTCTCCTCTCTACTATGAGGAAATTGAGTTTTCCTCTCAAGAAAGATATGTTATCAAACTGACAAGTTAGTAATACCTACATCATAGTAAAACAGGTATAAGTATTCCATATAGCAATTGAACTCCTGGGTATTTGTATGAGAGAAATGAAAACATATCCATTCAATGATTTCATAAAAAATGATTATGATTTTACCATAATTGCCAAAAACTGAAGTAACCCACTGTGGCCTTAATGGCTGAGTGGATAAGAAAATTGTGATGATAATCTTACTGATGTTATATTGAGGAAAAGAAATCAGATACAAAAATTACTTATGATTTTGTTTAGATGAATTTTAAAAACAAGTAAAATTATTTACGGGGATGGTTGCCTTTGCAGGGAGCTGAGTATAAAATGGGACAAATAAATTTTCTTTGATAGAAATATTCTTCATTTTCATTGGGATGGTAGTAATTGGCTATAAACCCTATTAAACCTCCTTAACCTGAACAGCTAATATCTGCACATTTCAATATATGTCAAATGTCTATTTTAAGAAAAAAATTACAATATTTAATGCTAACAAACGCTGTGGGTGCAGCATCCTGTAGCCAGTCTGTCTCTGTAGGCTCCACCACCAGCCCAAGCTCAGGCTGGGGGCCCTGCCCCCAGGGCATGACCCTTGGCTGGGCAGGTGTACAGCATCAACTCCAGTCACTGGATCTGTGGCACCCAGAAGGCAGATTTTAATGACAAAAGGAAAAAGTGCCAGAGATATATCAGGCTCTGAATGGTGATCCCACTGATGTGGCTGCCCTCAGACACATGGTTATTAGCAAAGGAGGTCTCCAAACTGATGAGATCAGTGTGGCCCAAGCTCCTCAATGTCAATATGAATGACACCTCTTATATCAGGGAAGAACCTAGGGCAGATAAGTAAGAACTACCAACAAGTGCTGTTGGACATCAGGCAGTCTTTATGGCAGTCCCCTCCTGGCATGCCAGATGAACAGAGAGAGAGGCTTCAGGAAGAACTCATTGACATCCTCCTCCTCACTGGAGTACAACCCTCAGCTGCACAACTACCAGGGCTACCATGACATTGTGATCATGTTTCTGCTGGTGGTAGGCTGGCAAAATCCCTGGTAGAAAAATTGTCTACCCATCACCTCAGGGATTTCATGGATCCCATAATGGACAACACCAGGCCCATTGTAAACTACCTGATGCCCATCCTAGACCAGGTGAACCCAGAGCTCCATGACTTCATGCAGAGTGCTGTGGTGGGGACCGTCTTTGTCCTTTGCAGGCTCATCACCTGCTTTGGGCACGTTCTGTCTGACTTCAGGCATGTCCTGTGGTTATTTCTTCCTGGTCTGCCATCTGCTGATGTCCATTTACTTTTCAGCTGTGATTGTGTTGTATCGTGAGCAGGAAGTTCTGGACTGTGACTGTGACATGGCCTCACGGACCTCAGATCCCTCAGGACCTGTCCTATGGGACTCTAATCAGTAGAGCAGAGGACCTCTTTGTTCACTTTCCCCCTTCTGAACTTGCCCAGAAGCAGGTCTAGAGAAGGAAGTATCTACCTTCAAAGACTTTCAGTTGGTATCAGCCCAACAGAGGACGATATGGTGCTGCCACAGTGGTTTTGGGGACTTCTGGACCTGAGACTTGAACAAAGATGTCTGACCAAACCAAGGACCAACCGCTCTGTGAAACTGGTAGTGATGGGGCTGATGGTGGCCCTAGGAGCAGCATACTAGTGGTGGTGAAAAGTGCCCTGGAGTGGTCCCCAAAGTTTCAGCTGCAGTTGTTCCCCTGAAGCCCCAGAGCCACTTTCTCTCACGGTGCACATGGTCTTGCCCTTTTCCCAGAAGGATTGGGATGGTGGAGTTTCCTTGACTTAAAAGGGTTTCTGTTAAAAAAAATGTTAACAAGCATAAAAATAGTAGTAAGGAAAGGGTGATAAGATATAAACAAAAGTGTAAATGAAAAAAAAAAATCATCAGTTTCTAATTTTTGAAGCTGAAGTTGGGCAATGAGTAGATGACGGTCCTTACACACTACGGTTTTTATGTGTCAACATATGACATGTTAGTATGTCCTATATTTTATCTGCTGAAAAGTTTCATAATTAAAAGGAAGATAAGTAATATAAACAGTTTCACAGTTTCAAAAAAGGTAATGAAGTGAAAAGGTGAGGAAAATGAATTTGGATTAAAAAACTGAAAGTGACATAATTAAGTGGAATATGTGAAACTTGAATAACTCTTAGTTCAAAAAAGTAAAGCAAATATTAAATAAGTCCCTAGGACAACTAGAAAAACTTAAATATGAAGTGAGTACTATGGTTATGTAGAAAAGTGTACTTATACGGTAGATTCATATTGGAATATTTAGAGGTAAAGCCTCATCATGTATGTATTGTGTATATGTAGTGAATACACACAGTCATATGTACATGTCCATTTGTATATTGAAAACAAACTGCCAAATGTTAGTAATATATTTAGGTAGTGGGTATGTAGGTATTCAATATACTATTTTGACTTCTCTGCATATTTAGATTTTTCAAAGGATTGAAAAATTCTCTTGCCACTTAGATTTGTTTTCATGTTTGTTTTTCTGAAATGAATGACACTCTAGAGACAGAAATGATTGAAGTCAACTTTTAAGGAAATCCAGTAACATGACACTATTATCCCATCCCTGAAGTCATATTTACATATGGTTACAAACATGCAATTTTTCACCCAGTCTGGAAGGTTGATACTCTTAAACTTGATATGGCAAAGCCCATGTTTGCAAGCCAGGACATAATATATGACAGGAAGCAGCTACCTTCTGTATTAGTTCACTGCCATATAAAAAATCACTCCATTTAAATTTAATGCAGCCCCTTTTGTCTAGGCAATTCTTGCAAAGACAAGATCCCAGCTGCTGAGCAAAAGAGTGCTTGTGTTCTGAAGGGGGAAGTGTTGGGCTGCATAGCCTGCTACTGAGGAAAGTGCATGACTGCTTAGTCATCTGTGGTGACTTGGGGGTGAAGGAGTTAACCCTCAAAGTTTTCCTGACTCTACCAGACCTTAAACTATACTACAGAGCAATCAACTGTAACAAAAACAGCATGGTATTGGCACCAAAACAGACTGGTAGACCAATGGTACAGAATAGAGGACACAGAGACTAACCCACAAAATTACAATTATCTTATATTAGATAAAGGCGTCAAAAACATGCATTGGAGAAAAGATAGCCTCCTCAACCAACGGTGCTAGGAAAACTGGAAATCCATATGCAATGCAATGAAATTAAACCTCTATCTCTCACCATGCCAAAACTCAACTCAAAATGGATCAAGAATAGGAATACAACCAGAGACCTTGTGTCTAACAGAAGAAAAAGTAGGCCTTAGTCTCCATCATGTGGGATTAGGCTCTAACTTCCTTAATAAGACTCCTGTGGCACAAGAATTAAAATCAAGAATCAATAAATGGGATGGACTCAAACTAAAAAGTTTCTTCTCAGCAAAAGAAACAATCTGTGAGGTGAATAGAGACCCTACATCTTGGGAGAAATCTTTACCCCCACACATTAGATAGAGCACTAAACTCTAGGGTGTATAAAGGACTCCAAAAGCTAAACACCAAAAAAAAAAAAAAAAAAAAAAAAGCCCAATCAATAAATGGGCCAAGGACCTGAACAGACACTTCTCAGAAGATGATATACAATCAACAAATACATGAAAAAATGTTCATTATCACTAGCAATTAGAGAAATGCAAATCAAAACCATGCTAAGATTTCATCTCAATACAGTAAGAATGGCAGCTAACTGGTGCAGCCGATATGGAAAGCAGTATGGAGATTTCTTGGAAAATTGGAAATGGAAACACCATTTGATCCAGCTATCTCTCTCCTCGGTCTATACTCAAAGGACTTAAAAACAGCATATTACAGGGACACAACCACATCAATGTTTATAGCAGCACAATTCAAAATAGTTAAACTGTGGAACCAACCTAGATGCCCCTCAGTAGATGAAAGGATTAAAAATGTGGCATATATACACACAATGGAATATTACTCAGCAATAAAAGAGAATAAAATCGTGGCATTTGCAGGTAAATGGATGGAGTTAGAGAAGATAATGCTAAGTGAAGTTAGCCAATCCCAAAAAACCAAATGCCAAATGGTTTCTTTGATATAAGGAGACTGATTCATAGTGGGATAGGGAGTGGAAGCATGGGAGAAATAGATGAATTCTAGATAGGCAGAGGGGTTGGAGGGTAAGGGAAGGGGCATGGGGTTAGAAATGATGGTGGAACATCGATGATCATTATTTTCCAAAGTACATGTATGAAAACACGAATTGGTGTGAATATACTTTGTATACAACCAGAGATATGAAAAATTGTGCTCTATATGTGTAGTAAGAATTATAATGCATTCCACTGTCATATATAAACAAACAAACAAACAAAAAAGTTTTTCTGGCTCTAGAATGGATACTCCCATTGTCATTCCATACTTGTTATCAAAGTTTCTCTTTATTGAGGTCATAAAACAGATACAATGAAATTGAATTTAATTATAAACTACAATCAAGATAATTTTTTTAAAAAAACAATGAGATACAAAGTAAGCAGACATAACAAAAATACATTTACCTTAAATTTGATTATTTTCTATTCCATTCTCTTATTTCATAATAAGAGACAAAATTATTAGAATAAAACTGTGAAACAGATAAATTGGGAAAATTAAATTAAACACTTAAAAATGTATTTGTTTATTGGTTAACTTTCTAGCAATGGAGACCTTGAGGAAGGGTGACGTAGGGAGCCCAGAGACAGATTCTTCTGGTAGAGGTCCAAAGGCATTGAGTATTTGATGTATCTATAGCTGAACACAAGCCTCAAGAGACTTGTTAAACTAATATGACCCTAAGGAGAAGTATTACACTGTTTGGAAAATTCTACTCTATAATAAAGAGATACATTTGAGAAGAAGTAACTAGAATCTTGTGGACATTTTTACCAGGTGGCATTATGGGTGACTCTTGATGGCACAAAATGAAATTCCTCCCTTGGAAAATACTATAGGGTTCTAGGGAAAATTAGCTCAATCAAATAGTTCTCTGAGATCAAAATGGAACTCATATGTTCATAGCAGCTCAATTCATAATAGCTAAACTGTGGAATCAATCTAGGTGCCCTTAAACAGATGAATGAATAAAGAAAGAAATCGTGGTATATATACACAATGGAATATTACTCAGCATGAAAAGGGAATAAAATCATGGCATTTGCAGGTAAATGGATGAAGCTGGAGAATATAATGCTAAGTGAAGTAAGCCAATCCCCCCAAACCAAGGCCAAATGTTCTCTCTGATAAGTGGATGCTGATCCATCATCATTTTGAATGAGCAAAGGGGAATGAGGGAAGAGGATGGGGCATTGGGGCAGAAAGATGTTGGAATGAGATTACCCTAGGTACATGTATGACTGCACATGTGGTGCGACGTTACATAGTGTACAATAAGAGAAATGAAAAGTTTTGCTCCATTTGTGTACAATGAATTGGAATGCATTCTGTTGTCATGTATAACTGCTTAGAACTAATAACAGAAATGGAACTTATGTATCAAATTATTCAGATAATTTGCCTTGTTTGTTCATACACAAACACACCTGCATGCATAAGCCTAATATTGTCTTTATGCCAAGGTGGCACATCCAAATAAAGATTTGGCTTGGTGAATGGTAGATAAGCCCATCAACATTACTTCTGAGGTTGCAATGCTTGCAGGCATTTGAAGACTTCCACTAACCCTCCATTCTTACTTTCATGCTATACTTTCTTAAGCTGTTCAATGTATATCCTAGGCAATTTTATGTGGCGTATTTCAATTTATAAAAACACCACAACAGACACTAGTATGACAATATGTAAATCAATGGATGTGTAACTGATGTGATTCTGCAATCTGTATATGGGGTAAAAATGGGAGCTCATAACCCACTTGAATCAAAGTGTGAAATATGATATATCAAGAACTATGTAATGTTTTGAACAACCAACAATAAAAAATAAAAAAAAAAAACACCATAAAATTAATCCGAGTCAGAGTCATTAGACTTACTGAATATAGACCTACATGTAACCTTATTAGCTAGAGTCAGCCTCTAACTATCCTTGGCTCTACTCTGGGCCGTACTACAATATTCCTGATGCCTGAGGCAGTAATTTTTTTTTTTTTAATCATGGCTTAGAATAGTGCTTCTCATATGTTAATATGTATGAAAACCACTTGGAAAGTCTTGTTAAAATGCACTAATTAAGTATGTTAGGGGCAAAAGACAAAATTTTGCATTTTAATAAGGTCTCGGGTGATATACTACTGTTCTAAGCACCATACCTTGAGTAATAACGATTTAAAAGACCCTGGTTATTTCTGAAACTCGACTGAAATCTCACCTTCAACACTTACAAAGACTATTCCACTTATGAAAAGTATTTTAATTGGTGACCATAGCAATAAATGTTTATTAAGAAATTAACTTTGTGCTAGGCAATATGATAAACTGCACAGGTACTATTAACTCATTTATTTTTTAAAATGAAGTAGTAAATAATGTGCTGTTCAGGATCTCCAAATTACAAATGAGGAAATTCAGATAGAAAGAAGTTAAATGATCTGGTTAGAAGGTAATACATTTTTTTTTGTTTAAATGACAGGTTGATAGACTTCACTTTCTAAAAACTCAGAGAGGGTATATCAACCCAATATGTCTGGCAAGTGGGGACTAGGTTAAATGCTCAGTCTAGGAGACATTTGTTTTTATATTTATTTTAACTTATACATAAAAACAAAATTGTACATGGTGAAGGGTACAAATAATATTTTGAAAAATGAATATATTGTATAATGTTTAAATCAGGTTAAACATAGATATTTCCTCAAACATTGGAAATCAAGTAGCGTGGCTACCATTAGAAATGGAAGCCCTTCTATGGACATTGAAAAAATACATATGTATGCTTGAACACACAAATATGTGGTTTACATACATATATATGATTGACAATTTAAGCACAGTGGGTTTGTTTTCTGTAGTTTCATTAAAATCTTCATAGAAATGAATAACACTTGAATATTTCATTTGCAAATCAAAGTACTTAAGAACTAATATGAACTTTTAATTGTTTATCTATTTTTTGTCATTGTCATGATTCAGCACATCACCTGAAATACTAGACAATGTATGGCCATTGGTAATATCTAACAGAATCAATTCTATTTTGTAAAGGAGCAAAACCTCAGTTACCAAAATTTTCCCTGTTGTTTGTACATGGGTCATTTTGCTTAGCTTTTGAATCAGAAAATGTAACATTCCTTAGTTCGTAAAACAACAAAGGGAATGATATGATAATGCATGTTCACTTGTGTGATATGCTTAAGTTAATTGTGGTTGGGCATGGTGGAGAATGAAATATGAGAGCACTGAATCACACAAGTGCAGGATGCAGGGGTCTTTTCAAATCAATCAAAAGTCGCTTCCACTCTCCAGAAGTAGCTTGCCTCCGTCTGTTTGTACTGCTATAATAGAATATCTGAAACTGGTAATTTATAAAGAAAAGAAATTTATTTCTTGCAATTCTGGAGGCTGACAAGTCCAACATGAAGGTGCCAGCTGTGGTAGGAGATCTGATGGTACATCATCCCATAGTAGGAGGGGACGAAAGGAGAGAGAGTGGGGGCAATGGAAAGGGATGTGGGGAGAACATAATTGCACTAGCTATTTTGGAGTGAGCATATTACTTCTATGGTTTAAATGTGTTGCCCAAAGTTCATATGTTGGAAACTTATTCTGCAATGTAATAGTGTTGGGAATTGGGGCCCAGTGGGAGTAGGGGTTCAAGTTATGAGGGTTTTACCACTATGAATAGATTAATGCCAATTATGAAGGGGCTTGAAGGAATGAGGTTGATGTCTTGTATTGATCCAAAAATACTAAAGAAAATGTCAGCAAACAGAGTCCATTTGTGTTAAGAAAATAATGTCAGATCAAGTGGGATTTGTTCCATGAATATAAATATGGTTCAATATTAGGAAATCCTTTGATACAAATCATATTAAAAGATCTAAAGCAAAAGATAATACAGTTTTCTCAAAAGATGTACAAAAGGCCCTTTAACACCCATTACTCATACAATATTCCATAAAATAAAAAAGCAATTATAATTTCTATGTATACCTCTTCCTCTTACTTAAGGAACAAATAGTAAAGCATTCCAAGAGTAGGAAAGATTAGAAAAATGGCATGAATACACACTGACGTAGTGTGTTTTCTCAGAAGCAGATCCTGAATCAATTATTTGAATGCAAGTATTTTATTTTAGAAGTCACCCTAGGAAGCAAAGGTAGGATAGTTGGGAGTGATATATAGGTAAAGAAATAAGGTCATTACAAGGCTGTGTAATGAGTAGGTTCTACTTTGGCTCATTAGGTGAGAAAGGGTCATTCCTGATGAAGACTTTTGAGAAATTATGTAGTACATGCCTGAGATATTGCATAGGAGGGGGTGAGGAGGCCAAGGTATTAACTAGAAACTCCATCTATCAGCTGTTGAAGTTCCCTTAGATATGTTAATACACTTCTGAATTTTTGTGCCTGAAAATTCCCATATCCTCATATCCCCACCAATCCATGGGGTTATCCAACTTTCTGTCTTTTCTCAGTTATTGACAAATGCTATTATTGTAGTTTCCTCACTGTTAGTTTTTATATCTTGACATGTTTTAGCTATTAAAGGTACCCTTTCTGTAGCTTGACTTATTTTCTATCAGAATAATATTTTATTCTATGTTTTTTCCTTCTATTTGTTCTTGTATTTATAGTATTCCAGAAGTTCTTTTAGGCTCTGTTAACTCCTTATCTGTTTTAGATACTGACAGTATTTTCCACTGGAAATGTGGCAGAAATAGATATCCCCAAAATAGTCTGCTTGATGCTTTCAGAGTGCGGCTAAGAGCTTCAGACAGCTAATGCCTCCCAAGAGGAACAGGAACAATATATACTTCCCTTTTTATTCCTTTGTGCTGAGTCCTTTCCTCAGTATGGAAAGTATATCTTCCTTCTTCCCTTCATCCCATTTCCCTTCTGTATTCACACAGGATGAGAGGTGATTTAGGTGAACAACCTGGAGGCTATTGATTACATGTGTCCCCTGTCCATCCTGTGGGTTATACATGGGTTCCAGGCATAGAACATTGTAAGAAAACTCTTGACATAAGAAACATTGCCTTGAGATCTGTCTCTCAATTTTTAGTGGAACAGCATTATCAGATAGTTAACAGTTAGGAAACAGGGTTGTCTTACTTAGAGATTTTCATATAGTTTTAAGAATCAGAAGCTCCAGAACATTCATAATCAGGTTAATTATCCCCAATAGCAAAAGTGACCAGCAACTGGTGGCATCAATTTTTATTACTGTTGTTAAAGTGAAACTGTAGGCAAGTGGTTAGCTATCGAATTATTACTTTGTTTTCTAATAAATTGCTTCAAAATTTAGCAGCTTCAAAAAAATACACAAACAAAAAACCAAAAAAGTATCTCATAGTTGATGGGATCCAGGAATCCAGGTGCTAATTGCCTTTGGCTCAAAGTCTTTCCTAGGTTACCATCAAGGGGTTGGCCAGGGCTACAGTCATTCTAAAGGCTCAATTAAAGAGATTCCCATCTGGGTCAACACATTTGGGTGTTAGAAGCCTCATAGGATACACTGTTACGTTCTCTCACATTACTGTTGTTAAACATTAGGTTCTTTTTTACAATTAGTCAAAGACATACTTTCCTTACCATATCCACCTCTCCACAGTAGCTCATAATATGGCAGATGCCTTACCTCAGGATTAAAAGAAAGACAGACAGTATTAGCAAGATGTAAAGCACAGTCTGTTTGTAAATTAATCTAGACTGTGAAGTACCATTAGTTCTGCAGCATCATATTCATTACAAGTGGGTCCTGATGTCCAGCCCACACTCGGGATGAGGGAATTTCACATGGGCATGAATACCAGAGGAGACCATTTGGTACCATCTGTTGCTACCTACTGAAGGGGCCTCCTGGGAAATCTTGGCAGGAAAGCATCAGAAATAAATAACAAGTTGTATATTCTCTTTTGGAGAACATTTCCCTTTTTATTCCTTTGTGCTGAGTCCTTTCCTCAGTATGGAAGTATATCTTCCTTCTTCCCTTCATCCTATTTCCCTTCTGCATTCACACAGGATTTTACACAGAGTGTCATGTGAAATATTAAATCTGTAGAGCCTACTGTGCGTCCTCAGGAAGAAAGAGGAACAATAAAGTGCAGTTTGAGAGATTAAGTACACTATCAATGTGAATAGTTGTACAAAAAAAGTGATATGCACTACAATGCTAGAATTTGAACCTTGATTCTCCAACTTACTAGCTTTGTGACCTAAGTACTTCACATTGATCTATGAAATGTACATGTCATGATGGAGCTACATCAAAGGGATGTGAAAAGTGAATGAGATAATTCTTGAAAAATGTTTATCAGTGTGTCTGGCACATAGCAGCCTTTCACAGATTTACTGTAACTTAGAACTTTTGTTTTCCTATCAGGATGCACCTTACATAAATAGTGTAGCATTCAGTTTCCCCTGAAGACTTGAAGAAACAAATCCCTTCAGTTGCTAGGCATCTGCTTCCTCCTACAATCTGGAAAGCTCCAGGGGCCAGAGCTCAGAAAAACTAGTCTCTGGAGAAATTACAATTTTCATTTCCAGGTAGGAGTAAAGGGAATTTACCATGTCTGGGGAAATGGCAGGATAATAAAGTATCTAACTGGGAAGGAGGACTCACCATAGGTAGTCTTTGAAAAGCACGGTAGTCACTTTGACTCTATATTATCTTTGTGATTGTTACTACTCCTCTTCAAGGATCCTGTATCAATCCCCTGTCTTTTGAGAGAAAGAAATGTGGACCACCAGGCATAGATCACCAGATGAATAGAGAAACTCCAAGGATGTGGGTAACTGACCTGGATATTAAGGACTGGGATGGGAGGATTCAAGACCAGAATCATTGAAGAAAGGAGGATTCAAGTTCTCAACACAACTATAAAGGGCTGGCCAGATCTAGAGGATCCTCTTGAGACCTAGAACTTCTAAAGTAAGGGGAGGGTAAAGGATGCAGGAGAGAGAACAGGAATATGGGACTTCTTTGGTTCAAAGCAGAGAAAAGAAGGGAAAATAAGTTCAACAGTAGGATGGTGCAGAGACAATTCTTAGGGGACAAGCAGAGTTATTAAAAAAGACCAAGACCAAGTAGTAAGGCAAATTGGAAGAGTGTTTGGATGGAGAGAAGAAATACCAGGATAGAGGCACAGGCTTACCATGAACAGAAAAGCTCCATTCAAATTGAGTACTTTTACCTTTAAGAAAAATTTGAGTTATGAATTTTCCAATCCTTTAAATAGGAATGAAAACCTCACACATCCTGTGAGTTGGTTACTCCTGTTAAGTGATTTGTCTAAGCTAGTTTTCAGTGATAGACCCTCTGGGTCTGCATGTAAGGCAGAGGTAGAAGCAGGCCTGGAAATATGATTTAGGAGATGTTGGCTGAAGCTTTCTGGAAATAGAGGCCTCAGCAACCAGGGAGCAATTGTCTTGAGTCTTGACCTGGGTAGTGGCTATATGGGTGTGTTTATTTGTTCACATTATAAAGTTCATCATACTGTTTATCTTCAAATTCAGCATCTTACAGTACGTATGTCATACTTCAATCAAAGAGGATGGGGCAGGGAATTAACTGAGGCTACTCTCAAAAGAAAAGTGTCTTTCTATACAGGGCAGCCAGGAGGGGGATGTCATGGATGAGAGGTAACTGGGGCAATAGGCACTCTGAATCTTTTTTTTTTTTTTTAACTGTTTAGGCAGTGATGCTCAACCCTAAGTTTTTGGCATTGAGAACCTATTTAGCAGTCCAGAAATTCTCGGAATTTTTTAGTTCTTTACTAGCATTTTATTTTGAAAGATTTCCCAGTCCTCTTCAATCTGTCATTGAAGATATGTTCCCAATTGCTATTATGATAAGGTTCCTATGATGTGGAGCTGTGTACTTCCTTCTTCTGTCCCAATATATAGCATTTCTTATGTTTAGGGGTTGTGTCTTCATGGTTGGCTTGTTTCAATAAAGTATGAGAAATCTGATTTTAGGAAATCTCCTGAGGACTCTGCAGGTACCTGAGTATGGAATCAATCACTGACTCTCCAGAAGGCAAATGGGAGGGCAAGTGTATGCCTCATGGTTGGGATGGAGAATCAGGGACTGTTTGTCTAGTGCCTGGCTAACAAAGAAAATGTCTATGGCAGCAGGTGAGAATATGAGCCCAGAATTCACTGGATGTGATCTATCCAATTTGTGCAGGAAGGATCCAGGCCCCTGATAAGGAGTTAAAAAGGGATAACTAGAGACAATGTCCAAGGGTAAGGACATGGCAGTTTCATCAGCCTGGAAATGCTTTATTTAATGTATTTATTTATTTATTTTGTTTTTTTTAAATACATGACAGCAGAATGCATTACACATTCCGCTTATTACACATAAAGAGCACAATTTTTCATAACTTTGTATATAAAGTCTGTTCATGCCAATTCATGTCTTTATACATGTATTTTGTTTCTTTTGCATTATAATTCTTATTACACATATATACCACAATTTTTCATATCTTTGTATATAAAGTAGGTTGACACCTAATTCATGTCTTCATACATGTACTTTGGATAATGATGTCCATTACATTCCACCATCCTTTATAATCCCCTGCCTTCTCCCTTTCCCTCCTTCTCCTCTTCCCTATCTAAAATTCATCAGTTCCTCCCATGGTTACCCTCCCTACCCAACTATGAGTCAGCCTCCTTATATTAGAGAAAACATTTGGCATTTGTTTTATTGGGGATTGGCTAACTTCACTTAGCATTATCTTCTCCAATGCCATTCATTTACCTGCAAATGCCATGATTTTATTCTCTTTTATTGCTGAGTAAAATTCCATTGTGTATATATGCCACATTTTTAAATCCATTCATCCACTGAAGGACATGTAGGTTGGCTCCACAGTTTAGCTATTGTGAATTGTGCTGATATAAACATTGTTGTGGCTGTGACCCTGTAGTATGCTGTTTTTAAGTCCTTTGGGTATAGACCAAGGAGAGGGATAGCTGGGTCAAATGGTGGTTCCATTCCCAGATTTCCAAGGAATCTCTATACTGCTTTCCATATTGGCTGCACCAATTTTCAGTCCCACCAGCAATGTATGAGTGTAACTTTTTCCCCACATCCTCACCAACACTTAATTGTTGTTTGTCTTCATAATAGCTGCCATTCTGACTGGAATGAGATGATATCTTAGAATAGTTTTGATTTGCATTTTCTGATTGCTACAGATGATGAATATTTTTTCATATATTTGTTGATTGATTGTATATCCTCTTCTGAGAAGTTTCTGTTTAGGTCCTTGGCCCATTTGTTGATTGGATTATTTGTTTTTTTGGTGCTTAGCTTTTGGAGTTCCTTATATACCCTAGAGATTAGTGCTCTATCTGATGTGTGAGGGGTAAAGATTTGCTCCCAGGATGTAGGCTCTCTGTTCACCTCACTTATTGTTTCTTTTGCTGAGGAAAAAAGAACTTTTTAGTTTGAGTCCATCCTATTTATTGATTCTTAGTTTTAATTCTTGTGCTATAGGAGTCTTATTAAGGAAGTTGGGGCCTAATCCCATATGATGAAGATTAGGGCCTACTTTTTTCTTCTATTAGATGCAGAGTCTCTGGTTTAATTCCTAGATCCTTGATTCATTTTGAGTTAAGTTTTGTGCATGGTGAGAGATAGAGGTTTAAGCATATGGATTTCCAATTTTCCCAGCACCATTTGTTGAAGAGGCTATCTTTTCTCTAGTGCATGTTTTTTTTGCACCTTTGTCTAACATAAGATAATTGTAATTTTGTGGTTAGTCTCTGTGCCCTGTATTCTGTACCATTGGTCTACAAGTCTATTTTAGTGCCAATACCATGCTGTTTTTGTTACTATTGCTCTGTAGTATAGTTTAAGTTCTGGTATAGTGATGCCACCTGCTTCGCTCTTCCTGCCAAGGATTGCTTTAGCTCTTCTGGTTCTCTTATTTTTCCAGATGAATTTCATGATTGCTTTTTCTATGAGGAATGCCATTGGGATTTTGATCGGAATTGCATTAAGTCTGTATAGTGCTTTTGGTAGTATGTTCATTTTGATAATAATTCTGCCTATCCAAGAGCAAAGTAGATCTTCTGGAAATGCTTTATTGAGGGGAGGCACAGGAAGTAATAACTAAAGTCAGGCTAGTCTTGAGTCTTGGCAAATAAGCCTCCTTCATCGAAGCTTGCCTGGAAACCTAGGAAACAGTCTTGGGTTATATATGACTACTGTTAAATTGGCACAATTGGGGTATTGACTCACGGGGCTGAAGCCTTGAGAGATGCAATAATAGGGCAATGAGAGTTTGAAGGAGGAGTTCAATGGGCTTTATATGGTCTGGTCCACATTTGGACTCTTGAGTCCACAAGTCTGGGACCAAACCACATGTACATTTCTTTAGGAAGTGGAATGATCTAAGAGTAGGAAAAAAAAGTCAAAGCAGCAATTTAGCCTGGATCAAGCATGCCTGTCATACCCACTTCCACTCCATCTTTAATCTGATTTCATTTTGGCATTCCTGTTAAATGGTCAGTGCGAAGTCAACTACTCAGAGTTTGTTATTAGAGATGGGGTGTAGATATATCTAAGAGAGACCTTTTTACTGAAATGATGATAAAAATTAATCAAACAAAACAAAACCCCATTTCTTGAGAAATATCCTGTAAGGAACAGAGTCAGATCCTCATGGTGGGATAGGAGATCCTTACTATGCATAGCCACTGTGGGAGACATCTTCAGTGGTACATCAGGGGAAGACAAGAACAAAGGTTCAAACAATGCAGAGGGGGCTGTGTGTGTGTGTGTGTGTGTGTGTGTGCACGCACGCACTGGCCTCCAGGTGACACCTACCGACTTCAGAATGCTATTTAGAATAATTCGGGACTCCAGTGAAATAGTCTCATTCTTTTGAACACCTATTACCAAGCAGCATGCTAAGCACTTTCATATGGCTTATCATTTGAAATTCTAAACATCTACTTAATGGAGTAAATATTATTTCCAACTTGCTAATGAGAAAATAAAAGCTTGGATTGTTAGAATGATATGATCAAGGTAAAATAACTAGTTAGTGGCAGAGTAAGTATTTCATTTTAAAGAATATGACTTTAGAAGCAATGCATTTAGCCAGTTTATTTTCCTGCCTCTTGATGCTGTAGGACCAATAACACATTTTAAGTGGGTCATTATAAGTGTGCAGGATTTTAATGCTGTATTCAAAGAAAAACTAGTCTTCCTAGAAGATCAATCACATTTCCTAGGCTAAATGATTCCCAGAATAAAGATGGGTCTCTTACAAGGAGTCTTCTCAGAGTGCTGCAAGTTTGTACACATGCCTAACCACCATATGAATTCATGAAGTTAAACCACACTAAAAGAACTAAAGGAATATCACCTGAGAATGGAATGGTAATTAATGCTGATCCCTTATATTCAGCTTTACCCCACCAGGTCATAAGACTCTATATAAATAGCAACACATGTGTGAGGCAGAAGTAAGGCGAAGGTAATAATAAACAGAAATTTTCCAAGTGTTGGGTCAGTATCTGGTTGTGCAGGGTGCCTGTTGATACTGGCCAAATGAAGTTGCAACACTTTTTTTCTTAGGTATGTATAGCTGATTTCTCATAGTTGATTTTTTTTTTTTAAATGTTGAGTTGGAAATGCACGGGAGTCATACCTGGAAGACCTGGACCTGTATTTCCAATTTACTACATATTTTTGAGGTGATACTGGAGGAAATATTTTATGTCATTTAAATTATATTGACAGTTCCAGATGGATGTTTGTTTTATACTATAAAAGAAGAAATATCTTTCAGAAATTCTATACTTTGGGTACTAACATATAGTATCTTCTTTAAAATATGCTTTAAGTTCTAAAGCATAAAACTTATTATCTGTAATGTTTTGGTGGTCCATCATAAAAAAGTGGTTAGCTCTAATGAACAAACATAAAACTAATTGAAGGATGAAACTCTGAGTTATTAGTCTCAAGAGTTTATTATGTAGTTAATCTATCAATTGAACCTAGCTCAATAGGAAATCCAGAAGGAAATGCAGAGAAGGTAGGGATTATAAATATTTCCAGGCAGTTTATTATCTCCTATGGAAAATAATAGTGTTGTTTTCTAATGCCCTTATTTTCCTAAACCCACTAATTAACTTCACCTGCCACGGAGATGATTTATTTAGGTCTTGTTTAGATACAACCCCAAGGATACCAAACATGACATGATTGATCTCCAGAAATTCATTTCTTCTTTTAACAGTGATTATTGATAAAGTAGAAGAAATTGTCCTTTTTCTCTTAGTTATTATTCACCCTGTGATAATTATAAACTGAATATATATGAATATATATGTTCTTATATTGCATGACAGATCACATACTAGGTACAAGGCACAAACAAGAGATACACACTTGAGTGCATATAATAAAGTCATAGAGTATTGGAATTATCAATTTAGGTTCTCTTGGGTCAGTATGGGATATTTCATGGAAACTGAAAAAGAAAAAAGAAAGGTACCTAAATTCACATGACCATGGAAAAGGGAAAGGGACCAGAGATGACTTTTCAAAGGAGGTAACCTAAGAGCTGATTTTGAACAAGGATGGAAGGTGAAGCAGAATAACATTCTCATATGTCAGTTTTCTGATCCTAAGATTACCAACCAACTGTCAATACTACAAGGTTTACCAACACCAGACAGGTACAATTTTTACAGGACTACATATTTTCTTATCCTACTTTCTATATTAACATGAAAGCATTCTCATCTGTGATGCTGGGGCCACACTACAACCACACAGTGGAAACCCCTGCCACCTTCTTCCTTGTGGGCATTCCAGGCTTGCAGTCTTCACACCTTTGGCTGGCTGTCTCACTGAGTGCCATGTACACCACAGCCCTGGTAGGAAACAGCATCATCATGGTGGTAATTTGCATGGATTCCACTCTGAGAGCCCATGTTTTGCTTCCTATGTGTTCTGGCTGCTGTGGACATCGTCATGGCCTCCTCTGTGGTCCCCAAGATGGTGAGCATCTTCTTCTCAGGACACAGTTCCATCAGCTTCCGTGCCTGTTTCACTCAGATGTACTTTGTCCATGCAGCCACAGCTGTGGAGACAGGGCTGCTGCTGGCCATGGCTTTTGACCATTATGTAGCCATCTGCAAGCCCCTACACTACAAGAACATTCTCACACCCAGAGTGATGCTGAGGATGAGTGTGACCATCACCATCAGGGCTGTCATATTCATGACCCCATTAAGTTGGATGATTAGTCATCTACCTTTTTGTGGCTCCCATGTGGTTCCCCATTCCGACTGTGAGCACATGGCTGTGGCCAAGTTAGCATGTGCTGACTCCATGCCCAGCTGTCTCTACAGTTTAATTGGTTCCTCCATTATTGTTGGCTCTGATGTAGTCTTCATTGCTGCCTCCTATACCTTAGTTCTCAGGGCAGTGTTTGGTCTCTCCTCAAAGAATGCTCAGTGGAAGGCATTAAGCACATGTGGCTCCCATGTGGGGGTTATGGCTTTGTACTACCTACCTGGGATGGTGTCAGTCTATATATCCTGGCTAGGACAGGACTCAGTCCCTCTGCACACTCAGGTGTTGTTAGCTGACTTGTATTTGGTCATTCCTCCCACTTTGAACCCTATTATCTATGGCCTGAGAACCAAACAAATGCGCAAACTGTTGCCTGTTGGAACACACTTGTAAGTGTTCATGAATACTAAATTCTTCAGACCGTGAACATTCCAGCCAACTTCAAAGGTATCTTAGTCATCTATGGAGATAGATTTTTTTTTTTTAACCTACACCTCAGGAATTCTAAGATGAAGCCATAAAGAGCATCCTTTCAAAGCTTTCAATTTCTAATAATAATGCTAATGGAATAATTCTGATTGTCTGACAACATTTTTATTAGTATTTAATAGGAACCAATTTGTACATAGAAAATATATTTTTGATTTTTCTTTCTTTAGCTTCTGACCTGTATTTTTAATCTAATATCTCAAGAGTTCCTTTGCTGAAGGAAAAAATTATTTAAAACACTTTCCCCAATCCTCCTCTGATTTTCTCAGAATTTTTTCTCCCCCATGTAATTACATGGAGGAAGCTCTTACTATGTGACTCTTTCCTTTGGTCCATTAACAATCCACTCATTTGGGTTATGTGCTCACATCTAGACCAGTGTCTTCCAACCACAATGGATTCCAGTTTATCCGAGGACATACAAACTTGAGATCAAAGATGGTGGCAATTTTTCAACACTTGAACTTGAAAAGAGGAAAAAGAATCATAGCAAGAAAATCCAATTATCAATATATGATGCCGATAACATTTTTCTGCTGTCTAGCTCTATTTCACCTCTGACACCGAGATAGATCCCTGTTCTGCTCTTTGTCACTCAACTTTAAGACATAGAAAAGAGGGACCAAATATAACTTAGGTGTTTCTTCCTGTGGGTACATCTCAGGATCTTTCTGGGATGAAAAGTTTACTTCACAACAATATAGAAAAAGACATTGAAATATCACCATTCTTTTGTAGGTCCCTGCATACTTACATGGGTTTTGTTTTACATATTTTTCTTTCAGAAAGTCTTAAACCTAGTTATCAACACTGTGAAAGAAAAAAGATCTCATACATAGGAGACATATATATATATATTTGATTAGGGTACATTTGAATATCAATTTAAATATAAATTCTTAATAGTGCTAAAATTGACAGTATAAGAAGAAACCATTGATAGTGTGTTGTTATATCTGTCTTAAGGGTTGTTTTTACGGAAAGTAGAAACAATATTAACTTATTAAGATTCCAAGAAATAATGAATGGAAAAAATTATATAACATTTGACATATTTTATGTACTTAAAATTACACAAGTGTTAAGACAAATTTTAACAGTGCTAGGATTGGAACTTAGTCCTGTGTAAATTAATACTAATATGATACTCTTTCAAAGTAATCTGCTGACTAAAACTCATAATCCATAAATTTTGCTAGCATTGGACTTCTTTACCAACCAAGAAGTTTTCTACTTGGGTGCAAACAAAGTAGGAGGAAGCCTTACAAAAATCTGATAATAATGAAAATGATAGTACAACATGAATTTATTTGTCTTAAATATTTGTAGTTTACAGTTTTTTTCACATAAAAAACTTAGATCTTGAAGAAAAATGAATAAGAATCAGGAATTTAAAAAAAGCGTGATTGGTCTTGGGAATATAGTTTTAAAGGAGACAAAATCATATCCAGGAATTAATTATATTTTGGTAAAAGAAAAAAAGAGATTGAAATTAAAATTTCATTAGGAACATTGAAGATAGAATATTAGAACACTTGGACTAGAAAACAGAATAAGGAGATGACTGGGATCAAATAGAAAATAACAGACATAAGAAAACAAAGAAGTGTAATGAATATGTGTTAGATTTTTATGTCCATGGAATCCCTCAAGAGGATTTAAGAATTAAAGGAATCTAAAGATTATTTTTATATGAATTTTCAAAGAACTTGCCTGGAAATATTTATCTGAAATTGTCAACTCTTTGAATAATATTTTTGAGTGTGTCAAATATTTAAAATAATAAAAATTGCCTTTGGCCTTCAGACAAAACAAAAACAGAAAGTAAATAAACAAAACGCCCCAAACCTAAGTCATGTTCAAGGAAAGTAAAACCAGGCTTAAACTGCTTTTTAAAATTTTTTTTATTTTATTGGTTCTTCTTAGTTGTACATGACAGTAGAATCTACTTTGATAAAATCATTCAAGCATAGGATTATATCTTGTTCTGATTCGGGCCCCATTCTTGTGGTTGGGCATTTCTTGACAGCAGCATGTAAATCCAATAAGAGTAGAGTAATACTTTTAAACCAACAAACAAAAACCCCTCATGAACAGAAATTATGAACTAAAATATTTTTTCTTAATGGTTTATTTTAATTTATTATAATTTTAATTGTACATTTTTATGAGATATAGTGTGATAATTCATTACTTGTCATGATAAGTATAATGAGTAGTCATTAAATTCAGTGTATTGAGCATTTCTACCTACTTAAACATTTTTTTGAATTTTGATTAACATAAAATTGTTCATATTTATGAGGTACAGTGTGATATTTTAATACATACCTATAAGGTGCAGTGATCAAATCAGAATAATTAATATTGTCAGCTTCTTATCATCATTTTGTGTGTGGAATCTTTGAGCTGCTCCCTTCTCATTATTCATAAAATATAGAATAGATTTTAGATGAAAGGGATGTTGAATAAAATGCTTTTTCTCCATCTATTGAAAGGATCATGATTTTTGTCCTTTGATTGTTGATGTGGGGTATTATGCTTATTGTTTGTATTGAACCATAATTGCATATCTGGAATGTCATTTGATTCAGATGACTGATCTTTTTGATAAGCTGTTGATTGATTTATTATTATTTTATTGAGTACTTTTGTATGTTCACTAAAGGTGTTGGTCTTAAAAGTGTATGTGTGTATGTGTGTGTGTGTGTGTGTGTGTGTGTGTGTGTGTGTATTTCCATATCATAGTAAGGTTGGATTTGTTGATTGAATTTGGAACAATTATTTCCCTTTCAATGTTTTAGAATAGTGTGATAGGAATTGGTATTTATTCATCCTTGAAAGTTTGGTAGAATTTAGCAGTGAGGCCATCTAGTCCTGGGCTTTCCCTTGTTCTGAGACTTTTTATTACTCATTCAATTTCATTAATCGTTATTGATATGTGCAGGTTTTTCATGCCTTCACAGTTCACTTTTGGTAGGTTATATGTACCCAGGAATTTATCCATTTCTTCTAGGTTTTCCAATTTATAGTAAATAATTTAGTTGTTTGTAACAGTCCCTGGTGATATTTATATTTTTTGTATTATCAGTTGTAATATCTCATTTTTTTCTCTAATCTTATTTGGTTTGTCTCTTTTTTTTTCCTTGATTAGTCTACATAAAGTTTTGTTGATTTGTTTGTCTTTACAAAGAACCCACTCTTTGTTTCACTGATTTTTTGAATTCAATTTTTTAGTCACTATTTTATTTCTTTCTGCTCTGATCTTCATTACGTCTTTCCTGCTTTTTTATTTTGGGCTTGATCTTCTCTTGCTTTCATTAGGTTGTTTATTTGAAATTTTTATATGTTGTTTTCATGTATGCATTTGTTGCTATAAACTTCCTTCTTGTAACTGCTTTTGCTATATCCCATAAGTTTTCATATGTTCTGTTTCCATTTTCATTTGCTTTTTAAAATTTCTTAATTTCTTTAGTGACTCATTGTGCATTGATAGTGTGTTATTTAGTCTCCATGAATTTGTGTAATTTCTAAAGTTTCTATTGCTGTTCATTTCTAGTTTTGTTGCATTGCAGTCTGAAAATATACATGAGATGGTTTGATATTTTTAATTTGAGACTTGTTTTGTTGCCTAATGTATGGTCTGTTCCAGAGAACAATGTGTATTCTGTAGCTGTTGAATGAGCTATTCTATAAAGTTTATTAGTTCCAGTTAGTTTATAGTACAGTTTATTTCTGATTTTTCTGCTAATTGTTTTGACAGAATGATTTGTTCATCAAGGCAAGTTGGGTGTTGAAGTCTTCTACCATTATTGAGTTGGAGATTTCCCTTTTTGATCTACTAGTGTGGGTTTATAAAATCAGCTTCTCTAGCATTAAGTGAATGTATATTTATAATTGTTATATCTTACTGAATTGATCTTCTCATTATTATGTAGTATAGCAACCTTCTTTATTTCTTTTTGTAGGTTTTTGTATTTTGCTATCAATCATTTTTTTCTTATTTTTTTGGATACTGGATACCAGGGATTGAACTAGGGGGCACTCGACAACTGATCGACATCTCTAGCTCTATTTTGTATTTTATTTAGAGATAGGGTCTCACTGAGTTGTTTAGTGCCTCACTGTTGCTGAGGCCGGCTTTGAACTCATAATTTTTCTGCCTCATCCTCTAGAGCCTCTGGGATTAGAGGTGTGTGCCAGTGTGCCCTCTGTCAATCATTTTTACTGAGAGAACAAAGCTCTGATGAAAGAGATCAGACAACTACTGATAGTTCTCCGATAGTTCTTCAGAGACAGGGAAATATGGAGTGAAAGTAGAAATTTCATCTGTCATTTAGTTCATGAAATTGATTAAGACATGAGCTGGCTTTTTTTTTCCTCTCGTCAACTTTACTGAAATTCAATACAGATCAAGGGAATCAAATAAAAGGCAGCAGTTTTTCCTAGAGATCAATGTATCATTTACAAATGAATTATGAGTTGTTACACAAAGCTTTCTTGGTACAATTCACTAAAGATAAATATAGTACTTAAGGAGACAGCTATGTGTCAACAAATGAACCATTTTGACCCAGTCTGGTGAACCAAGACAGCACCCCATAGTTTTAAATGATCCAAGATTAGAAATAGAACCACAACCTTTGACTATTGATATATTATTATAATCTCTTTTTCTTTTTCTTTTTTTTTTGTTTCATAATGTTATGTATAACTAAAAAGATTCATTTTGACACAATTTTTAAAAGAATGGAATATAATTTGCTCTAATTCACTCCCCAGTACTTCCTCTAACCCTCCCCTCTCCTGTTTCCACCCCTCTACTCTACTGATCTATCTTTCTGCTATTTACTTATAGGGTGTGTGCACGTGCATGTGTGTGCACATGGCTGTGTGTGTGTGTGTGTTTTAAAGTGTCTCGACCACCCCTTCTGACCAGTGCACTACTGCGAGAGCCAAGATCCAGCCCAGACAGCTCACAAGAGCCCATGCGGTATCCAGGATTTCAGTAGGCCCGGTTTACTGCCCCCCTGGTGGCGTAGACACTGCCAGAGCCTAGCCTTTGGCATAGGACCACCCCTTCCTATCAGCAGACTACTGCAGGGTTCAAGCCCAGTGGCCCAGATCCACCCACTCCAACTTAAGCAGGTCCCAGTCACAGGATGCAGTAGCATCCATTGAGGGATACCAGCAGGGTCTAGAAGCCCAACATCAAGGTGAGGTACAGACACAGGTACTAAAAGAATATAGAGAAGAAATTAATATCAGAGATCCATGTAGCAAGAAAGGAAGACACATAGACAATATGAAAAAACAAGGGAAGAAAGTACCCCAAACAAACCAGGACACTATAATACCAGAACCCACAGGCAGCAAAGTTGATGAAATGTCAGAGAAGGAGTTCAGATGGTTCATAATTAAAATGATCTGTGAATTAAAGAATGACCTAAATGAGCAAATACACGCAAAAATTGACCACTCCAACAATGAAATAAGAGAGCAAATGCAGATAGCAAAAATATTACTTCAAGAGAGAGAGAGAGAGATCCTGAAAAAAAAAAACCAGTCAGAAATCCTTGAAATGAAGGATACAATAAATCAAATAAAAAACTCAATAGAAAGCATAACCAACAGACTAGACCACTTGGAAGAAAGAACATCAGATAATGAAGACAAAATATACAATCTGGAAAATAAAGTTGAATACACAGTGAAGATAGTAAGAAACCATGAACAGAAAATCCAAGAATTATGGGATAGCATCAAAAGACCAAATCTAAGAGTTATTGGGAATAGAGGAAGGCACAGAGTTTCAAACCAAAGGAATGCACAATCTCTTCAATGAGATAATATCAGAAAATTTCCCAAGCATAAAGAACGAATTGGAAAACCAAATACAAGAGGCTTACAGGACATCAAATGTACAGAATTATAACAGATCTACACCAAGGCACATTATAATGAAAATGCCTAGCATACAACAAAATAAGGATAGAATCTTAAAAGCCGCAAGAGAGAGGAATCAAATCGCATATAGGGGAATACCATTTCATATCTCAGCAGATTTTTCAACCTAGACCCTCAAAGCCAGGAGATCATGGAACAACATATACCAAGCTCTGAAAGAAAATGGATGCCGGAGATCCAACATGGCGGCGGGCGCGGAGAGATCAAGTCTCTGACCTCTTCAGCTGTGCGGGCACAGGGAGTTGTAAACCGTCTAAATGCTGTTTGCTCAGGATCACTAGGCAATGCTGAGCTGACGTGGATCTGGGGCGAACAGTCTGGGCCTCTCAGAACATACACTGAGCCCGGATCGGCTGAATTCAAGCTCCCGTTCTCCTGCGTCTCACAGACAAACCGCTGTGACTCAGCACTAAACTATCCCGCTGAAACAACTGGTTGGCTCTTCTGATCCTATGGAGGTTAATGTCAACCGAGCCTTCATAGGCAGTGGCCACAGTATTGAAACGGGGCTTGGGAGAGACAGTCAGGACCCACCCGTTGCATTGGTCACCCGGCAAAGGGAACGAACTGTCACCATTTGCATGGGATACCACCATGGCAGAGAACTGACGTCACCAGAATGCAGCGGAGGAGATAACTTCATTGAAACCAGCGGCGATAGGTGTGTAATCCCCTAGCCTTCCCTCTCCACACAGCGGGGAAACCTTAAGGGCCCCTCCCAGCTCTCCCTTGAGCGCATTAGCCAGATTGAGGGAATCAGGAGTGGCGCGGGACCCGCGGTGCGGAACTCCTGGCTACCGCTCCCACCAGTGCTGACAACTGAGGTCTCTTGCACCAGCTACCGGGGGTGTGGCTACCGGAGGGCAAGCAAAATTCACTGAGGGTTCTCAGCCCCAAGCTCTACAAACTTAGGGTCTGAGGGAATGGCAAACAGGGAGAGTGTGCCCAGTCGTTCATGAAAACAGGGCTCCCAGGAGCACCAGACGTGGCGTGTAGCCAGTATTGTGGTGAGCGTCACCGGTGAGGTGAGCGGGGCCTGGCTTGAGGAAAAGTGGGGAAGTGACTAGACACAAGAGAAGGCCCTAGGCACTCAGGATTGGAGACCCGCCCAGTCTGGGAGGAGGAGCTGCTGCACAGTGATTGGTTCCCGCGTATTGAGAGGAGAAGCTTAGCCCGGTGGGAACAGCTCCACCTACTGGAAGAGAAGTTAATCGAACTCTAAGACTGCATTTATTAATTTTTTTTTTAATTTGGTTTTTTTTTTCGTTTTCATTTTTTTTGTTGTTTTTTAAATTTTTTTTTAAATTTAAATTTTAATTTTGGGAATCAACCTAACAAATCCATATGCAACAAAATGAAACTGAATCCCCTCCTGTCGCCATGCACGAAAGTTAACTCAAAGTGGATCAAGGAGCTAGATATCAAATCAGAGACACTGCGTCTGATAGAAGAAAAAGTTGGCTCCGATCTACATATTGTGGGGTCGGGCTCCAAATTCCTTAATAGGACACCCATAGCACAAAAGTTAATAACAAGAATTAACAAATGGGACTTACTAAAACTGAAAAGTTTTTTCTCAGCAAGAGAAACAATAAGAGAGGTAAATAGGGAGCCTACATCATGGGAACAAATTTTTACTCCTCACACTTCAGATAGAGCCCTAATATCCAGAGTATACAAAGAACTCAAAAAATTAAACAATAAGAAAACAAATAACCCAATCAACAAATGGGCCAAAGACCTGAACAGACACTTCTCAGAGGAGGACATACAATCAATCAACAAGTACATGAAAAAATGCTCACCATCTCTAGCAGTCAGAGAAATGCAAATCAAAACCACCCTAAGATACCATCTCACTCCAGTAAGATTGGCAGCCATTATGAAGTCAAACAACAACAAGTGCTGGCGAGGATGTGGGGAAAAGGGTACACTTGTACATTGCTGGTGGGACTGCAAATTGGTGCAGCCAATTTGGAAAGCAGTATGGAGATTTCTTGGAAAGCTGGGAATGGAGCCACCATTTGACCCAGCTATTCCCCTTCTCGGTCTATTCCCTAAAGACCTAAAAAGAGCATGCTACAGGGACACTGCTACATCGATGTTCATAGCAGCACAATTCACAATAGCAAGACTGTGGAACCAACCTAGATGCCCTTCAATAGACGAATGGATAAAAAAAATGTGGCATTTATACACAATGGAGTATTACTCTGCATTAAAAAATGACAAAATCATAGAATTTGCAGGGAAATGGATGGCATTAGAGCAGATTATGCTAAGTGAAGCTAGCCAATCCCTAAAAAACAAATGCCAAATGTCTTCTTTGATATAATGAGAGCAACTAAGAACAGAGCAGGGAGGAAGAGCAGGAGGAAATGATTAACATTAAACAGAGACATGAGGTGGGAGGGAAAGGTAGAGAAAAGGGAAATTGCATGGAAATGGAAGGAGACCCTCATTGTTATACAAAATTATATATAAGAGGTTGTGAGGGGAATGGGAAAATAAACAAGGAGAGAAATGAATTACAGTAGATGGGGTAGAGAGAGAAGATGGGAGGGGAGGGGAGGGGGGATAGTAGAGGATAGGAAAGGTAGCAGAATACAACAGTTACTAATATGGCATTATGTAAAAATGTGGATGTGTAACCGATGTGATTCTGCAATCTGTATTTGGGGTAAAAATGGGAGTTCATAACCCACTTGAATCTAATGTATGAAATATGATATGTCAAGAGCTTTGTAATATTTTGAACAACCAATAAAAAAAATAAATTAAAAAAAAAAGAAAATGGATGCCAACCAAGAATCTTATATCCAGCAAAATTAAGCTTTAGATTTGATGATGAAATAAAAACCTTCCATGATAAATAAAAGTTAAAAGATTTTTCAACTAGAAAGCCTGCACTACAGAACATCCTTAGCAAAATATTCCATGAAGAGGAAATGAAAAACAATGATAAAATCAGCAGAGGGAGAGATTACACTAAAGGAAAATCTAATCAGAGGAGAAACTAAGTCATGTTAAATACCAAAATATAAACAAAAATGGCTGGGAATACAAATCATGTCTCAGTAATAACCCTGAATGTTAATGGCCTAAACTCACCAATCAAGACATAGACTAGGGGCTGGGATTGTGGCTCAGCGGTAGAGCATTGGCCTAGCATGGGCGGGACCCGGGTTCAATCCTCAGCACCACATAAAAATAAAGGCATTGTGTTGTGTTCATCTATACCTAAAAAAATAAATATTTTTTTAAAAAAGACATAGACTAGCAGATTGGATCCCTTCGAGTCTCTCATGACCACTTTCCTCTCTGTTTTCTACAAAAATGCCTGATAACTTCAGATTTTTCTTTGTTTTTGGCTTATTACACTTAATATAATGACCTTCATTTCTATTGATGTTGTTTCAAATGAAAAATAAAAGAATTTCTTTGTTTCTTTTTTTTTTTTTTGATACTGGGATTTGAACTCAGGAGTGCTTAACCATTGAGCCACATCCCCAATCTTTTTTATATTTTATTTAGAGACAGGTTCTTGCTAAGTTGCTTAGGACCTTGCTAAGCTGCTGAGGCTAGCTTTGAACTTGTGATCCTCCTGCCTCAGCCTCCTGAGCCATTAGCACTATAGGCAATCACCACTGTGCCTGGCAGAATTTCATTACTTGTGTGACTGAATAATATTCCATTGTGCATATATACCATATGTTGTTTATCTGTTCATTCACTGAAGGGCAACTGTGTTGATTTCATATTTAGCTATTTCAAATATATTTTTGTTTGAATTACTGAGTTCTTATTTTGAAAAATTTATTTGGTCCCTTTTAAAGATTTTTTTGCTAAATTTTTGATTCATATCATGAGTTTTGTTTCTATTTTGTTCATCTGTCTTTCTGTACTCTCTTGAACCTCATTGTTTCCTTATAATTATTATTTTTAAGGCTTCATCAGACATTTTTGGGTTCAGGGATTTTGGCTTGCTTCCCATTCTTCCTAGTTTTCAATTTCCTTGTGGTGGGGATGACCAAGGGTTTGGCAGAAATGGGAAGCATTCAGAGTATGGAGACCATGCAAGACCTGCCCTCCTACCTGGATAGAGTGAGGATCCTAGAAAGCAAACTCTGGGAACATCTGGAGAAGGGACCCCAAATAAAAGACTGGGTGCATTACTACAAGATCATCAAGAGCTTTAGGCTCAGATCTTGGCAAATTTTGTGGTCAAATACCTGAATTCTCTGCAGATTTGCAACTTTCATCTTGCTGTTGAGAACATTAGAGTCAATTATGAGACAGAGATGGCCATGTGCCAGTTGATAGACAGTGACATCCAGGGGCTCCTCAAGGTCATTGATGACACTAGTATCACTTGACTTCAACTAGAGGAAACTGAGGCTCTAAAGGAGGAGGAGTTGTTCATGAAGAAGAACCACGAGGAGGCATGGTCTTCAAGGTTACATTGCCAGCTGTGGATTGACCACAAGGTGAATGCCCCCAGATCTTAGGACCTTAGCAAGATCATGACAGACATCCAGGCCCAGTATGATGAACTGGCTCAGAAGAACTGAGAGGAGCTGAACAAGTACTGGTTCCAGGAGATCAAGGAGAGCACCACAGTGGTCACTTTGCAGAGTGCTGAGATTGGAGCTGGTGAAATAATGCTCACAGAGCTGAGATGCCCAGCCCAGTCCTTGGAGATCCACCTGGATGCCATGAGAAATCTGAAGTCCAGTTCAGAGAACAGTCTGAGGGGCATGTAAACTTCCTACACCTTCTGTATAGAATAACGTAATGGGGTCTTGCTGCATCTGGAATCAGAGCTGGCATAGATACAGGCAAAAAGGCAGACCAGACCCAGGACATACAAAACTCTGGTGAACATCAAGGTTAGTCTGGAGGCTGATGTTGCCCCTTCCCACTGCTTGCTGGAAGTCAGGAAGGACTTCAGTATCAATGATGGCCTACACAGCAGCAACTCTATGCGAAATATTAAAAGGACTGCCACCTGTGGGATTGTAGACCCCACAATGGTGTCTGAGACCAATGATACCAAAGTACTGTGTCACTGAGGAAGCAAAAGCAGGGAACCCTTGGGTAATAGGAAACAAACAAAAAATGGTCAGAGATCACCAGAGAAAACAGTAAAAACTGTAGGCAAAGATATAAATAAATTGTATAGTGTCATACAGATATAATATGGTGCCACCACTGGTAAAGAATGTGAAGGTTCCTCAAAAAATAAAAAAAAATTAGAACTACAATATGATGCATGAATCTTACTTATGGATATACATTCAAAGGATTCGATCAGGATCTTCAAGACATACTCATTTTCACAGTAGCAATTAAGTACGAGAGTTGTACAAAACAGTGAAATTTGTCATGATAGAATGTGAATCTTGATTCTCTGCCTTGCTAGCTATGTGACCTTCTATGTACCTCAAATTCACCTATGAAATGTAGATGTACTGATGGCTCACATCAGAGGACTGTGAAAACTGAATGAGAACAATCTATGAGAAGCATATAGCAGACTTTAACAAACATAACCAACGTTGGACCTTTTATTTTCCTTTCAGGATGCACTGTTTATCATTACTCTGATATTTAGTTATTCTCTGAAGACTTGAAGAGACAAAGACACTTTATTCACTAAGCATCTTCTGCAACCTATATTGTAGAAAGCCCCAGAGGCAGGGTGCAGGGATGAACTAGTCTCAGGAGTCAGTGTTTGGCTGCTCAGCTGAGATAAAGGAAAAATGGTTATGGAGGGAATAGGTGGAATAACAGAGTATCTAGCAGGGAAAGAAGGTTCCCAGGGGGAGGTAGTAAAGGACAATAGTCATCATGACTCTATATTGTCATCTTTGATCTCCTTGGCTTGCTCTTCTCCTTCTGAAGAGGCCTTGTATAAATCCTCCCTCTATTGGGTGTCAGAAATGTGGACTACCAGACATAGACGATCAGAGAAAGTTGAATAGAGAAAACTTCCGGGATGCGGATGATTGACCTGGGGATTGAAGGTTGGGTCGATGGAGTCTTAAGGCCAAGGCTACCCTGGAAAGAGGATTCAAGTGGAGAACACAGTTATAGACTACTCTCCAGGTCTGGAAATACTGCCAACACCAAGAGATTCTTTAGGAAATGATGGGAGGATGAAGAATGTGGGAGAGGGGACAGGAACATAGGACAACTTTGGTTGAAAGCAGAGACAATATGAGGTAAGTCTAAACTTGGGATGGTGGACAGATATATTTTAGGTCTCAGGATGAACTATGAGAAAAGCAACCAAGGTTAGGGATAATTGGGAGCTCACTGGGATGAAGAGTAGAGGTTCAGGGTTATATAAACAGAAAGGCTCCATTCAAATGAATTATGCATTAGTATTTCAACTTTTAAAGAAAATTTTGAGTCATGAATTTCCCATCCTTAAAATAGGAATGAAAATCTCATATATCCTATGAGTTCCTATTGATTTAAATGACTTCTCTAAGCTAGATTTTAGTGACCCTCTGGGTCTTCATGTGAGTATCTCTTTAGGGTTGAAGTCAGAGGTGAGAACAGAGCTGGAAATGTGCTTAGGAGAGGTTGGCCAGAGCTTTCTGAAAAGAGAGACCTCAACATCAAGGAAGCATTGTGTCTGAATCTTGACCTGGGTAGTGGCTTTGCAAGTGTGTTCATATGTTTACATTATGATGCTTTATCATGCTGTATACCTTTAATTTCTGCATCTAAATGTATGCATGTCATGCTTCAAAGAGTTGACCAAATTATAAGGGAGCACTCAGTGATATTATAAGAAATTACTGGACTGGCAACAGATCTTTGATGGAGCTCACTGCTGATCTTAGCATGAGATCTTAGAAAATTTTTAGTGGCAATAGGTTGGGTAAAATAAAAACTTTAAAAGATAAAACTGACCCAACCAAATGCCCTGTTCTTAAGGAGAATTAAGACATTGGTGAACCTCTAGCAGTGCTGATGAAGATCAAAAGTATACAAAGAGGGAACAAAACCTCTCCAAAAATCATAAGAAGAATGTCCACTGGATATGGCTGGAGAGAGGAAGGATGGGGTGGGGCATAAACTGTGGCTGCCCTCAGAAGAAAGGTGTATTTACACAGAGCATCCAGGAGGGGAGGACCTGGATCAGAGGTGGGTGGAGAAGTAGGCATTCTGAATCCTCTGCTCTTCTCCATCTGTTCAGGCAGTGAGGCTCAGCTCTAAATTTGTGGCATTCATCATTCACATAGCAGTCTTAAGGACATCCAGATATTTTTTTTTCTACTTGTCACCAGTATTCTTCTTTCAAAGCTTTCCCCTGTCTTCTGATCTATCACTGAAAGCATCTCATCATGTGGTGGTACACAGCAAGTTTCTCATGACCTTCTCTGAAGAGATCATTATTTCATTTAGTCTGCCCTATCATATAGCATTTATTTATTCTTAAGGGTTTTTGTGTTGTTATTTGTTTGAGGACCATAGTTTGAATTCAGGTCTCAGAACTGGGCTTTTTAGAGAACTCCTGAGGACTCCCCACAAGGCTCCTGAGGGCATCTGGGCCTGGAGTCATCACTGATCAGCCCTCCAGAAGCAAATGGAAGGGGCAAGTGTACATCATATGGTTGGGATGCTGAATCAGGTGAATGTCTGTCTAGGGCCTGGCTCACAGGGAAAATGTCTACTGAAGCAGAACTGCATCAGCCTGATCTATCCAACTATTCAGTGAGGGGCCAGGCCCCTGAAGAGAATTAAACTTGAGTGAATGGATATAGTTAATATCCAAGGGTAAGGATGTGGCAACTTCTCAACCTGGAAATCATTTATTACAGGGAGGTACAGGAAGAGACAGCTGAAGTCAGGCTATTATTATTGGCAAATAAGCCTCCATCATTGAAGCTTGCCTGGAAATATAGGAAACAGTTCTTGGATTAGATCTGACTACTGTAAATCAACACAATTGATGTGCTGACTCACTGAGCTGAGGCCTTGAGAGTTACAGTTTTAGGATAATGAGGGTTTGCCACAATAGATCAAATGGACATAAGATGTCCTGATCCACACTTGAGATATTAGATCTAGTTCTGGGACTGAGATACTTGCCCATTTCTCTGGGGAGTGGAATGATCTGACAGTAACTGGAAAACAGTTGAAGCATCACTTCAGTTTGAATCAAAGATGCTCATATTGCCCGCTTCCATTTTATCTTTAATTTCATTTAAAAAAATGGCCATAGAGGTGTCAACCACTCTTACCAAGAATTTGTTATTAGAGATAGGTTATAAGTAAATGTAAAATAAATTGTCACAGAATTGACCATTTTTTTTAAAAAAGCAATCAAGCAAGCAAACAAAAAAACTAAGCTTGAAAGCTAGCCTATAGATGAACAGAGAATGACTTCATAATGAACCTTTTAGGTTTACCCCACCAGGTCATCTCAGTTAAATAACATGGCAACACCTGAATGAGGAGATGTAAGACAGATATGGAAATGAACTGAAATTTCCAAGTGTTGGAGCTCAGATTCTGGATGTGCACATGGGTAGCTTTTTCCTTATCAAAACTATCCCAGGTGTACAATGAATCAAAATGCATTTTGCTATTATATATAACTAATTAAAATAAATTAATTTAAAAAAAACTGTCCCAGTGAAGCCATAACAATTTTTTGGATAAGTATCCATAATTATTCACCTGATTATAACTGTATTTACTTAATTCAACTCCTCGAATCACAATTGGAAAGACCTAGACTTTAAAATATCTTAAAATAGCAATTATACAATAAATTTATCTTAGATGAAATAGCTTATGTTTTGTCGACTATGAGGTATGCATGTTTGTTCTATATTATACTTCACTAATACTACAGTGTGAAACAAATATTATAAGACTATATCATTTCTTATATCATTTTTTTAGATGAACAGAAAAGTATTCTCACCTGTGATGCTGGGGCCACCCTATAACCACACAATGGAAATCCCTGCCACCTTCTTCCTTGTGGGCATTCCAGGCTTGCAGTCTTCACACCTTTGGCTGGCTGTCTCACTGAGTGCCATGTACACCACAGCCCTGGTAGGAAACAGCATCATCATGATGGTAATTTGCATGGATTCCACTCTACGAGAGCCCATGTTTTGCTTCCTGTGTATTCTGGCTGCTGTGGACATCGTCATGGCCTCCTCTGTGGTCCCTAAGATGGTGAGCATCTTCTGCTCAGGACACAGTTCCATCAGCTTCCAGGCCTGTTTCACTCAAATGTACTTTGTCCATGCAGCCACAGCTGTGGAGACAGGGCTGTTGCTGGCCGTGGCTTTTGACCGCTATGTAGCCATCTGCAAGCCCCTACACTACAAGAGCATTCTCACACCCAGAGTGATGCTGGGGATGAGTGTGACCATCACCATCAGAGCTATTATATCCATGACCCCATTGAGTTGGATGATTAGTCATCTACCTTTTTGTGGCTCCCATGTGGTTCCCCATTCCTATTGTGAGCACATGGCTGTGGCCAAGTTAGCATGTGCTGACCCCATGCCCAGCTGTTTCTACAGTTTGATTTGTACCTCCATTATTGTTGGCTCTGATGTAGTCTTCATTGCTGCCTCCTATACCTTAGTTCTCAGGGCAGTGTTTGGTCTCTCCTCAAAGAATGCTCAGTGGAAGGCATTAAGCACATGTGGCTCCCATGTGGGGGTTATGGCTTTGTTCTACCTACCTGGGATGGTATCCATTTATGTAGCCTGGCTAGGACAGGACTCAGTTCCTCTACACACTCAGGTGTTGTTAGCTGACTTGTATTTGGTCATTCCACCCACCTTGAACCCCATCATCTACGGCCTGAGGACAAAACAACTACGGAAGAGAATAATGAGTTTGTTGATGTTCTTCCTCTTTCACCATCCCAGTCAAGGTGAATGACACACAACTGTTCATGCCTTGAGCAATTCATCTTCAAAGATGCTTTAGTAATCTATGGAGGTGAATTGTTTGCTTAGCACCTCAAGAATTGTAAGATGAAGCTGTAAAGAGCATCCTTGCATAGATTTAATTTCTAGTAAGAATATCAATGAAATGTTTTGAGCAACTAATAAATTTCTGATGTTTTTTTAAAAAAGAATATCTATGAATTGTGCTGCTATAAACATTGATATGCCTGTATCACTATATTATGCTTATGTCAGTTCTTTTGGATAAATACCCAGGAGGGGGATAACTGGGTTGTATGGTGGTTCCATTCCTAGTTTTATGAGGAACCTCCATACAGCTTTCCAGTACTAATTTGCCATTCCACTAACAATGTATGAGTGTATCCTTCCCCCACATCTTTGCCAGTACTTATTATTATACATATCCCCAATGAATACCATTCTAACTGAGTGAGATGAAATTTCAATGTAGTTTTTATTTGCATTTCCATGATTGCTAGAAATGTTGAACTTTTTTTTTTTCATTTGTTTGTTGGCTATTTGTATTTCTCCATTTAAGATGTGTCTGTTTAGTCCATTTGCCCATTTCCCTCCCCCGCTTTTTTTGCAGGGGTGGGGTGGGAAGTGGTAATTGAACCCAGGAGCAATTAACCACTGAGCCACATTCTTGGCCCTTTTTATTTTTCATTTTTAGATAAGGTCTCACTTGAATTGCTTAGGGCTCGTTAAATTGCTGAAGATGGATGGCTCTGAACTTGCAATCCTCCTGTTTTGGCATCCTGAATTTCTGGGATCATAGGCATGTATCACCATGCTCCACTATTTTGCTTATTTTTGATTAGATTATTTGCTTCTGGGGAGTTTGTTTTTTGAGTTCTTTGTATATTTTGGATACTAATCCCCTGTGGGAGGAGCAACTGGCAAAAATCTCCCATTTTTTATGCAATCTTTTCATACTTTTTTTTCCTTTTCCATACAGCTTTTTAATTTGATGCTGTCCTGCTTATTGTTTCATAGTTTTATTTCTTGCACTTTAAGGGTCTTGTTAAGAAATTCAGGGCATGTGCCAATATGTTGGAGTGTTAAACCTATATTTTCTTCTAGCAGTTGCAAAGTGTTGGTCTAATTCCAGGGTCTTGATCCACTTTGAGTTGATTTTTGTGCTGGGTGGGATATGGGGATCTAGTTTCATACTTCTCCTTAGGAATATTCATTTTCCTTTAAAAAGGTTGTCTTTTCTCCAATGTATGGTTTTGACACATTTATCAAGTAGCAGGTCACTGCATCTATGTGGATTTGGCTCTGTGTCTTCTATTCCATAGGTCTTCATGTATGTTTTCATACCAATACCATTTCATTTTTGTTTCTATAGCTCTACGGTATAATTTGAGGTATTATTCTGCTTGCTCAGGATTGCTTTGGCTATTTTGGGTCTCTTATTCTTTGAGTTGAATTTTAGGATTGTTTTGTTTTTCTAGTTCTGGGAAGACTGTCATTGAAATCTTGATGGGGATTGCATTGATGTATAATGTATAATGCTTTTGGTAGTATGGTCATTTTGACAATATGAATCTGCCTATCCAAGAACATGGGAGGTCTTTCTATTTTCTAAGGTCTTCTTCAATTTCTTCGTTCAGTGTTTTACGTTTTCATTGTAAAGATCTTTCACCTCCTTGGTGAGATTTATTCCAAGTACTTAATTATTTTTAGATCATTGTGAATTCAATATTGCTGATTTATGGATCCAGCCCAGGTTCCAGTCAATAGATGAATGGGATAAAGATAGCATGTGATAGATCCATAATGGAGTTTTACTCAGCCATAAAGAAGAATGAAATTATGGCATTTGCTTGTAAATGGATGAAACTGGAGTATATCTTGCTAAGTGAAATAAGTCAGATTTGGGAAGTCAAAGGTCAAAGGTTTCCTCTTATGTAGAGAAGCTAGACCAAAATGAGGACAAAAATGGGGGATACCATGATCCTCAAAGGTATATAAGAGGATTAGAATAAGGGATACAAAGGGAAGGAAGAGGGAATGATAAGGAAGTACTAGGGACTGAAATGGAGCAAGTCATGTTCCATGCATATATTATTATGTCAAAATGAACCCCAACATATGTATAACTGTAATGTGCTAATAAAAACATAAAAGGAATGACAATGAAATGATTCTCATTTCTGACACCTGTTTAGATAGGGTTATACAGAGAATATAGATTTGGTATTTTTGTTCCTTTATTTCCTGTTCAATATTTCCAACCTAATATCCTGTGAGTCTTTCTGCTGAAGAAAACAACTTTTTTGCACTCTTCCATCAACACCTATCTCATTTTCTTTTTCTTTTTTAATAGTATTTAAAAATTTTTTTAAAATAAAAGTGTAATGTATTACAATTCTTATTACATGTATGCAGCACAATTTTTCATATCTCTGGTCATATATAAAGTATGTTGAACCCAATTCATGTCTTCATACATGTACTTTGGATGATGATGTCTATCACATTCCACCATCCTTGATAATCCCTTTCCATTTCCCTTTCCCTCATTTGACAAAATATAGCACTCTTTCATGTTCAAAACACTAGAAAAACTAGAATAAGAGGAACATATCTCAACATCATAAAGGCTATCTGTGCTAAGCCTCAGGCCAACATCATTCTAAATGGAGAAAAGTTAAAGGCCTTCCCTCTAAAAACTGGAACAAGACAGGGATGCTCTCTTTCACCACTTTTATTTAACATAGTTCTTGAAACACTGGCCAGAGCAATTAGATAGACGAAAGAAATTAAAGGATATGTATAGGAAAAGAAGAACTTAAATTAGCATTATTTGCTGATGATATGATTCTATACCTAGAAGACCCCCAAACCTGTCTCATTTTCTTAGAATTGTTTCAGCCTTCATGTTATATGGAAGAAGCTGTTACTCTCTGGCCCTAACTTGGGTCATGTGTTCACATGCAGAGAGGAGTCCCTTTCTAGTCTGAGTGAATTCTGGTTTATCTGAGGGTTATAATCTTGAGATAAAAAATGGTGGCAATTCTTCAACATAGAAACTTGGAAAAAGAAATCTGAACCATAGGAAGAACATCCAATTACCAGTATAGGATGCAAAGAATGTTTATTTTGCTGTTCTCTGGTTCCAGTTCACTTTGGACACCAAGGTACACCTCTGTTATTAACTTCTGTAAGAGCTCTACATCCTTTCAGACTTTTGTCAGTACACTGAATTTAGTGTGCTGACTTTCAACATTTTGTTCTTAAACAATGGTAGCCATGTCAATGTGATTTTTGGTTTAGGGCATACTTCATTTTTCTTTCTAGTCCTTGTCTGGTTTAAGGACAGAAGAGAGGGATAAAATATAAGCGAGGGCTTTGTTTTGATGGGAACCTCTCAGGATCTTTCTGGGATGAAAAGATTAATTGACATCCATATAGAAAAAGAAACTGAAATGTCACTATTTGTTTTTGCTTTTATTTCATTCTATATTCTCCTTTAAGAAAGTCTTAAACTGTGTACTCAATATTAAAAGAAAAAGAGCTTTGATGAATTATGAGTTCTGGGAGTTTTTTGGTGGAGATTTTTGGTCTTCTAAATATAGAATCATACCCTTGCAAACAAAGTTAGTTTGAGTTATTCTTTCCCTATTTGTACCCCTTTAATTTCTTTCTATTGCCTAATTACTCTGACTAGAGTTTCAAGGACTATGTTGAATAGAAGTGGTGAAAAAGGGCATTCTTGTTTTATTCTTGTTTTAGAGGGAATGTTTTCAGTTTTTCTCCATTTGGAATAATGTTGGCAGTGGGTTTGTCACATAGCTTCTACAATGTTGAGGTATGCTTATTCTATCTCTAGTTATTCCATTGTTCTAAACATGAATGGATGTTGTATTTTGTCAAATGTTTTTTCTGCATCAGTTGAAATAGTCATGTGGTTCCTGTCTTTAAGTGTGTTTATATGATGTTCTACATTTATTCATTTTTATATGTTGAACCAACCATGCATCCCTGGGATGAAACCCACTTGATTGTGGTGCTGTATCTTTTTTTTGGTACTGAATATTGAACCCAGGGGCACTTAATCACTGAGCCACATCCCTAGCTCATTTTTTATATTTTGTTTATGGCCAGGGTTTAGCTGAGTTGCTTAGGCCCTCACTAATTTGATGAGGCTGACTTTAAACTCATGATTTTCCTCCCTCAGCATCCCAAGCTGCTAGTATTACAGGCATGCGCCACCATACCTGGCTGCAGAGTCTTTTTAATGTGTTTTTGTATGCGATTTTAGATAGGGCATTAATTTCCAGGATATACAAAGAACTCAAAAAACTTAACACCGAAAAAACCCCCCAAATAATCCAATCAATAAATGGGCAAAGAATTGAATAGACATTTCTCAAATAAGAAAAATGATAGATCAACAAATATATGAAAAAATGTTCAACACCTCTAGCAATCAGAGAAATGCAAATTAAAACTACATTGAGATTCTATCTCACTCCAGTCAGAATGGCAATTATCAAGAATACAAGTAAGGGCTGGAGTTCTAGCTCAGTGGTAGAGAACTTACCCAGCACAGGTGAGGCACTAGGTTTGATCATCAGCACCACATAGATACAATACCTTTATTTTATTTATGTGTTTTTATCTACAATTAAAAAAATTCAAAAAGAAAAAAGAAGACATAACAACCAATGTTGGTGAGAATGTGGAGAAAAGGGAACACTCATATTTTGCTGGTGGGACAGCAAATTGATGCAGCCACTCTGGAAAGCAGTATGGAGATTTCTCCCCAAAACTAGGAATGGAACCATCATTTGACCCAGTTATCCCACTCCTTGGCATAAATTAAAAAATTAAAATCAGCCTACTACCGAAGAAGAGCCACACTGATGTCTTATAGCAGCACAATTCCCAATAGCTAAGCTATGGAACCAACCTACATGCCTATCAACAGATGAATGGATAAAAAAATTGTGGGATATATATATGCAGTGGAATATTACTCAAACATAAAGAAGAATGACTTTGTGACATTTGCCAGTAAATGGATGATCTGGAAAATATCATTCTAAGCGATATAAGCCAATCCCCCAAAACCAAAGGCCAAATATTTTCACTGATATGTCGAAGTTAAACCACAATAAAGGAGGAACAGGAAGAAGACTATTCTGTAGATGAGACAAAGGGAATGAAAGGAGGGAGGAGGAGAAGGAGGAAGGGAATAGGAAAGATAGGAAAATTATATTCAACTTATTCTATATACACATGAAACTACCTAAGTGAACCCCACCATCATGCCTGCCTGCACAAGTTGGGTTCTAATTAGAATAAGATATATCCTATGCTTGTATAATTTTATTAAAATGGATTCTACTATCATGTATAACTAAGAAGAATCAATAAAATTAAAAAGAAAAGATCTTATTTGTAAGAGACACATATATTTGATGAGGGCACATTTGAAAAATCTTAATAGAACATAACTTTCTGATAGTGCCCAAATTAAAAGTACAAGGAGAAACTGCATTGCTATGAGTGTTCTCTGAAATCTTAAGGGTCGCTTTCCACTGCTGGAAACTGTTAACTCCTAGAGAGTGCTGAAGATTTAATGAGATGATGATGAAAAAGAGATAACACAACATCTGACACACTGTATATACATAAAAACATCCCCAACACATTCCTAATTCCATGTTTGAATGATATTTCTAGATCCCGTATAAAGTAGTATTAATATAACTTTGAAATATATCTTCTGATTAACTACTTAGCATCCATACCTTTTGCTAACTTTGAACTTTTTTTTAATTCTGTTCCCATTTTTATTAGAAAATAATTGAGCACCAAAATATAAGGAACATTAAAAAAGACTTGTTTATTTACCAAGAATGTTTTCTACTTTTGAATGCCTAGCAGAGTAGGCATCAACCTCTTGAGAACCTGACAAAAGTGAAAATAGCAGCACAAGAGAATGAATTAATAATATGTCTTAAACACTTATAGATAATATTTTCACACAAGAAACTCAAAGCTTCAGAAGTGAAATGGTTAAAAAGCATAAGTTATAAAAATAATTGATCAAACTTAATGTAAATTTAATTAGTCAAAATAATATCTTGGGATTACATGATGAATTATATTTTGATAAGTGAGTAATGGAACTTAAAATTTCATAAGGCACATTGAAGATAGAATATTAGAAACACCTACACTGGAAAACTAAGAGGTGACAGGAAGAAAAATAGACAAATGGCATTACATAAAGTGTAAGTCATTTTATGTAACAAAGGACACAACAGAGTAAAGGCCACTTACAGAACAGAAGAAAATATTTCCTGATCTTATATTTTATAAGGCTCACCTGTCCAGTAAGTAAAATACTTCTACAACTCAACAAAAGTCTAATACACCAATTAAAATTTGGACAAAGGACTTTACAATTCTCTAAAGGTGGTATGGAAATGACCAACTAACATATGCAAAGAAGCTTTAAACACTGATCAACAGAGAATTAAAAATCAAAACAATATTGAGATAATACTTCATACTCATTAGGGTGACAACTATCAAAATCAAAACAAAATAGAGTAATACTGTTGGCCAGGATGTGGAGAAACTAAATTCCTTGTGAATTGTTGATTTTTAGGTGTAAAATTATGTAACCACTGATAAAGAATATGGATTTTCCTCAACACACACACACATACACACACACAAAACAAAAACAAAAAAACCCCCACAACCGAATTAATAAATGGGCTAAGGAGCTGAACAGACACTTCTTAGAAGAAGATATACAATTGATCAACAAATATATGAAAAAGTGTTCAACATCTCTAGTAATTAGAGTAGTTTTGATTTGCATTTCTCTAAGATTTCCTCTTGTGCCAGTCAGAATGGCAGTTATCATGAATATAAACATCAGTAAGGGTTGGCGAGGATGTAGGGAAAAAGCACACTCATACACTGCTGGTGGAACTGAAAATTGGTCACAACCACTCTAGAAAGCAGTATGGAGATTCCTTAGAAAACTTGGAATGGAACCATCATTTGACCCAGGTATCCCACCCACCCCTGACTCTATACCCAAAGGACTTAAAATCAGCATACTATAGTAATACAGCCACATCAATGTTTAGAGCAGCTCAGTTCACAACAGCTAAACTGTGGAAGCAACCTAGATGCCCTTCATTAGATGAATGGGTAAAGAAACTGTGGTATATAAACACAATCGACTGTTATTCAACACTAAAAGAATAAAATTATGGTATCAGCAGGTAAATGGACGGAGTTGGAGAATATCATGCTAAGTGAAGTATGTGAATCCCCCAAAACCCAAAGGCCAAAAATTCTTTCTGATAAGTGACTGCTGATCTATAATGGGGTGGGGGGATGAGATAAATGGAGGAACTTTGGGCAAAGGGGAGGGACGGGTGGAGAGGGGGCATGGGGTCAGGAAAGACTGTGGAATGAGATGGACATTACCCTAAGTACATGTATGACTGCACATATGGTGCGATGCTACATTGTGTACAAACAGAGAAATGAAAAGTTGTGCTTCATTTGTGTGCAATGAATCAAAGTGCATTCTGTTGTCATATAAATATATGACATTCTGTTGTCATATATACCTAATTTATATTAATTAATTAATTAATAAAACAAGGGACTTTTGTATGATGCTGCTATCTCACTTCAAGGTATATATCCAAGGAATTGATATGAGGTGCTCCTAGACTTATTTTTTTTTTTTTGCATACTAATGTTTACAGTAGCAATTAGGAATGTGAGTATACAAAAAAGTGAAATGCATTATGATTGATAGAAGTTCACCATAGCTAATAAGATTCAAACTCTATGTACCAGTATTTGTTAGAACATGCAGATGTATTGACAGCTATATCAGAGGGTTGTGAAAATTGAATGAGATCTTTTGGAAAGCATCTGAAGGGGTTCCTGGTGGGCTTTCACAGATCTAACCAATCTTGGACCTTTTGCTTTCCTTCTGGGAAATTCCTTGTAGAAAACTCTACACACTTAGTGTAATGGTTAGATATCCTCTGGAGGCTTGAAAAAATAAAGACATCTTAGACACTAACAATCTAACTCCTCCTGCATTCTTAAAAACTCCAGGGGCAGAGCAGAGAGAAAATCTAGTCTCTGGAGAAGTTACACAGTTTGACTGCTAGGCAGAAACCAAAGGAAGATGGGTGCCCATGGGAAATGACAGGTGATAAATTGTCTAACAGAGAATGGAGGCTCCCAGCCAGAGGTCTTTGAAAAGGACAATAGTAACCATGTGTATACATTGTTATCTTTGATCCCCTGGGTTCTAACTGCTCCTCCTAAAGGGTCCTGTATAAATCCTCCTGTTGGGTGAAAGGAATGTGGACTCTCAGGCATAGGTCACCAGAGAAAGTTGAATAGAGAAAACTCCAGGGATGTGGATATCTAACCAGTGGACACCAGGGTTGGGTTGATGGAATGTCAAGGCCAGGGTCACCCTGGAAATGAGGATTCATGTCCTCGACACAACCATAGACTACTGTCCAGCCTGGAGGCTGCTGCTGATACCAAGAGATTCTTCTGGAAATGATGGGCAGATGGAGGAGGTGGGATAGGAAACAGGAACATAAGACAACTTTGGTTGAAAGCAGAGAGGAGATGGGGTAAGTTCAAAATTGAGGTGGAAAAGCAACTTTCAGGATCAAGAAGAGTTATGAGAAATGCAATCAAGTTTAAACCGACTGGGAGCATTTTTTAGTTGGAGAGGAGAGGTACTCTGAGTCCACAGGGCTATCGTAAAAAGAAAGGCTCCTTTCAAATGAGTTATGTAATATTTTTACCTTTAAGAAATTTTTGAATTATGAGATTCCCATCCTTTAACTGGGAGTGAAAACCTCACATATCCTGTGATTTGGTTGCTTATTGTTGAGTGACTTATTTTGGTTGCTTATGTTGATTGACCCTCTGGGTCTGCATGTGGGTGTCTATGTAGGATTGAAGACACAGGTAGGAGCATGACTGGAAATCTGACTTAGGAGATGTTGTCCAAAGCTTGCTAGAAAGTGTGACCTCAGCAACCCGGAAGCTTGAATCTTGACCTGGGTAGTGGCTATGTGGCTATGTTTGTATGTTCACATTATAAAGTTTTTTAAAATCATTTTACTTATGTATTTTGGTATCAGGGATTGAACCCAGTGGTGCTTACCCACTGAGGCACATATATCCCCAGCACTTTTTTTATGTTTTAATTAGAGACAGGTTCTTGCTAAGTTGCATAGGGCCTCGCTAGGTTGCTGAGGCTGGCTTTGAACTTGTGATTCTCTTGCCTTAGCCTCTCAAGCCTCTGAAATCACAGGTATATACCACAAATCCAGTTCACATTATAAAATTTATTATGCTGTTGATCTTTAACTTCTGCATCTTACAATATGTATGGCATACTTCAATCTAAGAGCTAACCAAAATATAAGGGAGCACTTGGGAATGCTAAAAGAAGTCAGTGGATAGGTAACAGATTTTTGTGGAGATCATTGTTGATCTTAGCAAGTAAATTTTCAGGGGCAATACATTGAGTGCAATAAAATTTTTAAAAAAGGAAACTGAACAAACCAATGTCCTGTTCTCTGAAGAGAGCAATATCATATGTAGACCTCTGGAATAGCTGACTAAGAAGAAAAGTAAATGAAGGAAAAAAAAACCCTATGAAGATCATCAAAGATATGCCCAGTTAGAAGTCTCTAGGGCTGGAGAGAGAATGGATGGGGCAGGGAATAAACTGAGGCTGCCATCAGAAGAAAAGTATCTACACAGGGCCTTGGAGGGGATGTCCTGGATCGAAGGTGAATGGAGGAGTAGGCATTCTGAATCCTCTGCTTTTCTCCAGCTGTTCAGGCAGTGAGGCTCAGCTCTAAACTTGTGTCATCAGGCCATGTGTAGCAGGCTTAGGGATACCCAGACATTTTTCCACTTTTACCTCCTACTTTATAAGCTTTCCCTTGTCTTCTGATTTATCACCAAACACATCTTACCCTATGGTTACCCACAGCAAGGTTCTTATGATCTGTGACACAAGGACCATCATTCCATTGTGTCTGTCCCATTATATATCATTTCTTATGTATAGGCCTTTTCTTTTAGTGGCTGTTTAGTTGTTTGTTTCAGTGAAGACAACAGAGTGGAATCGGTTCTCAGATATTTGTGTACTTAGGGAACTCATGAGGACTCCTCACAGGCTGCTGAGGGCACTTGGGTATGGAGTTGTCACTGATAAGCTCTTTAGGAGGAAAATGAAGGCAAGTATATGCCCTATGGTTAGAATGCAGAACCAGGGGAATTGTTGTCTAATGTCTGGTAACAGAGAAAATATCTACTGCAGGAGATGAGAATGTGATCCCAGAATTCCATCCATCTATCTAACTGTTCAGGGAGCGGCCAGGCCCCTGAAGAGAGTATAGGAAGGATTAAGTAGCAACAGGATTCAAGGGTAAGGACATGGCAGTTTCTCAACCTGGAAACCCTTCATTGAGGGAAAGACACAGGAAGTGATAGTTAATGTCAGATTAGTCCTGAGCCTTGGCTAATAAGCCTCCTTCATTGAAGCTTGCCTGGAATCCTAGGAAACAGTTCTTGGGTTGTATGACTACTGATAAGTCAAAACAATTGGTGTGCTGACCCACAGGGCTGAGTCCTTGAGAGATTAATAATAGGGCAATAAAGGTTTGAGGTGGGAGTCCAAAAGTACTTACAATTTGGTCTGGTCCACAATTAGAACCTCAAATCCAAGTCTGTGATCAAATCATGCATCCTTTCCTTAGGAAATAGAATGATCTGAGAACAACAGGAAAAGCCATTTTTACTTCATTTCATTTTATTTTTGGGATCTGAGGATTGAACCCAGGGCCTTGTATATGCTAGGCAAACCATACCCACAGCCAGTAGAAACAGTTACAGTAGCAATTTGCCTGGATAAAGGATGCCTATCATATCCACTTCCACTCCACCTTTAATGAATTCATTTCAGCAATTTTGTTATATGGCAGTAAAGGTGTTAACCACTCAGACTTTATTATTAGAGATGGGTTCTAGGTAAATATAGAAGAAACCTTTTCATTGAAGTAACAATGGAAAGAAAATGCAAACAAACAAAACAAATATCCTAAATTTGAGTAACATTCTCATAATGGAACAGAATGAGCTCCACATAATTGGTATCTAGATCGTAAGAACCTTATTGTATATAACCACTCAGGGGTGAGAGATCTTCAGTGCTAGAGCATGGGAGGACAAGAGAAAAGCTTCAGCCAATTCAGGTGGAGTTGGTTTGCATATGTTTTGTTTTCTTTTTTAATTTGACCCTGAGTCACACTTAGTTATTTATTTATGCTATTTGGAGCGACCCTGACCTATAGGATTATGTAGGGAAAATAATATCAGCTTTATTAGCTACCATCTATTGAACACTTATGTACCAAGCACTTTTACATAGCATCTCCTATAAATCTCAAAACATCTCTTTGATGGAGAAACTAGTCTCTCCAACTTACCAAGGGGCAATCTAAAGGTTGGATTATTTATGTATTTTGACCTAGACAAATGTTTAGCAAATGACAGAGTATGGTTTTCAGTCTGGGGACTATGACTCTAGAAGAATGCTCTAATTCCTTCTCTTTTTCTGGTTCAATCATTCCTTCAAGAATGATGTAGGTACAACAGCACATTATGAGTTGGCCATTAGAAATGTAAATAATTTTTATGCTGCAATCTAAGAGGTAGAATAAGGGTTCCTAGAAGATCAGCCCACATCTCCCAGGACAGAGTGATGCCACTGAATGAAGAAGAGCCCTTGGAAGGATTGTTCACTTATCATGGTGCTAGCACATAGCATCTTCTGTAAAACATGTCTTACTTTCTTTTATTGGGTATTTTATTTTATTTGTATTGGTTCTACTATCATGTATAAGTAAAAAGAATTTTTTGACATAATTATAAAAGCATGCAATATAATTTGTTTTAATTCAGTCCCCAGTACTTCCCCTTCTCTTCTCTTCCTCTCACTCCCTGTTCCCTTACTTCTAATTTGCCAATCTTTCTGATATTTACTTATAGGTATTTTTTAAAATTAGTGTCTTGTGGATGTACATAATGGTGAGATTTGCTGTGGTATATTTCATATAGGTATATAGGACATTTGGGTCAGATTCATTCCACTATCTCTCCCAATCCCATACCTTCTATCTTTCCTTTATTCCCCTTTGTCTATTCTCCACTAATCTTTTTTCTGTTCTCCCCCCTCCCCAGCTTATTTTGGATTAGCTTCCACATATCAGAGAAAACATTCTACCTGTGGCTTTGGGGGACTGGCTTATTTCACTTCGCAGTTCCATCCATTTGTCATAGATCATAGAGTTGTTATTCTTTATGGCTGAGTAATAGTCTATTAAGTGTATATATATATATATATATATATATATCACAATTTCTTTATCCATTCATCTGTTGAAGGGCATCTAGGTGGGTTCCATAGCTTAGCTATTGTGAATTTTGCTGCTATAAACATTGCCTACTCTCTAAAGCATATAGCATCTTGTTGTCCAGAATGATTTGGCAGTTCATCATTATCAATTGGTTAATTTATTGAAGAATCAAGAAAACTTATGGGAGGGTTCATCTATGAGTTGGTACTAAGGAATTATTTTTTAGTTTTTTAATCTATTAATTGAAACTACCTTGAAGGTATCCAAGCTAAATTTAGGGAAAATAGGGGTTATAAATATTTCCAGACATTTTGTTATCCCCTGTGGAAATTCATGTTTTTCTCTAGTGATCTTATTTTGACTGAATTCATTAATGAATTTCTTCAATCACAAGAATGATTGGTTGAGGTTTTGCCTTGTTTCTATACAGGACACAAAATGTAACATTTGATTTTAAGAAGTTGATCAAGAATGATTGTTAGTACCTAAGCGTAAGAGATGAAAGAAAAACTTCTTGGATTTATTAATTCCGAGGAAATGATAAGAATACACACATACTTATAATAGTGTATTTTGTACCACAGCTCAGGGTTACATATTTGGCATAAGGTAACCAGCAAGACCTACATACTTGAATGCATACATAACCATAGGTAGATAATTGTAGTTGTCAGTTTAGGGAAAATAGGGGTCAGCATGTGAGATTTCAGTAAGGCCCAGAGGAAATGTACCTAAATTCACCTGAACATGGAATGGCGAGAGAACAGACATGACTTCTCAAGGGTGGTATCCCAAGAGCTGATCTTTGAACAATGAATAGAAATTAGTAGGGGACGAACATTGAGGAGGACAGAAAGTGGAGTAGGATAACATTATCATATGTCAGTTTTCTGATCCTGAGATTACCATCCAGCTGACAATAGTCACAGGGTTTATCATTGCTACAGACAGGTACAAATTTTATAGGTCTACATCTTTTCTTATCCCACTTTCTATATTAACAGGAAAGCATTCTCATCTGTGATGCTGGGGCCACACTACAACCACACAATGGAAACCCCTGCCACCTTCTTCCTTGTGGGCATTCCAGGCTTGCAGTCTTCACACCTTTGGCTGGCTGTCTCACTGAGTGCCATGTACACCACAGCCCTGGTAGGAAACAGCATCATCATGGTGGTAATTTGCATGGATTCCACTCTACGAGAGCCCATGTTTTGCTTCCTATGTGTTCTGGCTGCTGTGGACATCATCATGGCCTCCTCTGTGGTCCCTAAGATGGTGAGCATCTTCTCCTCAGGACACAGCTCCATCAGCTTCCAGGCCTGTTTCACTCAGATGTACTTTGTCCATGCAGCCACAGCTGTGGAGACAGGGCTGCTGCTGGCCATGGCTTTTGACCGCTATGTAGCCATCTGCAAGCCCCTACACTACAAGAGCATTCTCACACCCAGAGTGATGCTAGGGATGAGTGTGACCATCACCATCAGGGCTGTCATATTCATGACCCCATTGAGTTGGATGATTAGTCATCTACCTTTTTGTGGCTCCCATGTGGTTCCCCATTCCTATTGTGAGCACATGGCTGTGGCCAAGTCAGCATGTGCTGACCCCATGCCCAGCTGTCTCTACAGTTTAATTGGTTCTTCCATTATTGTAGGCTCTGATGTAGTCTTAATTGCTGCCTCTTATATCCTGATTCTCAGGGCAGTATTTGGTCTCTCTTCAAAGAATGCTCAGTGGAAGGCATTAAGTACATGTGGCTCCCATGTTGGGGTCATGGCTTTGTACTATCTACCTGGGATGGCATCCATTTATGTAGCCTGGTTAGGACAGAACTCAGTCCCTCTGCACACTCAGGTGTTGTTAGCAGACTTGTATTTGGTCATTCCTCCCACTTTGAACCCTATCATCTATGGCCTGAGAACCAAAAAAATGCGCAAGAGAATATGGGGTTTGCTGATCTGTTGTGTGTTGGAACACACTTGTGAGTGTTCATGAACACTAAACTCTTCAGATCGTGAACATTCCAGCCAACTTCAAAGGTATCTTAGTGATCTATGAGATAGATTTTTTTTTAACCTATACCCCAGGAATTCTAAGATGAAGTCATAAAGAGCATCCTTTCAAAGCTTTCAATTTCTAATAAGAATGTTAATGGAATAATTCTGATTGTCTGACAACATTTTTATTAGTATTTATTAGGGACCAATTTGAACATAGAAAATATATTTTTGATTTTTTTTTTCTTTAGCTTCTGACCTGTAGTTTTAACCTAATATCTCAAGAGTTCCCTTGCTGAAGGAAAAAAAAAAAAACTATTTAAAAAACTTCCCCCTATCCTCCTCTGATTTTCTCAGAATTGTTTCTTCCCCATATGATTACATGGAGGATGCTCTTACTATGTGACTCTTTCCTTTGGTCCATTAATGATCCACTCATTTGGGTCATGTGCTCACACCTAAACCAGTGTCTTCCAACCCCAATGGATTCCAGTTTATCCGAGGACATACAAACTTGAGATCAAAGATGGTGGCAATTTTTCAACACTTGAACTTGGAAAGAGGAGAAAGAATCATAGCCAATTATCAATATATGATGCAGATAACATTTTTCTGGCTTTTCACCTCCGACACCAAGATAGATCCTTATTCTGCTCTTTGTCACTCAACTTTAAGACATAGAAAAGAGGGACCAAATATAACTTAGGTGTTTCTTCCTGTGGTACATCTCAGGATCTTTCTTTCACGATATAGAAAAAGACATTGAAATATCACCATTCTTTTGTAGGTCCCTGCATACTTACATGGGTTTTGTTTTATATTTTTCTTTCAGAAAGTCTTAAAACTAGTTATCAACTCCATGAAAAGAAAAAAGATCTCATACATAGGAGACATATATTTTTGATTAGGGTACATTTGAATATCAATTTAAATATAAATTCTTAATAGTGGTAAAATTGACAATATAAGGAGAAACCATCACATGTTATCAGATCCAGCAGTGGTGCATGCTCGCCAGGAGCATTTGGCTATGAGGAAAGGCAGTATCAGCACCTGCCTTCATTCCCATCTGGAACAGCTGGCCATGCCGCTTGTTGTAGGAAACAAGTGTCTTCATGTATCAGATCTTGAAAGAATCACCCTTCCCTCATCCAGAGTTGAACCATTTGGTTCTAGGGTTATAGTTGCTCTGCTGGGTGATTCTGGGTTCATGAGGCTTCAGGCCCCTGTGCTGGTTGGTGAAATATCTATGGGGTTCCAAATCTGGGGTTATTCAGATGTTTCTGACCACAGGACAGTATGAATTATTCCCTTTTCAGGCTGGTGCTGAGTTACAGCATCCTGAGGTATGAGGATTTGAAGGAAGAAAACATTAGTCCCTTCCCCAAAGTAAATCTATTATGAGGACCCCACTTAGCTTCCTTATGTAGGCTATAAGCCTGTGAGGTCATGGAACTCTCTGGTAGCTATGATTGCCAACATACTGATGGAGTTTCTGATGGATCTTTCAATTCACCCTTTTCTCTGCAAACAGTAGCTCCCTAATTATTGTGCTTTGTTCCTTGTTTCTATGCTGCCATTCCAGATATCTGATTCTTATAGGGTTTCAGACTTTCCCTTGCTCAGTTGTAGCATTCTCTGTTGTTCATTAATTTTAATATTGCAATTACACACCTGTTTATTTGGTTATTCTTTGATGTGGAGGAGGTGATCTGTAGGCAACTTTATTCAATTTTCTTGGAATTACTCTAAACTAAAATTTTATAAGCAGATAAGTTATTTATAAGTTTAATAATACAGAAAATAGTCATTAAACACAGAATATTTTACCTGTTCTCCTGTCATGAGAATTTTTTAGATATGACATCAAAAGCACAGTAAACAAAGGCAAAATATGCATGAAACATAACTGATGGTGTGTAACAAAGTACCCAACCAAGTAAAGAACAAGCTGCAGAATGGAAGAAAATATTTGCGTATCATATTTATTAAGGGTGTCCTATTTAGTAATTTTAGAACACCTACAGCTCAACAAAAAATCAAAGACCCCAATAAAAACTGGGCAAAGGGCTTAGTATTTCTGTAAAGATGATATGTAATGGATAAAAGATGTTTTATATCATCAATATTAAGGGAAGGAAAATTAGAAGTAGGTATTACCTCATGACCACTAGAGTAACACCTATAAAAAATAAAATAGAGGCGGCCTGAACCTGAATCCTGGTCCCTGGCCTGCTTCCAGTATGAGTTTTGTCACCCACTCCACTCCCTGCTCCACAAATTACTGGTCTCTGGCTCCATCTGGTCACCTCGTCATCAGGTCTGGCCTGGCAGTAGCACAGCCAGAGTCTATGCAGGCTCTGGAGGCTTGGGTTCAGGGATTTTGGCTTGCTTCCCATTCTTCCTAGTTTCCAGGGAGGCTGGGGTTCCAATTTCCTTGTGATGGGGATGACCAAGGGTCTGGCAGAAATGGGAAGCATTCAGAGTATGGAGACCATGCAAGACCTGCCCTCCTACCTGGATAGAGTGAGGATCCTAGAAAGAAAACTCTGGGAACATCTGGAGAAGGCGCCCCAAGTAAAAGACTGGGTGCGTTACTACAAGATCATCAAGGAGCTTCAGGCTCAGATCTTGGCAAACTTTGTGGACAATACCTGAATTACTCTGCAGATTGGCAATTTTCATCTTGCTGTTGAGGACATTAGAGTCAATTATGAGACAGAGATGGCCATGTGCCAGTTGATAGACAGTGACATCCAGGGGCTCCTCAAGGTCATTGAAGACACCAGTATCACTTGACTTCAACTAGAGAGGAAACTGAGGCTCTAAAAGAGGAGGAGTTTTTTATGAAGAAGAACCACGAGGAGGCATGGTCTTCAAGGTTACATTGCCAGCTGTGGATTGACCACAAGGTGAATGCCCCCAGATCTTAGGACCTTAGCAAGATCATGACAGACATCCAGGCCCAGTATGATGAACTGGCTCAGAAGAACTGAGAGGAGCTGAACAAGTACTGGTTCCAGGAGATCAAGGAGAGCACCACAGTGGTCACTTTGCAGTGTGCTGAGATTGGAGCTGGTGAAATAATGCTCACAGAGCTGAGATGCCCAGCCCAGTCCTTGGAGATCCACCTGGATGCCATGAGAAATCTGAAGTCCAGTTCAGAGAACAGTCTGAGGGGCATGTAAACTTCCTACACCTTCTGTATAGAATAACGTAATGGGGTCTTGCTGCATCTGGAATCAGAGCTGGCATAGATACAGGCAAAAAGGCAGACCAGACCCAGGACATACAAAACTCTGGTGAACATCAAGGTTAGTCTGGAGGCTGATGTTGCCCCTTCCCACTGCTTGCTGGAAGTCAGGAAGGACTTCAGTATCAATGATGGCCTACACAGCAGCAACTCTATGCGAAATATTAAAAGGACTGCCACCTGTGGGATTGTAGACCCCACAATGGTGTCTGAGACCAATGATTCAAAGTACTGTGTCACTGAGGAAGCAAAAGCAGGGAACCCTTGGGGAATAGGAGACAAAACATGGCCAGAGGTCACCAGAGAAAACAGTAAAAACTGTTAGCAAAGATATAGATAAATTGAAACCCTTGTATAGTGTCAACGCAGATATAATATGGTGTTACCACTGGTAAAGAATGTGAAGGTTCCTCAAAAAATAAAAAAATAGAACTACAATATGATGCATGAATCTCACTCAAGGATATATATATTCAAAGGATTCAATCAGGATCTTCAAGACATACTCATTTTCACAGTAGCAATTAAGTACAAGAGTTGTACAAAACAGTGAAATTTGTCATGATAGAATGTGAATCTTGATTCTCTGCCTTGCTAGCTATGTGACCTTCTATGTACCTCACATTCATCTATGAAATGTAGATGTACTGATGGCTCACATCAGAGGACTATGAAATCTGAATGAGAACAATCTATGAGAAGCATATAGCAGACTTAAACAAACATAACCAACGTTGGACCTTTTATTTTCCTTTCAGGATGCACTGTATATCATTACTCTGATATTTAATTATTCTCTGAGGACTTGATGAAATAAAGACTCTTCAATCCCTAAGCATCTTCTGCAAGCCCTAGAGGCAGGGTACAGGGATATACTAGTCTCAGGAGTCAGTGTTTGGTTGCTCAGCGGAGGTAAAGGAAAAATGGGTATAGAGGGAATAGGTGGAATAACCGAGTATCTAGCAGGGAAAGAAGGTTTCCGGGGGGGGTGGGGAATCTATAAAGGACAATAATCATCATGACTCTGCATTGTCATCTTGATCTCCTTGGCTTGCTCTTCCCCTTCTGGAGGCGCCTTGTATAAATCCTCCCTCTATTGGGTGTCAGAAATGTGGACTACCAGACATAGACCACCAGAGAAAGTTGAATAGAGAAAACCTCAGGGATGTGCATGATTGACCTGGGGACTGAAGGTTGGGTTGATGGAGTCTTAAGGCCAAGGTTACCCTAGAAAGGAGGATTCAAGTGGAGAACACAATTATAGACTACTCTCCAGGTCTGGAGAATACTTCCAACATCAAGAGATTCTTTTGGAAATGATGAGAGGATGAAGGATGAAGAATGTGGGAGAGGGGACAGGAACATAGGACAACTTTGGTTGAAAGCAGAGACAATATGAGGTAAGTCTAAACTTGGGATGGTGGACAGACATTTTTTAGGACTCAGGATGAACTTTGAGAAAAGCAACCAAGGTTAGGGATAATTGCGAGCTCACTGGGATGAAGAGTAGAGGTTCAGGGTTATATAAACAGAAAGACTCCATTAAAATGAATTATGCATTAGTATTTCAACTTTAAAGAAAATTTTGAGTCATGAATATCCCATCCTTAAAATAGGAATGAAAATCTAATATATCCTATGAGTTCCTATTGATTTAAATGACTTCTCTAAGCTAGATTTTAATGATCCTCTGGGTCTTCATGTGAGTATCTCTTTAGGGTTGAAGTAAGAGGTGAAAACAGAGCTGGAAATGTGCTTAGGAGACTAAGGTTGGCCAGAGCTTTCTGAAAAGAGAGACCTCAACAACCAGGAAGCATTGTGTCTGAATCTTGATCCGGGCAGTGGCTCGGCAAGTGTGTTCATATGTTTACATTATGATGTTTTATCATGTTGTATACCTTTAATTTCTGCATCTAAAAGTATGCATGCCATGCTTCAAAGAGTTGACCAAATTATAAGGGAACACTCAGTGATGCTAAAAGAAACTACTAGACTGGCAACAGATCTTTGATGGAGCTCACTGCTGTGAGATCTTATAAGATTTTCAGTGGAAATAGATTGGGTAAAATAAAAGAAATTTACTTTAATTCTTTAAGGAGAATTAAGACATTGGTGAACCTCTAGCAGTGCTGATGAAGATCAAAAGTATACAAAGAGGGAAAAAAAAAAACACTCCAAAGATCATAAAAGGAATGTCCACTGGATATGGCTGGAGAGAGGAAGGATGGGGTGGGGCATAAACTGTGGCTGCCCTCAGAAGAAAGGTGTGTTTACACAGAGCATCCAGGAGGGGAGGACCTGGATCAGAGGTGGGTGGAGAAGTAGGCATTCTGAATCCTCTGCTCTTCTCCAGCTGTTCAGGCAGTGAGGCTCAGCTCTAAATTTGTGGCATTCATCATTCACATAGCAGTCTTAAGGACATCCAGATATTTTTTTCCTACTTGTCACCAGTATTCTTCTTTCAAAGCTTTCCCCTGTCTTCTGATCTATCACTGAAAGCATCTCATCATGTGGTGGTACACAGCAAGTTTCTCATGACCTTCTCTGAAGAGATCATTATTTCATTTAGTCTGCCCTATCATATAGCATTTATTTATTCTTAAGGGTTTTTGTGTTGTTATTTGTTTAAGTGAGGACCATAGTTTGAATTCAGGTCTCAGACATTGGGCTTTTTTGAGAACTCCTGAGGCCGCCCCACAAGGCTCCTGAGGGCATCTGGGCCTGGAGTCATCACTGATCAGCCCTCCAGAAGCAAATGGAAAGGGCAAGTGTATACCATATGGCTGGGATGCTGAGTCAGGTGAATGTCTCTCTAGGGCCTGGCTCACAGGGAAAATGTCTAAATTGAGAGTGGAGGCAGTCAATATTCAAGGGTAAGGATGTGGCAACTTCTCAACCTGGAAACCCTTTATTACAGGGAGGTACAGGAAATGATAGCTGAATTCAGGCTAGTCCTGAGTCTTAGCAAATAAGCCTCCATCATTGAAGCTTGCCTGGAAACCGAGGAAACAGTTCTTGGATTAGATCTGACTAATGTAATGTCAACACAATTGGTGTGCTGGCTCACTGAGCTGAGGCCTTGAAAGTATTAGAGCAGTATTAGCGCAATGAGTGTTTGCCATAATAGATCAAAGAGACATAAGATGTCCTGATCCACACTTGAGATATTAAGTCTACTTCTGGGACTGAGCTACTTACCCATTTCTCTGGGGAGTGGAATGATCTGAGAGTAACTGGAAAACAATTGAAGCATCACTTCAGTTTGAATCAAAGATGCTCATATTGCCCACTTCCATTTTATCTTTAATTTCATTTTGAAAAAACTATGGCAGCAAAGGTGTCAACTACTCTTACCAAGAATTTGTTATTAGAGATGGGTTGTAAGTAAATATAAGACACATTTTCACAGAACTGACATTTTTTTTTAAAGTAATCAAGCAAGCAAACAAAAAACCTAAGCTTGAGAGTTAGCCTGTAGATGAACAGAGAATGAGTTCATGATGAACCTTTTAGGTTTATCCCACCAGTTCATCCAAATTATATAACACGGCAACACTCGAATGAGGAGATATAAACAAAAGCGGCAATGAACTGAAATTACCAAGTGTTGGAGCTCAGATTCTGGATGTGCAGATGGGTAGTTTCTTTTTTCCTTATCAAAACTGTCCGAGGTGTACAATGAATCAAAATGTATTCTGCTGTTATATATACCTAATTAAAATAAATAAATTAATTAAAAACTGTCCAAGTAAAGCAGTAACACTTTTATTTTTTTGGTAAGAATCCATAATTATTCACCTGATTACAACGGTATTTACTTAATTCAACTCCTGGAATCACGACTGAAAAGACCTAGACATGTATCTTAAAATAGCAATTATGCAATAAATTTATCTTAGATGAAATAGCTTATGTTTTGTTGACTATGATGTATGCAGGTTTGTTCTATATTATACTTCACCAATACCACAGAGTGAAATAAATATGATATGACTATATCCTTTCTTATACCACTTTTTAGATGAATAGAAAAGCATTCTCACCTGTGATGCTGGGGCCACCCTACAACCACACAGTGGAAACCCCTGCCACCTTCTACCTTGTGGGCATTCCAGGCTTGCAGTCTTCACACCTTTGGCTGGCTGTCTCACTGAGTGCCATGTACACCACAGCCCTGGTAGGAAACAGCATCATCATGGTGGTAATTTGCATGGATTCCACTCTACGAGAGCCCATGTTTTGCTTCCTATGTGTTCTGGCTGCTGTGGACATTGTCATGGCCTCTTCTGTGGTCCCCAAGATGGTGAGCATCTTCTCCTCAGGACACAGCTCCATCAGCTTCCAGGCCTGTTTCACTCAGATGTACTTTGTCCATGCAGCCACAGCTGTGGAGACAGGGCTGTTGCTGGCCATGGCTTTTGACCGCTATGTAGCCATCTGCAAGCCCCTACACTACAAGAACATTCTCACACCCAGAGTGATGCTGGGGATGAGTGTGACCATCACCATCAGGGCTGTCATATTCATGACCCCATTGAGTTGGATGATTAGTAATCTACCTTTCTGTGGATCCCATGTGGTTCCCCATTCCTACTGTGAGCACATGGCTGTGGCCAAGTTAGCATGTGCTGACCCCATGCCCAGCTGTCTCTATAGTTTAATTGGTTCCTCCATTGTTGTAGGCGCTGATGTAGTTTTAATTGCTGCCTCCTATATCCTGATTCTCAGGGCAGTATTTGGTCTCTCCTCAAAGAATGCTCAGTGGAAGGCATTAAGCACATGTGGCTCCCATGTGGTGGTCATGGCTTTGTACTACCTACCTGGGATGGTGTCAGTCTATATATCCTGGCTAGGACAGGACTCAGTCCCTCTGCACACTCAGGTGCTATTATCTGACTTTTATTTGGTCATTCCACCCACCTTGAACCCCATCATCTATGGCCTGAGGACTAAACAACTAAGGGAGAGAATATAGAGTTTGCTTATCTACCCTTTTCATCATTCCAGTCAGAGTTCATGAGCCCATGAGCTGTTCTGTCCTTGAGCATTTATGTGAACTGCCTAGTTTTAGGGATCTTCGGAGCAAGACTTGTATACCTGGCACTACAGAAATTATAACAAGAAGCTGTGAAGAGTATTCTGATCTAATTTTTCAACTTGTAAAAAGAAAATAAATGGGATGATTCACCATCTCTAATGGTTTTACTCAACTTATCTCTGAACAAGAAATAAGTATGGGCAGAGAACATAGATTTGAATTTTTTTCCTTGGCTAATGACCCATATTTCTAACACTAATATCTACCTTCCATGGAAATAACTTTATAAAAAAATGTATATTTTCAATGCATATTTATATCTGCATTGACATATTTATATATTCACACATAAGTTTACATATATGTTCACATACTTATTTGTGTATTCATGCCCTAAATTTTATCTAACTGGTAGCTATGTATTTTGTTCCCATATTTTCATACATAGATACACATGTTATAAATGTTTTTGTGTATATTTTCACATGTATGTTCATATAAATATTCATGTTTATGGATATGTATGTTCTAACCCTAATCTTAAACCTACACTCTTACTTGTTTCAAATTCTAACACTAACAGTAGCCATGAGACCATTTTTAAAAAATATCATGTATGTTTCTATGATTATTCATACTTATATAAATATCTACATTTATATTGTCATACAAAATGACAAACATGTCCATAAACACTCATATGCCCATATTTATGCCCTATGAGTAGGCTAAAGCATAATTATACACCAATCATGAAGTTCATTTGTACATGAAAACACTATGTGTATATGTTTTTGATTATTTTTTGCCATGCATTTTCACCCAGAAATTCATGTTTGTGGCTATATGAGCATATATATTCTAACTGAAATGGTAATGCCAGTCCTAAAATTAGTTGTAAGCCTGAATAACTCTTACCATGGAACAGTTTAAAAAAATATATATAAATTTTAAAGCATTTTTATGCATCCATTGACATAGTTATGTGTTGGAATAACTTTCGGGCTAGTAGCTACGAACAGCTCAGATTGCTAGGAAAACCTATGCTCATACAGGCCTGACAGGAACACCTGCAGGACAGAGTGCTCTGCCCTAGAGAGCCGTCTGTGAATCCACATCCTCAGTACTTGTGGTCAGTGTTGCCAAGCTACCAGACTCCCAGGTCAGGAAACCGCGAGTCAAGTGCTTCAGGGCCTGTAACCCCCCAGGTCATAGCCCCCCTACCTTAGGGACGAAGACCCTTCCAGACTGCCTTCCATCACGACAGCAATATTTAGTGCTTCCTTGTAGTGTGGTTACATTAGGCATAAGATGATTGGCTTATAGATGTTAAGGTGCTTATGTGTGATTGGCAGGCACGCCCTACCTGAACCCTATAACAGCTGTATGCATTCCAAAAATAAATGAGCTTGCCTGGAGGTTGACTGAGGTTGTCACCTGCCAGCTCTCACCAGCTCCCAGTGTCTGTGTGTTGGTTTGACACTGCGTCTCTACCCCCCTGCGACTGAGGTAGCCGAGTGACCATCGACCACACCAGGGATGTAGGAACACACACAATTTGGCGCCACCACATGGTCTCTCACACCCTCACACCTCTGGACTGATCACCCTGTTGATTTCAGGTAGGATTTTGGGTAGTAGACCCCGTTTGAGTTCTGTGTGCTCATGGTTCCTTGAAGGTGAGCAAGGAGCCCCCTCCTTTACCCCCTTTCCTTGTCCCTGTCATATCATTGGTACCCCGAGTTGAGGCACACACCATCATAAGGACTGGCGTCACCTTATGACCCCTCCTTTCCCCTGGTTAACCTGGCGAATTCACATAAGGGACTGGTCCTCCCAGAATTCAGAACCTCGGTTTTCTCTGTTAAAGAGAACTCTGCTCCGGAGACACCGAGTGGGCACACGGCCTTGATCTAACAAGTCAAGGAAGTCCCCCACGAAGCACAAGACATTGGACCCTAAACACATCTTTTGTTTGTCCTAGTCAAGGCCCTCCATGTCAACGTCTTGGGCCCCTGTATTAGGCATCTTGTGAAGTCAAGGACATTGCTTTAAGAAGTCTTAAAAATATCAACCCCCCCCACCAAATATGAGGAATTGTTCAGAAATATGATCCAAGGCCCCCATGAATGGTTTCCTGATTTCTTATCTAGAGTAATCGAGGCACTCAGGAAGTTCATTCAACCTGGCCCTACTCAAGGTTCATTAGTCAAGCAATTGGCATAGGAAGGGGCAACCACTGAAACCAGAGTTGCAATAGCTCCTATGGGCAGTGAATCACTTTCTAAATGGATCTCTGTCACTAAAGAGGTGGCCCCCTGTCGGGGCCCATTCAGGCTCTAACAGCTGTCATTAACAAAATAGCAATTCACAAAAATGATGGGCCTTCCCAACCAAGATCTGATCCCATTTGCTAGGGCTGTAATCAGCCAGGGCACATTGAACAGTACTGTCCTAAGAATGGCAGCCTCCCTGGCCCCAAGTCTCGCTGACCTAGATGCAAAAAAAGGTCATCTCCCATCTGCTTAAACATTTTAAAATTATGGATGTTCCCATGTCTATTAATTGACAAAGGGCCAACCTATACTAACAAGACATTTCAAGAAATTTGCAATGTTGGCATATACATCACTTAATTAGGATTCCCTATAGCCCTTAGACTCAAGGCATTATAGAAAGAACACACCAGAAACTATACCAAGTCCCCTCATGATGCCTTGAAAACAATCTTGTTTGCTTTAAATTTTCTATTTCAAAAATTTCTACTGAAATAACAGCCCATAAGCATTGGGCCCCTTTCTCGGGGTCTTCCCATCTAAATGTGGTCTCATGAAAGGATCCCATAACAAATGCATGGGATGTTCTGGGGCCCCTCTTAACCATGAGTGGACAGTTTATAAACCAACAAGAAATGTCACACCAGCCACCAACCAACTGCCAAGCTCTGGAAATTGAGCCTGGAAGAAAGAAAAAGACCACCCTCATCTCCCCACTGGAGTGCACACAAGACAACCTGGGTTGATATCATAGCCCTATCAGATCAAGCTCAGACCATGTCATCTGCTGGAGACCAGAGCCCTGGTACTGTCTTCTTGCTTATGTGTGCAATCATAACCAGCAACTCACAGGTAAGTGCACAACAGGTAAGTATGGAGGATGAAAGGCCTCTGCCTACCGGTCTGACTAACTCAAGGCCCTGTGCTGGCCTGTTAGAGCAAAACGGACACATTTCAAAGCATGACCCATATGGGAGGAATTGCTTTGCAGATGGAGATCACTCATGAATGGCTGTCTGCGAGACAGTTCTCCTCTAGTGGAGAGCCTCTAATACCATCTAGTGGCAAAAACCCTTCAGTGTTGTGAGCAAAATACTCATGCCACTGCAATTAAAAAACATGACAGCAATCCATGCTCAAACCCCAAAGATTAAGTTTAGGGTGAGCACTAGGGCTAGGGTAAGGGCTAGAATATACATATCCATATATATAAGTCTGTATGTAAAAACACATGTGAAAATATATACAAAAACATGTATAGGTGTTTGTTTTTATATATGGATACATTTCTTGATATGTGTATAGTAACCATTTGATTCACTCATAGATTATGAATATTCAAATGAACATATGCCATTTTATACATAAAATGTAAGTGTAGATGTCAGTATATGTATGAATATTCATATAAATATATATAATTTTTAATTAAAATTGTCTCATGGTGACTATTAGCATTAGAATTATGACCCAGTTAGAGGTTTGTGTTAGGGTTAGGGTTAGAAAATATATATCCATAAGTATAAATATTTATATAAATATACATATGAAAATATGCAGGAAAATATTTATATCACATGTGGTTCTGTATATGGAAAAATTTAGGGTAAGATCTGTGTTATGGTTTGGATGTGAGATGTTCCCCAAAAGCTCATGTGTGAGACAATATGAAAGGTTCAGGGGAGAAATGATTGGATTGTAAGATCTTAATCAATCAGTGATTCAATCCCCTTATAGGGATTAACTGAGTGGTAACTGAAGTGATAGGGTATGGCTGGAGGAGGTGGGAATTGGGGTGTGGCTTTGGGTATATATTTGTATCTAGCAAGTGGAGTCTCTCTGTTTCCTGGTCACCATGATGTGAGCTGCTTTCCTCCATCATCTTCTCCTGCCATGATTTCAGCTTCACCTTGAGCCCAGGGGAATGGAACTCACCTTCTATGGACTAAGGCCTCTGAAACCATGAGCCCTCAACTTTTCCTCCTCTACAATTGTTCTGGTCAGATCCTTTAGTCACAGCAGTGAAAAAGCTGACTAAAACAATCCATATCTACCATTTGGATAAAATTTATGGCATGCATATTCCAAGGAATGTATATGAACATATATGTAAATTATATGAAAATATATATTTATGTCAATGCATGTATGAATATGCATTGAAATATATACATTTTTGTATAAAAAGGCTTCCATGGTAGGCATTGGGTCAAGCTTTGGTCTAAGTTTAGAGCTCGCAGTAGGGTTAGGATGGTTAGAACAATCATATCTACATACATGAAATTTTGTGTGAAAATGTATGCAAACATATATACAAAAACATGTATAAGTATTTAATACACAGATGAATTTTGTGATCCATGTATAGTTACAGTTGGTATATTCACAGAATTTGAATATGCAAATGATTGTATATGAACATATATGTCATAAATCATGGAAATGTAAATGTAGATGTCAACATAAGTATGTATATTATATAAATATATAAGATTTTTTCATAAAAATTGTCTCATGACGGGCTACTAGGACATAGTTAGAGGGTAGAGTTAGAGTAAGGGCAAAGGTATGGATAGTTATATCCATAAATATATACAGTCATATGAATATACATGTGAAAGTATACACAGAAATTTATATCATGTGTGATTCTGTAAATGGCAAAATTTAGGGTAAGATGCACAGCTACCATTTGGGTAAAATATTTTGCATGCATATACATGTGAATGTATATAACAAATATAGAAATTATATGTGAATATGTAAATACTTATGTCAATGCATGTAAATATCCATTGAAATCTATCTATTGAAATGACTTCTATGGTAGGGGCTGTGTTAGGATTAAGCACTAACTTTAGGGTAGTATTAAGGTTAAGGTTAGGGTGAGAACATACATGTTCACTTATATAAATATCTGTGTGAAAATCTCTATATGAAAGAATTTTGTGATATGTGTATGATTAAGGTTTGGTTTACTAGTAGGGACAAATATCCAAATGACTGTGCATAAACATAAATGCCATTTTATACATGAAAATGTAAATGTAGATGTCAATATAAGTATGAATATTTGTATAAACATACATGATATTTAATAAAAATTGTCTCATGGTGATTATAGTGTTAGGATTAAGACCTAGTTAGAATGTAGTGGTAGGATTAGGGCAAGGGTATGGATATTTATTTTGTATATGGAAAAACTTGGGGTAAGATGCATACTTACTGTTTGTATAAAATATAAGTCATGAATGTGCTATTGAATGTATGTGAACATATAGGTAAACTATAGGTGAATACATCAATATTTCAATGCATATAAATATGCATTGAAAATGTACATTTTTATATAAAAAGGCTTCCATTTTAGGGGTTGTATCAGGCTTAAGCACTAAGTTTAGGGGTAGCATTAGGTTTGGGGTTGGAAATACAAATTTTTGTGTGAAAATCTATACAAAAACATGTATTTGTTTTTACATACAGATAAATTTTGTGATAAGTGTATAGGTACTGTTTGTTCTATTCAAAGGGTGTGAATATGCAAATAACTGTATATGAACATGTATGCCATTTTACTCATGAAAATGTAAATGTAGATGTCAATGTAAGTATAAATATTCATATAAACATGATTTTTATTAGAAGTCATCTCATGGCTACTGTGTGTTTGGGTTTGGACCTTGTTAAAGGGTGAGGGTAGTGGTAGGTTTAAGTTTAGGGTGTAAACATATATATGCATAAATATGAATATTTTTATGAATATACCTGTGAAAATATAGACAAAAACATTTAAAATGTGTGGTTCTTTTTAAAAATATTTTATTAGTTGTAGGTGGACACAATACTTTTTTTAAATAATTTTATTTATGTGGTGCTGAGGATGGAATCCAGGACCTCACACATGTGAGAGGAGAGTTCTACTGCTGAGCCACAGCCCCATCTAAAATGTGTAGTACTGAATATGAAAAAATTTAGTATAAGATGCATAGCTACTCTTTGGATAAATTATAGGGCATGCTTATGCAGATGAATGTTTATGAACATATAGGTAAATTATGTGTGAGTATATAAATACTTATGTCAATGCATGTATAAATCTGTATTGAAATATGTTTTTATATAAAAATTATTCCATGGTGAGGGTTGTGTCAGGCTTAAGTACTAAGTTTTGAACTCATTAAGGTTAGGAGATAGTTTATTTGAGGAGATACAAACTTGAGAACAAACATATCCACATACATGCATTTTTGTTTGAAAAATGTGAAAATCTATACAAAAACATGTGTAAGTATTTGTCTTATATATGGATGAATTTCATGATACATGCATAGTTACAGTTTTTGGCCTACTCATAGGGTATAAACATGCAAATGACTGTATGTGAACATATACCTCATTTATATGTAGAAATGTAAATGTAGATGTCAATGTAAGTGAATATTCATATAAACATGTATGATATTTAATAAAAGTCATCTAATGACTACTCTGTTAGAATTTGGACCTAGTTAGAGGGTAGGGTTAGAATATACATATCCATAAATATGAATATTTATATAAATATACATGTGAAAATATACACAAGAACATTTATAACATATGGTTCTGTATATTGAAAAATTTTGTGTATATATCCCTCTGCCCAACCACTATAAATTCACCTGCCTGATTTTCTCAGAACTGTCTCTCTCCTCATGTGATTATATGGGAGAATTTTTTTCTATATGACTCTCTTCTTGGAACCTGTGGTTGGGTCCACTCAAGTTGTGTCATATGCTCACACCTAGACAAAAATCAAGCTCCAGACAAATGGATTCCAGTTTATTTGAGGAGATACAAACTTGAGAATAATCACAGTGGCCATTTTCCAACAAATGTAATTGAAAAGAGAAACCCAGACCATAGCAAGTTAAGATATTTATGTAGTTAGGATGATAAGAATGTTTCTCCGGTTCTCCGATTCCAGTTCACCCTGGATACCAAGGTACACTCCATCATCAAGTTTTGTAAAATACTCTTACATGTTTTTAACTTATCCCCTATTGTTAAACTAGTTGAAGTTAGGGTGCCAATGGTAATCTTTTCGTTTTTAAGCAACAGGAGCAAGTCTATGTGAGTTTGACTTTGGACATTGTTATTTTTGCTTACTAGTCCTCCTCTCTGTAGCTCAATCTCAAAACACCTAGGTGGAAATCAAATATAACAGAGGTACTTCTCATGGCACCACTCAGGTGTATGCACTTAGATAAAAAGGTTAGCATATAAGAATATAAAGAAATGGCACTTTTCTTTTTCTGGGTCCCTGGATCCACATGTATTTCTATTTTTAATTTGCTCTTTAAGAATATGTTAAACTGAGTAATCTATATATTTTAGGGGGAAAAAGACCTCACATGCAAAAGACACATATATTCAATTGTAGTGCATTTGAAAATATTAATAAAAATAATTTCTGGTAACGTTAAAATTCAAAGTGCAAGAAGAAACTGTGTTGAAAGCAAGTGGTTCTGTCATCAATCTTAACTTTTTTTTTCTAGTGATGGTGGAAACAAAGATAACTTATAGATGGTACTTAAAGTTCAGTGAAATTGTGAATAGAGAGCACATAACACAACATTTGACACAATACATGTACTTAAAAATGCACCCAAAACATTTATATTTCCACAATTTTAAGAGGCAGTTCTAGGTCATATTACAACTGTAGTACCATAAACTGGTACTAATATGTTCACTCTATTCAAATAGATCTGCTGCTTAATAACTTAGCATCCATTTACTAACATTTGACTTGTTTACCTACCAAGGATGTTTTCTATTTATTAATACCAACAGAATAGAAGCCAGCCTCTTAAAAATCTTATAATAATGTACCAAAGAGCAATGAAAAGAAACTCTTTTCTTGCAACCCATAAACAAGAATGAAACAAGATTATAAATTTATTCCATAGTTAAGATTTTCATTTTGAAAGTCATACTATTCTCTCTGCATAAGCAACCTGAAGAATTGAATATATTTATTAGATCAAAGAATATGTGATGGATTAAATGATATGATGTAAAGCAACAAAGTTCCAGTCCCACTTGCAAGTAAAACAGAAATTTCTACCCAGCATTTCCATCTGGAAGGTTGCCCTAACAGCTTTGTGTTTCATTCGGGTTGGCATTCTCTGAAATTATGGTGACCCATGTGGCTACTCAAATATTTTCTGAGCTATGTACTTCTCAAAGTGTACTGGTTTCTTGCCCTGGCTACCTCCAAACAAGAATATCCTGTGCTTCTTACAGTACATGCAGACACTGCCTTGTCCCATTGCATGAAGTGATGTGTCCCCATTTAACTAGTGTCTGGGACCCATAGTAAACACTGTTTGGATTTTAAGAGATCATCAATCTTATTTGAAAAAAGGTAGACTGCATTTCCTGTGGAGAGTTTGAAACCCAAGAATTTGCCCTGGTGTCTCCTCCTTTTGTAGGACTCAAACATTTTTACATTTTAACAAGTGTCTCCTCAAAGCTCAGGTATGGCATCCCTGTCTATTAGTAAAACAAGGCTGGGAAAAGCAGTCCATGTATTATAGGGATTGATCACACTGAGCTGGAAGTGTCAACCTAGGCATAACAGGGAGCAGTGCAGGCACTTCACCCACATTACAACTACTTGTCTCTTTCCAGTTGAAGTCACTTTTGAGAATTACAATGAAAGAAATTATCCATCAAATTAGTATTGAACAGAAGTATCATTATCATCTAGTTTTACTGTTCCTTGGAGTACTATCTAGCTTTTATTACCTCTTTGAGGCAGGAAGAACTTATTTTTATTAAATTTTAGGCACTTGAATAAAAATTACCTCACTTAGATATTTAAATATTTAACACGCACATGTGTAAACACAGGTGCATGCGCACACATGTGTACACACATACACACACAGTACTAGACTGATTTGTAATGCTAAACCAAACAAATAAGGTTCTCATCTTTATGGAATACTTAAAAAGGAAGTATAAGCAAATACCCTATAGAGAAGGGTTTTCATGCATGAAAAAATTTATCTTTTTGTCTGGTCTTAAAAATTAGACAATGTGAGATAACAATGTTATTTAATTCATTTAACAAATAGCCAATGCATACAAATCAATGTTAAATTGTAGCAAACAACCAACAAACCCCAGATAGTAAATTACACTTGAGGTCATTTCATTCCTTAATTTACTCTAGGTTTGAATAAATTTATCACCTAATCGTCCTTTTTATTTCTAGGAACCTTCTAAGCAACTTTGATTTGCCCCCATCTTCTTTTGCTAAGTGTCCTTGGATATAACTGGAAGCACTTTCTAAGAACCTATTTCTCAATTCTATTTCCCAGGGAGTCCCCACACAAACACACATGACCCTTCTAATGTAACTCGGCTCAACCTTTTGTCAGGATCAGGTCTTTGACTTACCAGATCATTTCCTGATATTAATATCCACCCCTCACCCCTTTTTTCCCCTAATTCCTGAGAAGCAACTTGGACACATGGTGGTAGAATTAGTTTATTTCTTTACTGTGGCCTGTTTGACCTTCTTCATATGTAAACAACCAATACAATTAACACAGAACGGTGATTTTTATTATTCCTTATTATGACCAACTGGAAGCAGCTATGTGTCTGTGTACACCAAATGTAATATCAATTTTACTCTCCAATCCTAAATTAACCCTATAGATAAGGGTTTTTATGCAAGGATAAACTGTGCCAGAGGTTGTGTTATATTGCCTCACAGAGACAACATGCAATTTTGTAAACATTGTAGCACTCACAGTAGGGCCAATAATTCTCAAATACTTGGCTTGCCTTGAAATTTGTTTCTAGCCATAGTTACTTCCACATCATAATCTTATGACTTGTAGTGAACTATTTTTGTACAACCTTTCCCGCTAAAGTCAACCTTTCTCTTTAAGGCTAACAATAATCTCTCTAAGGTCTAAGACCAATATGTGGTCTTAATTCCCTTTCATTATAATATCTGATCTCAAACTCACTTTTTGTGTCTAGTCCTGTTCTTTCTCTGCACATTTCCCTCCCCTATAGATTCAGAGAAAAGAAAGAATACAATGGAAGTAAAAAGAAGAATGAAGATTCCCTTGATGACATCGAAAGATCCAAATTTTAGCCTAACTCGCTGGTAGATGAGGTTTCCTTCCTGTTTTCTTGTTTTGTTTCCTTTTTCTTTTCATTATCTTTATTTTGTAAGCTGAGGTCGCAGACCCTACTCTATTCCAAAGACAAACACAGACATGGTACCTTTCTCTCTAAATGGCTACAGAGTGTCACAAAAAGTCCTCAGAAACAAAGGCACTGCTATGTAGATGCTGACTGCACCATAGGCAGGTGAGAAGGTCACCACATGCCAAATCCATAGTTTGCCTTCCTTTATCCCTGAGAAAGGAACAATGGCATGACTGGGATCTGGGATCTTTACAGCTACCCTATGGAGTAGGCAAATAAGTTGTTTTGAGCCAAATTATGCCCATTTTCCAATGAGGACACTTAATACTTCTCAAATATGTGAGAATTTTCAGACCCAAATGTAGTGAATGATATGATGACAAGTGACCTTAGAAGTGAGTTTGTCACTTGTTTCATTTGTAGGTGAAAAATAACTTTATAATTTTTAAAGTGATTTAAAAATTATTTGTAGGGCTAGGGCTGTAGCTCAGTGGTAAAGTGCTTGCTTCTCATGTGTGAGGCACTGGGTTCAATCCTCAACACCACATAAAAATAAATAAAAATATTGTGTTTCCATCTACAACTAAAAAAATATTTTAAATAAATTATTTATAGCTTCGTAAGAAATAACTTGCTTCAAGGCCATTTCAGTTTTCTCATCCACAAAGTGAAAATAAAACACTAAGGCTCATAGGTTTTCTGATACTGCCATTTAGAGAAAAAGTCAGGGCTAAGAATCTGAGGGACAATGATTTGCTCAGCTCATGCTCAGGAGGGGGATGGCAATGGGACATTATTCTTTAGGCTCAATGGTAAACCCTGTTTAAAAGGTTTCCTGAGATTGGAACCACTTTGTCATGCTCACTGACTTAACTATGGCATTTGACAGAGACCAGGCAAGAGGGTTGTGAGCTACAGAATTGACAAAGTCCTGATCCTTACACCAACAAAGTATCTGAGCACTGCTGAGCCTCACCATTGGCCATGCTACTTTTCCCTCATGGATCACAGTGATCATATGACTGCCACTCCACTCTTTCACATGAGTGGTTTAGTGATCAACTTTGGCCCAGTACCAAGAGACCACAGGGCTGGGCAGAGGAGTCCTTGGATTCTAGGCTTGGTTCAAGGGGACACTTCTCAGTGGCAGGATCCTCCAACACCCCTGTGGGCCAGGCCAAATTCCAAGGGCTCTAGGGTAGACAGTGGCTCTATTAGTCCTCACCATCCAGGGAGCAGATGGTCAGAGGAGCAGTGTTGTTTGCACCAATGCTGTAGCAAGGACTAAAATAGGGCAGGAGGCGTCCAGGGAAGGGATGAGGGGGGAAAGTGAAAATGTGGGAGCCATTGTCGGTCACATTATAGAAGGAGATATCATGGGCCTCATAATCTAGGAAGACCCCCACGCGGCGAGGAGGAACTGGCAAGGACAGAAGCAGGTATTTATCAGTGCCTGCCCGGTACTCAGTTCCCTTCCTTAGCCTTATCACCCAGAATCCATACTGGGGGGATAAATAGACTACCTCCTTCCGGTCTACATTTTCTGTACACACTCCAAGACCCCATTCAGACCTGTCTCCCACCTCTACCTCCCAGTAGTGCCGGCCTGAGGAGATGCACTGGCTGCCAAGGACAATATTATAGCGGTAAAATCTTTCAGGATTGTCAGGGAGTTTCTGTTGAATGTCTCCATAGTGCACACATTTTCTGTCCTCTGACACGATCAGTCGGGAATAAGCAGTATCTGGATCCAGGCGCACATCAGCTAGGGAAAAAGATCCTGGTTGGTAACACTAATATAGAGCAAGGGCCACCAGGGAGATTTCTCTGATAAATCCAGCCACAGATTTCTCACTGATGGGCATCTAGAGGGCAATGAGTTATTTCACTTCTGTAGGAGGGAGGGATCCCTCAAACTGCTATCGCAATCATCCCAGCACCCATTACCTGCATATGTCTTCAGGATTTCTCTCAGCCCCAGGACACGGCAATCTGTCTTCAGTTCCAGGGAGACTGGTTCTGGCTGCTGCAGGCTCCAAGACTTGCTCCTGGTAGAGGAGGGCTAATGTTGGGGCCAAGAATTCTGGCTCTGCCATATGAGCCTTTCCTTAGAATATGGAAGAAGGGCATGGCCAGGGACAGTCAGCAAGGTGCCCCTCCTTAGCAAAGCAGAGATGTGATGATGATTTGGCTGACTCTCAAACTATGACATAGAAATGAGAACTCTCAGATCTCCATGCTGTGGAAAAGTTTAGGTATGTATTTGGTACCAGAAGAGGAAAAAGTGTCCTGCAAAGGAGAAAGGCTGGAACCTCTATGCAGTCTTTCCCTGCCCTTGGGTGATTTATTGGAAACCACATATTTTATAAACTTTACCTAAAATTCTCATTGGTAATACCTGAAATAAATTCGATCAAGTACCAAGAAGAAAAAGGAAATATCAACAATTTTTCTTTAGCCAATATAAGGGAAGAGGGAAGAGATTATGGATCACTGTCTACTTTCTGTTGCATCATTTTCTTTTCCCATTTGTGGGTCTGGCTTCTCTATCCCCTACAAGGCTGCCTAGAGGCTCCAAGGATGGGAACATACCTGTTTAAGACTTCCTGAATACCCTAGAAGGAGAAAAAAAAAATGCAGCACATGAGTGCTTTGGAGGGAACAGACAAAACACTGAACTCTGGAAGGGGTTTCTCAGAGTGAAATGGAGAAAAGCTGAGCAGTGCTATAGCAGGAGAACCTGTGAGAGGGCAGCAGAGCAGAGTTGGCTGCATTGGCCAACATTAGGCTCCATCCAAGATTCCCAGTGTGGAGGGCAGGAACTGGAATGATGCCAAGCTGCCTGAGTACCTGCTGACCTATTCCTGGTTTGGAGAATGAGCTGGTCTATGGAACTACCACCTAATCAGGGAAAGGAGAACAGCATGTATTAGTTAGGGACACACAGGGTCCCTAACTGGCAGGCAGAGTGCTGACAGGCTGCATGGAAGATCAGCTAATCCTCTCTCCTGGAATCTCAGTCTATCTTCTGCTCTCACTTAGGCCTCCCAAGAAAAGGTGGTACTCACCTGCAGCATCCAACGGACAGGTCTCTGATACCTCTCTTCCAACTCTGCAACCATCTTCCATAAGACCTGGCTCTGCTGGCTGAGCTCCTTGTGACTCAACTCCAGCTTATGCACAGTCTCTTCTTTCTCCTGTTCTAGACTGGCCAGAGCTGCAGCTTCCTCCACCTCTAGCTGCCGACCTGGTGGCTGTTGATTATTTAGTAATTGACGATACTTCTCAAACTCCCACATGATACTTTGCTTTCGGATTTCCACCTGTATCTATGGAGCCAAGATTGGAATCAGCACTGCTATTTTTTTGGTAGAAGGGTCACTCTGAATTGGGGACACTGACAGGTGTGTATGCATATACTGTGGAATGTTTGGTACAACCATGTACTAGGCACCGTAGAGACAAAGATAAAGGATACTAACTGTTCCTACCTTTATTCTTCCACAGCTTCAGGGCATTCTTCTGGGTCTCTTTTATATGTTGAATATCCTTTATCTGAAATACCTGGTACCTGGTACAAAGGTGTTTTAGATTTGGGATCTTTTTGAATTTTGGAGTATTTTCTTATATGTAAAGTGATATTTTGGGAATTGGACCCAAATTTAAACAAAAACATTCATTTATGTCTCATATATACCTTATACACATAGCATGAAGGTAATTTTATATAATAATTTTTAATGTTCCTATGTTTTGAATGCAATCCATCATGTTGGTGTTCAAAAAATTTTGGATATTAGTACACTTTGGATTTCAGATTTTTTAGTTAAGGGGTATTCAACCTGTACCACTATTATTGACCCCAGTAGGATCCATGATACAATACTAGTACCATAAGAGCTAGAATATTTTCCATTTTCAGAATAATAACCAGATATACTTGCTAAAGCAGTGTAAATGAACTATACGGATAGATGGTGTTTCCTCTTGCTGGTGTTAAACCTGTTCAATGTACTACTTTAGATCACTTTCTTGATCAACCTTTCTGACAGTTTCATATTTATCAGCTTCAAGTGTATGACAGAGATTATTTTCTGATATCTTAATAATTGAACTCATAGCAACTATTCTTTAACTGGGAAAGTGAAATGGAAACTATGATTTACTAGCATTAGACAAGCCACACTACCATGAGCTATCATGTATATAAGGCACATACTTTTCCATTCTAATATATGAGGGCATGAGATCAGAGGTATCCCTAATCATAATCAAGCAATGGGTGGAAAAGCCTATGGCCTGAGGTAAACGGAAAGCTGGTATTGGGACTCCAGGCTCTCTAACTTCAAGCCCCACATTCTGCTACACAAAGATGAGAAGCTACCACAGCCAGCTCCAGAACAACATGGGGATGACAGCAACCTACCTTCCAATGGGCAGTTCGTTTCTTCTCACTAACTGCCAGCATCCAGGCCTCCTCTTGTTCTTTCCTCAGATGTTCCAGAGCCTCATGGAGCTTCCACTGTAAGAGATAAATAAAGAAACTGTTAAAGCCACCTCACACTGATTTAAAAAAAAAAAAAAAAGCTTTTTAACACTGGAAGGTAATGGGAAAACCAGTGAACCTCAGACAACAAGAATCTGAATAGATGCTGGGAGAAAAAGGAATGCCATAGAAGGAGTGGACTTGGCCAGATGACATGCAGTGTAGCTCTCTGAGCTAAAAATCACTTCAATTCCCACAATGCCTAAGTGTCTGTAAAGTAGAAGAAAAGGCCCATTATAACTTTTCTAGAAAAAAAATACTGGATTTTCCTGTTCATGCCTAATTTTATTCTTATCTGTCTTGTTATTCTATGGTATCCCAGAACCCTGCTACTCAAAGTGTGGTCCAGAGTCAACAATACCAGCATTCCTTGGATGGTTGTTAGAAATGCAGACTCTTGTGCTGCATCACATACCTTTCAAACGGGAATCTGAACTTCAGCAAGATCTCTGAGTGATTCGTATGCACATAAAGGGCAAGAAGCACTTTCTTAGAACAGTAATACAAGGGATTTCTACTGGAAAGAATTAAGTATTTTAATATGAGTTTAAATTCTGATGATTTTGTTAAAGATTTACCAAATGCCACATATGGCTTAAGCACCAAACATGCACTAATACTTTGGCATTATCCCCATTTTATAAATAAGAAAACTGAGGTTAATCCAAAGTCATCCAGCTAATAAATGGCTGGGCTGGGATTTAGCTCAGCTCTTAATTCCTATGCTATAATGTTATACCTCATCCCTATGCTAATATTCTCAAAAAGAAAGAAAAAGGAAAAGAAAGTATATACTTCTGATGTTTTAGAAATTCTTCCCAGATAGAAAAAAATAAGTGGTTCTGATAAAGAATCCTCAGCATAGGCCTGAGAGAAGAGCAAGGAGCAGCCTGAAGGCTGGAAGCTGACAAGGGTGCCTACAAAAAAGGAGCAGATGTGACAGAGGTGACTCCAGCCCTATACATAAGTAAACAATAGGAGCTGGGAAATGAGAAAGAATCCTGGCCAAAGAGCAAAAAACCTAAGACTAGCCTTTGATCTTCCTTTAACTAACTTCAAGTCAGAAAGGATCTGAAAACAGATGCTGTGGGCATTAATACATATTAAGTGCTTAAACCAAAACTGGCACTGGCAAATCCGTTCTAAGTGTCTTACCATGGTTCTTTTCAGCTAAAATCAACGATTAAGATCCTAAATTTCTAAGCTTCATTTTTGTCTATAAAATGAAGGAGTTAAAGTGATTCACTCAATTTCAAGTGATTTCTTGTGGCACTGCTAGAAGTTTACAGATTCTGATAACTGTAGCTGTGACTACTAAATAACAGCCTCCTATCTAAACTCACCCAAGCCACACAGAACTGAAGTTAAAGGTATCCTTCAAACTATCAGTATTGAAAATATACTTGTTTGGACATTAAGCCATGTTGGGCTTGGGGTAGGAAGTGGAAGAAGTGGGAGGGAAGAAAATCAAAGAAGTTCATGAATACAAGGAAAGTTCAATGTACCAGATTCTAGGGAACTGTGGGTGGATGTCAGGAGCCAAAGGAATTGGCTCTCAGTCTCTTGGGCTGGCCCTCGTTGTGGAGATGGCCAAATGAGGGGCCAGTCAGATCTGTGATATGGAATGGCCAGGCTCTATCTCCCACCTTGTACTCCCAGGCAACATCCTCCATGGGCAGGACACTGTGGGCTTCATGCTCTGGGGACTGGCTGCAGGCCTCACACATCATCAGTCCATCCTCTTTGCAGAACATTTTTATCTCTTTCCTGTGGAGCTCACACACATCGCCTTTCAGCTCCATTCCTGGACAAAGCTGTAACAAACGAACTTTTTCTGCAACACTGGCCAGCTGCCAATTAGGACGCAGGTTTCTTAGCTGGACAGGAGCTCGACAAAGGGGACAGGTGTAACCCCAGTTCTCAGATTCTGCTGGGACTTGCCAGAGTCCAAAGAGACAGCTATGGCAGAAGGTGTGGCCACAGTCAATGCTCACAGGCTCTTTCAGAAAGCTCATGCAGATGGGACAGGCCACTTCTTCCATAATGGCTTCCACCAAGGCTACGAGATCCATGGTTCCTTCTCATGTCCTCCTCAGACTATGAATAAAACTAGGGAGAAATACTGAAACCTACAAGAATAAAAGAAAAACAATTAAGAGAAAAAGGTAAAAGAAGAACAGAGAGATCAATAAAAATGATAAGTGACCAAAAAAGATCTCTTTCCTTTGGATCCTTTACTGACTTTATTTAACTTCTCAGCTGAAGTTCTGACTAGGCCACATTACTCATATCACATTAGGGATAGGTAGGGATGTCTAAGCTGATGGAATTTTTGAGTTCTCAGTTTTCATTCATTTGATCAACTTTGGTTCTTCTCTGGGTTTTGTACTATTAGACCATCTCACTGCAGTCATGCTCTATACAGCAGCAGTTTCTCTTGAAGTTGGGTAAGAACACATAACATGTGGTATTTCAGTTGTCAGAGTAAGGTCATAAATACTTCCAGCCTCACTCTGGTCTGTCTGTGTGTACATTTATATACTTCAAGGTGCAAAAGGCCTATGTTGGAAGCCCATCGCTTTTATGCATAATTTGTTTTCTTATGCTGCACACTGTGAGAGGCCCTGGGTTTGATCCTCAGCACCACATAAAAATAAATAAAATAAAGGTATTGTGTCCAACTACAATTAAAAAATAAATATTTAAAAAATATATAAGAAAAACAGCAGTTCTTTCCTTCTGCCCTGTGAATCCCTGCACTAACATACCTTTTCATTCACTAACACGCCAAGACTCAACCTTTTGTTTTTTATAACTCTTTAATTTGTTTTAATTAGGCTATACATGACAGTAGACTGATAAAGCCATCATTACAGGAAAAAAAAAAAAAAACACAAAACCCTGAGATTTTTGCCAGGGCCACATATGGATATGGAACTTGCATGGTCAATGGTAGGCTCTTGGTTCAAGTTTGTGTTATGCGATAAAATCTGTAAAAGGAAGGATCATGCTGGTTTATGCACCTAAATGGTACCTGCCATGTAGATATTGCCCAATAAATATTTGTTGAATAAACCAGCTTAGCATAGAGTAGTTTTTTTTTTTTTTTTGTACCAGGAATTGAACCCAAAGGAGCTTAACCACTGAGGCAAATTTCCAGCCTTTTTATTTTGAGACACGGTCTCACTAGGTTGTTTACACCTTTGCTAATAAGGCTGGCTTTGAACCTGTGATCCTCCAGCCTCAGCCTCCTGAGCTGCTGGGATTACAGGAGTGTGCCACCACATCTGGAAAAAAATAGTTTCTAAATGAAAAATGCTTTTATAATTATAGGTAATTGAGAGCATAAATTAATAATAATAGCAAGTACTCCTTGAACACTTACACTATGTTCCAGGTACTGTTCTGTGCACTTTACACAGATTAACTGTTTATTTCACAACTCTAGATAGAAATCATTATTGTTCTCATTTTACAGATGGTTGACCCAGGGTTCCACTATTCTATTTTAGGCAAATTACCTAACCTCTCTGATTACAAGGTATAATACAAATTCAAGACAAAAGAGAGAAATCACTGTGGTTCAGGCTCATCCAGGAGGGCTTCCTGGATGAAGCAGGTTAGTAAATCATGCAGGACTCTGTTAGAAGATATCAGCAGGTCATATCTTCCTGCCTCCTGCTTTTTCTTCATCCACTATTGGTACCAAACTATGGAATCCAGTTTTGCTAAACTACTAACCAACTCAAGAGCTTCTCAGTTCCAGCTCAAAACAAGCTGTATCAAAGGGATCCTGTGGAAAATGCTCTTCCCTCAATCTTGAAACAGCACCAGTGGCAGGACAGCAAATGGATAAACTTCCATACTGTCCTGCAGATTCCATGTCCGTTCATTATTAGTGATTTGGGTTCATGCTGTTCTCCTAGCTGGAATGATGTCTCCATGATCCTACTCTTAACATCATTGTCAAATATTTATTGACTGTCTTACTTTGTACACTAAAGGTTTTATGTGAATAGGGATATTGTCTGTTTTGTTCACTACTATTTTTCCAGTGCCAAGAACAGTGCTTAATATTGTTGAATGCATGAGAATTAAATGTAACTGTTGAAGTTCAGCTGATAGTAGGTTAGAAGTAGAGCAAATATTAAATCCTCATCTAAGCCAGTGGAGGGGGCGGCACTAAATGGCACTGCCTGAAGCTGACAGAACATGAAAAAGAGGTTGACATCTACTATTTAGAGCTAGAAAGGTTAACAGAAAAACTGAAATAGCAACTGAAAATTGAGAAGACAGTGACAGTAGGAAATTGAGGCAAATAAATATCAAAATAAATCAAGAAATGAGATGAGTGGAAAGCATATTATTTTGACTTAAAGTCATAAAAAGATATAACGTGGAAACATTAATAGTGGTGACCTCTGCAAAGATTTAGGGATGGATAATTATTGCTCTTCGGTAGAAGATGTTTTATTTTTTTATTGTACATAAAATACTTCGACAAATTAAATAATTAAACGTTTAGTTGTTTCAATTGTGCCTCTGGCAGAGTAGGACACAGGTCTGAGAAGACATTTGAGGGGAGGGGACAGAGACTGGAAAAGATTTTTGAGGCAGAAGGCCAGTGGGAGAAGGGAGAGGGGAAGGCGGGAACCTCGGGGTTGAGGAGCAGTGGGGTACAGTAATCTTCTGGCTTTAGGGCGCTGGGCAGGTCCCGAGGGCAGCTGGCTGTTGGGGGCTGACTAAGGTGAGCTTGCAGGATTCCTGACTTCAAAAGGGGCACGGTTGTCTACCCACCTCCCTCCTTCACCTGGATGAGCGTTTCGCAGGATAAATCGAAAGTGGAAATGTCCAGGTCCGGCTGCCCAGTGTCCGTTGCGTGAGAAGGGACCCGTCCCGCACCAGTGCAGGACTTAGACTCAGTACTTACCCGCCCGTCCAGCGCCCTAGGTTCAGGGACTTGAACCCCGCGACCAAGCCTAGGCGATCCACAGCTCCCGGGTGGCACTCCACAGCGCAGTGGGCCCGACCCTGAAAGCCAGTGCCAATGAGAGCAGGGAGGGTCCAGGCGCCGGCTCCGCCCGGCTGGTGACGCTTCCTCAGGAGCAACCAATCACAGACAGGAATCTGAGAATCCTAGCCTATTGGAGCTGGGAACCGGAGTTGTGGCCGCCTCTAGGCGTGTCTATCTCCACAGTTTTCCCGGCCACATTCCTCACTCAGAGTCACTTACAAGGTTTACTAAAAAAAAAAAAAAAAAAAAGTCTTCCAGGACTCATCATAGGATTGAGATCATCCAACGAAGGTCCAGGTTCTGCATTAAGAGACGCCGAGTTCATTTGCCGGTTTTTCATGTTAAACTGAGCAGCCTATGAGATCAGGCAGATCTGGTTTTGTGACTCAATCTAGCACAGGGCTGGGTACACATATTTAGTGGACTCTGAAGTTCCCTGCAAGATCTGCAACCTCTCATAGCTCCTGAGTCACATGCTGGGTTCTTTATTTAAAAACCCTCCCGTTTTCCCTGGCAAACTCTTATCCTTGAATGCTTACAAAGAAGTTTCTCATCACAATTCCAATAATCCAACTCAAGAATTAGGAGCAAATATTGGGAAATTATATTTCCCAATATAATGGAGTAGGAGAAGTGGAATCTTTGGTTACAAACTTCCATTTTAAAAACTTCCCCCGCCCACACACAACAGATACCCACTTCCTCACCCAAATACACAGACACACACACAACATGCTACTTGAGACAATGACCTGTATGTTGTATTTCTAGGGCTTTGTCTTTTTTAAAACTACTTAGGTCGATACCAAACAAACAAGTGAAGGTACATCCAATATGGACGTAACCAGGAAATCCTTTAATTGATGCGCAGTCCCAAATGATTCCTCACTAAGACTGACACTCTTTGAATCCTCATGCCATTGTTGGAGCTCAGGCCATGGTTGAAATTCTGAAAGGTGAGACCCAGAAAATTCCTGAAACAAATGGGACTATAAACACAAAGAAGAAAAGAGATAACTGAGATCTGAGATGGATTGTCACCTGGGTCTGGATAAATGGCTACCCTAATGGAATAGTGAGTGAATTAATTGAAACCAACCATTTATTTATTTTTATTTTTATTTTTTTGAAAACAGTCATTTAAAACATTTATTGAGCATCACTTAGGTAGAGGAAAGAGATTGAAGATGGAGGTGAGTTTAGAGCTGAGACTTAGGATTCTGTCTAAAGGAGGTAGAGAACCTTTCCAAAAGTGCTTCTGGGTTAGAGGGGTGGTCACCAAGAATGTGTATTAGGCTTTAAGAGTCCCAACAGTCAGAGAGTAGAACGGAGAGGACCTTTACAAGAATGTGCTGGGCACGTTTCAGTGTGAGATGCCACAGATGGGAATATAGTAGCATATGTGTATGTTGTGTTTGATGTAAAAATAAATAAATTATAAATATGTATCAGAACATAGTCAAATATTACAATAGCAACTATTACTAATTATAGATTACTAACAGCAAGATATTTGGAGAGTTGGCTTCAGAACAAGCCAGAAAAATCTTGTTACTAGTTTGATGTCAATGTTATGTCAGATTAAAACAAGAAGAAATAGCTTCACAATTTATTGTATTATTGTTTAGTTATATTTATTTTAACTTTAAATCTGTTTCAATAAGCTGTTTTTTCTTCAAGTGCCAATGTCTCCATCAATAATGATTGAATTACACAAATTAGTACCTTTTTTTTTTCATTTCCCTTGATTTCTGAGAGTTTTTTTTTTCTTCTGGATTTTGGTCCCTAATATTATGTGTCTGCCAACATTTTATTATATTTTCTGAGAGAATTATCTTTTTTTCCCAGAGATCTATTTAGTTGATTGTCCCATTTAAAAACTTTGTTAATTGTTTATTATTTTAACTTATTCATTCCAATTTTATCTTTATTACTTGTGTTTGATTTGTTTTATTTATGTTCATTGTCTTATTTTTCTGGCTTCTTTTAGTGCTTTTTTAATTCCTTTACTGGGGAGTATAAAATTTTCTCTAAATATGTCAGGCTACCTTCCATAAATCACATTGGTACTTTTATTTCAATAGTTACTAAAAGAACCGTAAGAACAGTTTTGAATTTAGTTTTTTACAAAATATATGTATATTTATTTATTTATTTTTGGTACTGGGGGTTGAACTCAGGGGCACTCAACCACTGAGCCACATCCCCAGCCCTATTTTGTATTTTATTTAGAGACAGGGTCTCAGTTGCTTAGTGCTTTGCTTTTGCTGAGGCTGGCCTTGAACTCGAGATCCTCCTGCCTCAGCCTCCCAATCTGCTGGGATTACAGGCATGTGCCACTGTGCCTGGCTAAATATCATTTAATTGAATTTTTAAATATATAATTTTTTAGGTTTGCTATATGACCATAATGCAAAAAATTAAAAAAAAACAACTTTAAAAATGTCATTATAAATTCTACTGTGAGAATATGTTATGTGACCAACAATGTAATTGCGTTATATAATTATTCACGAGGTGTGGACAAAAAACATAGGCTCTATAGTGTTAAAGACTGTATAGTGCCCTCATACCAGTATAGTGTTTGATTTTATTGACCCATTGCTATGGATGTGAATAGCAGAAGATTGAGGCAGGAGGCAAGGGACTGAGGCCAACCAAAATGCTGACCAAAAATAACAATAAAATATGACAGGAACCTATTTTAAATAGGAAAATGACATATTAAAAATATTCAGTGACTTATTGATGATGCAGCCAGCAATATCATCAAACTACCCTGGAGTTCCACTCCAGTGGAGTTTTCACTACACCTTCAGATCTTACTCCCAAACCTGCCACTAGAAGCTAACTAGAAGCTAACTCTAGAATCTCTACCTTTGCTATGTTTGCTATCAGACCTCTTCATCATAATGATTCAGTGTGGCATCTCTTCTTTATATTCCTATTCCTAGTATCTGAATTGGCATCCTAAATCTAAGAAGGATATTTAAACAGATAAATGAAAGTAAGAATGAATCAGAACAAGGAAGAGATGAGTGTTCTTACCATGAGGAGAATGTACATGAAGGCAGAGGATGACAGAGTATGCCATATTTAGGTGGTTGGACTCTTTTGGTACATCTTGGACTTAGCATATAAGAAAGGAGGTAGAATGGTTAGAGATGGGGATGAGTAATTTGCACTAAGATAGCTCATGGAGTTCTAATGAGCTGGGTTATGGAGTATGAACTTCCAGCTTCCATTCCTAAAGCAGTGGGAAATTTCTATTAACTGAATTTGTGTTTGGAAACTTTCGCTGCCATAATATGGACAAAGGATTGGTAGGAAAGCTCTTCTGGGAGACTGACCAGTGAATAAACTATTCTGATAATTTAGGCAACAGATTATTTTGGCTTGGACTGGAGAAAAGTTGAAGGAGATAGAGAAAAATAATCTGATTCACAATATTTCTAGTACATAAAAAAGAGAACTTAATGACTAATTGGATATGATGGAGAGGGAGGTGAGAGAGAGAGAGCATGCCAGAATGATGACTTGAACATTTCTGGTTTGGGCAACTGTGTTAGTCAAGTTTGTGTTGCTGCAACAAAATGCCTGAAAAAAATCAACTTACAGGAGGAAATATTTATTTTGGCTCATGGTTTTATAAGTTTATGTGAATGGTCACTCAATTCCATTGGTTCTTGGGATGAGGCCGAACTTTCATAGGGGAGGGGAAGGCCTGGCACAGCAAAATTGCTCACCTCATGGCATCTGGAAAGAGAAGAAGAAGAGAAGGAGGAAAAGGAAGGAGAAGGAATGAAGGAAGAAAAGAAGAAAGGAAAAGGGAAAGAGGGAGGAAGGGAGTTAGGGATAAGATATATCCTTTCAGGTCATGCTCCCAGTGACCTACTTCCTCCAACTAGGCTGTACCTCCAAAGTTTCCACTACTTCCCAGTAGCTCATTCAATGATGAGCCTATCCAGAGGTTATCCCATGGATGAGATCAGAGCCTGCATGATCCAATCTCTTCCCCAAAGTCCCACCTCTAAACATTGTTGCCTTGGGGACCAAGCCTTCAACACATGAGCTTTTGGGGGACATTCCAGATCCAAGTTATAGCACCAAGAGAGTCATTTTTAGGACGGGGACAGGAAACAGAGAACAGGGTTCAGACTGGGGCATCAGAAATAATAAGCTTAGTTGATAATGAGAACGAGCTTAGAGATAATGAGTTAAGTATTGAGTTTAAAGTGCTTGAGGAACTTCAATGTCTAATAGACACTATTATATCTTAAGTTTAGGGGAGTGATCTGGCCTGTTTGGGTGACGGAAACTATGGGATCAAGTAGAATTGCTCATGGTTGCTATACAGAGGGTCTACCTGGGTCATAGCCTAGAAGAACCCCACCAATAGTGTGAGATGTGAAGGACAGGTGACCTCCCTATTAACTCCATTCTGCTGATATTTACTTGTGTTCAACCTCTGTGGAGCTATCAATTCTTCAAGTCTTGCCAATTTCACTTCCTTCTGTTCACATACAAATGTCTTAAAGAGTCATTTTCAACTACTTTCTCCATTTGCTCCCAACCCACTCACTCTGCTGCCTTCAAGCCTCTGTCCCCACCCAACACTTGTTAAGGGAACCAGGGACCTTTTGACCTTTTGTTCTCTGGCCTCACACTCCTCCCTCTTAACTTCAGGCAATTGTAACACTATCTCAATGGGTTTCCTCTGACTCCTTTAGCAGTTGTTTCAACTAATAATAAACAAAAACATTCACTGGAGAATTGCTATTATCTTATTTTTCACATCAAACTGAGCTTTAGGGTGGCCATATCATTTATGAGGGTTTTAGCCCCATATTCAAACCACACACTACACTGTCTCTTTCTGGAGGGACAGGTGAGCAATGAATGGTGACCCAAAAAAGAAAAGGTTGGCATGAGAGGTAAGGGAGGAAGAGCTGAAGGGCAAGGTAGTGCTGCGAGGAGGCGCTCAGACTCCCAAGTCCTTGAGTCTTGAGTCTTGGCCCTTGAGGCTTCATCCTAAGAGGCCTTGCTCAGAGTCAGCTACGAGATTGTAACTCCCTTCTGTGACCATAAGAGGGCAGCATCAAGACGCGAGAGACAGTCCCTGGTGCAACTTGGTATCCCCTTGGATAGTGCCTTCAAAGCCAAGCGCGGGATCCCCATTGCGCTTTCTGGTGCGCGTCCACATTCCCATTCCATTAACTCCTCTCTTCCATCCTGACCATTACTCCTCTCCCCGCTCCCCCCATCCTTCGCAACTACTACTCCCCTTAGTCTCCTACACTGGCCTCAGAAGAATTAGGTAGGAGTCAGGGATCAGCTGCCCTTAGGCGCCTGTCGTCCCAGTTCACTCCTCATCACTCCTTTCACTCTCTAGGGTCCCCAGAGAAGCTGTATATGCGTGGCGCCCTTGGGCAGAGAGACTTTGATGTGAATGTGCCAGGCTTAGACCAGACGGAGGAGGCAAGGGGAGGCTTGCTTGGCTTTGGGGAATCAGTGCAGATTGAGCACTGCACAGAGGTCTCATTACATGAGGGAGCCCGTCCTCTGAGCAGTCTGGCTGCTCTGCTGGGGAGGTCTGACAGTAAGCAGCCTTTCCAGATTACAGTTGCCCAGACTACCCTGTGTTCAGTGACCTACCCAAAGAAGAATTTCTTCAAACCTCTTTGAGGCCAGTTCCAAGCTTTGCAGATCCCTTGAACAGGACCCTGAGTTGCAGCCTCCTACCCTTCACTTAAGAAGCAAGGCAAGGGGAATTAATTTCCAGGGAAAATGTCAAGTGTGCCGTGTGTGTGTGTGTGTGTGTGTGTGTGGGGGGGGTGTTGTGTTGTTGTTGTTTGCATTGGTAATTGGTAACAAAGAAGGAAACCCAGAAGTCGGGCTGTAAAGTTATGTTGGAGCCACACTGGGAAGAGGCTTGTGTGCAGACTATGGAATTCCCACTTTGTCTCAAAGTCTCCGGAATCACTCAATATGTCGTCCTGCTGTTTAGAGGCAGTGGTGTGGAAGGAGGATTGCAGTAGGCTGGGTTTGAAGGCAGGGAGGTGAGTTAGAAGGCTCTTTTCATAATCAGGACAAAGGGATTGATTTAATGAGATTGGGAGCAGGGAACTTATATCAAACAAGAGGAAAAGCCCTAACAGATTAATTGCAAAAGTAAAGTCACATGTAGGAGTGAAAGGACAGATAAGTGGAGATGGGGCTAGCTGCCTTGACCTTGGTGACTTGGGTGCTGGGTGGTCTACTCACTGAGCTCAGGACCAGAGCTGAGGCACTGATTTGGAAATGATCTTATTGGGGGCAAATGAGCATGAGACCAATTAGGTTATTCGGGAAGAAAGCAGGTGTTAGGTTATATGGCTGAATCTCGGGATAGAGGCTTAGAACAGAGTGGTCTGTGTAGAAAGAGAAGTTGAGCCTGTAGTGATGCAAGATCACCATGCAGAGAGGGAGAAAGAAGGGGTGTGCCTGTGACCTCCAGATGGTAATGGCAGCAGCAGTGAAAGGTTCTCTTTCTATGTCCAGGCTGCATCTAGTTTCCATGTCATACCCCAGCCGAGTACAATTTTTGACTTGAGAGATCTCAATGGCAGATTCTGTTCTCTTATTTGTTAGGGCTGGAAATACAATTCCTTTTTACCCCTACCTTACCACTCTCCAGAGAGAAAAACTTCCCCCAATTTTCTCTGATTGAAAAAAAAAAATCATGTAGGGGAAAGGAACTAATTGTTTTTTCCAAACATATTTCTGGGCCCTTCCCCTGGAAACTCTGTTTCTCTTGAAGCAAGTCTTTGGGGGGAATGGTGTTTGCTGCTACTTTTGATGATTCTATCAGAGAAGCTTGAGAAAAATCACACAGAGGTAAACATAAGTCCATCTTTAAATCCTGCCCTAAATCTGGTTATAGTGGGTCTTAGAGGCAATCACAAACTGAACTCTCAGACTTGGGACCTAAACCCACCTTAACACTGACATGCCCCAGAAGAGCCAGGGTCAGAGTGGAAGGTTAGTGGAAACCTTTTAACTCTCTTGGGGAGTGGACAAGAGCAATGGCCTGGTGAGACACATCAGCTTTGAAAATGAAAATTGTTTTACATGTCTTATGAGTGGACATTCACACGCTGAGACTAATAGGACAGGATTAGAATTTGCTCATGCAAAAAAAAAAAAAAAAAAAAAATTTGCTAGTGCAGTTCTGGGACCTTGGAGGGTAAAGATAAGGTTTGGAATGTTCAGGGAAGCTTGTATAAGGAGAGTCAGAGCAGAGAGAGGCAGAGGTATAGAATTGCTAGATGTACTCAGTCCTGTTTGCAACTGTCACTGCTCCAATGCCTTTTGTGTACAAGTTTTTTCTCTTCTTTGAGCCATGACTAAACCATGTTTTTCCTTTTTTTTTTTTTTAATTTCCTAGACTCTGAATTTAGGATGCAGAAGGCATAGCTCTTGGTCCCTTGGTCCCTGTCATGGCTTTCTCAAATGGAACTCTGGTCCACCCAGCCTATTTCCTACTGGTGGGAATCCCTGGTGTGGGGCCTGATGTACACTTTTGGCTGGCTTTCCCACTGTGTTTTATGTATGCCTTGGCTACTCTGGGCAACCTGACCATCATCCTCATCATTCGCATGGAGAGGCATCTGCATCAGCCCATGTATCTCTTCCTGGCCATGCTTTCCACCATTGACCTTGTCCTCTCCTCTGTCACCATGCCCAAGATGACCATCCTTTTCCTGATGGGCATTCAGGAGATTGAGTTCAGTGTTTGCCTGGCCCAGATGTTTCTTATCCATGCTCTGTCAGCCATGGAGTCAGCTGTCTTGCTGGCCATGGCTTTTGACCGCTTTGTGGCCATCTGCCACCCATTGCGACATGCTTCTGTGCTGACAGGGCCTACTGTGGCCAAGATTGGATTAGCTGCCCTAACCAGGGGATTTGTTTTCTTCTTCCCACTGCCCTTCATCCTGAAGCGGTTGTCATACTGCAGAACGCATACTGTCACACACTCCTTCTGTCTGCACCAAGATATTATGAAGCTGTCCTGTACTGACACCACCGTCAATGTGGTTTATGGACTCTTCATCATCCTTTCAGTCATGGGTGTGGACTCCTTCTTCATTGGCTTCTCCTACATCCTCATTCTGCGGGCTGTGTTGGAGCTGTCCTCTCAAGGGGCAGCACTCAAGGCTTTCAACACCTGTATCTCCCATCTCTGTGCTGTCCTGGTCTTCTATGTGCCCCTCATTGGGCTCTCAGTGGTTCACAGGCTGGGTGGTCCCACCACCCTACTTCATGTGGTTATGGCTAATATCTATCTACTGCTACCACCCGTAGTCAACCCCATTGTCTATGGAGCCAAGACCAAGGAGATCCGTTCAAGGGTCGTCCATATGTTCTCACAAGGTGGCAGATGAAAAAGAATCTCACCTAAGCGTCCAGAATACTACCAAAGATGAGAGGATGAGAATCTGTAGAATATCTTGGTGATTGGAGTAACCAACCCACTGGGATCACTGCTTCCAGTTACCTAAATATAGACCTTATATTTCTGCCTTTAGGGATTTATCAATATAGAAGAATTTATGACCCAGTCTGGACAGGCTATCCTGGAAAATGACCGTTGTAGTCTCTGTTATGATGACCTTGACTTCCCCCTCTTTTCCAACTAGAAAATACACATGGTTTTGGCTTGGAAAGACTATAAATGCTATATCTCATGATTCATTCTGGACTTGATATATGGTTTTTAATTTTGTTTGCCAAAATATATTCACATCAGCTAAACTGTGTTGGCTATAAAATTTATTGCTTGTACCCTGAAGTGGTTACACAGTCATAATTAAGAGTTAGTGAAGGTAATGGGGGGACAGTAATTGGAGGGAAACTGTATTAAGAGAGGAGGCAAGTTGACAAGTTGACACAAAGGTTAAAGTTGTTTTTTTTTTTTTTTATGCATGTGTGTGTGTGTGTGTATGTGTTGAATCTGCCAATATTCATCTGTGTAAGTTCATAAGGACACCATGTATTCTGGTTGTGGGTGTGAATGTGTGGTATATATGGACATATGTACTTTGTGTTTGTGTGTGTGTTTGTGTGTGTGTGTGTGTACATGTGCATTCACAAGAGAGAGAAAGAAAGAAAGAGGGAAAAAGGAGAGAGAGAGAATATGTATTCTGGTGAGTGTAGTAGCTGTATCTTGGAATATAGGTTTCGTGAATATGTCTCTGATTGTGCCTTTCCTTTGTTTATGTACTATATGGCAGTTGGTATGTGTTGTGTATTTATATGAGAATACTGATATGTGTATCTGTATGGTGGGAAATGTCTTTATGTGTGCCTGGTGGGAATGCCACCTCTGTCTTTTCTTCACATTTGTAAAATGTGGGATGTGGTGCACAATCTTGTGGAATGTGTAGTGTTGGGATGGCTGTGCCTTTTAGCATGTGTGCTGTTTATCCTTGGGTATATGTGTGTTGTGCATAGCATTTTTGATATAAATTCATTTTATGACACACACAAATACATCACAAAGATATGGTTTTTTTTTTTATTTATTGCATTGACCAGGAATACCAGGACACAGAGAAGGTAACTATGAACTGCCTTTATTATTTATCACAGTAAGGGAAAAAATTCAGTCTTTTACTATTAGGCATGTTCTATCAATTATTGAGAGAAGTATTGAAATTTCTTTACTATAATTTTGAATTTGTTTATTTTTTATTGTAATTATGTCACTTGATTTTAGTTGTGTCACTATTCTTTGCTCTTAAATCTACTGTCTTGTATGAATAAAACCACTTCAGATGTCTTATGATTGGTGTAACCAAGATCTATCTTTTCTTATTTATTTTAATCTATTTGTGTTTTTATGTTTGAAGTATTTTTCTCATAGACAGCACATTGTTAGTCTTGTGGGTTTTTTTTTTTTTTTTTTTACCAAGGATTGAACTCAGGGGCACTTAATCACTGAGCTATATGTTCAGCCTTTTTTATTTTTTATTTTGAGGCAGGATCTCACTAAGTTGCTTAGGGCCTACTAAATTCCTAGGGCTGGCTTTGAACTTGCAATCCTCCTGCCTGAGCCTCCTGAGCTTCTGGGATTACAGTTGTACACCACTGTGCCTGGCAGTCTTACATTTTTATCTAAAATGATGATGCCTACTTTTCAGTTGGGTTTAAGATATCTTTCATGTCTGTTTTTAATTTTTTGAACCTATTTATTACAGTTATAAAAATCAATCTTAATGTCTGTGTCTTCTAGTTTTAACATCTGTTTTAATTCTTGCTAGGTTTGGATCGGTAATTACTATCTTCATTATGGGTCATGTTTTTGCATACCTAATAATTGATCCATTTACAGACACTGTAAATTTTACATCTGTGCTAAATATTTTACTCTCCGTATAGATATTCTTGTGATTTTTTTTTCAAGAGGCTTTTAAGTAGCTTGGAACTAGTTTGGTTATTTTGGGTCTCATTCTGAGATTTGTTAGGTGGAACTTGGTTACCACTGAGGCATGATCTTTCTATATTCTCAGTACTGAAGGATGCCCTGTGATCTTGAGGTTTTTCTAGTGTGACTGGTAGAAAGTCATTACCCTTGAGCACTGGACAATGTTAGCACTGATCTTTTTATGTGATTCCTTCCCTCACTTTAGGTAACTCACTCACCTGATGAGGTGATTATTACTTAGATGAATTCTGAAGGAAGAGCCTCTGCTTATCTCTATCTGTGTATCTCTCTATGTGTTCTTTCTCTGTGAAGATCTCTCATCTCTGATACTTTACCTTCAAATTCTAACTGGCTTGGTCTTAAACCCTTACTCCACCTTCTGTTCTCAAGCAGCCCTGTAGACAGCCTGGTTCCCCTTTTCTGATGCAGCATGGAAACTCTCTTAAGGTCCTAAACAGGTAAGCTGTAGAGGTTACCTCACTCGATTACCTTGTCTCATGTCCCACTGTCCTTCGTTGCCTGATGTCTAGTGTCTTGCAAACCATCGTTTTATGGTTATTATATTCTTTTTCATTCCTTCAGGTGGATGTAATTCTTGTTACTTCATCTTGGATGGAAGTAGAAGTTCCTAGGTTATTTTTCAAAAAAGTCTTTTCACCATCTAAGCCTGGGGGGGGTGGTTAATGGAGGCAGCAGAGTTGGCTCTAGGGTGATTACAGGGGCTATCAGGCTACAAGTTCTGCAGACACTGGGAAGACTTTGTGATTGGTAATTTTGATAAAATCTGAGACAGAATGGCCTGGTTTTACATGGTTTATTTTGGCATAGTTTGAGTTAACATGCCCTCTGTTGTGAATTAAAATGTTCAACTATGACATTGATCAGTGAAAAATAAAGAGAAACCAAATAAAAATCATGTTGCTTTATTTATAAACAGTTTTAACTTATTTCAAAATTGAAGATATTATTTTCATATTCAAATTACTCTCTAACTTTCTAAAAAATGTTCTTACTACTTTTGTCTTTAAGAGAGACACCAGAGGGCATTGGTCTTACATGGCTGGTATTGCAGGTAGGAGATGGTTAAAAAACCATATCTTCCTGCCTTGGCCAGTAGTTCAGTAGACCAAGGCCAGGGAGTGGTAGACAGAGGCACTGTCCCTGGGGATCCCTGGTATGAGTTAGTCAGACACAGAAGCCAGAACCTTGGAGACAAAGGAGTTCCTAGCACTTTGAGGAAGGGAGGATGGACCTCTTAGGTTCCATGGTCCACAAAAGGAAAGAAGGCAGAGGGTAAAGAAAGTTTCAGGGTGGAAATGGGGTGTCAATTATAGGGTCTTCCTGCAAATTAATTTTGCCTTTCTTCTGGCTGAGTTTGATAAGCCTGTGAAGAAATTGGCAGAAGGATTCTCAAGACGACCCTGGGCATAAAAATGAGTTTCTTCTAAACTTTTCTTGCTTTCATTGCACACTGAGAGCTGACATAAGTATCCAAACTGGCAGAAGCCCATTTGGGGAGGACTCTAGAGACCCATTCTACACATTGCCCCTCCTTCTCTATACCCCCAGGCACATCCTCCTAGGACTTAGAAGCTGGGAAAGAAACTCACACCAAAACTGGCTAGTGAGGTGCATAGGCTGATGGACCCTCTGGACATAACCTTGCACCCACCAGCAGGCAGGAGCAGAAGGAGGAAGGAGGGAAGAGAGAGAATAAATAATCCCTGCAAGAGAGGTCCAGAGGAGGAGGTGGAGACAGGGAGAGGGCAGGGCTTCAGTGCAATTTCCCAGACCTCTTTAGAAAGAGTTCCGGGGGAAAAGGCACACATTCCATCCCTTCAGGACAGCTGAGGTGAGTAGAAACCAGGGGGTGTAGGGGTGTGTGGGTTACTTGTGGCTAGCGATCACTGGTTAGTCCTTCTGAGAGACCGAGAAACCAGGCTGAAGAACCAGATGTACAAGGGTGGGGCTGGGGATGTGGGAAAAGCCATCCACTCCAAGGACAGACAGTAATTTCTTTTTGTGTGATGAAGGGAAGTAGGCAGGTGATAAATGTTGCCTAAGGATAGTTTTCAACCAATTTTTCAATAATCAGTGTACTGGTGTACCTGTCCAGAGGCTGGCAAGAGTATAAATGTCAGTAGGGACAGAGAACAGATTGGGGTGGGGTTAGATTGGGGTTGATTTGGGTTAGATTGTGTTTTGATGTGTGGACAGGGCCTTCCCTAATTTTAAGAATGAAGTTCAGTGTGTGACTGGGGATCAGGCTGTAGCTAGGGGCATATGGGGAACTCTGAGTGGGAACAGGGCTCATTCTATACTCTGTACCAGGAGTCAGGCTGTGGCTGAAACTGTGATTTAATAATCTTCCTGAGGCTTCAGTGCTGGCTCAGTCTGTGTCTAGGATCAGGGTTTATCTTTCAGTCCATTTAAAAAGCAGCTCAGCATCCACACTGCAACCTTCCCTGCCTTGCACTTTTTACCCCAACCACACTAGAGCCTTGCAGCTTTCCAAACAAGGTCTGGTTTCTTTTACATTGAGTCTTCGCCTTTGCCAGAGGATACTTTCAAAAACAAAGTAGACAAAGGGTGTTGCTTAAATTCCTTTCAGTCACTCATAATTAAGCTCCTTACCATGTCTGGCAAATCATAGTGACACAAGCTGGCCCCTGTCTCCTCTGGCTCATCTTAAACTCTCCTGTGCTGTTGGTGTTCTGGCCATCTTGAGCTTCTCTCTGTTCCCCGAGCTCCCCAAGATATTCTGACCTTAATACCATTTTCTTCTATTGTCTCCTTTGCCTGGAAAATGCTTTCCCTAGATCTCAGAGTGGTGGGTATTTTCTCATCACAGGGCTCTCAGTCATTTGTCACCTCTTTAGAGAAACTTTCTCTGATGTGTCTTGATCCTATCTTTCTCTATCCATCTCTCTGTCTGGTCCTTAATGCACTTTTTGATTGCTGACTAAATAATGTCTTTATATGAAATTTTCTTTCCTGTTTCTATATTTACTTTTAGTTGTTGTCCTCCTGGTATATGAGGTGCATGAGCATGATCTCATCTGTTGTATACACTGTTTGATCTCCAGCTTCAGCAGTATGTTTTTGTTAACTGAATCCTACTATCTCTGCCCTCCCCCACCCCAACTCCCTGATTAAATGCAACTGGTCCTGCAAGCCATGGTTCAGTGTCACCTCTTTGTGGAACCCTCTGAGCCTAAACATGGTGAGCCATGGTTGTCTTTGCTTCCAAGATCTTGATGCTTACCCTTGCCCTAGCACTTATCATAATGTGTTGTGAGAACTGTATGTTTGCCTCAGTCTCTCCTCACACCTAAAGGGCTGGAGCTGTGCCTTGTTTCCCCTGTACCTCAGTGTCCCCAGTACTTACTGAGTTGTCTGGAACATAGTAATCAGCAATCAAAAATTGCTGAAAACACTGTGTACTGACTCAAATCCCAAATCAGGTGTTTCTCCTGCTCCACATTTGCCTTCAGTTAGGCACAAGGTAGCCTAACTCCATGGGGCACTGATAGATAACAAGGTCAAACTTCGCAAGACTGATCCTACTTATGAGGAGAATGGAAAGGGACCTGAACCCTAGGAGCTCCTCCTTGGGCTAAATTTAGGGGACCAGTTTGACTTGAGTGAGTAGGATAAGGTGGAAATTTCACTCAAGTTTTTGTAATTATCAATTGCATTATTTCATCTTTCCAGTCTCATATTGGCCATTTAAAAAATAATGGCCAAACTCCTTCAAGGGTTCATCTGCTTGATCAAATCTAAGCAATGTATGGGGCACATTGGGTGCAGATAATTTGGGTGGATGTGATCTGGCAAGACTGCCCTTATGTAGAGTTAGGATAAAGTCTCCTCCAATAATTGTGAAAATACCCTGCGGTCTTTGTCAGTCATGGCATTGCTTCTGAGATCTGCCTTCCTTCCCTGGGTTGGCAGTGGGAACCAGAGGCTCCCAGGTATGTCTAAGATTCTCTCCAAGAGAATTTGCTTCCAAATATTCCCATTAAATCTGGAAGTAGCACCAGTGTCCACTTTGTTACTCTAGGCATGAGACATTATGTGTCCAGATAATGACAGACACCATAAACCCCCTCTCCCATTACCCCTTGTTTTCCTTTCACATTGAACCTAAGTGGGGAGAGCTAGCTGGAGGTCTTAAACTCTAGAGAGGTACCTGGACTCAAGGTCCTCAATTTTGGATTCAATGGAGAACAACATGAAGTAGCCCTTACAAATCATCTATTTATTCTTTTTTTTTTTAACAATGCCTTTATTTTTATGTGGTGCTGAGGATTAAACCCGGGTCCCGCCCATGCTAGGCTAGTGCTCTACCTCTGAGCCACAATCCCAGCCCCCATCTATTTATTCTTAAGGAAACTAGGTTATGAGCAGGGCATTTTGGAAAACATGTAGATTTGCCACTCTGTGCTCTAACCTTCAATGTTTTATCTGCCAAATGGGACTAATAATACTAACTTGATGGGTTGATGAGAAGTTCTAATTAGATAGCAAGGAGATACTTGGCAGAGGACAAATCTTTTAATCTCTGCTATGGTTCCTCCCTGTGTCACAGACAGTAGAGTTGGGGCTGGAAGAGGAGGATGCCGCCTCAAGTCCCTGTCCAGGAGAGTCCTCTTTCTGCCCTCCTGGTTTCCCTCTGAGATTATACCTGGGCCAGGTATTACACCTATCAAGCTATTCTTTTACTTTACCTCTTGGGAAGATTTTTTTAGCTTTCAGAGGGTGTAGCACAGTTAAAGGGAGCCTGGATCAGGAAACGTGTACAGGTCTTGGAGGTAGTCTAGGTCAAGTTTCTGCTTTACTAATCAACTGTTAAATCCTGAGAATGCTGTTTAACTCCTTGGAACCTCAGTTTTTTCATCTACAATGTAGAAAGGACACACAAAACTCCTCTCATGCAGAGTTGTTCTTGGATTAGAGATAATAATATACAGTAGGTACTGTATAGTGTCTGGCATTTTGTAGGTATATAATGAAATCTGCTAAAGTATTATTAAAAACAACAAAATCAGTGTTGTGGGTGATTTCATTGTTTCCTTGGGTCAGAAGAGAGGGTGAAGAGTGCCATCTTCCTCTCTGTGTGCTTTTCCATGGATCTATGAGAAGCGGTTGGATAGGGGATGAGTGTTAAACTGGCTCTAACTGGCAGAGTTCTGAAGGCCAGGGGGAAGGAAGGAAGGAAGAGGATTGAGGGCCTCAAAGTGAATCTCTACTCCATAGCTGGGGACTCCCTTGTTCCCCATTCTGAGAAAGGGCTAAGATATTCTTCATGGTTCTCCAAGAAACATTCCTGGGACTTGCTAAGATAGTTTGAGGTTTTAGAGAAAATTTCAAGGGCAGAGTTATCCCTTGGGGGTTAGGGCAGTGTGTGGGCTTTCTAAAAAAAGAAAGAAAGAAAAAGAAAAAAAATGATTTCTTTGTTTATTTTTCCTTAATTCTGCTTTTTTTTTTCCATAACAGAGTGATTTAGTTCCAACTTCCTTCTGAGCTCAAAGCATCTTTTGAGTGCATGCAAATGGTTTTAATTACTAACAGATGCTCAGGCTGGAAGGCTACCTGGGAGTTCTCTTTGTCCTCTGCTACCTTTTGGGGAGACTGTGAGATTGAGATGCTTCAGGGCTGGCAGCCTGAAGAGCACTACTTGGGCTCTCTGGCTGGCTCCCTCTCTGTTCCTTCTTTTTCTATTGCTGTAGTCTTCTTGGGTCCAGATTGGTATCCAACTTCCAGCAATAGCAGCCCATTTTGTGCTACTTATGCACATCCCTTCAAGGTCAGCTGACTCTTCCCTTTTAGATTTTGGGCATCTGTACATCAGTGCCCATTCTTGCCATTGTGAGAGATTAACTGTTATCACTGTGTGTGTCTATTGGTGAAAGAATGAGTGTGCCAGAGGTTGAGTGGTAATTAAGATAACAAATTGGGCGAAATGAAAAATTCTTGGAAACTTCAAACATTTCCATAGACCTTGTTTTCCATTTTTTTGATGGAAAAAAGTGCTTGCTCGCTGTGATTGTTTTTACAACACCTTTTGATATGCCTTATAATATAATTTCATAGCAGCACTATGAGGTTATTATTATTCTCTGCATTCTTTAGGGAGAAGATTCTTAGCTCCAAGATTTTGCTCACCACATCACTCTACCCACCATGGTAATGGAAGGGAGGTGGTTATTGAATCCAAGGACACTCTACCATTGAACTGTACCCCCAGCCCTCATTATTTTTTACGTTGAGACAGAGTCTTGTTAAGTTTCCAGGGCTGGCCTCAAACTGTGATCCTCCTGCCTCAGCCTCCCAGTTAGCTTGGATTATAGACATGAGCCACTCACTGCACCAGACCACCAATACGTTTTTTTTTTTTTTAATTTCTTTTCTTTCTTTCTTTCTTTCTTTTTTTTTTTTTTTGNNNAGAGAGAGAGAGAGAGAGAGAGAGAGAGAGAGAGAGAGAGAGAGAGAAAATGAATCTTTTTTTTTTTTTTTTTGTAGATGGACTCAACACAATGCCTTTATTTTAGCATGGGTCCTGCCCATGCTAAGCAAGTGCTCTACCACTGAGCCACAATCCCAGCCCCACCAATACATTTTCTTCCCCGCCCCCCCACGATGTAAACAGCAAAGAGGTGTTTATTGCGAGCTAGCTCGGTCCTCCACGCACACACAGCAACTGGTGACGCTGAGAGTCCAGGGTTTGCAGGAGTTTTATACAATCTTTAGAGAAGGCAGGGACCCCCACATACATCATAGCATCTCTTAGCAAATCATTACACACCGCGGGAAAATCAAACAACAACTCTAAAACATGATTCGCACATTCACTGGCGGGAACAAGTTGGGTAGGGGTGATTGGTTACTACAAGAGGGGGATTCATTTGAACTGATTGGTTTAAGCCAAGAGGGGGTGTTTGTGCTGAACTACATGGTTTCCCAACTACTGGGAGGGTCATTTGGCATCCCAGGTATTTTCCTGTCTCATGCAGATTGGTGGCTACTAGGGGATTGCTAGCCTGACTGAGTCAGGGACACCTGGCGTAGCAGATCTTTCCTGTTATTTGTAGATAAACAACTTAGCAGGGTGGAAATGTGCCTAGGCCCACCAATACGTTTTCAATGCAGCACATTTTTATTATGGGGATTTGTTTGCTCTACCATGTCTGTTCATGTGAAACTGGTGGATGGCATGGATACTTGGCCCTCTGGAGCATCAGAAGCTTCTTGCTAATGTTTTCAGGTGAGGGATCCTAGGTTTTCTATCAGGTGCAAACTATGCTTCATATCCTCTTTGCATTTATTAAAGCCAAGGCATTGCAGTTACTCTGTTTTCTGCATGTCCTCTTGTGCCCTCTGGCTCCCTGAGTAAGAAAGGGCTCTTCTGTTTGACCCTAAAGATTCTTGTTCTAAACTTAAGACCACCCTGCTCTGACCTTGCAAACATTCTTTCCTCCATCTCAAAAGTCTCTAATGTTCCTACATTTGGCAGACCGACCTCCTTCTTAACTGTGTTAACCTCAGATGCTCACTGGGGGATTCTTTTGTTGATAAAATTTATTTTTATAGTCAATAAACACTGACTTAACACTAATAAATATAGTAGGATGCCTGCCTGGCATTCAGCAGTTTAAAATTCAGGGAAAAATGAATATAGCAATAATTAGATTTCTTATTATCAGAAGGGTAAATGCATAAAAAGAGACCTAAGTAAAGTTCTTTGGGAGCACAGAGCAGGAAACATTTAATTATGCCCAGGGGAAAGAAGCTTAGGAAAAGTAACATAGGAGAGAGAAAGTAAGCCAGGACATAAAAAATGAGTGTGGGAAGTTGGAGGGAGGTCTGGGAGGAACCGTTTCTCTTGATCAAAGAATGAGAAATAAAACAGGCAAAATGAAACAGTCACGAGAATCAGTTTTACTTTTATGAAGCAGCATGTATTCCAATGTGGCTGGAGCACAGGGGCCATGGTGAGAGGCCTAAGGCCAGATTCTGAAAGGCAGTTCTTTAGCCATATCCTAAGGAGTTTTGTCTTTATTCTACAATCCATTTGGAATTTTCAAGCACTTTAAAATAATTGGCAGTTAGATTACGAAGATTGTGCTGATGAGGAAGGCTATACTAGAGGCAGGGAAGTCAGGATCAGAGTGTGTAGCTGGTGTGACTGGCGAGGCCACCACAATAGGAGAAAGACATACTGGAGGAAAACATTAAACAAGAGTTATGCGTTTTTTATGCTTCTTCTGTGATGTATTGAGTCAAATGCTTTTCACTCTTCTTCTCATTTAATTCTCACATTGACCCCATGAGGCAGGGGCTGTTATCATTTTAAAGATCAGGAAACTGAGACTTAGAAATTTTAAATGACTTATTTGAGATCACACAGGTCATGCCTGGGATTGGAACGTAGGATTGACTTCAAAGTTCATTCTCTGAATGGCCATAGAAGAGGTTATTTTTTGGACAGAAAGTGTTTGATGTGCTTGAGAGATAGTCAGGTAGACACTTAGTAAGACTTTGGAATTATGAATTTGAACCACAAAAGAGAATTCAGCACACACTAAATAGATTTTGGAATTGAGAGTTTATACATAGAAAAATGGATATGTACAAAGCCCCTTCCCAACTCTTAAGGGCCAAATCCTAAAGCTCTGACCATATGTATCATAGACACACACACACACACACACACACACACACACACACCTGGTCCTTTGTGTCCATGAGTTCTACATCTGGGGACCTGACCAACTATGGATCAAAAATAATAGAAAATACTGAACTTTTGGGCCATTAAGTAAAATAAAGGTTTTCTGAGCACAAGCACTTTGAAGCCACGGCAGTAGAGGCAGTAGATCTGATAACCAAGAAGGCTACTAAGTGACTAATGGGTGAGTCAGATAAATATTGTGGATACACCAGGTAAAAGGAAGATTCATGTCCCAGGTACACCAGAGTATGGTGGCACATTTCATCATAGTACTTTGTATCACATACAATGTAAAGCTTGTGAACTGCTTATTTCTGAAATTTTCCATTTAATATTTTTAGATCTCAGTTGACCATGAGTGATTGAAATCATGGAAAGAGCAACTATGAATCATCGCATTGAGGGAAAGATGACGTGAAAAGCAATAGGAAAGCAGGATAGAGCAGGGAAGAAAGCTAAGTAAGGCTGAGGCTTCAGCTGGAGACCAGCCTCAGCCTGTTTCCAGGGGAACTGATGCACTAATTATGTTGGGTGTTGGTATACTAGTGGTGCTGTATTGTTTAATGACTCTTCACAGAGCAGTTACATTGTATTAGGTACTGTAAGTAATCTAGAAATTATTGAAAGTGTATGGCAGGATATGCAGAGGTTATATGCAAATATTAGGTCATGTTATGTAAGTAGATTGATCACTCATGGGTTTTCATACTTGTAGGGGTCTTGGAAACAATTTGCTGTGTGATGGCATTCTATCTATCTATCTGTCTGTCTATCATCTATCTATCTATCTATCTATCTATCTATCTATCTATCTCTGGTGTATGTAAATATATTTGAAAACTACAATGTACTTAGACTAAATAATCTAATAAATAGTAAGTATACATGAATATTTGCTCTTTAAAGAAGCGCAGGTTGGTTAACTTATTAGAGATGCAATCTGAGATAACCCAAGTGTCTGACATCTCCTCCCTCAGAAAAGTATCTATCTCTATCTCCACCTCTATCTCCATCTCTCTTATCTCTATCTCTATATAACTTTGATAGCCAGGTTCAGTTCAGAGTCAGCCTGAACTCCACTATAAGATTGATTATCTAATGCCACCAGCTCTGGACTAGTGTTCTAATTGTGTTAATTCCTCTGTTTTAGACTGAGTGAGTCTCCTGGAAACAGAAAAGGGGTTTCTGCTCAAATGACATACAGTAGTCCCCCTTTATCTGTGGGCAATATAGTCAAAGACCACTAATGAATACCTGAAACTGAACCATACATATACTATGTCTTTTTGGACACATACGTAACTACAGTAAGCCTTTATCTTTTCACTTAAAGGGAGCCTTTGTGGATTCTGTTTGGCAATTCTAAATTACCAGCATCACTATCTTTACCACCTGGAGACAAGGAGGCTGACCTTTTGTACCCTTATGTCAGGCAGTCACTGGCCTCTAGATAAGCCTCTTTGGGGCCTTGTGGAATCTTGTGGAGGAAGTGCCTCCCATTTGATCAAGGACAAGTCTGTGGATAAAGGGGGAATTGTGAGCCCTTAGCATTTAACATCCACTGCATATTGGAGTTGGTGCTTTGGCTTTGTAAATGGGATCTGATAAAATACCAGTGGTATCTACTGTAGATAATCTGAGTGGTCTGGACAAGTTTAAAACTTTGATTGAACATTTGGGAAAAGTTGAAATGTATAGTTAGAGTTCAGAGTAAAGTTAATTGGGGTGTTTATTACAGTAGGATTTATCATAGTAAAATGGATGTTATTAATATTAGGCTAAAATTGAAACAGTTATTATGATTAAGTATTGGGTTAATGTTAAAGGGGTTAAGGCTGGAATGGGGGATGTCATCAGATTAGTGATGAGGTTAAATTTTAATGTGATTCGTTGTTAATACTAATATTGCTACATTTGGTTTGGAATTCATTAGTCTAATGATATGGTAAGAATCACAGTCAGTATTATGCATAAAAAAGCATAAGGCTGAACAGGATAGAGGAACTGATGGTATTTTTTAAAATCATCTGAGACCAATGTATGTATACTCAGTAGCCTTTCTTTTAGAACTAAATAACTTAAAATATGATTAGAATTTTGTCCTAGTGTTTTACTTGTTATTAAGATTGTACAGATGAGGTTAGTAAGTAGGACTGGGTGAATCTGCATATGATACTTTTCTATTAGATTGAGTTTAGAACGGGATTGAGAGTTTAGAGTTTTGGTAGGCAATGGAATTAGAATTTGAGTTCAAATAGGACATCAGGATTAAGGGAGGTATGCCTTGGGATTCTGGAAGATCTGACGATGGCTTATCTTTGCATTCCAGCCTCTACCTGCCTGGCATTGGTCACTGCTCAATTTCTTCACTATGGTGGTCCCCAATGGCAATGAATCTAGTGCCACATATTTCATCCTAATAGGCCTCCCGGGCTTGGAAGAGGCTCAGTTCTGGTTGGCCTTTCCGTTGTGCTCCCTCTACCTTATTGCTGTGCTAGGTAACTTGACCATCATCTACATCGTACGGACCGAGCACAGCCTACATGAGCCCATGTATATCTTTCTTTGCATGCTTTCTGGCCTTGACATCCTCATCTCCACCTCATCCATGCCCAAAATGATGGACATCTTCTGGTTCAATTCCACTACCATCCAGTTCGATGCTTGTCTGGTACAGATGTTTGCCATCCACTCCTTATCGGGCATGGAGTCCACAGTGCTGCTGGCTATGGCCTTTGACCGCTATGTGGCCATCTGCCATCCACTACGCCATGCCACTGTGCTTACATTGCCTCGTGTTGCCAAGATTGGCATGGCTGCTGTGGTACGGGGTGCTGCACTAATGGCACCCCTACCTGTCTTTATCAAACAGCTGCCCTTCTGCCACTCCAACAAACTTTCCCATTCCTACTGCCTACACCAGGATGTCATGAAGTTGGCCTGTGCTGATATCAGTGTCAATGTCATCTATGGCCTCATTGTCATCATCTCTGCCATTGGCTTGGATTCACTTCTCATCTCATTCTCATATCTGCTTATCCTTAAGACTGTGTTGGGCTTGACACGTGAAGCCCAGGCAAAGGCATTTAGCACATGCGTCTCTCATGTGTGTGCTGTTTTCATCTTCTATGTGCCTTTCATCGGATTGTCTATGGTGCACCGTTTTAGCAAGCGGCGTGACTCTCTCCTGCCCGTCATCATGGCCAACATCTACCTGCTGGTCCCTCCTGTGCTCAACCCCATCGTGTACGGAGTGAAGACAAAGCAGATCCGACAGCGCATCCTTCGTCTTCTCCATGTGAACATGCATACTTCAGATCCCTAGGAGTCAGTGATCACATTTTTTTTAAATATAAAATCCTCCAATTCTGATTTTAATAGAAATATTTTGAAAGACAGTATTAAGGAAAAAGATCTTCTTTAACAACAACAACAAAAAAATACAACTCAGAGCCTTTGAAGATGAAACTGGTGGGGGAGTCTTCATGTGGAAAGAAATGACAGGACCATATATCGTCATTCCCCATTTTCCAATTTTATCATCCTGTTTGTTTTTCACTTTATAATGAAGACCCTGAGGTAGTCATGGGTGAGTTATTACTTCCCATTTTTCCATCCAGAAAATTGCTTCCACTGATAGTTTGCTGCATCCTGAAACAAGTATAGTTCATCTAAAGAATACTTGCTAAAGGCTTAAGCCTGACAAAAGAAAATAAACCCAAGAATAAAATAAGGTTAGATAATTTGGCTCAAAAAGATGACTTCCTCTTCAGAATTCCCAATCATTTCACATGCAGGAAAAAGATATACCTGGATTTCCTTCTTCAAAACAAATTCCACAGAGAAAATTGCTTTTCTCCTGGGTATGAGGCTCTGAGGGGAAGATTGAAAGTAAAGCCTTGAAAAGACTACATTTGCCTACATTAAAGAGAGAGGACACACATTGTTCTGAGAGTTTTCATTTTCTTTCTTTCAGCTTCTGATTCAGGCAGGGATATTATTAGTACCCCTCATTGTATCAATGGGGAAATTGATGTTCTATGGGGACTGGAAAATTGCATAAGACACAAAAACTAAACAAAACAAAACAAAAAAAAACCTATATAAAAAAAGAAATTTTCATGCCAGTCCTATATTTTGTGAAAGGACTGTTTGACCAGTCGGATAAGGAGTAAGGTATTTCCAGAGTCTTGCATTTTCTAGAGGAAGTATTTATTCCTGTCTTTCACTAACCCCAATTATTTATGGAGCAAACTCCTGTTAATTGAGTTCATGGCCTTAATTCCAATAGCTCTTGCTCACTGTCCTGGTCCAGTTGCCACTCTACCTGTGTGGGGAGTTCCCAAAGAGTGGCTTATTTGGGAATGGTATGACTAACACTGAAGGCACTAGGATATCTGAGAGACACTTTAGGAAGAGAAGCAGCTAAGAACATCCAGGAGCATGTGACATAATGTCAGGACTTGTTACCACAGACCAGAATCAAGAGCAAAGGGGACCATGAAACTGAGTAGGGCCAGTGGCTCATATGACTGGCCAGGAAGCAAGGTTAGGGGAAAAATGAGTCCTCAGAGAGTGAGGAGAGCACATAGGTGGATACAACACATCCCTAGGACTTTGAGTTGTCCTGCAGGAGAAGTTTGTCAGATGATTATATAACACCACCATGAAAGAGGCCAGTAAAAATCCTACAGTTTGGATATGGCCTTGATCTCCACCCAAGAAGCCTACAAGCCAAGCACAGCAGTTCCAGAAATGGGTTGGGCACTGTACAGTTGCAATAGTGGCCTGGGCAGGATTTGAGATCAACACCTAAAGGGAGAGTCCTAGTCAGATCCAAAGAGGAGCAGACAAGTTTGAGGGGCAGGGAGCATAGTGGGGAGCAGGGCACATGGCCACTCATAATTTTCTGGCTATATTGAGTAGCACAGAGGCCTACCTGATAGAGAGAGCATAGAGGCGGCATATCCAACTTCTTGTCCAAGAACTCAGAAGAATGAGGATTTTGGGCACTTTGGAATTAGCTAAGTCCAGGTGAGTGGTGGTTAATAGAAATGAGAGCATAAGCTGGGGTTATTGCAAGCTATGGTCACTTTGAACTGTATAGAGGATCAGCTGTTGTCCAGAAGGGCCTTGGCATTGGAGTTGAGAAAAAGAATGAAAAGAAAAGAGATTTTTTTTAAAATGAGGAAAACATTATAAATCTCTATAAACAAAAATTGTAGACACCCTGAAAATATAAAAGAAATAAAAATGTAATGAAAATCTTCAATAAAATTGTCACCTTTGAATATTTTTAAAACACATTATTAGCACTTTGGTGTTAATTCTTCTGGATTTTTAGTATGCAGTTGTGTGAGTGCTTCTCCATGGGCACATGATAACTGTATGTGTCTGTTTTGTATTTGGAATCCTTTTGGAGGCAAACATAGATGGATAATAGATGAATCGGACAGACACATTTAAAAACTTTTCTAAAGAATTCCTAGTCTATGATAGTGAATATGCCCATGACAAAGACTCATGGCTATGATCCTGAATGACTTTATTGTTCTGTGAATGTAAATATACCCACCACCACCACTCCCACCCCTTTCTCATTTTTCCCAACAAGTACTAAATTCCAGATACTGGCAAAACTAGACCAGATTTCTGGTGATTTACTTTATAAATACTTTCTGGGATTCCTTGGAAGGGTCTGGAGAAAGAAGTAGGATGAAGGAGAAATGTTGCTTCTTTTAGGAGATTTGGTTGGAAAGTTGGGATATGTTCTGGACAATCCTTCATTACATGCCTTTCCCATGGACAGCCTTTTAACCTTCGCTGGGTCCTTTGTTCAGATCTTTCTGCCTCTGGCCCTATAGTCTCAGATATTTGTTGGGTCCTGGATAAGTCAGAATAATACTAAAACTTAGTATCTAAGTCATTTCTAGGATATTTTCAGGTTTAATCCAGAAATGATTCTTAGTGTGTCTTATGTTCTCCATTCTGACTGTCAACACTGGGGCCCAGATGCTCGTCTTCTACAGTGGCAATTGCCACAGCCTGCACACTGCTCTCCTGATCTTCAACATCTTTGCTTCAGTTCTAAATCCCATGTAGATTACACTTGTTTTTCTAAACACATCTCTGATTATCTTACTGCCCTGTTTGGAATCCATTAAAGATCGCCTCTCAAATAGCATACAAATTTCTTAGAATAACAATAGGTTATCACACAATAGTTCCTCTTCCCTTCCATATCTGTTCTTATCCTATTTTTTTGGTATATTTTTTCAACATATCATGCATTCTGATACTTTACAATACTTGCTGTCTCTCAATGTTTCACATACTTTAAAGTCTCTGATTCACTGTTTCTTTTGTCTGAGTTGACTGCTGCCATTTTTCTTTTAGTAATACCAAAATAAATAAATAAATAAAAAATAAATAAAGCTCTTGGTGATTCATGAGGACCCCAAAGCCTTCATGCTATAGTGTTCCCAGATCTCTTTGTTCAACTTTACAACCGGACCATTTCTAGTTCACAAGAATTGGAGAAAGCCTGTCATCGCTGAGTCTACTTAGGTTAATAAACTGCCTTATTCCACTCCTCAAACTGAAATAAGACCCCCTTGTATGTGATGGGCACACCTGAGGAGTGCTATCCTCCTCCATTGTATCTGGGTTTCTGGTTACAGGCAGACCTGAATTTGGGAAAGAGCTATGTTATACCATCAATTTAGGGTTTCAGTGCTGATGTGTGTGATCTCTCTCTTACATACAAAACCCTCAAAGTTGGTCTTGCCTGGAATTGTACGGGTTTTTATTTTAGACTTGATTCAAAAAAGGTGAATCTGATACAGAATAAAATTGTGGTCTTGCCTTTTATACTGCAGGGTTTTCAACTCTAGGTAAGTTAAAGTGAAGGATGTGGGTGTGGAGAATCTAGACATCTGAGATAAGGACCCAGAAGAGAGAGCAATCTTCAATATCAGCCTTCACTGTGGAAGCTGAAAGGCAAGGGAGTCTTTTGGAGAAATGGACATTCCCAAAAGAAGTTTCAAGAAGAATCAGTGCTAAGGCATATGGCACCATATCATCTGATCAACACATTTATTTATCCACTTATTCAATAAACATGTCTGGAAGAAAAAGCTAATAAGGTGAGGCAATGAGTCAGAGCGGCAAGGGCTAAGGAGAATAAGACAGAGAACCTAACCTTAGGAGACTTTTAGCTACTACATAGTCTCTTAATAGTAAATAGTAATCTTGTGAGCTAGCTTCCTGATTCCAAAGCATCTCTTAATTTCTTCCACTGAAGTTGTAGGGTGGAGTGGTGGTATTAGATAAAGATTGTTCCTCCTGGATCCAGTCTTGTGCATATGTCCAACAAACTTCTAATATACAAACTTCTTAAATACAAAATACTAACTTATTTTACAGTAAAATATCTGATAAGTGATTTTTTTATGTACTAGGTACAAGCCAAATTATTTAACATAGTCTGTGCAATTCTGTACAACCTGGTCACCTACCTTTCGGGCTTTACCCCCTTCCGTAAGATTATAAGCTCTGGAGGTATTGTTTAGTCTTTAATCCTCCTTACTTCTTTGCAAAGTAAATGCTAGACATGGATTTATAAGATAACTGAACTTTATGGTATTCCCACTGTCTTAGCATGGACTAGGGATTTTCAGTGCTTGCCGAGCCTAACAGGTTCCCATGAGTCTATAGGAGGGTCTTCTTAGTCTTTCTCTGTTATTGGTGCATATTAATTATAAATATCAGTAGGTTTCACTGTGTCATATTTGTACATGAACATGTCATCCTTTGATTAATTTTACTCCCTAGTACCTCCCCTTGCCTTCTTCCTTCCTCTGCCTAGTCTTCTTTCTCTATTTTCTACTTACTCTCCTAAGGGAACAAAAGGGTATACAGGGTTTTTAACTCTAGGTCTTTCTTCTATTTTCATGAGATCCTTTCCCCCCTTGCTCTAGCTTCCACATTTGAGAGAAAAGAGATGATACTTATCTGAGTCTGGTAATTTCACTTAATAAACTGTTCCATCCATTTTCCTGCAAATAACATAATTTCATCCTCCTTTATGCTGAGTAAAACTCCATTGTGTGTATATACCAGATTTTCTTTATCCATTCATTTGCTGACTGATGCATAGGTTAGTTATATAACTTGGTATTGTGAATTGTGCTACTATAAACATGAAAATGCATGAATCTGCTATTTTTAATTATTTAGATAAATGTGGAGAAATGCAATAGCTGGATCACATAGTAGTTCTATTTTTAGTTTTTCTGAGGAACTTCCATACTGATTTCTACAGTGGCTATACTAATTTACATGCCCAACAAAACGGTGTAAGGATTCCTTCCCTGCTCCCACATCCACAACAGTGTTTCTGGCTATTTGTGTTCTTGATGATTACCATTCTGATAGAATGGGATGGAACCTCAGTATAGTTTTGATTCCTGTTTCCCTAATGACTAAAGAGGTTCAACATTTATTTTCATGTAATTCTTGACCATTTGCACTTCTTTATGAAAAGTATCTGTTTATTTCATTTGCCCAGGAATTGAATGAGTTATTTGGTACATGGGTGTGTGCTGAGTTTTTTTGAGTTTTTTTAAAATGTATTTTAGAAGTTAATCCTCTGTTGGAAGAATAGCTTGCAAAGATTTTCTCATTTAACAAAAAAATCTATTATATCTTAAGTTTTATCACCCTTGGTCTTTCTTCCTCAGAACCCTGAGCATGGCTCCCCGGATGGGCTTGGACTTGACACTGTAGATGATGGGGTTGAGCACAGGAGGCACCACCAGGTACACATAGGCAACAAGAGCATGTACAATGGGGGGCAGGTGCCTCCCAAAACGGTGGATCATGGACACACCTATGACTGGGATGTAGAAAACCAACACGGCTAAGATATGAGAGACACAAGTGTTGAGGGCCCGGGCACGCTCCTTGGGAGAGGCCAGCCCCATCACTGTATGAAGAATAAGGGTGTAGGACAGGACAATAAGCAAGGAGTCCACACCCACTGTGGACAGAACCACATAGAGCCCATACAGGATGTTGACAGTGATGTCATCACAGGCCCTTTTCATGACATCTGCGTGGAAACAAAATGAGTGGGACAGAAGGATCTTGCCAGGGCAGTAGTTTAGTCTTTTTAGCAAGAAAGGGGCCTGGGAAGAGGGACAGAGTGGCTCGAGCCACAATGGCCATCCCAGTCCTGATGATGACATTATTTGTGAGGATAGCTGCATAGCGCAAGGGGTTAGAGATGGCCACAAAGCGGTCAAATGACATGGCCAGGAGCACTGAGGACTCCACTACAGAAAAGGAGTGCAGGAAGAACATCTGGACCAGACATGCATTGAAACCAATGAACCGATGGTCAAACCAGAGCACAGCCAGGGTTGTGGGAAGTGTGGACAAGGTGAGGCCCACATCAGTGAGAGCCAGCATGGACAGGAAGTAGTACATGGGCTGATGCAGGCTGGGTGTGCTTCTCACAGCCAGGAGGATGAGGCAGTTTCCAGTGAGTGCCACAGTGTACATGGAGGAGAAGGGGATGGAGATCCAACCATGAAAGTCCTCCAGTCCTGGGATGCCAATCATGAGGAAAGCAGGTGGCTGAAAGAAGGAGATGTTGCCATAGGACTGGGAAGGGAGCATCCTTGGAAGGCAGCTGAGGGCTCTTTAGAGATTGTGACCTCTTCAATCTGAATAGACACTGAGATGATCTTAGATGACAAAAAAGAACAAGGTAGTGCTAAATCTAAAGTTTAAAAAAATCAAGTTTCAGAGCTGGTTCTACCATTTACTGATATGTGTAAGAAAGCATAATAATGATAATGATTCAAATCCTCGTAGACTATCTGATCGTATAAACTCTCATTTTGAAGATCTGGCTCCTTTCAAACACAAGATTGGGCCCTCATAGCCATGTCAATGCTACTTCCAAAATCTTATTTTGCAAGAATTATTATCTCTAAGGTTGACACTGGGTCTGAACTGGTGGGATGAGATTCAGTCTGCCAGGAAATAGTAACTAGAGTTCAGAGAATGTAGTTGTTATGTACTTTTTGCTCAAATTGAGGATGCGTTATTTTCACATGCATAGATGGAAATGAAGAATGCCTGTTTGGAAAGAGACAAAGACAATTGATTCAAATCAGTAGAGAGGAATGAGGAAGGGTAAGAATTCATGCAGGGTATAAGCAGAATCTGAGAGAGTGAGGGGTTGCCGTGCTTTTTCTAAAGTCAGTTATTCCTGAGATCATCTGTTTATCTTACCCTTGATTTTTCTATAATACACTTTTGATATGTAATAAGTTACATGATTTATTATTAAACATTTTGGGCCAAATTTCTTCATACTCAGAATCAACAGAGACTTTCTGTAAGGCAATTTTTTTTTTAATGATATAAGGCTGTAGTGACTGACCAATGGTGAGTGACTCATGTGTTATAGTCTTGGAGTTTGAATGCATGTGTGTCTGATTCCAAATTTAATATTCTTTCCTCTGATGATGGCCTCTTCTGATGTTACAAAGTATGAGAAAAATCTCCTGAAGTGCAAAACACCCCAAACATGATTTTTTAAATTGTATTGTCTAACACTTTGTATTTCTCAAGTTCTTTCATTGCATATAATTCATTTAATCCTCACAGTTATTCTTAAATGTAGACCTGAAAGATTATTATTCCTACTTCAGGGATGATGTAACTAAGGTTCAGGGAAACACTTGTCTGTGTTACTCCTCTACTTTAAATCCTTCAAGGGTTCCCTTGTGCTCTCTAGTAAAATGCTTAGGATATGACCCATACACTCCAATGATCTAGGGCCGGCCTAGTCTCTACTCTCATTGCAAGCTAGACTATCTCTTGCTCAGTAATCTTTAGCCATGCTGATCTTATTTCAGTTTTTTGGATAGGCCAAATTACTTCAGTTTAGAATTTTGTGATATCTCTACTCACCTCTTGCTTTTGATGTGGCTGGCTCCTCATTCTTTTAGATCTTAAACATTGTCTTCTCAGAGCCATTTAGGTAACACCAAGTAGATGCTCTGAGCCACACACCCACTTATTATGTTCACTAAATATTCTTAATTTTCTTTATACCACTCAGTTCATTTTTTAATTTTATGATTATTTCTTTCTGTAATGTTTTTCTACTTCTCTCACATTAGATTGTAAGATCCATGAATACAGCAACCATATGGTTTTGTTTGCTAACACATAATTCTTGTATAGTGCTATACCTGGAACAAAGGAAATTCTCAGTCAACATTTGCTTGTTTGAATGAATAAATGATAGAACAAATAACCAAACCTATAAATACATGAAGGAAAAGGAAGTCAGGATAAATTGTGAGTCTCTAGGCTTTAAATACTAGGTTCAGGGCTGGCTTGGAAGATGAGGAGAAATGAGGCCCTGTCTCTGAAGATCATGAGTTATTATACACTTGGGATGAAGTTTACATATGTTAAATTGATAGGTGATTTCACACAGAAGAAATTTCCAAAAATGGGCTTAGTCAAATTTCTGAAAAAATGGATTTTTATCAAGCAACAAGGAATCTCAAGTATTTGATGGATCCATACCCTACTCTGAGATGCCTGGTGGGGATGCCCACAATAAAAAGCATCCTTACATAAAAAAAATTTGGTATATATACACAATGGAGTATTACTCAGCCATAAAGAAAAATGACATTATGACATTTGCTGGTAAATGGATGGATCTGGAGATTATCACGAAAGTTTGAATGTTTTCAAGTATATGTGGAAGCTAACCCAAAATAAGGGGGAGGGATAGAAGTTCAGTGGAGTAACAATGGGGATTGAAAGGAAGGGAGAGGGAAGGGGAAAGGAAAGACAGTGGAATGAATCTGACAGAACTTTCCAATGTACATACATGAATACACCATGATGAGTTTCACCATCAAGTACATCCACAAAAAATTAATTAAAAAACAACTATAGGTAAATGGCAGAAAGATCAATAGAAGGAAGGGTGCTGAGGGTGGGGAAAGGCAAGGGGAAAGAGAGGTACTGGGGTCTGAAGTAGATATGACATATTCCATGCTTTTATCATTATGCCAAGATGAATTCTACTGTCATGCATAACTGAAAAGAACCAATTAAAAGGAGCATCCTTACAGCTTGCTGTCAGATTATCTGCATAGGGTTAAGGCTGATGGACATCTTCTTAGCAATTCATTTTCTCTGACCAATATGCCTTGCATCTATGCTCTCCTTCCCCTTGTTCAAATCCCTAAGTAAACTGCTCATAATTTCATCATTTCTTTCAGTTTCTTAAGCAGTTGCTTTACTGTTATAATTTTTATCATCAATTTCTATGCCAGGCCATCAGTGTCTTCAGTTGGAGCTCAGCTCTGGCACTTGCATGCACTTCTTTGCACAACTCTGGAACTGGGATATTTGGGGTGACCGCAGCTGAAGAATCCCTGAGGCTTTCTCTTCATGTCTCACTATGGTTGAGAAACACTAACAGACAGTATGAAGCAGATGAAATGAAATTAACACTTTTTACAATGTTGAGAGAGAAGAGGCTGCTGATTTAGTACTCTATTGTATCATTGTTATGGTGGGTATATATATTAAGAATCCAGTCAGCTTTAGGAACAATAAATTCAGTGATGCTACTTTCTTTTCAGTGATTTTCATGTGCTACACATGTGCTACATACTGCTACAATAACTTCAATATTCTGTCCCTCAGCTCCAATGCAGCACTGTATGGTAGATATATCTATGGTAGATATAACTTTCTTTATTTGCACATATGAAGACAAAGATGTCAAATCTAGGGAATCAAATGTCTTATTGAATTGGAAGGGCAATTCAATCTTGGTTCTTTTTGACAAAAATTACCTTGTTTTTTCAAATGAACTGCACTGTTTGTTGCAGATGGTGCTAGATGCCAGGATCACTTTCTCCTTATGGTTCTCAATTTCCTTATCTGTAAAATTAGAACTAGGTTTTTCTTTCAAACTCTGGCATTTGGTGATTGCAATATCCTGTGTTCCTAAAATACAATTCTATTTTACTTTCCTACCTCTTCACTTAACTCTGAATTTTATCCTCTGAATCTCTTCCTCCTAAGATTTCTTTGCTCATTCATTCATTTATCCATTTTCTTTTCTATTTATTTTGACACAAACCTATGAGCAATTTTTTCCCTTCTGTTTATCAGTTCATGACTTTAGAAAATCCTGCATATACATTTTCACAATAATTTGTGATTTCTCTTTCTTCTCAACAGTTTGAATTTTCTTAAACTAGTATGTCTGATTCCTATTGATAAACTCTGCTTAAGAGCATATGGTACAGATGATGGTTGATTTTGTGTCAATTTGGCTAAGTGATGCTACCCAGCTTTTGGTCAAACACCAGTCTAGATGTTGTTGTGAAGGTCTTTTTAAATATGTGATTATCATATTGTCTCCATTTTTTAGCTTCTGTAGAAGAAACAATTGTGTTCATCCATAAAACAGAATAGTTTGGAAGGTAAATATTTTGTCTGGTAATGATAGTTGGTATTTCACTGATATGTAGAGTGGTAGTCAGGAAGGGCCACACTTGTTCAATGTTCCCCATTTACCCTTCCCAAAGCCACAGACTGGTGGAGGGTAGAACCTTCCCTGGTAGATGAAGGAATTGTTCTGCAATAAAAGTTAAATAAGGCCCTGTCCTTCTTTTTAAAAATTTTTTATTTATATATGATAGCAGAATGTGTTACAATTCTTATTATACATATAGAGCACAACAATACAAATACAGATTATGGATAATCTTAGTATATTTATTACTTGTTACAAATAATAACTAACATTTAATATATGCATATGGAATTCGCCAAGCATATATTTGTATATATTCATTACCTGAATATTAAAAATAATAATTGCTTGTCTATTATATGCATACAAATTTTGCCAGATGCTTATCATCTGAAATTGGGATTAGTATGAAAATCTACAGGAAGTTACCTATTATTTGGCATAGTTTATTTGATTCATCAAATGTTATAGTCTAGGTCTCAAAATAAAAAAGAGCTGGGGATATGGCTCAGTGGTTGATCACCTCTGGGTTCAATCCCTGGTACCAAAAACCAACCAACCAAACAAAAAAACCCCTCATAGTCTATAAAATAAAGTATTAATTTATTTAAATGTAACAACAACTCTGTGAGCTAAGTACTTTATTTTATCCGTTTTATATAAATGCAACTGAGATACAAATGCAGCCAAGTAGCTTGCTCAAGGTTAGAAGTGGTCAGGTCTTAGAGGCAGGATTCAAATCCAGGCAAAGTGCTTCCAGTACCTGTGTCCTTAACCTGAATGCATTTCTGCCTCTCAAATGATTGGTGTCTTTTGGTTTGGTCATTTATTTCCCTATCTGTGTATGTTCTGTCCCTAGATTGTTAAAATATGTCTCAATATCTCTCTTGTTGTACCCCTAGTTAAACTGAAAGCTAATGGAAGCCACTCAGTTTCTGACTTTGGTATGAGCAGTGGGAACCATTTTATCTTCTCACTATCTTTGTTCTTTGTCTTTTAGATCTGTTCTCAAATCCTGAAGAAGTTCAACATCACAATTGATTTAGTGATATGACATTTTTATCATTAACAACAGATATGATCTGTTATCATTGTTTACTGATTTCACCAATTGGACCCATAGTATGAGATCGAGTTACAGAATTGGGAGACAATTAGAATGAAGAAAGGCACAACTGTGAACAAAACTAAAGAAAACTGAGTTTCTCTTTCCAGAATATTCAATAACTAATTCAACTTCAAAATATTTTCTTTATGTTCTCTTTATCCTAAATTGAAATTCGATGACATGTAGGATCTGACAGATTAATAGGGGGGTAAAGAGAGAGAAATACCTCATTTCCAAATAGCATAACAAATAAACTTTTTTCACATTATCGTTCTCACCTTCACTATCAAGTTAAAATACTCATGTATATAGAATGATCAGGTCTAATTCTACTAACTTAATCTTATACAGTGATATATTATATACAATGATATCATTACTCTATCACACCAATTGGCACAAATTTATCATATTATTCAAAATACTAACATGACAATTTCAAGCAAATAGTATGCTTTTCTTCAATAATTCAGCTCAAGTCAATGAGTTAAGGTTACTGTTCCCATTAGTTTGACTATACAGAGTCTACATGATGTGTGTATGTTTAAGATAATCAGAAGGAAACATAGGGTCCCATGATTAAGGTGAGATAGTTGAAATAGGTCATATTTGTTAAAAGTGAAAAATAATTGTATAATTTTTCCGTGTCTCTGTATAGAATTCACATGGTTAGGATGTGAATTTAATTTCAAAAAAATTTAATTTAATTAAAAAAATCACAATAGTATTTGAACATAATTAGAAGACATAGAGTGGACAATTATAGACCTTGTTTGAACTATTGAATTCCTACAGAATCATACAACTCAACTTAAACTATTTCATAATTATTGACAATTGCAAATGAAAGAATTCATGGATGGACTTGAAAACATCATTAATGCCAAATAATTAACTTCTTCAAATAAGTCTTGCTATTTTTATTCATGGCAACTTTGTCAGCAAGAAGCCACTGGACATATGCAGAATCACACATACCTCTTTTCCCAATGTTATGACTTGTAAATATTTGTGGATGGATGAAGAGGAGGGAGAAGGAAGTGAAAAATTCTGTATTCTTCAGGTGAATAATTTACTTGTTTGGGTTAAATAAAACACATTGAAGAATATGAAAAAATGTGATTATCATATAGGCAATTACTCTTGCTAATGTGGGTGGACCTCATCTAATCATTTGAGGGAAATTCTGCTCCAAATTGCTTTCAGACTCCAGACTGTAACATCAACTCTTCCCTGAGTTTCTAGCCTGCCCAACATATTTAAGATATGTCAGCCCACACAGCGTACAAGCCAATTCATAAAAGCCCATTCAACCCCTCTCTCCTTACCATTTATTGGTTCTGTTTTTCTGGAGCGCTTTAATTAATACACAACACCTATCAAAAATTGAATCATTTAAATGAAAGCATAAAAAATCACTGGAGAAATCTATGGACAATACTTATGTGTTGCCAATCATGAACAATTATATTTTTTCTAGAATACAAGTCCATGTATATAGACTTTGAGTAGCCCCTCAGCCTAACTACTTTGGGTCATCAACATAGGTATCTTGTTCTGAAGCATTGTCAGGGCTTCTGAGCACTTGCCTGAGCTACTTTATCCATGGGCCACAGAAAGAGAGCTAGTCTTCTTGGTATTTTTTATTTTTCTCTTATGCAAAGTATGTAACTACTAATTGGAGATATTCAATACTTAGGTCTCTTTATTTCCCTGATATTTCTGCTTTTTGGCTTTTCTTTTCTTTTGGCTATTTTTTTGAGGGAGGGGAACAGGATCCCTCCAGCAATCTGGAAAGTAGAGAATAGCTTAAGTGTGGGCTGGGATTACTTACCCTAGCTTCTGGTCTAAGCTGTTCTGTTGTATCACATCTATAGAGGCCAAGGAACCCTGGACAGCTAAGATGCTATTTTATTCTGCAACAGGAAAATGCATCCAGTCTCCAGGGAAAACAGGCTTTAGGGAACAGAGAAATTGCTCTCTGCTCAGCTTTACTCTTGGGATGGCAATACTTGAGGAGAGGGTAAGGTAGCTTGAGGGAGCAGTGAGGAGAAAAGAAAGCTGAGAGGTTTTAGAAATGAGAGCAATCAGAACTGTCTAGCCCAGCTTTCTCCAAGACACACTTCCTGCAGGTTTTGATTCTTTGGTGGCCCAGTTAAATTCTTACCTTGGTTTTAGAAAGTATATCTTTCTATTTTTCTGGAAGAAGGCAGACTTAGCTAACCCTGGAATCGGACTGCATAGGACTAACAATAGAATAAAGATTCAATAGGAGTCTGAGGAAGGAAATAATGGATATGTCACAGATGGAAAAAACATGATGCACCAAAAGAGCTTCAAAACCCAAAGAAACATGATATATCAATATGGACAGGGAGATTGCTGAACAAGGTGTCAGAAATTACCAAGTAGCAAATGTCTAAATGTCCCAGTAAGACACTGTTTTGATTAACTCCTCGAAAATTCAGCAGCTTATCACATTAGTGAAGTTCTTATGGGTTCAGTGGTCTTTGTCCTGGTGGTGCACCTTCTTCAGAATTAGGGGAGGTTATTGCTCCTTATACTTCTTACCACCAGGAAAGAGGCCAGGGAGGAGGCACTGGCACATACCTTTAAATCCAGCTACTCAGGAGGCTGAGGCAGGAAAATCATAAGTTTGAGGTCAGCCTGGGCAACTTAGCAAGCCCCTATCTCAAAATAAAAAGTATAAAACAAAAACCAACCAACCAAACATACAACAACAAACAAACGAACAACAAACAAAACAAAACAAAACAAAACAAAAAAAACAACAAAGCAAAACAACAACAACAAAACTGAGAATGTAGTTCAGTGGTAGAACTACATTCTCAGTTTTGTACCCCTGGAGTACTGCAAGAAAAGAAAATTAAAGAAAAAAAAGAGGCTTAGCCCTTGATAGTTTTCTTTGGATTTCAAAGATAGCACGTAATGCACTTAGAAATAATTCTGTGATTCATTTATCAGGTAATCAGCAGGCTGTTAGTTTTTTTTTAAACATTAGAAATTTATTAGTTGCTCAAAACATTATATTGATCTTGACATATCATATATGATACATTTGTTTCAAATGGGGTATGAATTCTTATTTTTCCACGTGTACAGATTGCAGGATCACATTGGTTATACAGCCATGTTTATACATACTGCCATACTAGTGTCTGTTGTATTCTGCTGCCCTTCCTATCCCCTTCCTATCCCCCCTCCCCTCCCCTCCCCCCCC